>NC_069375.1:33982500-34607500 GCF_021730395.1 Mercenaria mercenaria
TGAAAACTGAAGGCATAAGGAATTGATGAAATGAGTTGCTAGAACTTGATACATGCACAAACTTTCACGAATTTCTGCCATAAAAACGGTTTGAGATAGAAAGTAAATATGACCTATGACGACAGCCAACTTCATTCCTTGTCGCCAGTAAAAGTTGCAAAGAATAGAGCAAAACAACCCAGCTGGACGAGACTGGTGGACAAGTGGAAGGAAACATTCTACAACATTTTAAAGGGAACTTATTCAAAATCACGAGTAAGAATACATTTCATCAGTAATAGTGCTCGTGTTGATGACAAGGAACAGGAACGTGGTACATGCTCAAACAGACAGGTAACATGTTTTAGTACTTTTAGCAGAAGGCATCAGTAATCACATAACAGAATGTTTCATATTTTAAATATAAAGAAGGTGATAAAAGAATAAGAACTACAACTTACTGTTCACCAGTTTGTCCGTGAATTTACCGAGAAAATAAACCATTTGTAATGAACTTACATATATATATATATAACTCATTCAATATTTACAGGGATACTATAAAAATTTTACAAACACAAACAGATAAGCAAATGGGCGTGGCCGCAAGTTACTACAAAATAAGATGACGACCGTCCCCAACAGATATAATACGAAACAAAATGGCGGGTAAAAATATTATGTAAATTTGAAAATGAAGTAAAGCAATATATTTTTATTAGAGAGAGAGAGAGAGGGGGGGTGGTATCCAGCTCCTTTCCCAGCAAACACACGACGTCGCAAAGACGTCTTTTTATAGTTGTTTTGGGGTCGCGACGTCGGTGACCAGAATCCGACGTTGTTCCAACGACTTTACACCGACCAAAGTCCGACGTCGCTATCCCGACGTTGTTCCAACGGCTTTACAGCGACCAAAATCCGACGTCGCTAATTCCGACGTTGTTCCAACGGCTTTACAGCGACCAAAATCCGACATCGCTATTCCGACGTTGTAAAAACGTTGGAACAACGTCATTAGATTTACTGAAACTTTAAAATATTTCAAGCTGCAAAAATAATTTCATTGCGTGAATACTTTATTGCATTTTTTGTCGTTTAGCGCTATTCGTCATGTCGTGAGGTTAGTAACATTAACCATCTAAGGTAGCAGTTGGTAGTTTCCAGCCACAGATTCGAATTGGCCAGGGTCAAAATCTGTCATTAGAGATAAAACCTTGAAGTGAAGGCTGTTTTGATGTTTGAAATATTTGTTGATGTGAGTTTGTGATTAACAAGTTTAAGAATGGTATGTTGCAGAAATTCTGGCAGATACGAATGTAAGCTTGATGGCATCATTTTCATATAAATGCTTGAAATGCATATATACCACTATCAGCATTGAGCGTCTCGTGAACTGTCAAATGTCATATAGGCCTCACACAGTTGAAAATAGTGAAAAAAGTAATCGGTAGACAGGTATTTTTGTCCAGCTCTGCAAGTAATACTTGAAACTGAGTACAGAATGCAAGTGGCCATTTGGCTCTATCATTTCCCCTAACATTTTAAGGCCAGTTGGAGATATTGCTAATTTGGGCTGAAATGTCATGTATTTTCGCGGGCTGAAATTATCTTTCAGGTGGCTTGTGGATTTAAAAATCTATGCTTTGTATGAAGTTTACTATGTATTTTATTTTCTTCTTCAAGTAAGATGTAAACCGGTATCTTTTTATTTTCAGGTCTGCATCTCGTAAGATATCGGAAGCCGTCTGACTTGGCCACATCGCTCGGAAGTCCGAAGTACTAGAAAAAACCGCCATCTGCTACCTAACATTAACTCGAAAGAGTTCCGTCCCATGATTTTCGACATGTGTTCGAAATTGACCAATCAAAACCGGTCTAGCTCACGTGCATTTTTGCGCTCGTTCATGTTGTTTTCTTTTGATTTAGATAATTTAGTAACTGTAATGTTAGGCAAAATATGTTCAAATCTGATACTTGTAACAATTAACTACATTATCTTATTATGTTAACAATTAACTACATTATCTTATTATGTAAGAGCATACTATTCATATGTTTATGTAACTGTTTCTTGACTGTTATATTTTGTTACTTGTGTTGTCATGATCACATGCATGTAATATGCCATGATCGAAATAAATTGAATTGAATTGTTGATCGGAGTTTTGAAAATTCGTGGAAGTATTTAAAAAGCGCCCTGTACAGATTATATGTCAAATCATGGCTTCTCCACCTGTAAGTATGTTGTTAGTTTTTACAGCAGTTATTTTTTGTCATGACGTTTTTAAAACTGTTGAAGTTATAGCTATAACTTATATTGTCATATATTTTCGCGGTAGGCCTATTACCGGTAATTTGTATGTTGACATTGTTGTGCTGCATGAGGATAAATTAATAATTATGCATTTTAGGCTAGAAATGGACTTACTTAAAATATCTTGCATGCGATGAAGATCAGACTGTCAACATTTTGCAGTCTTTTACTGTTTACAGTGCAAAAAATAGTTAGAAGTTGAACTTTCCATAAATCATAAAGGTTTTGACAAAGGGTTTTTAGTTTATAAATTCACGTATGCTTAGTGTCTAACAGTTACATGCCATTTGTATGTTGATATCTGTCACCAAACAGCGCATTACTTGTTGGAAGCGGCTAGGGGTGTGGTAGTCAAACTAATTTTATGCAGGTCATGATATAGGACTAGACTAGATGGTGTTTGTAAACAAATCCGTTGTAGTTTCTATTTTTAGAACTGATAAGACAGTGAGCGGCTAGACGTCCATGTTTTTTTTTTTTGTAAACAGTGATGTTTTTCTAACTGCATCAATATTCTTAAAACACAGATTCTATCAATATTTTTTTTTATCAATTCTGATCAAAATTCTATCAAGCCACCAAAAGTCTGTATATGAAAAAAGTCCCTGCCCATCCCCCCTTCTGCATAATAACGTGCAGTGCATTCACACGCCATCCACCATACAACAAGAAAATTTAACAGAAGTGCCAGTGTGAACAGGTTGTTCCATTATCTAAAGGCAACAGAAATATAGCCAGAACTATGCTTACTTGTCGCTGTCACCATATTGACTAACATAAAATCAACAGTTTTAACATTTTGTTTGTAGTCAAAGCCATTGCGTGACGTCACATGTTTTAGAGATTTCCTGAAAGAAATCGTGCCAAATAAGTTTAGACATGTTGAGACAGCGACAGTCAAGTTATCACACTGTCCCGAAACATCCTGTTACGTTGTATTTGGACATCTTCATATAATATAATTTATTATACTGCTTCACATTCGTTTGATGCCTGATGATTCTCTTCAGAAGTAACATAATAGTCCAATTAATTTGATGCGATCCTAGGAAATGTTGGGATAATTCTTTTCATATGGGCAGTATCCCCACTTGCGTCAAACACTCGAAAGACCAAAATAGTTGAAGCAATTTCCGATGAAATTTTCATCGCTGCCAACGCTTTACATGCTATAGGTTTAAATGCCGATTATTTTCAAACATTAGTCATAAATTCAAATAAACTTACATGTATTGAACAGGGATTCAATTTCTCAATGATTTATGCCAAAACTATCAAATAATATCCAAAATTACTTATTTTCTGGTGATTTAAATGTATGTATGTACTGTACACGATTAAAGTTTACCGTGTCTCTACATGCAAATATGCGAAAACGCAAAACCAATAACTTTACATGACTGTGTACTGTGATTTATATTCCATTATTTTGGTCCTTCAAAGTTTTGACGTTTAGATTGCCCGTCACAAATATAAAACAATCTGAACGGCGAATTATTTTGACTAGTAACATAATTATATGCCTCGTGCAGAAAACCTAGGATCTGTTTTACAAAGACTTTGGTATGTCTGAGTTTAGTCAGGCATAAGTTTTCATTAACCTTTACCCTGCTAAGTTTCTAAAATGAACTGATCCATCGTTCAGTTTGGACAGTACCATCTATTTTTCGAAGGGGTGTTCACTGAAAATTTACTGACTGAATAGCGAACAGTGCAGACCATGATCTGCCTGCACAGATGTGCAGGCTGATCTTGGTCTGCACTGGTCGCAAAGGCAGAATCACTTGTTGCTAGTAGGCTAAAGGTTAACTGTAAACTAGTTGTGAAACTGATTCAAGGTTGTTTACATCTAAAATGCAAGACAGTAAATTCTCAAAATTTATTTTATGCATGGGTGTACTACTGTTGTGTGTGCTTAAAATGTAGATTATTACAAAGTAGCTCTAATTTGAAATTTTTTGCTGTTGACAGGTTTTCATGTTGTCTGCTGTTGGAAGAACATCTATGAGGGACTGTGAATAGAATCTTTATCTTCTGCTTATATACAACACTTACTCATGGGCCAGTGGCACAATTTCTAGCTGTACAAGGATATCATGGTGTTTGATAAGTAAGTAATATTGGAATAAAGTTTCCATAAATTTATTACCTGTTTTTTACTTCCTCTTGAATAAAATATGCGTGAACTTAACTGAAACTCATCTGAATCGTGTTTCACAAGCATTTTTGTGCATGTTTTAAATTTAGAAGAATACTTTAACAGAATGAAAAATAATAATTATGCAAGAGTTGTATTTGTCTTGTGTCAAGTTTTTGTTGAACCCACTTACGGTGAGCTCGATATAGTCGCCACTTTCGATGTATGTGCTTGTGTCTGTCTGATTTTGTCCGGACCATAACTTATACATGCACGAACCAATCTTGTTTATATTTGGCATGAATGTTTACCTAAGTGAGAAGGTGTGCCATGCGTAAACCCCATGTTCCTGTCTCAAAGGTCAAGGTCACAGTTAAGAGGCCTACGGTCATACTGAAGTTTGTCCAGAGCAGTTCTTCTTCATGCATGGTGGGATTTTGATGTAACTTGGCATGAATGTTTACCATTATGAGACGGGGTGTCATGCGCAAGAACCAGGTCCCTAGGTCCAAGGTCCACTTGACAGCTGGCGGGCTCAACACTCTGCTCCTTGGCATACTTGTCTTAATGATTTAATTTTTAGTGATATAGATTCAAATTGTACCTTTTTTATTAACTTTTTATCACCAAGTTCATTCTGTTTCACAGGTTGATGACAGTGAAACTAATGACCATGTTAACATCAGAGGAAAAGCAAACTGGGAGAAGAAAGGACAACATTGTTTTCGATCTTGAAGGGTAAATATTTAAGAAATGATATTTGATCATACTTACGTGAGAATGGTGTTAGTAAGAATAGAAATTCTAGCATTTGAATGAACCCGTCCAATGTATTCAGGGCTCCAGAAATTTTGAAAACTCAGTATGTCAGAAATGAATTCACGACATCGGCGCTATCCCACCCACTGTATTACCGTATAAACTTTGTGATAAAGTAAAGAAATTAGTATGTCATGCATTAAAAATGATACACCGTCACCTTACCATACATTTAACTTTATACATAATTCTAATATGTGTGATCATCTTCTAGTTTTTAACAAAACGTTTTAAGTTTACATGTGTGTTAAAATGTATATTTTCAGCCTGCGTAGACATAGGACCAGGAAGGGGAGCTAGGAGTGGGAGAAGTGCCTGTGACTGATATATGCACTATCAGATAGAAATCCAGTTCAAAAGGAAATCTGAAATAGTGAAATAGCAGAAATCATGACTTACATACTGTGTAATCTGCTCTAAAACACAAACATTTGAATTTAAAATGTGTTAAATGCAAAACAGTTCTACTTACAAAATGAATCTTTCAGTAAATTCTAAATGCAGCTGAAAAGTGATATACATGAAATGTGTGAAAACAGTGCAAGTTAAGTTTGATTTTTTGTTGTATACAAAACTGAAGAACTTGTATCCAATTCATTTTCTGGATGCACAGTGTTATTGGAATTTTTTTCAGATAATTTAAAATTCTACAAGGTGAAGAAATTTCAAATAGTATCTCAAGAAAAAAAGTTTGCACAATGAATTGTTTTTCAAAAATTTGCAGTTGTTTGTTCATTGTTTTGCCAGTCCATTACACTTAAACTTTACTTTATTTATTCTTAATATTTTTGTGAATGGATTAGATTACTCATTCACAAGGCAAAATCAAGAATTTGTTGGTTAAGGTTAATGTTGTCTCAAGCTAAGTGATGGGCAGACTTTATCCATTTGTAGTGATTTTGAGAATAATTAAAATAATTTGTCACATAAATCAATATTAAATGACCTGGCTGAAAGTTATATAAAAAAAAAATGTATTTTGTTCAGATTGTTCTACATAGAACTTTTTTGCAAGATTTTTTATTAAAATCATTTTCGGAAACTGCATAAAAGATGCCGCAATTGGACCTTTATAACTTTACTATTTGAACTATAAGAATAGCTATCCTACTCGATACGGCATCAGCTTTGCGTCACACCTTGGTTAAGTTTTTGGTACCAGTTTACATTTTGACAAAACCTTTGGGGATAAAGGTTTGAAACTTTCAACACTTGTTATCATCACCATATCCAATTTTAGGCAAGGGCACATAACTCTATCAAGGACTTTTGCTGAATTAGGGTACCTTTTATTTCCTACTAGTTCATATTTTGTGTAAACTGTTTGACATATGACATTGAAACTTTTATCACTTGATTATTATTATACCATAGTCTGTATCTGTAGATAAGAGTACATAACTCTTACAAGTATTTTGGCTAAATTATGACTCTTTTTGGACTTGGAAATTGGTACAATTTCTTACCAGTCCATGTTTTGTGAAAACTGTTTGATGTGTGGCTTTGAAACTTTGAACACTTGTTTATTATATGATCGCCATCTGTAAGTAAGTGTTCATAACTCTGTCAACTATTTTGGCTGAATTATGGCCTTTTTGTACTTAGAAATTGGTTCAGTTTGCGTACAAGTACGTGTTTGTCAAAACTATTTGACATATGGCTTTGAAACTTTGAACACTTACTTACTTACTATCATGATTTCCATCTGTAGGCAAGAGCAGATAACTCTGTCAACGAGTTTGGATAAATTATGGTCTTTTTTGGAGTTGGAAATTGGTTCAGTCAAACTTATTGGAATGATTAAGCAAGATATTCCATTAAATAACAATAAATCTTGTGCAGAATGTAGTATACTAAATTTGAAATATTGCAGAAAATTTACATTCCTGTTGCATTTTTACCAATATCTAAATTTTATTCTCAACCGTTTTAGATCACATTTCTGTGTCAAATACACATTCTCTGCTAAACTTTTTGAAAGGAAGATGTTGAAAAATTTCACCCAAACTGTGGGTGAGTAACTTTAAGATTTTAGCTAGACTGTACAAACTATATGCAGAGCTATCCTACTTGTTTTCTGTCAGCATCTAAGATCAGATTTCACAGACCGAAGTGTGGTATCGAACCAGTATTTCTTGAATTATTTAAAGGAATTTTAGGCAGTTTCACTCATTTATGGCTATTATTCAATGCTTTTTGTTCAAACATAAAGTAATTGTGTAGGGATAACGCATGTTTTCGTGCTACAACATCTCCAGAATCCCGAGGGATTGGTTGGTACCCAAGCCAGGTACCAATGATTCCCGAGGGATTCTGTAGATGTTATAACACGAAAATAACATGCGCTAACGCTATTCTGGCATAAAATGCAAAACCAAGTAAATGAATATATTGTCCCTCAACGTCATTAAATTCCCATGAAATGCGCGGTAAAGTTTGTTTTATCACGTTCACGTCATTTCCTTTTGAATTATTCGTTTTGGGGCCGTAATACGTTTACGCTTTGCCACGGAACGCGCATAAATAAAAAGGTGTTACAACAGCATGTGAGCGCGAGAATCTCTCTGTTAATACACGTTTTCTCTCCTGTTAAGACACCCCCGAAAAGTGACAATAACTGCAGTTTTATGCTAGAATTCAAGATAATGTTTCTTCACTTAGTATCAAGTTTTAAAATAGTTAAACATGCTGCTTCTATGACAGCTCTTGTTTTTATATGCTATGACACTTTATTACATTCAAGCAAAATGGTTGCCCATTTCCACAAGTGTTTATCGTTGTATTCATTGATGAAATATTTTGTTAAAAAGCTATTGAATAGTCGATTGACTGTTGCTGTCCCTGAACAGCTCTTTTTACAGATTACATGCATCAACAAAATTTATTTTTGATTGAATGGTATATGTACTTTTTAATAAAAACATTTCAGTTGAATCATATCTAGTATGTTTTCTTACTAGACCCAGTATGTTAAGATACGTCTTGTGACTATTCTATTATTCAGTACACTTTTGTTTAAAACCATAGACTGTTGGGGGTTTTTTTGTGCTTTTAGACGGAACAACATTGAGAAAAGATGTCATTCAAATGTAAAAAATACATCTTTCCAAAGTTGTTAAAAATATGTCGTTCCAACACTGCAGAAGACGTCAAAACACCTTTCACAATCAAAGAAAAAACTATGTCTTTCAAACGTTGTGAAAAAGACGTCTTTCCAAGGTGGCAAAAAAGACGTCAACGCACCTTTCATTATCAACCAAAAAACAACGTTTGTCCAACGTTGTGAAAAAGACGTCAACACACCTTTCATTATCAACCAAAAAACAACATCTTTCCAACGTTGTGGACAAGACGTCTTTCCAACGTTGCAAAAAAGACGTCTTTCCAACGTTGTGACAAGACGTCAACGCACCTTTCATTATCAACCAAAAAACAACGTTGTTACAACGTCAGGAAAAGACGTCATAACAACGTTGTAACAACGTGGTGTGTTTGCTGGGTTGGAGGTCAATCTAATGTATAAGACATTCCAGTATTCTCAACTTTATATTCTTATTCATAATAAAGTACATTACTATTTAAATCTTGCAGTCTTTGTATGTATTTTTGAACCTCTCTTCATCCGTATATCTATCACTACCAAGAGCAAAACGTCTAAATTAAGCGGATGGAACATACGAGAATCCCGAAATAAGTTAATTCTCTGAGTTTTAGAGTAAATACACTCGAAGAAAAAATGTTCTGCGTCCTCATTTTGATGATTACATTGGTACATATGATTGTTACGCAGATGATTAAAAAAGATTACCATTTAGGTTACTACAATAATTACAAATGCGTGCATGATATACTGAAATTTGTCTCTTAAACAGTGTTACTTAGGAATGGTATGCGCTTTAAAGTTTGTCTTAAATTTAGTTTTGAATATATCTAAATGATTGCGAGTTTCGTATGTCTACTTCAAGATAATTCCAGAGAGAAGTTGCTGATGGAATAAAACATGAACTGTTTATCTGAGTACGACGAGCAAATGTTTCATAGTCGTTTTATTACGAAGACGGTAGGGAGTAGTTTCAGAATCAATTGCAGGAAATTCACACGCTAGATAATTTGGCTGGTTTCCTTTTCTTGCTTTATAAACAAGTACATGTATAAGTTTTTGAATAGTGCGCCTGACTTTTAATGAAACCCAACTTATTTCCTTCGTTAGCCGTTCAACTGATTAATTTTAAATTTTGATGATCTCATTGATCCAAGAACTTTCGAAGCAGATAACATTATATTATTAATATGATCCTGCCATTTTCCATCAGCTCTAAATGTTGCTCCTAAATGTTTATAACTTTCGACAAAGTCAAGACTTACATTATTGAAAATTAATGCAGGTTTACGTTCTGATCCTAATGTAAACAATACTACCTCTGTTTTACTAAGATTAAATTCAACGAGCCATTGCAGAGACCAGCCACTAATGATCTGAAGATCATTATTTAAGATTTGTTGCATGAAATCTATATCTAAATATGCGACATCTATAAAACTATCATCAGCAAAAAGACAAGCTACACTTAACAGGTTATCAGTAATTTCATTCACATATATTAAAACAAATAGAGGACAAAGGACCGAATCTTGGGGGACTACAACAGGTACAGATTTGAGATCAGAGAAAGACGATCACTTTTTGATGACGATTAGAAAGATAACTTTTTGTCTACTGCAAAAGTTTTCCACAAAGTTTTAATTTGAAAATTAGACCCTCATACCATACTCGATCGGACGCCCTTGATAAGTCGCAGAAATCCATACAAGTCATGTGGGTGTTTTATTATCGTAAGACGAACATTATTATTTGGTGATAAATATGTAACAATTGAAACACATTAGGGTGACCTGGTAAGAAACCCTGCTGCTTTGAATATATTAAATCGTTTGAATACTAATGGTTGTAAAAATGTTTGAATATGACTCTTTCCTACACAACTAATCACACTTGCTGCTTTCCACATACATATGTACATGTTTCTGGATATTCACATTCAGTCAAAGATCTATTATCAAGTATACAAGCCCGCCCGCTTAGCTCAATAGGTAGAGTGTTGGTCTACGGATCCCTGGGTCAAGAGTTCGATCCACGGGCGGGGCGTATGTTCTTCGTGACGATTTTATAAACGAAATTGCGTCTGAAATCATTCGTCCTCCACCTCTAATTCATATTGGGAAGTTGGCAGTTACTTGCGGAGAACACGTTTGTACTGGTAAAGAATCCGGGAACACTGGTAAGGTTAACTGCCTGCCGTTACATGACTGAAATACTGTTGAAACACGGCGTTAAAACCAACACAAACAAACAAACAAATAAGAGTATACACAGTGGTTTACAAATTGAATTTTCACATTCTTTTAGCATTCTATGACTAATTTCATCCGGGACAGAGGCCTTATTAATCAACTCTTCACTATAAACGGTGGAAGGTTAGGTCTAAAGGAGTCAACCGTTGAAATTGAAACAAAGTAATTATTAATACATTTTGCTTTTTCTATATCCAAAATAAAATGGGAAACGTTGCCGTTTTCGTTTACTTCGAGTGGAAGAATAACTTCGCTACCTTTGCACAGTTTCACTAATAATTTAACAATTTTTAATAGAATCTCGGGTTTCAAAGAGAATAAATTCTAAATTATTGAGAAATTTCTATTTTGCATATTGCATTAAATACTTTCTTTAAATATTACGTAATTTTGGGTCTTTGTTCCAGTCAGACATATTTTTGTGGGCTTTTTTGCGAACATTTTCGGTCTCAGCTGAGTTTAATAATGAATCTTTATTTGTCATTTGTGTCTAAATGGCATGTTTGAAACTATATTTCAAAGTAATAACTATTTTCAAATGGCTATTCAGTATTAATGGTCGGTCTCAGTTGGAATTTAACCTTGCAGTTTTCGTAAAATTGATATTAAAATTTCAAACTCAAGCTCAGCTGAGACCGAAAAATGTTTTGTGAACACGGGGCCTGGTCTTTTTGTCACATATGTGGATGGAATACAGGTCTTTGCTCTATCTATGAATTTATTAGAAAAGGAAGTAGTTCCCTCGGGGATTGTGCTTGAACTGATAAAAGACCAGTCTGTTGTTCTAATCAACTCATTCATTTTTTTTAAATCTGCTCGTTTATAGATCCAAATACGTCATATATATAGTACTGAAGAAGGTCGGTCAAATCTAACCTAATGTGCCTTAGCGATCACTAATGTTTGCCGGAGTAGTAAATGTTCCTTTATGTTAAACTGAAATATCGTTTGAAATAACAATTGGGTCTAGAAAGGTGGATGAATAAAGTACATAGGTTCTACTATTACATTGTACATATTGTTCAAAAGTAATATAATCTCGCAGTTTATGATTATTCATATTAAGTTGGTCTTCATTAATGGCTCCTAAAATTAGAATGTTACTGCTAATATCGAAAGCATTTTCTACAGAAATGTTTATCCTCTCAAAAAAAATTGACAGTTGTATTAGATGGTCTGTATACAGTTGCAATCAAATATACTTCATCGCGACATTTTCTTTAGCCCATAATGAATCAGGCAGTCTGATAGATATTAAGTATTTTGTGATGAAAATTTAAAAGCTTTCTGAATGACAAGTACTATCCTTAAGATAGATATGATTCATCAAAATGGTATAAAGTTTAAACATTTGTCTTTACTGAAGTATTAAGATGCGCCTCAGTGAGGCAGATAATATCAAAGTCTAACCAACTTTCAAGAACAAAATCTAATTTGTTACAGATACTTCTTATATTTTGATGAAAAAATCGATAAACAGGCGTCGTCATTATTTACCGGTCCCGGATTTAACTTAATATCACCAGCTAATAATAGCAATAGTTAAATCAAAGTGAAAACATATTCAATATTCTAAAACAAACTACTTCATCAGATGAAGTTTCGCTGAGTCAGCCGCTGAGCACTACCAACGATACGAAAAGTCCGGTTCGCTGAGCACTACCAACGATACGAAAAGTCCGGTTCGCTGAGCACTACCAACGATACGAAAAGTCCGGTTCGCTGAGCCCTACCAACGATACGAAAAGTCCGGTTCGAAAATTAACGATACTAAAATATTAACCTTACTTAGATACTTATTATTTCGATTCTAGCACAACTTACTTCAAGTAATTTTAGACGAAAATCAGAGGAGTATTTTCATAAACGTAAATTACAACTGCGTGCTACGCAGAAGCATTATCCAAAACACGGTGCGTGTACAGCGTAGTTCGGGGTTAATTTATTGCAGAATAACCAGAGATATATTTTGCTCTAAAGTTTGTATGTTATTAGCTGGTCCTGTTAGAAATGAAAATATCTCCAAGACTGATTTGTAATCTATATCCTTAACCCAAAGGCCAACATTATCATACAAACGGTATTACGTCTGTCGTAAAATATACATGAAAATATAGTGTTTCTGCCTCTTCTCTTATGGATGAATATCTTTTCTAATTTAGATGTTTTTATCAACGCACAAAAAAAGACCTTTCCTCAACACACCAGCTTATCCTTCAATTAGCCCACACTGCTGTGGTTTTGAAACTTCATTTGCGGTGCGGAATTTTTTGTGAGGAAGCCATACAAATGGCATAAGAAAGGTGGGTCGTTCTTACTCAGGTGCCCGGCGCACCCATGATTCCCAAAGCGGCACCTCGTGGACATCCTCAAAAATTCGGTATATGTCCGATAATTGTTTCGGTGTATCCATTGAAAAATAACATAATAAAAAATTTGATTTGTGTTTATTGTCGTTACGTGTTTATTAGAATTACTACATTTGCAAATATCTCTATCCTATATACTGCATCTTCTCTCTAATTTCCTGAGTTTATGTGACTCTTACTTACCCTGTCGTTTTGAGAATAATCATAATTTTACTATACACATGTATCATTAATTGATTTCATTATTGTTAAATTCAATCACATTTTTTCAGCAACTGACTGCTAAAAAATAAGTAATAAGAACGTACATACGGCAAAATTTAATAACATGCATTATTTTTATTTTAGTGGTGTCTAGTTCAATAACATCGTCTGTAGCAGCTCTAGCCGGTCGAGACCGGCTCTATTGCGTCTTTAGAATGCACAAGTAATAATTGTGTAAGGGATGAACTCCAATTACCGGTGAAGGTTTTAATGTTTCAAAATCATCAAAGTTGAAACTATTTCGAATATAAACATATTAATCTAAGAGAACTCTCCAATGACTCGTCATTTTTTGAAGTGTTATCTAAAATGATTATTGTTAATGTTGAGCAGCGGTGCGTTTTAATGTTAAACTAAAACTAAACCCCATGAAGTAAAATCATACAGATCCATATCGTCTCTTGTTGTTTTGTAAGGTCTATGAACTGTCAAAAAATGAGAACATATATTAAAAACAAGGTCAAGTAAAGTATATGAATAAATTGGGGTGTTTTGTACATGAATTATAAAATTGAAATATCACTATGTTAAGATAACGCTGGCTGGCAACACTTTATGTAATATGGATAATAAAGGCAAACTATTTGGCACATTCGTTTTTGAAATGTGTTGAGCATACTTACAAATGAAATGCATCTTTAAAATACTTGCATTTCTGCGTAGATACAAAGACTATCATTTTTCTAAGGAAACGCTATAAAACATTGAAATCCGAAATCACGACTGAACCAGTTGGTCTTAGTCAAAGAAAAAAAAACAATATTAAAATAACATAACAAAGTTTCTTTATTTGACAAAGTGGTTAACCCTAATAAAAAAGTTAACTATCCGTTAGATGCAATTTAGCTGTGTTCGAACTTTCGATATGCACATACAGCCTGATGGACGTGCTAGGTATCATACTTGAAATAAGTAAACATATGCCGGCAAAGAAGTAATGAAAGACATGTTCTAAGAAATGATTAATTTTCCCAAATTTTACTATTTTCTGAACTTAATACAACATAATTGCATGCAACAATTTACAAAAAGCTATCAAAAAATACAAGGTTTTAAAGTATATAATGTTGCAGTCAAATTGTACCTTACCTTATTGTTGTATGTCATCGGTTTGAAGTGGGCAGTAGCACTAGCAGCATATTAAGAAAAACCGTGAAATTGGCAGAAGCAGTAGCAACAGAAAAGCTGTGAGGCTAGAAGTAGCAGTAGCAGCAGTAGCAAACATGTGACATTTGGAAGTAGCAATAGCAAACAAGTGAAACTGGCAGTACGAGTATGAAAAATATGAAATTGGCAGTGGCAGTAGCAGAAGTAGCATAAGCAGAATCATAAAATAGGAGTAGCAGTAGCAGCAGCAGTTGTAGCTGATAGTATAAAAACCCCAGTGTCGAATGGTCCACAGTTTGGTGTTTTACACCTGGCAAGCTGAAGTACCATGGAAGTTTCTGGAACTGAAGTGTCTTCTGTGTCCGGAGACTAAAATTAAAAATTATTTTTTTGGGAATCGCCGATATGGGTTTTAAATTAACGACTATAAATATTAAGCTTAGTTGCAACACTGAATTTTGATGAACGTGAAACAGACCGATCATCAGATCTGCAATTAATGTACATTACTCGGTTTTTAACGTTTGGCACTACAAATGTGTATGATGTTTGGTCGGCTTAATAAGATTCTTCACCTTAAAAAGTGTGAAAATTGCCGTTATGATATCTTCATACGTATTTTATTTTTGTTACTGTACATCTGTATAGCATGACGCCCATAGATGCCGTTTACGCGATTAATTAATCATTATAAATCATTTCCTATCTTCCTGATTACAATTACACAATTTAATAATGTCTCTTCGTATATTCATACATAGAGTTTTTATTTATTTTCTATCATTTCGCCACAATTCAAATAATGCACCCCACCAACTTGTGCTTCAAGCCTCAGCTTCTTATAGACCTTGAGTTGAACTTAGTAATCAGTAATAGGGTTAAAAACGCTATTCTCTTATTGACAAAATCAGTCTGTGCCAAACCATTCCATATGAATTTATTTCAGTTTTAGAATTCAATGACTAAATCATTCTGTATTTGACAAGTAACAGCCGACTTAAAGATTTTATGCACATAATTATCTAGGGTAACAGTATTCTGCAGCAACAACAGGAATATCAACTCAATGTCTTTTTTTAATAAATTTTAGTTTACATTTCATAATTGGAGCATGACATATAACACGAGGCAATTGTTTCATATAATGACTATCGTGTGAACATTGAACTGTACACTTTTCAAGTCAGAGGTAACAAGTTAAAAGGACCATGTATTTAGAACGATATTTAAAAAAGGATGATATTTAACCTATATTGTGTTATCGAATATGTTTGAACATCATAAAATCCACAATCTGTTTTATACGAAATTATTTTAAAGAGGTTGTCAACTATTCTAATTGACTTTGTCATGCAACTGTATGCAAAAAAAAAATAATATGGGTTTCATTCAGTTTTGTACAATTTTTCATGCGAAATGGCTGAGTAGCGGAATAGGTAGTTGTAAGGTTTTCTGTGAATACAAAATTGGTTGGAATCCCGCCCTGAAGTTGTTCATTCGGCATTTTATTTTTTAACTATGAAAATTTAAGAACACCATTTGTTTATTCTTTGAAGCACTTTAATTAATGAAGGTTCAGGGTTTTGTTGAGATACCAAGCTAAAGCATTCTTCTTCTCTACTGTGCAAAATGCATGGTCTTTTCAATAGTCACTATAATTGCATGTAAATGAAGAGAAATATTTGGTGAGCTGAGAACTGGATTATTTGGTAATTTTCTGCAAAGGTACACGAGCATAGTGTGACCAGAAAAAAAGCTCATTTGTAGAAACAAAAGATTTAAATTTAAAAACAAATGATCGCGTGGATCGACATATTTTGTAAATGTTTTGCACCTTTTCATACTTTTTTACATATGTTTGCATACTAACCGTCCGAGCTATCAAATATTATATTGACGGCATATAAAGTTAGAATGTTTTACTTGAAAGAAAATCTATGTTTCTGAGTTCAGACTGTACAATGTAAATAAATAAACAACATTCGTATGTTTTGCTTCAGAGTTCCTCATGAAGGCCCCAAGTTCGTGTTGTCCCAAACTGTTAAGTCCAAAGTGTGGTTAAAAAAATATTTTCTATCTACAGTGATTATCGCATTTATGTTGTTTAGAAGGGCAGAAAAACTATTTGTTCCTGATTTTATCATGGCAAGTAAGTGCCAGCTTTCTGTTAATTTTCATATGAGTCTCATTATTTCATATATACGTACTTACAATCACAACACTTTATACCATTCACAGATTTACAAGAGTGTGCAGGAATATCAGTGTAAAACATTTGGTCCATTTTTAATGAAAATTGTTAAATAAATTTCAAAGCAGTCCTTACAAAATGTTATTTAATAGGATTATCATGTAATAAAATGTAGTAAATGCAAAATCTAACTGCATTTGTAATAATAAAACTTAGCAGGCGTATAGCCACATACAGTTGTTGGTGGGACTATAGTTTTGTCACAGGTATTCAACAAATGATTAATGTTACTAGTTGAGCTTTTATTTTTGAACTGTGAGACTTTAAACTTATATAAATCGACTTCCCCTTTATATGTTGAAAGGTCAAGAAAAAATTTATCATTATATGTAGGTTTTTGTCGACATTTAAATATTCATAAGGTAGTCAGTGATGCGGTGAGTATTTGAAACGTGTCTGCATTAGTATATAATGCATGCTTCACTGAATGAAAATCAGGTTTTGATATACCCAGAAAAAGTGCAGGTGAACTGGTTTTTACGCGTTTTGATTAATCGTTTCAAAATATAAAAGATGCATATGTGCTCAAGATGGATATTTTTAATAAATTTGCAGACTTACTTTATCAAATTCAAATTAGAAAAGGCTGTCCAAATAATTTGAATTGATACTACCACATTCGTATAGTTTAGACATTCTGCAGAATCAAGATCTATACAAGAGACACATGCAACAACAGGTAGTACAAGTATGACGTCACAAAGAGAGGTGGTTCTTATTAGTGGCATTGTGTGTCGTCTGCCTAGATCGAATAACATTGAAAAATAATCTTTTAAATTGTGTCGATATGGTGAAGCACTTCAATTGATGAAGAATATAATTGAGCCGCATCGTGAAAAAACCAAACATTCGCGCAATCTGGTCAGGATCCATGCTGTTCGCTAACAGTTTCTCTAATTGCAAAAGGCTTTGAAAGCGAACAGCATGGATCCTGACCAGACTGCGCGTATGCGCAGGCTAGTCTGGGTCCATGCTGGTCGCAAATGCACTATGTTCGTTTTCTCATGGCGCGGCTTATATCTGCATCAGGTTTTTGCTAAGAGGCAGAGTTAAGGCATTCCTCTCTTCTCTACCGTGTAAAATGCATAGTTCGTTCAATAGTCACTATAATTGCATGTCAATGAAGACAAATATTTGGTGAGCTGAGAGTTTGATTATTTGGTAATTTTCTGTGTAATGGTACACGAGCATAACGTGCACAGACAAAATTTAACTTAAAAAAATTAAAGTAAATATGATGGTTAGAGCCGCGGACCGACATATTTTGTCAATGTTCTGCAACTTACCGTCCGAGCTACCAAATATCATTTTGACGGCATATAAAGTTGGAATGTTACACTTAGTGGAAAATCTTTCTGAGTTCAGACAGTAAACAAGTAAACACTATTTGTATGTTTTGCTTCAAAGTTCCTCACGAAGGTCCCAAGTTCGTGTTGTCCCAAAGTGTGTCGCATTCATGTAGTTTTGTAGGGTAGAAAAATTATTTTATACTGATTTTATCAGGGCAAATTTTAGAGGCTCTCAAATAAGTGCCAGCTTTCTGTTAATTTTCAAATGAGTCTCATTATTTCATATACACGTACTTACAATCACAACTCGTTAAACTATTCACAGATTTACAAGAGTGTGCAAGAATATCAGTGTAAAACAAGTTTTGTGGTATAGGCGAAGTAAGTCTTAATTACCCAGTCGGTTTTAGAATAAGCATGATTGTAATATACACATGTATCTTGAATAGATTTCATTACTGTAAAATTTAATCAAATTTTCCAGTAACTGACGGCTGAAAGCAAGGAATAAGAAAGTACATGTATACGGTAAAATTCAATAACATGTATCATCTTTATTGCATGGTGTGTAGTTAAGTAGCATCGTCTGTAGCAGCCTTAAACCTTACCATGCTAAATTTCTATAATGAACATGTTCATCTTTCAGTTTAGACAGTACCATTAACTGTTAAAAGGGGTGCTTACCAAAAAGATACTGACTGAATAGCAAACAGTGCAGATCATGATAGACTGCACGGATGGACTGAACGGATGTGCAGACTGATCATGATCTACACTAAGTCTTGTCGCAAAGATAGAATCAATCGTGTCCAGCATGATAAGGATTAACTAACGAGACCGGTTGTCGGGAAAAAATGATCTACTGCGTATTTGGAATGTACAAGTAATAATGGTGTAATGGAGTAACTCCAATTATAGGTCATGGGTTAAATGTTACCAAATTAACAAAGTTGAAACTATTGAAAATGACTCGTCATTTTTTTAAGTATAATATTAATTTTGATCAGTCGTGCGTTTTAATGTTAAATTAATCTTAAATCCTATTAAGAAAAATCATACAGATCCATATCGTCTCTGTTTTTTTCCCGAAAGGTCTATGAACTGTCAAAAATTGAGAACATATATGAAAAGCAAGGTCAAGTAAATTATGTGAATAAATCGGGGTGTGTTATACATGAATTATAGCATTGAAAAATGGCTATGTAAAGATACCACTGTCATGCAATGGTAGTATACTGTGTAATATGGATTGTAAAATTGAACACACGTTTTTAAAACGCGCTGAGCATATTTGCAAATAAAATGCATCTATGAAATACATGCAGTCCTGCGCAGTTGCAACGACTATTATTTTTCTAAAGTAAAACATTAAATTTGAAACACTTGAACCAATTGGTCCACTATGTTTTATTTAGTTTGTTTTCTATCAACAATAAGGTTGAAAACGCTATTCTTTTATTGACAAAATCTGTCTGACAAATAACAGCCCACTTCAAGATTTTATACACATAGAGAGTACCAACAAGAGGAATTAACTAAATGCCTTGTTTTTGATAAACAAGATTTTCTCATTGCAGAACTGGAGCATGACATATAACACGAGGCAATTTTTACATATGATGACTATCATAATGAACATTGAACTGTAAACTTTTCAAGTCAGAGGTAACCAGATTAAATGGACCATGTATATAGAACGATATATTTAAAAACTATGTGTTATCGAATATGTTTGAATACCATAAAATTAGCTAAAATTTGTCACTGTCTGACCTCTGAGCATGGTCTTTAAACGAGATCATTTTAAAGAGGTGGTCAAATATTCTGATTGACTTTGTCATGCAACTATATGCAAAAAAATTTCGTTTTCATTCAGTTAGTACATTTTTCTTTTTCGAAATAGCTGAGTAGCGGAATAGGTATAGCTGTGAGGATTCTGGTGGATTAACGCAGTCTGGTCAGGATCCATAGTGTTCGCCAACGGTTTCTCTAATTGCAATAGGCTTTGAAAGCGAACAACATGGATCCTGACCAGACTGCGTATGCGCAGGCTGGTCTGGATCCAAGCTGGTCGCAAATGCACTATGTTGGTTTTCTCATGGCACGGCTCAAATAAATTTCAAAGCACACCTTACATAATGTTCTATAATAAGAATATCAGATTGTAAAATTTATTAAAATAAAAAACAGTAACTGCATTTGTAATAATAAATAAAACTTATCAGGCGTATAGCCACATACAATTATGATTGTGTGAATATAGTTTTGTCATTTTTTCATATTTAAATCGTTATTTAACAAAATTAATATTAAATTTAACTAATTGAGCTTTAATTTTTGAGCTTTGAGATAGTATAAATCGACCTCCCCTTTAAATGTTAACGGGTCAAGTAGAAATTTACTATTAGAGGCTTATTATTACAATGTAGCTTTTTGTCAAGACTTATATATTCATAAGGTAGTCAGTGAAGCAGTGAAAGGTGTCTACATTAGTATTTAACGTATGCTTCACTAAATTGAAATCAGTTATTGATATACCCAGAAGTATGGTGGCTGATTTCTGCCATCTCGTTCTGGCGTGTTGGCGCGTTTGCAGGGCGCCAGAACGCCAGGACGCCAGGACGACAATTATACGCGCCAAGACGACAAATATGGCATTTGTCGTTCTGGCGGGGGCGCCAACACGCTAAATTGGGAAGTTGTCGTCCTGGCGTTCTGGCGTCTTAGCGCGTTTGCAGGGCGCCAAGACGCCAACACGCCAGGACGACAATTATACGCGCCAAGACGACAAAATCCATATTTGTCGTTTTGGCGCGTTCATTTGTCGTCTTGGCGTGTTGACGCGTTGACGTTTGCAGGGCGCCAAGATGCCAACACGCCAGGACGACAATAATATGCGCCAAGACGACAAAATCCATATTTGTCGTTTTGGCGCGTTAATTTGTCGTCTTGGCGTGTTGGCGCGTTGGCGGGGGCGCCAAGACGCCAACACGCCAAGACGACAAATGAACGCGCCAAGACGACAAAATCCATATTTGTCGTTTTGGCGCGTTCATTTGTCGTCTTGGCGTGTTGGCGCGTTGGCGGGGCCGGGGGCGCCAAGACGCCAACACGCCAAGACGACAAATGAACGCGCCAAAACGACAAATATGGATTTTGTCGTCTTGGCGCGTATAATTGTCGTCCTGGCGTGTTGTTGTCTTGGCGCCCTGGTTACTATTAATTCAAAAATTGATTTTTATTTCAGTACGCCTAATCCAGGCTTTATTCTGCGTTGTCCGGATAAATGACTTTACGCCATCACATCCGGCTTATCAAACATAAAGAACTACCTTAAACAACAGTTGCCGCACAGACCGGTCAGAGAATATTATGACGTCAATTATGACGTCAACTTTTCACATGACGCCCGGTTCATCACTACTCAGATAAATAAATTATCAAAACATTTTAAAGAGCAAGTAGGAATGAAAATAGTCAATGTCTTCGTGTAGTTTATTGTTCAGATGCTTAGGTATTTAATCACTTCGGCTCATGACCTCGCGGTTCATTTCCAGCGCATCTGATTTCTGACTGATAAATCACTCAAAGGCCTTGATTATTTGATAAATTAAATCTACATGTCTAAGGTTCACCAAACGCAATGTAATGACTATGGCCCCTAAAATGTAGATCTAATATCTCTACAAAGGGCTATAAATGTAATTTTTTGACAACGGTCCATAAAGTGTTATTATGTCTAAGCATACTATACCCTAACAGCGTTGTCGAGCATATCCTTCACCGTGTCTTCCTTCAGACCCTTCCAATCTAGGTGTTGTAACGCTAGTTTAGGAATTGCCAGTACAACCTTTTTGGCACATGCACGCTTTGTCGATGCAGACTGTAATAAAGACTGTTAGTAAACACACTCACCTCCGCTCCGTAACAGCTATGTAACTGGGTAGGTGATTTTCAGTTTCGAGGTAAATGTTACTTCAGCTTTTGATCTAATTATTCCAAAACAATACAGGTTATCAACTGACCAAAGGCAACATACGCCCCGCCTGGGGATCGAACTCACGACTCCGCGATCCGTAGATCTGCGCTATACCTATTGAGCTAAGCGGTTGGGCTCTTTTGAATCCGTAATCGATTTAAAAAGCAATAAGGACCATCTAGTGACCAATGGCTATCATAGTTTGATGTCAGACTTCAGGCCGTGTGTATTACATTTCAGTCTTTTTTGTTTTTTTGGTTTTGAAATAAATTTTACATATACCCCTTCTAAATCGGATAATACGTAATCGTTTTACTTCAAAAATATCCCTTCCCTATATGTATTACAAGAATGGAGACTCTTTTGCCTGGATAAACAACACAGCTCAGACAATTTATTGTTCGTCCGCTCAAAAGAAAGTGCTAAGACGGTTGAAAGCGGGACACTCTCAGAACAATGCTAATACTGTATCTATTATTTTTAGTTTCCCGTCGTCTGCTAGTATCTCATGGAATTCTCATAAAACATACACGATATACATATTAAACCAAATGATTTTCACGTACTTCTTAATTTTGTTACCGTTGTTATTGTTGCTGATTTTCGAATAGATCTTTTAGGACTTCATATTTCAGACCCTATTAAGAAACAAGTAGCGTAATTCTTGAATATGTTTGTAGAATAAAACAACGTTTCTTCAGTATATGTTTCAGAACATTCTAGTCGTATCTATTTCCAAGTAGTATTGTCGGGATATTTTGGTTTATCTAATTTTTTACACAGTCAGTGGTCTTCCGTATATTACGTTTTTTCATTAATACATGTTTCATGCCCAGATAACATATCGTCTACAGTATCACAAACAAACAGATTTGACACTATAATGCCTTTTATATTATTTTCTTAAAATCCTAGGGTTCTGGCCCCAATTGAACGAAAAGTCGCGTAGCTATGTCTGTTATTTCAAATGCTTGACTTTGCCTTTTATTCGTCTTTAATGTTGATTTCTCATCTATATCAGAGCCCTATGCGACCTCTTCACAGATCGAAACGCTGTGAACTATTCTGAATTTTTCAGAAAACAAAGAATTGAAATACTTAAGTTAACCTAAAATACGACACTTGCCACTTCAAAGGAAATGATAAATATCGCCCATATCGTGCTTTTATTAGTGCCGCTTTCGGAGCAAATGTTTTAACTGTTCCACACGACAATCAGATTTATAAAATGGTCTCTGTACATAAATACAGTTCTGTAATCTAGTCACTTATGTACAATCCCACAGACGATATTGAGTATAATAAACCATTCCCCCTCCTTGAATTAAACATGGCCCTTGATCAATGTAATAGTTCTGCCCCAGGCGAAGATGCGATCCATTATGATAACCTACCAAAACATGCCAAAGAAAAACTCTTAAAGCTATACAATCAGTCTTGGAAAGAAGGCTCCACCCCAGAAAGCTGGGCCGAGGCCATTACAGTACCAATACTTAAGCCCAATAAGGAAAAAACTAACCCTGCTTCATACCGCCCCATATCACTAACGTCAACCCTCACTTAGGTCATGCAAAGAATGATAAAGCCAAGACTGGAAACTTATACTGAAAATAATAACTTGTTCTCCCCACAGTCAGGATGTAGGAAAGCCCATTCGTGCGAAGATCACCTCCTTCGCTTCGAATCAGACTGTAAAGAGGCCCATCGCAAAGGTTATTACCTAATAGGCATATTTTTAGATCTAAGTAATGCATTTGATAGGCATTGGAATAAAGGGTCTCTTTTAAATCTTATATCCCTAGGCATTAAGGGGATAAAGGCTTACATGGATCGCTAATTTCCTGGAAGGCAGAAAAATTAAGGTAAAGGTCAATGGTCAATTGTCAAATACAGTGGAACCTGACAATGGTACACCCCAGGGAAGTGTGATTAGCCCGCTTATCTTCAATCTCATCTTGAACACTCTAAACACGGCTATAGATACACACAACAAGCAGTCTCCTCCCGGTAACCGGGCCGAACTCGCCCAATTTGTAGATGATGGAGCCACATGGGTAACATCACCAAACCCTCATAGTACACTACTAAAAGGTCAAAAGGTCCTCGAGGTTATAGAAAAATGGAGCAATGAATGGGAATTTACCATCAACCCTAATAAAACCCAAGTACTAATGGTGTGCCGGCAACCATATCTTAAAGTGCTAGCAAGATCGGATAAAGTAACGCCGGAACTTAAATTATGTGGTAAAACCCTCGAAATAGCACCGACCGCCAAATTCTTAGGAATGTACTTTGATCAACATCTAACGTGGCACCATCACATAAATGAGCTAGTCAATAGGTGTGAAAAAGATATTAACCTCTTGAGACTATAACTGGGGAGCTAATAAGAAAACTAAACTCCTTCTATATAATTCCTTAATTATGAGCAAAATAAATTATGGTAGCACAGCATATGCATCAGCCTGCAAAACACAACTGAAAAGGCTAGATGTAATACAAAGTAAGGCCCTAAGAGTAGTTATTGGAGCATATAGAACAACTAATAAAATGGCAGTACTAGTAGAAACGGCCCAGCTACCATTAGATCTAACAAGAGAGGTTAATATGCTCAAATACTGGGCCAGATCAAGCCGACTAGGTGAAAATCTGCCCATAAATAATACAATCAAAGCACTGAAAGACTGCCCCAGTACCATCGAAAGGGTTAGAAACGGTCACACAGGTAGAAAAGAGCTCAAAACACAGCCATACACTCGAGAGGTTAATAGGTTACTAGATAAATACCAATTAAATGACGTAAATGTACAACTGCCGGTGTTTTCATATAATGCTGGGATCAAGGTCACAGCCCCCGATTTAAGCCTTAAATGCTTCATTAATAAGACAGAAGATGCCACCCAGGCCAAAAATATAACAGAAATGCATATAATGAAGCATTAAAAGTCACATCACCGAATTTATACAGACGGAAGTAAAAATCCCAGCGAAAATAAAGCGGGCGCGGCCTTTGTTGTCTTTGATCCCTATGGCAAAGAAATTTGCTCGTCGGCCCTCAAATTAGACCCCAGGGTCTCCATATTCACGTGCGAGGCAATAGCCATCCAATCTGCACTGAAATGGATACCCGAAAATAGGCCCAGTAACATAGCTATATATACAGATAGTTTGTCTGTGCTACAATCGATAAGTACAGGCAGGTCACTATCAAAATCTGAGATAATAGTTGATATTATTCATAAAATTAGCCATCTCAGTAAAATAGGTATACATGTTTCCCTAATATGGATCCAGAGTCATGTAGGCATTATGGGAAACGAAAGGGGTCAAATTAGCAGTATCTGAGGTAAACAGCAAAATAAAGGCCAAATCAAGGGAGTTTTTTAAACAGAGATGGCTACAACAGGACACAATGCGCTGCGCCCTTTCAGAACATATCCCTAGTGAGATGCAAATTTATAGCACAAACAACGGCCATGATAAAATCATAACCAGATTAAGGCTGGGGCGGAACGGTCTGGGATGGGAGAACTACTCAGATAAACATCTATGCCCACACTGTCCACAATACGAAACATTCAACCACGTATTCTTTGACATCCACCAAGAGTGTACACGAAATGCAGAGCACAGATTGGAACTGGAATGTGGACTCCTGAAACTCGGGTTGGTCTGTATTGACAAAAAAAAACTCCTCTTCCCTCCAAAGGAAGTTGAGCAGCAGGTCTACAGCCTCATAATACATTTCATCACCAAAATAGGTTATTTGAACAGAATGTAATCAAAACATAAACATTACATAGGTGGGGCCTGACCGAACAACTAATTTTATAATTTTGGCCTTAATTTAATATCACAAAGTACCAGGGGGTTTGAGTCTCTATATGCACCCCGTCTGGGGGTACCGTGTAAGCCTTAACGGCACTGGTGCGGTCAATAGAGGTAATATAATCTCAGGGGAAACGTGTATAAACATATTAAAATCCTAAACTTCGTTCAAAAGAGATGGCGTCAATAATCAGGGGGGCTGAGCTTGTATATGCACCCCGTCTGGGGGTACCATGTAAGGCTTAACGGCACTGGTGCGGTCAATACAAGCGATATATCCTTAGGCTGAAAGACGCTATCTATTAAAGTTGCTAGGATCGGGCTACAACTATGAATAGAAGAATTAATTTTAGAAACAACATAGTACCAGGAGCCGATGTATATGAAGCATATCAAAAAATAAGCCCGAAAGAGGTTTTAATATTATAATTTCTATTATATTACTTTATATTATAGTAAGTTAAAATGTATATATACATATGTCATTTTTATTGTTCTATATAATATAATAAAAAGGCCAAATACTATCTTAGCAACCAGTATCTTTTAAATTATTCTGATTCTAAACATATACGTAATTTTAAGCCATATCTAGGCTAATTTTAAACAATGATTTTAAAACTAGGAGACATATCCTTGCAACCACTTTACATTTCGGCAAGGATGGTCACCTGTTTTTACTAAATTAGTTTTAAATATATTTTTATAACTAGATTTTATTAAAACTTTAGGTAAAATAAAAATCAGAAATAAGAGTCTTTGTGTTTTCGTTTTTCGGCAAAGGCCGACTCTGATTTTGTCAAATTTTAGCTAGTTTTAACAGTTTTAACCAAATTTTATTCAATTTCAACATGTTTTACATAGAATAGAAACAAAGGCAATAAAACTTTAATAAGAAATAACTATATGTAATCAAATAGTAAACACAGGCAGCAAAATTATTTAAAAGAAAAGTTAGGCCAGCACTTGTAAATAGATGTTAGGGACCTATGGTGGCATAAACAACATAAAGAACAGGGTAATAGGTATAAGAAAGAAGCCACCATAGGAAAATCCAGTAGTGAAGACGTACAGTAAACAGGCAACCGAAAACAGGTAAACAGGTTAATTTTATTTAAGAATCATACTGCGAAAATTAGGTGTCCCATACACAGGAAACGCGTGTAGAGCTTTTAATACCAAATAGATTTGCTTCAAACTTTCAACATCTATAAAAGATAGATGTAGCTAGAATATCGCGGCATTTCCATCAAGATAATAGCATTAAGGGGACGCATACTTTGAAATTAGAAAAAAGTGGGTGGGGTATTATAAAATTTACCTGCAAAAAAGTACAAAGTTTTGGTAAATGAAATGAATACTGTTTCAACTGTTTTAAGTACACAAAGGATTGCTCACTAAAATAAAAATGAGAAAACCTGAAACAAGAAAGTTATTGTTGAATTACGTAAGACTTCTTGTGTACATTCAAAGTCAACAATTAAGACTTTTTGGTGCGAAAATAATAGTGCTTCACTTTGTCTAAACATTTATCAATGTCCTACAGATTCTAATTTAAAGAAAGAATGTGAAATAAGTTCACTGTCTTGCTTTTCATTTCGCATATGTGAGCTAAAACACATTATTTAGTTTGTTTAAAAGTAGTTCATAAGAAAAGATACGGTGGTCAAGGAATGCCACATTACAAAACTAAAAGAGTATATTCCCCTTAATACATTAAACATTTATCGTTACAGAAGTCTAGTGGCTTACAATAAAGGCCTAGAAATGTTGCCATTATTAATTTTTAACTTGGTATTCATGAACTACAATGCACTTAAATATCAAAACACATTCAACAAACTTTTGAAAATGTATTGTCTTAAAAATCCCTAAAATAAGGTATGAAATTTGGTTGAGAGGTCCAATCAATGTGTATATGTGCAAAAGCAACATTCTAATCTTGTTCACAAAAGTTACTAATAAACAGCAGGAATGTCAATGATCAAAACTGGACGAATATACAGTTATCCTCACTTTAATGTCATTTATAATTTGTCCTTGAATTCTCCACCATACTTTTCATAACTCTGTTTGCACGAGTTGCACGAGAATGCTGTCATTCACGTAAAAAAACGGGGTCAAATAAGTTGTAAATGCAGTATCATCTAAACGTAATTAATGGATTATGCAGTTCAAGATAAACTTTATCTCATATCGTAACGAACATGTATAATGTTGTAACAACAACTTTACTTACACTGATTTAAGTAGCAGTCGGTTTATAAGTGACTTTATTGATTCATTTTGTGTTTTGTTATTGTTGTCAAAAAGTATAACGGAAGTGCCTCACAACTGAAGCGGAAACCAGTTTGATGCGCAAAGTAGTCCACTGTAAGTATATTATTTGACAAATGTCCACAGAAATTAATAATTTTCTAATATTAAAGACGAATATCTGAATAGGATTCATTATTTGATAAGAAATTATAATCATCGACATGTTTTTTTAAAAATCGTACACGTGCTGACACCTAAGTTGTCTCCCGTTGTTTATTAGAGTTACCTTTCGTCCGGCGCAGTAATACATTTGCAGTGAATCGCCGAGAAGTCGTGGGAAAACTAAAAACCATGTAAACAAACTAAAATTAACCGCCTTTTCAAGATGAATTTCAAGTGATCGACATTATGCATTTAACCCGCCTGACCTGTGTAGCATCTTAGATATCTGTTCTAAGGTATTCATTGTGTAGAATGTCATGTTATGCCCTTGCAATGCTAATCCCACTCTGATTTTTTTGTTTACATTTTTTATCAATGAGAAATATGGCGTCCATCCCGAGATGAACAGACGTGGCGTTAAATTTTTACATGTTTAAGCAAACCTGGTGTGTTAGAAAGAAAATCTCATCCCTTCAACATTATTTGGAATACTGTTATTGTAAAAAACCTGTATTTTTCTTATATTAATATTTTGTGTTGAATGTACTTTCACAAAGACCTCTGTTTTCCTATTACATTCATAGTACCACATCCTTATCCACAAAATACTGAATATTACAGGTGTCCATCAGTATTATATCAGTTTAGGAATATGTTTTTTATTTTCCTACCATCGATTTCTTGAATATGCACCCCTTCCGCATTGCTGTATGAACTGTGAATGTAGCAATATGCGTCCCCTTAAACAAAACAAAATTACATAAAAACAGCCGATTTTCCATAAAATTACCGGTAAAATTTTATACAACGCGACCGTAAATAGCTATTATGTCTTATAAGTAAAGACATTGAAACTAATGCGAACATTAAATTTGGACTTTCTGCTAGAAAAGGCAAAAAACAGAATAGAAAAATCTTTATTAATAAAAAAATGCCATCAATTTAAAAACATACAGTAAAGCGAAATTGTTAACCATAATGCGAATAGTAAAGTACATGGAGTAACATAATTATCGATATGACATATAGGCGTGGCGTGTAATCTAAAAATAAATACGTGTATGGAAGTGTATCGGACGTAAATAGAATGTTTTTATACAGGTGTTTTTTAACGTTTTAATACATTTTAAAGGTTTTTAAAGTTAATAAATAAAGTAGTAGCGCATAGACTTAGTCCATAGGCAGTGGCAGTCTTTTCTTGTGTGGCTTATGTGTAAGTCAGGAAGGTAACCGCGGGACTCCTCCTAGATGATTTTATTAAACAAAATCTATGAAATTATTACAATTTTATATAACTTTTTGCAATTTAGACAAAACTTCAGCAAATAAAATCAGACATTACAAAAACAAATAAAAACACCTCTACCATTGAATACTCAGACATGTTCTAAACTAACATCTGGGCCTTAATTTCATCAGCTAAATATCTATCACATTCTGGAACATATTCAGGCATCGACCTGTATTTGATAACAGGTCTCAAAATTCAAATTCGCTGGGCCTACGATTGATTAGTTTGGCTGGAAACAGCCATAACTACGCAGCGCAGCGTAAACAAATAAAAATGAATAAAACAAAACAAAACAAATCACAAGTACAGTTCTCTTGAGTAATAACAGGTATTATATTTCATATACTAGTTCCATTTTTTCACATCTCTACCCCCGTCTTTCTACTGTTTGTAGCGCTCTTTAGCCTTACAGGAAAATGGCATTGGCTTAATTATGCCTACCATGTCGAAAGAACCAGGTGTTCTTGGATCACAACTCATCTCACTGCCTTTTGGAAATTCAAAGGACCAGCGCTGCAACAAGGTTGCCAAGTACAGAAAGATGCGCGTTTTGGCAAGTGTTTCCCCTGTGCACTGACGTTGTCCGCACCCGAATGGCAAGAGACTGGAAATGCAAATGATATTATTTCTTTATTTGACAGTGTGGCTTCCATTAAATCAAGTTACAAATATCAAGTATACAATATACTTTACGCAACACTTTGGTTTTTATTGTTATCTATGTCAAACATTTGCACAGTAAAAATTAGACACAATATCAGCTGACAATTCTATATCAATAAAGTGGCCTCTTTGGCCGAGTGGTTAAGGTCGCTTACTTCAAATCACTTGCCCCTCATCGATGTGGGTTCGAGCCTCACTCGGGGCAATGAATTCTTTATGTGAGGAAGCCATCCAGCTGGCTTACGGAAGGTCGATGGTTCTACCCAGGTGCCCGCTCGTGATGAAGTAATGCACGGAGGGGCACCTAGGGTCTTCCTCCAGTATCAAAGCTGGAAAGTCGCCATATGATCTATCGCCACATGACCTATAATTGTGTCGGTGCGACATTAAACCCAACAAATATATAAATAAACCAGTTACTACATCCACAGATGTCGGTCACGCGGAGAAATGGTTTCGGACGCCCCTTTACAACGGCGTCACGGTTTACAGAAGGCTTTTTATAAAAGACGAAAGTATGTTGGCATTATACAGAATTAATATGTCTGTTTAATATTTAATTCGTGTTGATTAATTGATAATATCACTCTAGTGTGATAAGAAAGACGCTGACTCTGACATCGACGCCAAAGTGAGTAGGCTAGTTCTCCATAGACTTCGTATAGTCAAGCTAAAAATAAAGGCATATTCAAGGTTGATTTCTTTAAAATTTAGGTGACACAAAACGGCTATTTCACTCATATCGATCTCAACTGAAATCCTTTGCTTTGAATTTCAATTTGGTAATCCATTTATCACTGAAAATGGTCATTTTGACACTATGAAGGCCGTTAATTAGAATTTCGCAGTAGTCACTAGTAAGAGATAGTTGTATCAATTTAATTACAGTTAAAATTGTTATTGATTTCAATAGTTCTTATACTGTGTATAAAAACAACACAAAATGCATTTAAAGCAAATTTTGTAAATTAAGATAATTCAATACTAGTATTTGTTTTGTTGTGTTGTGTGTCCATATCATTCTGTTATATGTAGTTTGCACAGCGCTTTTGCATTTTATAGACAAAAAGACCGCTATAAAGATCTGGTAAATAATAAATAATTATATCATGATATTACATATAATTTTCTTTTTACATAATCAATGCAATGCTTATGAAAAAAATTATTATGTTATCAAAAAAAAAAAAAAAAAATAACAGAACTCGTCATGAAATCAATTACACTTAAAATCCGTTACCAAGAATCGTCCAAAACCATTTCTCCGTGTGATTACAATCTGAAAATCAATTCTAAAGCAATACAGATGTTTAAAATCTCCGTTGTTTGGCAGCTAGTTCCAATCTTGAAGATAAAATAATTTTTCAACCAATCCTTTACTCTTAAAGACGCGAATACGGGATATCGGGCTGTGCTTTATTCTTCAGGACACAAGTGCGGTCATTCCCTCTACTGATCAATGCATTCGTCTAAGTATTATCGACATTTGAGCCGCACCATGAGAAAACCTACATTGTGCATATGCGACCAGCATGGACCCAGACAAGCCTGCGCATCCGCGCAGTCTGGTCAGGATCCACACTGTTCGATAACAGTTTCTCTAATTACAATAGGTTTTGAAGGCGAATAGCATGAATCCTGCGCAGGCTGGTCTAGATCCATGCTGGTCGCAAATGCACTATGTTGAACTTGGTTTCCTCATGGTGCGGCTCAATTTTGAGGTAAAACACTGATCGTTATCGCATGTATGTTAAACTATATTAAAAGGACAATTATATTTTTTTTCTAATTTTCACAAAAATATTTCAATATAATTTTTGAAGGAGATGCATTGATATCAAACTTTAGTTATAAAAGCTGCTAGGTACGATCTAGAATTTGAAAAATCTGTTCAGTTTAATTGTATATACATTGATTAGGACTTTGGTGAGCATCTGAGAGATCCGCCAACCTTGTCAGTCAGCTGGACGGATTCTTCCTACAAAGTAATCTTTATTACAGGCAAGGCTTCGACCCCACATCGGTAAGGCGGTAAGGGGCTATCAAATCTTATTCAGCGAACTCTCAGTACTGAGGTCCTTGACTTACTTTATGATAATGACATTTTAGCAAATTGGAAGTTAACCTTGCGGAAAATGTAGACTGAATTATGATACACGAAATATATACAAACGATTATCTGTCACGCAATAATTTAAAACATTTGAAGATTTTCCTCTATACAAATATCGTATTTAAATACCGATATCTTTTCTCCTTTGTCTGAATACATGAAAGCGGTATACATATTATCGATGAAAATCATTAATGTCATATATTAAATTAATGATAAGCGCATGATTAATGTAAATCTCGACATTTAGAATATTCACACTTACAAGTTTAGACTTTAAGTAACGTTAATGCTAATGTCACATGTAAAATGCATAAATGTTTGTGCAAAATTAAAAGAAATAGAAATTTATTTAACTTTTTACCTTTTGCGCAGTTTATGTTCTCTTGGTAAGAGCTGTCCTTCATCATTCAGGAATCTTTCTGGTCTGAAAGTCCAAGGGTCTCCCCAAACCCCTTTGTCATGATGAACATACCATACATTTGCCAGGATCTGGAAACACAAATTGGTTTCTATCAGGAATACTGTTATCGACTCGAGTTGATTTTCCAGATCGGATCTCACGAGGCGCTCAAGAGCCGATTCTGATCCGACCTTGCAAAATCCCCGAGAGCCGGATACAAAATTCCATATTTAGCTACAATCATCTTTGTAGATGTTAAAATAGCAATGGTGAAGTTTGTATTTGCTCTATTTATAAAACTGTATCTGGTCATGCATATTAAATAGTCCGGAAACATACAATACAAAAGGTACAATACGGTTTTTTTCTGCCTGTTCATATTCACTTGTGAAGTATAATTCATATATGTATATAATAGAATTAATAGATATTCCTGACAGGACAGGATTTCTAATACATGTACTTGTGTAAACACATTCTTTACTCTGTACGGCCGAGTGATAAAGGTCGATGGCCTTGAATTACCTTCCCTTTATCGACGTGGGTAATAAACCTCGCTTAACTTGTAGTATTCTTCAGGTTCTGACTTAAGGAAGATCAGAGGTTAAAAGTAAGTACCCGCAAGTGAGAAATAATGACGGACGTAAGAATGAGGTGCACGTGTCTTCCTCCTCCATGAAAAGGTGAAAATGTCTCTGTATGAAGACATGTGACTCTCAACCTAACTAAACAATAAATTATTCTTCATTATTTGTAAAAATAATTGTGACAGTTGTAAAAACCAAATATTCATTTTGTGCACAATAATTTTACAGGAATATATTTTAGTAGTAGTTTCCAAGTCAGTATGTATCATCATTTATTTGTCTTCAAATCAAGCATTATTTTCTAAGGACCATTTTCCATTTTGATGGAGACATATTGCTGTTCAGCTTTTTAAATATCTTACCAGGCTGTTGGGTTCAATGTCATATCCCAAAAACTCTATATGGTCTTGACAGAGATGTGGAAGTAAGAATGGGGTTATGGTAAGATACCTATGTATCTCCATCTCAAACGCCTGAAGATAGTGACAATTGTTCCTATCCGAGTAGGTAGGATGCCGTTCCTTTCCAATAACCGTGTCGATTTCTGCTTGTATCTTGTTTTGAATCTCTGGATAGTTCATTAACACCAGTATCGAATTAGAAAGAAATATACTTGAAGTAGTGATTCCTGCAAAAAGTACATAAACAAACTTCTTTTGCAATGATGTATACATTAGTTTGAATACTCGCTGTGTGTTTAAATATATATTAGGACTTGCTTTATACTGGCAGAAATCTTTAGAACTGGGTATATGATCATTTTCTTTTTTGATTTTGTCATTGGCGAAACATTATCTATTGATAGACTGGGACCCAGCTTGTAACCCTATGTCTAGATTATTTTTCCCAATTAACTGTTCATCCTGTATCTAACACAATCTATAAGGAAATAGATAACTTTCCAAAAAGAGGTACTCCCTTGGTTAAAGGAAGAACTGTTACCCTGACCTACATGATGTGGAGTTGTATATGTTTCAAACGTACATAATTTCAAATTTCGACTCTTAATCTACTTGTTTGATTATTTCATCAGTCCAGGTAAGCAATTAGTCCAATGTTTTAAATTAGCAGCAAAGGAACAAACTTATTAACGACAGTAAACGCTGCAGATCATGCGCCCGTCGAGTGTTTCAGCTTCATTCAACAAAACCCTGTTTGTAAAACGTTACTCTAAAACAAAAGATATTTAAGGTTTCATCAAGTACATCAGAGTTAAGACATATTACTGCGGTCACCTGCATCTACAATTTCTTCAATCTGCACCATGATTCTTTCATCAGTGAAGAAAACGTCACTGCCACTCTCACGCTCTTTACTCTGTTCTTCAATATAGAAATCAACGATTCCTCGGTGTTTGCCAGGAACATAGGTGTTCTAGTATCAAAATATGAAAACGTATTGCTTTTAGTGGAAACGAATTGACGTCATTCCAAGACATGTTTTTTTTTTGTTAAAGTCCATATATGTGACGTCGTCTTTGAAAACCGGTCCAAATGCGGCATGACGTAATATCGAGAAACGACGTTTAAAGTTGCACCAAGTTTACGCGCGCAGATTTCTTACACATGTTTTAGTTATCACAAGTTTGACCATTAAAGTACGACTGCTTGTTACATGATTGATGACAGCCTACTACAGAAAGAATATTTAGACATCAGACATGTAAAAAAAATAGTGGTATTACGGTCAAAATATTTCGTTGAAAATCAGTTGCTTCCCCTTCGCTATGTTACCGGTTTCGGATTTTAACAGTAAAACAAGGAAGCATGTGAAATTTACTTTTGTTTAACTACCTTTTGTTCAACGATGAAGGGATCTGAGACTTGTAATACTGTTTACTGATTTGGTAAGTACCGTTTATAAACAGTTGTTAATGAAGTTCTCTAATATATTTGAAACTTTCACTGAAATAAGTCGTTTTTTACACGGAAGTGAATCCAAACATACAGAGGGAAATTTATGAATTTTATCTTGTGGCCACTGAACACAGATGATTCCACTATGCCTGTGTATTTAATATAAAATGGCCAGTTGGGTTATCACAAAGATTATTGAAGGCAGGCAGCTTCTTACTCGAGGTGACCAGGATTCATCAAATTAGTTCATTGTCCATAGTAAGCATTATTATGGGAAAATACTATATACATGTAGCAATGATAATTAATAAATTTGATGCAGACATTTAGATGCCTGCCTGTGTCACATCATTTCTCAAAAAGTCCCCTCTCACATAGTAGCCAAGGTATTTTAAAAGGAAATATGCAGATGTCCGGTAACCGGACGCCTACCCTGCATTCTATCTGTCTGGCAACAATACGACTAGCCTCTCTGCGAATGTTTTTCTAGCTGTTCGGCGATCTTTTTATATATGAATACTGTAAGGAAATAAATTTATTGTATCATTTTTGGCATAGGTTTAAATATTCACCTGCAAGGCGTATACAGTATTTTAAAATTGATTACCGTACACCTAGAAAACCCCTATAGGATAGAAATTTGGATAGGCTAGGCGTCCTGTTACTGGTGGGCTAGAACACCGGCTAGGTTTCTGGTTACCGGATGTCTAGACACTTCCATTTATAAAATGGTAACTGTTTTTGCTGTGGGTCTCATAAGTCATGTTATTTCTGTCTGGTGACTACTCTCTTTTTTTATTATTGTTGATTCAGAATGTTTTGTAACAGGATGATTTTTTTTTTGGATAGTGGGAATTTATGCCATATAATGAAAATTTTTTAATTTTGAAATTTTTGAGCCTTGCTGTGTGTAAAACAATTTATGATCCTGTAAAAAATAGATTCATAGTATGATAACTTTTATAGTATTTTGTGGTAAGTTAATGAAACCTTTCACAATCACATTATTAATTTAGTATTCATGAAGTTTTTGATTTTAGTGATGTTTACAGTACATGTAATGTATCTTCTTTCAGATAATATTCCTTGTTCCTTTGATGGTTCATTCCACTATACAGCTGGTTCATATACCCTACAACACTATATCACTGGGTTTCCTACGCAGAAACCTCCCGGTCAAAAACCAAAATATTAAAGAAACCTCCTACAAGACTCTAGTTAGGCCACAACTAGAGTATGCCTCTACGGTATGGTCACCACACACACAAAGAAACATACATAAAATAGAAATGGTGCAAAGAAGAGCTGCCAGGTGGGTAAAGGGTCAATATTCATATTATGATAGTGTAACAAATATGTTAAATGATCTCAGTTGGCAGACACTCGAGGACAGACGGACAATTGCTAGACTTTTCATGTTTTACAAAATCGTTCATGGTTACGTAGCTATTCCAGTCCCTCCGTATCTAGTACAGCCATTGAGACGAACACGTCATATGCACGAATACTCCCTTAGGCAGATCCATACAAACATTAATGTTTTTAAGTTCTCTTTCTTTCCATACACCGTTACCCTATGGAATCAGCTGCCACCCCTGATCGTTAATCAGCCTGATCCTGAACATTTCAGACATGCTGTTAACGCATCCCACTACTATTAAGTGACTACACCCTGTTTTATCCTGATTTTACTCTTGTTAATACAGTTTTATCTTGCACTATCTTCCTTTTGACATCTTACTGTCATTCTTTTAACTTTATTCTGGCACAGACGCGCACCTGCTAGTTATACCCGAAAGGGGCGTCAAGCAGTATACATACATACATACATACATACATAACAGCCAGGAAATTGGCCTGTTTACTTTAAGATCCCAAGAAAATGTAACATATTTTGGATGTGCTTTGAGGAATCAGGTAAGTAACATGCAGCTAATGGCTCTTATTAAAATTTTAATGCAATATATTATTTATTTATACCTCTGTCTAGGTTTTTTTTGGAGTCAATTCAAAATAAGTCTACTTCTACACTAATGATTTGTACAATGTATGTACATGTACTATGACTATTAAATGGCTTAAACTGACAAAACTGGCTTTATTGAAATTTAATTTCAACAATCTGGTTTTGAAGAGGATCAGTTGGTGTAAAGTCTTCATTACATTGGCTATTAGCCTGAGAAAAGTCTGTGGCACTCAATAAGTACATGGATGATTTGAATGCTTAACACAACATGTACATGTGTATAAGTTGATATCTCATTAACTTGTAGAATATAGTTCTAAATAATAGGAATTTTAATTAAGTATCCAAAGTAAATCAATTAATTGCAATTTAGTTTAATTGTAATGTGATTATTTTCAAATTTAATTAACCCATTCTTTGTGATTGAATTTTTTTACCAGTTTTATTGCACCAAGAATATAGATTAGAATGAAGACTGTAAAGGTTCCTGAGATACATGAAGGTAACAGATACTTTTACCAAAGACTTTTAAATCTTTTTTCAGGAATGCAAGTGTTTCCTCTTGTTTATGAAGCAACTCAGTTGGTTAAGGGGCAGACAACTTGTGAGCATGGTACATCACTACCTGTATTGGTATTCCATTTTGACAATGTTGCTAGCTAGAATAGAAATAACATCTTGCTGTGGTACAGTCTGTGGAGACTTTTACTAGGTAACAACCATTTTTGATAGCTGTTAAAAACAGTGTATCCTTTAACCCTTAGGCTGCATGAGGCAGCTATGTCTGTCTTTGCAACCAGTGCAGATCAAGATCAACCTGCACATCTGTGCAGTCTGATCATGATCTGCAGTGTTTGATACTTTGCAAATTTTCTATGAGAACCCCCTATAAGCTGTAAATGGTACTGTCTCTATTTAAAGATGGAGTAGTCAATTTTACAAATTTAGCAGGTTAAGGGTTAACCCAATAAATGCAAAAAAAAAAAAAAAATATTTTTTTTAGAACATCCTATTTGCAGTAATCAAAATCTACAAACGAAGTACTTTTTATATACTGACAGCACGCTGTTGTCAGTCTGTTTGTCAATATTTTAGAGCATTGGTTGTAAGAAATTAAAGAATCATCTATTATCAAATAGTGATAACTCTGCTTTTATTAAATAAAGAGACTCGTAGGTTAATTATTTAAAATAATATGGTTAATTATTTAAAATAATATGTTTTACTTATTTGTTACAGGATATCACAGATCGATTGAATATTCAACAATGATCACAGACCATGCAAAGTTTGAATCTGACTTGCACTTTTGAATTTAGAAGAATCTGTGGAGGAGGGTGAATGCTGAGACCTTTAATAATACATGATATTGCTGACACAGTGTGTCAGACATGAAAGAGGGCCGTAACACTGCACAGTTGGTCAACAAAGATTTAAATCCTGTCACATTCTACCAGTGGAGAAATATCTTATCACAATATTTTAAACTTTTGAAGAAGATAACCAAGTATTACCACTTTATCATGTCTGCAGAAACACCTGGATTGTTAGTGTTAAAAGTGACAGTCCAGTTAACTTACTAAAATCTACTCCCCCTTGCTAAACGAATATTATTGACAAGGAATGACACAAGCCTGACAATGGTACCTGTATGAACTCATAAGAGAAAAGTATTTGTCTGAAAAGTCAAAGGATTCTGTTTGTCCCAGACCACTTCAACTGAAAACTGAAATTGTGATTGGCGAGGATTTTTCTGAGAACTGAAAAAAAGGAAGTGAATGTAAAAGATAGAAATTGTTGTTGAATTCAAATCTTTTAATACACAACACTTGGGCCTGTTTTGCTGTTCATATAGATGTGTTTAGCTGTTAAGGTTAAACATCAAGTAAAGGTTGTAGTTTCAGTTACCTACATTAAAGTATTGGCTGGAAATAAATATTTACTTTTCATCAGAGTTTGTAGCAGTGTAACCTTCATCAAAGGTTAAGCTGTTTTGTTAATTATTAAAGTATTTTTAGAAAAAGGAATTTAGTATGTATGTTGCCATGGTAACATAATTCTTATATTTCATTGAAATTATGGATTTGTATTTCAATAAGGGATCTACAGTATATAATGTAATGGTAAAAGAATGTTCACTTTTTTGTATTGTCAGTTATAACTAGCCAGTGAAAAAAACAGATTATGAGGAAAGGGATGACTGAAATGTTTATTCTTACATAACTACTTTTATTACAGAACATGGCTGTTTTAAAGTTTTTATGTGAAATTTTCAGATTTCTTTCCTGAATACTTATACTTTCAAATATTTAACTTATTAGAAATACTTTTTTAAAATAAGCTCTTGCTTTTAAGTATTATTGTAGGAAAAGGGAATTTAAAACATATGTCACCATGGTAACGCAATTTTCCTAGAAAATATAGAAAAATTTTAATTAGCTGTACTTTCTAGTATTCTACTTTAAAATAAGCATAAACAATAAAAAAATCAATAGTAATATATGTTCCATTTATTTCAAAATAGTTATTTATTACCACCAGGTAGAAGGCAAGTTATGAAGAAACAATGACAGAAATGTCTTATTCTTAAAGTAATAAAACAAAACATTTAAATTTTTTAACATGAAATTTTGAGATTGTATTCAAAAATATTTTTGAATACATACCACTTTATAATATTCAAGTTATCTGAAATACTTTTCCAAATTTAGCTCTTTTTTAAAGTACTATTGAAGAAAACAGAATCAAATGCATATGTTGCCATGGTAACATAATTTAATAATGTTTTTATAGAAAATGTGAAGGACTTTAGCCAGCTAGATCTTTGCACTTTAAGAAAATATCTAAATATTCTTTGTAAAAGAAGATTCATTTATTTAAAAATAGCCAGTGATTACCAGTAAGTGAAAACACAAACTGAAGAAACAACCACTGAAATAGTTTATTCTTGTGGTTATTACCCATGTTACGAGATCTGTCATAAAACCAAACATTTTATATCTTTTCACATATAATTTTCAAATTTTACTTTCGAATACATATACTTCATTATATTCAACTTACATTGTACAAGAAACATTATTTTAAATTAAGCTTTTATTTTCAGTAATATTGTAGAAAAAGCAATTTATTGCATATGTTGCCATGGTAACGCAATTTGAATAATGCTTTCATAGAAAATATGAAAGATTTAAATTAGCTGTATTTTTCTGTTTTAAGAAAGCATCACAAAAATAAAATTGCATAGTAATAGAAGGTTCTTTTTTCCCCAAAGTAGTCATTTATTATCAGCATGTAAAAGTCAAGTTATGAAGAAACAATGACAAATCTATCTTATTCTTATGGTTATTACCCATGTTACAAAAACTGTCATAAAACCAAACATTCTTTATATTTTTATGGGAAATTTTCAGTTTATTTTTGTAAATACATATGCCTTGAAATATTTTACTTTTTAAAATCCTTATTTCAAGCTAACATGTTTTTTTTGTAAAGTTTTATCATAGAAAAGGGATTTTAATATATTTGTTGCCATGGTAACACAATTTTAGAAATATTTTTATAGAAATTGTTGTAGATTTTAATAGATTATCATTTTGTGTATTAAGAAGGGATCTTATTTAAGACATGCAATTGTAACAAAAGATAAATTTATTTCAGAATTGTTAGCCATTACCAGTATGTGAGAAATAAACTGGAAAGAAAGGATAACTGAAATGTACTGTTTTTATTTTTAATCTCTATGTTACAAAATCTGTCATAAAATTGACAATTTTGAAGATTTTCGTCTGAAATTTTCAGGATTTATTTCTGAATGAATATACTTCCTAAATATGCAAAAACCTGAAAATATCAAAATTCCTCATCTGGACCCATTTTCTCAGTCATGGTCACATATACTATATATGTAAAATATTATCTATTTACATTCACGGGGTGAATTTCTAATAGAAAGATAATAACTTTTATTCTTGTATTGATAATACTAGTGTCATAATAAAAAGGGCGACTAATGACAACTAGCGTCATTCACACAAAAAAAATATAACAAAATGCCGTCTTTCAAAACATCGTCGAAAATCGGAAAGCAGAATTTCATAAAGAACATTCAATGGCCACTGAAACTCCTTTGATCATGGTAAAGATAAAAATAAATCGACATAATTTTTCAATTTTCCATGCGTCTGTTTGGTTTTCCAATATATATATTCTAAAGGTTGAAAATTAAATTGTTATATGATTAAAGAATCTCAAGACATATAATGACTTGCTGTTAGTTGTTGTGACTTTTTACGGGAATAAAACACATTAGGACTTCCGCAAGCACGAGTAATGGATTTGCAAGAACTCTTATTGTGAGTGTAAGTCAAGCACCTAATTCTAAACTGTATTATTTATACATTTCCTAACGAATTGATATCTTTAAACAAAATTCTATTTTATCCAAGAACGTTAAGCAGAATATGACATACAGAATACGTAATATGTCAATGACATTACAAGTCATGAAGCTGATACGTTATGATAGGGCATGTAGATAAAATTTCCATACCCGGTTTAAAGATAAACAAGAGGGCCATGATGGCCCTATATCGCTCACCAGAGTTGATCTGGTCTACTGACCTAATTTTTGACCCCAAATGACCCAGTTTCGAATTCAACCTAAAGATCATCAAGACAAACACTCTGAACAAGTTCCATTGAACAAGTCACAACTGTTGCCTTTAGAGTGTCCACATACTTTTCCTTTGATTTGACCATGTGACCTAGTTTTTGACCACAAATGACCAAGATTACTGCACCGAGAAATTATCAAGACAAACATTCTGAGAAAGTTTCATAAAGATTGAGTCACAACTGTGACCTCTATTGTGTTCACAAGCTTTTCCTTTGATCTGGCCTACTGACCTAGTTTTTGACCCCACATGACCCAGTTTCAATCCTGACCTAGAGATCATCAAGACAAACATTCTGAGAAAACTTTCATAAAGATTGAGTTATAGCTGTGACCTCAAGAGTCTTCACAAGCTTGTCCTTTGATCTGGCTTACTGACCTACTTTTTCACGCCACATGACCCAGATTCAAATCTGACCTAGAGATCATCATGGTAAACATTCTGACAAAATTTCATAAAGAGTGACAACTGTGGCCTCTAGGGTGTTCACAAGCTTTTCATTTGATCTGGCCTAGTGACCTAGTTTTTGACCCCACATAATCCAGTTTCAATCTTGACCTAGAGATCATCAAGACAGAAATTCTGACCAAGTATCATAAAGATTGAGTCAAAATTGAGGACTCTAAAGTGTTCACAAGTTTTTTCCTTTCATTTGTCCGGGTTACCTAGTTTTTGACCCGACATAACCTAGATTCGAACTTAACTTAGAAATCATCAAGACAATCATTCTGACCAATTTTCATAAATATTGGGTCACAACCTTGACCTCTAGACTGTTCACAAGCATTTGATCTGGTCTACTGACCTAGTTTTTGAACCCATATGACATAGTTTCAAACAAACCTAGAGATCATCAAGACAAATATTCTGACCAAGTATCATAAAGATTGAGTCAAAAGTGTGACCTCTAGAGTGTTCACAAGCTTTTCTTTTGATTTGACCGGGTGACCTAGTTTTTGACCCCACATGACCCAGATTAGAACTTGACCTAGAAATCATCAAGACAATCATTCAGATTAAGTTTCATAAATACTGGATCACAACTGTGGCCTCTAGAGTGTTCACAAACTTTTCCTGATCTGGCCTACTGACCTAGTTTTTGATCCCACATGACCCAGTTTCAAACTTGACCTAGAAATCATCATGACTAACGTTCTGACCAAGTTTCATAAAGATTGTGTCACACATGTGGCCTCTAGAGTGTTCACAAGGAAACTGTTGACGGACGACTGACGACGTACGACGGACGCCGATGGACGCCGGACAATGACCGGTCACAATTGCTCACCTTCAGCACTTTGTGCTTTGTTGAGCTAAAAAGAGACTATGTACTACAGAAAATACATGATTGTATCGACTGATTTACTTCTTTATCACTTAGGTCGACGCCATTGTGCATTTTAACTCTAAATCGTACTAAATCGAAAACCAATCAAGCTTATGAGATGATAATGTTTGCATTTTGTATATGAAAAACAGTTTTCTAAAAACATACCTTCATATCATGGAAGTATTTTTGTTTAATTCTGTCATTTGCAGTTTCAGTTTTCATGTACATTTCTCTAAATTTCCCTGGAAGAAATCGTAGAAATGGAAGTGATGTCATAACGGAGTTTACTGCCGAGTTTAAGAAGAATATAGACCCTTCTGTATGTTGCAAGAAAATGTCTCTGTCTGGTTCATCATCGTGTATAAGTTCTCCACTAAACTGAAAATGTACAAACAGGAATATGTATTTGTTCTTACTTTTTCACAGTTGCAAAATATCAAGAATAAATGCACCTATGACATAACATTAGACTTCAATAAAACAACCTCTTTAATTTTAGCACCATAATAATAATGATTTCTTTCAACAGAAAAATATAAAATTGATGTGGTATAGTACCCTTATTGTAAAATTCAAGAAAGGAATGTAATATTACTTAACAAAAGATGCGTTTCTCAAAAACTAATATAAACCGTTAGCTGAGAGAGAATGATCAGTTCAAATAACAAAAGAGAAATAAAAAAGAGTCATTCTGCCTAAATGAAAGCAGATGCTAAAATTAAATCGTATATAATAGACAGAACTGTATACACAACTTACTAATAAAGAAATAACGTTTGAGAAAGACCGACTGAAAACATCCATACATTGAAACGTCATGTCTGGCATTTCTTCTATCCTATTAGCTAGGAGATCCATTTCAGACATAACATTTTTCTCCAGGTCCATCAGGCCACTGCCATATGCATGTACTGCTTTTACAAAATGCTTTCTTGATGTTTTGTGAAACATTCCAAAACCCTCTGGTACAGATCCTATTGTTTGGTGATGACAACGAAAATATTCACCGTAGAACATCTTAGGACGGTCGTTAAAGTGTCGCTTAAATTTTTCGTCCACAAACGCTTTATGTATGGTTGCAGGACTGTTCAACACAATAAGGTTGTCTGAAAATATTCTAAACTGAAAAATGTCCCCAAACGTCTCCGCATACTCTGTTAGTTTCGAGCATAAATTTGCTTCGTTTATTTCTAGTGCAAAGCCAATAACTGGAAGTCCTTTTGGTCCCGGGATGATGTTCCCTTTCAAGCTGATTCTTCGTTGAAACATGTAAAATGCTCCACAAAACAGCATTACAACTACAACTAAGCAGTAGAGCATTATGTCACCTGAAAGAAAGATTGACATTGATGAACAAATATGCTTAAGTCAAATCTTTAACAGTCAAATTAATTACTAGCTATTATTCAAAGATATTTCCAACCCAAACGGTCTAACGGGCAAGCAAGACCGATATCTGATCGAAATGGTTTTCAATATTGGCTCGGTAGCATTTTGTCAAGTTAACTTAATGTCGGTCCGAATTTGCTGTTGACAGAATGAGATAAGATGCATTTGTGACTAATATCGGATCAATATCATAAATAGATATCGGATTATCGATATTGGTCCGATATTACATTGTTTTATTTGATAATCATTAATGAGAAAAGCTGCACAAGGGTTATACATATAACATTTATATGATAATACTTTTAAATAATAATGAAAATGATATTCAGGGCTTCATTTACCACTTTATTAAATGTCATACTGGACAAGAATAAAACTTATTGCACAAATCAATGGGATATGTTTTGTTTCTCCATTTTTAAAATAATACAGCCTAGCAGTCTGCTCTATCAGGAAAATATACAAAGGCGATTCAATAAATTCAGCCAAAAATGATCTTCGATGGAAACCATTGTACATAACGTTTACTTGGAAACGCATGTTAACATGTTCTCACCTAGTTCAATAACATTTAACTTCCACTATTTAGAGATTCAACTTGTTACTGTGTCAAATGTAATCAAATGCATACAGTTATTTTAAAATTTCATTTATCGAACTGCAAAAGTGCCAAACACATGTCTTGGTTAACTGTAGTCATGCAACATCAATCACTTCTCCAACGTATAAGCATGATTAGAAGAAACTGTTCTAGCGTTATGTGATGAAATATTATCTAGGCACAGGAAATACAGATCAACACAATTGCAACTTTACTAATCCTACCTGTTCTGTATTATAAAAGTGCTTCTATTAGGTTACTTTCGAATTTCCTTCCATTCCGTTAAAATATGTTTAGATTATATATATCGAAATGTTTGTGCTAATACTTCAAATTTAGATGTTTTGGCTTGAAACAGAAACTGAATGACAGAAATTGAGATTTTAACAGCTTTAAAAGAAACCTTGTGAATATTTTCAAAAAGAAATATAGTTTCTAGTATCTAATAATTTTTAAAGACGCAACTAGGGGAGATTTTTAGTCAATGGGAAGGCAATGTAATTCTTAGTGAAATGTCTTTGTGTACCACAAAATTAAAACAATTTTTAATAGTTTTATAGACATTTTCTTATAAGTAAAAAATTATCACATGTATGCTTCTATCACACTCATGCAAAGACAAGTTAAATTGCTGTTTCAAAATCTTTTATAGCTTATTGCAGGCTATTAGACTCCTTTTGGTTGAAACCAGTTTCGGTGACTATAGCTTTCCGTCTGTCCGTCCATCCGTCATTCCGGAAATTCCTACATATGGGTATTTATGTGGCTACTATTTTGTTCTCTCTTTTGTTCTTTTAGCCACGTAAAAGAAAAATAGCCACATAAAAGCCTTGCGGAATGAATAGCATCAAAGAAGAGTACAGTTACCTATTGTTTCCATAGCCAAGTATGCAAATGTGGGCTCGGACGCCCTTCCGTCCGCGATTTCGTGTCTGATTTATAACTCTGCCTTTTATCAAGGGATTTTGATATCACTTGGAGCCAATGTTTCCTTGATGAGAAGACGTGCCATGTGGTCATATGGTCCAAGAGCTCACGGACTTTTATTGCAACAATTGAGGCCAAAAGAAGTTTATACATTTTTGGAAACAATATTTCATATCCTCCATAAAAACCCATTTCTTAAGTGTCAAAGCCGTGGCTATCTATATTTTGTTCACTTATGTTTGTGATAGGGGAGGTAAAACTCACTTGTTAAAATTTAGGGGGTAGGGTAAAGTTTACGACTACCAGTTTTTTTCACTGTTTAATTACAGTAGCTATATGATTGTCAGTAAATGGGGTCTGTTAGGAATATATTGTCCCTTTTCTCCTCGCTCATACTGTTCGAGTGTCGCCGATGTGAGGGCTTGCATCTGGATCTGTAGTTGGAGCGTCTCTCTTGCCGACTGTATAAGAGAGTATGAAGGAGGAGCTGTCTAAAAATTTGATGTAGGCACCACTCCCAGCTTTCTGAAATGCCTTTTCCACTGATCCATTGGTATATGCTTGGATCCAAGAGTGTGCTGGATAGCGGTTATTGATCATTTCTAGCGTAAGAGATTGTTGGTAAGCCTGATATTGCTTTCCCCTTTCTTCTACTCCTGGCACCTCCAATCTGATCTTGGGAGCACATTGTCTGGTGAACCCATTCATTGGGCTCAAGCGGCTTTGCCTCTGTGTCCAGTGCTGCTGCTTTCCCTTTTTGCAGTTCTTTCACGATGTAATTAAGACTATGTCTTTTCAGTCTGTTCTTGGTTCTGCTTTAGAGTTTTGAGTGGAGTGGGTGGGATGGTAGTCTCTTTGCCATCTCTGCATGCACAAAAGCTTTGTACTCTCGTCTTGTCTCTAATGGCTCAGGGTTGGCTGTCTTTTCGATTTATTTTATTTGAGTTGTTTTCATTGCCCCGGGATTATCCTCAGACCTGAAATTTAACCTTGTCCAGTTTATCTTTATTGGTTTTGGAAGCAGGTACCAATGAGGTTGATGCGTACTCTGCTATGGACCGTACGTTGCCTGAGTAGACTTGCAGAGGATCTTTGCATTTACTCCCCAGCTTGTTCCAGCCAGTATTTTTTTCATAATGCCGAGTTTTTTGAAGGCCCTCTCCTTTGACCTTTAATGTCAGATTTGACCTTGACTATTTTTTTTATCATTATTTCAAGAATGATATCATCTGTTATATATACTTTAAAATGAAAAATAATTAGTTAACAGGTTTTAAATACCCTCAACAAATAATGAAAAATCATTACAAAAATACTGTTTTCACGCAAATTTGACCTTTGACCTTTGAAAATAGGTTTGGCTTTGCCTTATTTGGATAAGACCTACATTCCTGACCTTGCCTGACATGTATACATTAAAATAAATTGCTAACAGAAAATTCTAACAAGAGCTATTATTTTTGAACAAAGTAATGAGTAAGCATGCTACAATTTGATCTTTTACACAAAAATGACCCCTGACCTTTAATACCAGGTTCGACCTTGACTTATTTTCTCTTCCATGACATCGTCTGACATATATAGAGTAAAATGAACAACGATCAGTTACTAAAATGACAAAACAAATACTTTTAAACAATAAAAATTATTACAAACAGGTAATATTATTGCAACATTTTACTCACTTTCTTTACCTTTGACCTTTAAAATTATGGTTGTCCTTCAATGTTTTGAAATAATACGTGCATACCAGACATCGCCTACTTTTTATACATTAAAATGAACTGATATAACAAAATATCATTAACAAGAAGAAAAGTTAAAGAGCTATTTTTTCATTCTTTTACGTGAAAATGACCTTTGACCCTTAATATCACATTTGAACTTGTCTGATTTTAGACGATAGCTTTATTACTGACATTGTGAGACATATATACATTAAAATAAATCACGAGCAATTACAAATAATGATCAAAAATAGCTGTTATTTTTCAAACAGGAAACTATTCATACAATTTTTCACACAAATTTTTCCTTTGACCTTTGATATAAGCTTTACCCTTTGCAGTTTTGGGCTTACCTTTGCACTGCTGACTTTGCCTGACATACAGATATTAAAACGAATTAACTTCAGTGACTAACAATGTGAATACATATTAAAAACGTTAGAAAAAGTAAATGTAACATTTTTCATATTTTTGCATGAAAATGAACTTTGACCTTCAATTATCAGGGTTGACCTTGACGTTTTGCAATAAGACATGCAATTCATAAGACTTTGGCTGATATATACACATAACATATATAAAGATGAGTGACTTATGATGACAAACTAATTTTTAAGAATAAAAATGAATTTCAACTATGCCAATTTTTGTGATTTGTTCATAAATTTGACCTTTGACCCTAAATATCAAGTTTGCCCTTCATTCCTTTTTGATGAATTTCCTTTTGCTGACATTGGTTGACGTATATACATTTACTGACAATCATATAGCTAATGTAATTAAACAGTGAAAAAACTGGTAGACGTAAACTTTACCCTACCCCCTTTATTTTTACAAGTGAGTTTTACCTCCCCTATCACAAACTTAGTGAACAAAATATAGATAGGCACGGCTTTGACACTTAAGAAATGGGTTCTCATGGAGGATATGAAATATTGTTTCCAAAAATGTATAAACTTATTTTGGCCTTATTTGTTGCAATAAAAGTCCGTGAGCTCTCGGACCAATAACTTGAGCTCAAGCGCCAATAGGTTTTTTTTTTCAAGTCCGATCCATATTTCTGCCATCCATGAAGAGATTTTTATATATAATATGACACTAATATACCAAATAGTATCATAATATGTCAAGCATAATTCTCACACCCCTAGCTCAAAGATCAAGGTCACACTTGGAAATCAAATTTTGGCAAACAAGGTCTGTTTTATATCCGTTGATAACTCTGCAATTCATTAAAGGATGTTATTATTGTTTGGCACAATTTTTCTCGTGATATGGCAACGTGTCATGCGCATACCCTCAAGGTCATAACTGGAGGTCAAACGTCAACAGGGCTTCTTTCCTGTTCGGTCCATAACTCTGCCTCCCATAAAATGATTTTGATATTACTCGGCACAAATGTACTACATACGTAAACAATGTGTCGTGTTTAACGTTTAGACCCCTAGCTCAAAGGTCACGGTCACACTTGACAATCAAATGTTAATATAGCTTGAACAGTGTCTGTTTCGTGTCCGGTCGAGAACTCTTTCATAAATCAAGGGACTACAATATAACTTAGCATGAACATTCAAAATGACGAGACAAAAAGTCATGCAAAAACCTAGAACCTAAGCTAAAAGGTCAATAGGACTTTTTTTCCTGTCCAGTCTATAACTTTGTCATGCAAAACAGGATTTAATTATCAGTTGACAAACATATTTCCAACTTGTCATGAACAAAACTCATAGCTGAAAGGTTAAGGACACACTTGGAAGTCAAAGGCCAAAAGGTTTGTTTTTGCTGTCTGATCTGTGACACAACTGTCCTTAAAGGGCGTTTGATATTACTTGGCCCAATGCAGTCAATGATAAAAACACGCGTCATGCACAAAACCTAAAACCCTAACTTAAAAGCCAGGGTCACACTTGAAGGTCACATCAATAGGATATTTTCCTGTATAAATAATAAATTTGTCATCCATGAAGGGATTTTGATATTTCTTAGCAAAAATGTTTTCCCTAGGTCAAGGTCACTGCAAGAGGTCAAAGGTCAGTGAGATGTTTTCCCTTTCTGATCCATAACACCGTCATCAATTAAGGAATGTTATCATTACCTGACACAAATGCTCGTCATAATGAGTCAATGTGTCATGTGCAAAACAAGACACCTGTGCAATAGTCAAGGTCACACCTGAAGGTCAAAAGTCAACATTGATCTTTCCCTGTCTAGTCTGTAAAATATTTTAATTAAGCTCATGTTTATAAGGACCAAATTAAAAAAAAATGTTGGTGTAATATCTTCAGAATAATATTTCTTACATTTTTCTCATATTTTCCCACCAATTTTAAAATAACATGTTACTAAAATTGAAATGAAAAACTTTTAATATTTATAGATGTTATGAAACAATCAACAACTGTAGATTTTTGTATATGCACATCTTAATCGAAATGTTATGCTATTACATACTGTATAGATATTGCATATATAATACAATATTGTTATTTACATCATTGACAGATATCGGATCATTATGTCATACTGCAGTAGAGAAAATGTGGTGTGTTCCAGTAAGGGACTTAGAATTGCATGACAATACTTAAATTGCTTTTTAATTTTATGGGTTTTTTTATTCTCTTTCTCTCAATATGCTAGGCTCTTTCCAGCATACCAAAGCTAGAACAAATACCTTTGCTAAACTTTACTTGACCAACACGAATAGGGTAGTTCGGTAGGGATTTTTCTTTTGTTAATTTTGCTAACCTTTTTTTGTCTACCGACAAATAGGGATTAACAAGTTAGCATAATCCAATCATAACATATCAGAATGGAATCTGTAGTGAATCAATATTTATGCAACATTATATTCAAAACATTTAGGACTGAAAGGGTATAAAGTTTTGCACCAAGGTCTCATTTACAAAATAACTTAGACCCTGGAATAAAACCTACCCACCATGCCTTCTTGAATATCCAGTTGATGATATTCAATTTGTTCATTTTTTTTTCAGTCAGCTTACAATATGAAACGGGTATGGGCTTTCTTCATTTTACAAAAGGTGCAGACATTAACAAGTAATTAGAAAAACATTTCCAAGTTAAACAATTTGAATATAAAACAAAATTAAAATTGTTATATCATAATTATATCAAAAGTAAATTTGTGGAATGCCTCTCAAAAATTCAGGTATTGGAAAATTTTGTATACATAATTTCTTTTCAAAAACATTCTTTATCTCTTAAAAAGTTGCTATAAAATCTGACAATCTTAACTTTAATATTTGAAAATTTGCCTAATAAATTAAAGTTATTAGTAATATGAATTTAACATTAATTAAACATACACTTCAATTTGATATTTTATACATTAAGACATCTTTTGTTATTATCAACTACAAGTAATAATTTATGTTAAGAATATTAAAATAAAAACACTGATACACAGCAAATACTCCAATTTTATAATATTCTTGAGTACATACAAAAAGTTAGACAGTCTTATTAAGATAACACCCACAGCCATGACACAAACATCAAGCATTAAGCAAAAATAGGCTAAAGTTACCATTAATATCCCTGAATATGTTATATTCTAAAATTTGTATGATTAATTTCAGTCTCATCAATGCGTTTTCACTACGTCTGATTAACTCGGTACTTTAAGATAAAGTTTCCAACTCTCAAACACAATCTGCCTTTTAAAATTTATTACTGTCCGGTTTTATTTAAGAAGTATTTAATTAGCTTTTGTTAATATAAGATGAATATTTTCATTATTATTACAGTAACGAAATGACTACAAGGTGACTGTAATGTACAGGCTAAAATGTGACTGTAAAGTATAGGCTACAAGGGTATTAATTCATAAAGACATTAGACACAGATTCTGCAGTTCTTCAGTCAGTTAATTTAACCAGTGTTCCTGGATTCTGTACAAGTACAAACATGGTCTCCGCAAGTAACTGCCAATTTCCTGCATAAATGAGAGATGGAGGACGAATGATTTCAGACCATTTTCTTTTATCAAATCGTCACGGAGAACATACCCCAACCCGGGGATCGAACACACGGCACCATATTCTGTAGATCCGCGCTCGCCCTACTGAGCTATGTGGGCGGAACCTCACCTGCCTGCTTGTAACCCTGTTTTTTAAATCTGTTATAGTTTAAAAAGCTGATAATTGCTAAACTTATAATTGCGTGCGGCAATAGCGCGTTTTGAAAGCGCCCAAACCTTGCGCATTTATAATCAAGCAAAATATTATAGATTGTTTACTGGAAATCAATCACATAGAAGTCATGGATATAACAACTGCTTATTGTATCATTTCTATTTTAATGAATATAGATAACTTAAATGGACAACATACGGTTGTATCTCAGGTATGTTGTTTGTTTTCCATTGTTAAAATACAGGATTGTTATATTAAAGGCACGGACCTTACATATGTATATGCATATATTTTGACTACGGTACAATTTTAGACTAAGCTAACAACAGATCATACATGTAGGTTAGAAAAGGTGATTCTGGCATAATGTTTGTTATATTGATAAGTCTTATGCATGTAGATGTGTAGGCAGATGTACCCGCTTTACATTGGAAGATTCATAACAATTTTACTCTAGTGAGATCACTTCAATTATTTACGATAAGGAGTTGCAAGGGTAGACTATAGTAGTCAAAATATATGCATATAGATATGTAAGGTATCATGGGTTAATGTTCCGTTGTGGCCCGAACCGGTTTTAAAAAATTCAGACTTGATTGGAATAATGAGAAGACGCTTCTCTGACATGCACTGAACTCTTGGACTACCTATGTAACATGATCTTGCTCACAATTTGTAGCTCGAACCTAAAAATACACGTCCATGAGTGTATGATATTATGAGAATATGTGCCGTTCTAGAATTACCCCGTGCATTTTAAGAATTCCAGTAATGTCTGGTAATGTTGGAATTCTTAAAATGCGCCGATCAATTCTTGAATAGTCCTTGCGCTCTTTTAAAGATATATCCAAAGTGGGAATCGTCTCTGATAAGGCGAAATATAAAACTTTGTCAAAAAAGTATATTTCGACAGCAGCTACATTTTGGTAGAAAATTGTGATTCCCATTTTCTAAAGTTGACATGGATAAATCTTCGTCGGATTGGAAAACAAAATACAATGTACTGCTCAAAACATATATATCTCGGTCATAGCAGCTCAATGCCGATTAAACCCCACAAGACAACAAAAAGGCTATATTGTCTGGAAAACTGCGTCGGTTCTAATAACATGTTATTGACACAGTTGTCATGAATTTAGGTTCGGCAAATTAGCAGCCATATAATATATTTTTATTAATTTGGCATGAACTAATGAAACTCGATGTAACACACTTAATTAGTGTGTCAAGATGCTATAGTCTGTCCCACCTAATTTTGGACCTCAACTTTGGGCTGATATGAAGAAATGAAACGGGATCAAAGAACATAAAACATGTTTTTGTGAATAAAAATAAAAGTCACCCTCGAGAATTTCAAGGATTTTTTAAACAATCGTCTGTTTTTCCCGTTCGACTAAATTTCATTTTCTCTATGGGAATTCACTGTTGTTTATTTCTGGTCGCCATTGCCAAATATTCTCTATTTTGGAGATTTTCGGGAAATTTCACGTGTTATTCCGTGGGGATGTTTCACACTTATTTTTAACACTGACTTAGCTATTTTTCCTCCCGTGAGAAACAGAATGGGTTTTAAAAAGAATTTACAATTTAGATCCGTAGTATACAGTACAAACAAAATTTTGAAAAATGTAAAAATGAAAAATAGAAAAAGAACTTACTTTGCACGAAAGAATCCGGCCGTTAAGTAATGTATTCAGTTATAAATTCCTTTAATCATTATTCGATTTATCCTTAAATCCTTCCAAACGATGTCCAGTTCAATGCACAATTTTCAAAGTTTTATCTTCATACATTGAAAATCCATCATCCGAAAATTGATCCAGTCAATCTGCGGCAGTCTTTCGAAGAATTTCAGGCAAATAACTGAACTATGCATTTGAAACAATATCTTTAATCACAGTATTTTCCAAATGCATAATCCAGGAAGAACCTGTACGATACAAAGACGTCAACTGCTTCAGCCTCCTTAGAATATAGCCTTCTACACATTTAACAAGCTCACCATGACACAATAACTTTTCAAACGCTAAATTCCAATTATGTCATTTTCGATATTTCAACAGATTGAATTACCATTATCTAGAAAAATCCAGTTATTTGATATATTAGTCGGTTCCGTCCTAAACTTTTGCTCAGAAATCTGGGGAGTGCATACCGCAACGGACATTGAAATGATTCATGTGAAATTCCTACGACGTATATTAGGCGTTAGGAAATCAACAAATTTATCCGCCCTGTATGGGGAATTGGGTAGAGTACCGCTACATTTATTTCGTAAAATAAATATCCTGAAATATTGGAGAAAATTGTTGGCACAAGATAATTCTTCTCTGACGTTTAAAGTTTACACTCTTTTGAGAAATGATGCCGAAAATAATTTAACATATGGGGGAAAAAAATTGGGCATTCCATGTTAAAAATATACTGGAAGAACACGGCTTTGCGTACGTATGGAGGGATCAATGGATTGATACAAACACTTTGATGCTGATCAAACAAAGAATATTTAATAATTATTATCAGTCGTGGTACTCTGACATAAATAATTCACCGCGTTTATATTCATATTGTCTTTTCAAGCATACATTTGAGCGCGAGAAATATTTGGAAAGCATACATAACCGGAAATATTTATTAGCTCTCATCTGCCCATCAGTTACTTATCGAAACAGGAAGATACAACAATATACCTCGAGAACAACGGCTCTGCAAATCATGTACTATGAATAAAATCGAATCGGAATTTCATTTTCTACTTGTTTGTCCCAAATACAGAGATTTAAGGAAAAAGTACTTTAAGCCATATTTTTGCCATTGGCCGAATCTGAATAAGTTTGTGCTACTCATGAATTCTTCTTCCAAATTAGTAATAACTAACTTGTCAAAATTTATCTATTTCGCAAATAGAATTAGGGTTACTGAAAAAGAATAAGCTACAGAATGTATTTTCTCTGCTTGCTAACTTGTATGTTATATTTAGAATCTGTCAAAATATTTATATAGAGAATCTATATTTGCAACCGTTTTTACTGAACTTGTAATGACCCTTCAGAAAATGGTTCTTATAGTTTCATGTATTTCCATGTTTTCTCTCTTTTCTCTTTGTTACTATAAACATTGTAATAATGTTTTACGTAATAAATTTTTTGGTATTGGTATTGGTATACAATATAGATATGACGTCACTAAATATCTCGAGCGATCAAGAGCATGGGCGGCACATGTCGGCTTGTTACGCATAGCTACCCCAACGACAATTAATTAAGTAAATATGGAAGCTAACTGAGTCCCGAATTTAAAGAGGATAAAGCAAATTAGTTGTCGACTGTGCCAGTCTGACTACGTGGATAAAATTTAAATCAAAGGCGGGAATGATTCAGTTTGCTGTAAGTTTGAGCCCAGACCTAAATCTTTAAAAAAATAGTTAATTTATTTCCTTTATAACATATCGATAGATCTACAGCTACTTTAAAAGAAAACGTGTAAAAAAAGGGATTTTCTATCACCGACAAAAACAAACAACCTTGACGTTACCGGTTACGGAAGGTGCGCAGGCCATGATCCAAGGCCGGGCCGAGGGAGCCTGTGCCCCCTCCCCCACCCAAAACCCCCAGTTGGCTAAGAAGTGACCCATACTCATGAAAGATTCACCCTAGTGACCCTACTACTAGTATTGTGGCAAAGGAATAATTATTTCTCAAAATTTACACCCAGAGACGCATCAGAGGTCACCATTTCATACCTGTATAATTATCAAACTTTTCCGGGGGAGAGCCCCCTGACCCCCTGTCCTCATATCCCCTCTGTCGCCTCAAAATTAAGACCTTAAGTGCACCAAAGGCCACCGTTTTATACCTATATTTCAAAAATTGTCAAGGGGGTGGGGGGCCTGACCCCTCTTATATGAGGGAAAGTACATTCATCTATAAATACACTAAAAGGACAACATGTACTTAAAAAAATCCAGGGGATTACCCCTGATACCCCTAGACTTACCCCCCCCCCCACACACCCCCAGTCAAAAATTTCTGGAACCGGCCCTGGTGCGTAACATTTATAAATTTGAAATTTTGACTTCTTACCTGTAAAGTGATTGTTGGAAAGTCTCCATTATGACCTAAATTGTGTCAGTGTGACGTAAAACCAGGCGTAGAAACAACAACACGAAAACCTAATGATGGCTGTCAACATAAGTTCTGAAGTTTCAGGAGATTCCGCAGGCCAGGATCCAGGGCCGGATTGAGGGGGCCCGTGCCCCCTCCAGTTGGCTGAGAAGTGACCTATAGGCCTACTCATATTATTCATCAAAGATGCACCCTACTATTTTGGTAAAGGAATAATTGTTTCTCAAAATTCGCACCCAGCACGCACCAGAGGCCACCATTTCATACCTGTATTTCAAAATTTTCAAGGGGGGAGCCCCTGACCCTCCGCCCCAACATCAAGAGAGGAGTACGGAGTAACCCCTCCATTATTAGATCTATATTTGACCAAAAACTGCACTGGAAGCAACCATTTTATGTCTGTATTTCAAAGATTTCCAGGGCAGAGACCCCTGACCCCACTAAAATGAGGGGAGTACACCCACTAATAAATGCACCAGAGGACACCATTTCATACCCCAAAGAAAACAGAAATAAATATGTTAAGAGGGTATGTGTGCCAACAGGCTCATAATGTTTTCAGATTAAAAATTACGGTGTTCCGTTTGGACAATCGTGACTCTTTTTTTAATACTTAACCGCGATGCATGATAGTACGATGACAAAAACACGATGGTGCGATGGCATGATGATGAAACAACGATGGTACGATGGTGAAAACGCGATGACACGATGATAAAATCGCGATGGTGCGATGGTACGATGGTGAAATGTCGATGTAATAACGCGTATTCATCATCGTACCATCGCGTTTTCACCATCACACCATAGTGCCATTGCGTTTTCATCAGCGTACCATCGTGCCATCGCGTTTTCACCATCGTGCCATCGCGTTATCATCATCATACCATCGTACCACCGCGTTTTCACCATCGTACCATCGCGTTTTCACCATCGTGCCATCGCATTATCTTCATCGTACCCTCGTGGTGTCATCATCGTACCACCGCGTTTTCACCATCGTACCATCGCGTTTTCAAATACGTAGTTCCGTACACTTGTATTTTTGTCAAAAATAGATAGAATAGAATGTATCTCAATGTATTTTGTGAGACGAAATTTACCATTAAGATTCTGCTGTTTTGAAAAATGTTTTAAAAATGTTCAGTGCTCAGTTTATTACAACTGTAAACTCTTCAAGGCCACGTCCTTTGTATTTTATGTATGCATGAAAATAAATTAAAAGCTGGGTGTAAAAGACAAATGGTATTATTTAAACTCAGCTTATTCTTGTCAGGATGTAGAAGGGACATAGTGCAAAGTGAAAATGAGATTGTATCAAGCCTGTATTTTACTGACACATATACTGTACCACTGCGCATGACCACCGGAAGGCGATGGTACGCTGGTGATAACGCGATGGTACGATGGTGATAACGCGATGGTACGATGACGAAAACGCGATGACACGATGATGAAAACGCGATGGTACGTTGATAAAAAAACGCGATGGTACGATGATACGATGGTGAAAACGCGATGGTACGATGATGAAAACGCGATATTACATCGACATTTCACCATCGTACCATCGCACCATCGCGATTTCATCATCGTGCCATCGCGTTTTCACCATCGTACCATCGTTGTTTCGTCGTCGTGCCATCGCGCCATCGCGTTTTCGTCATCGTACCATCGTGCATTTCGGTTTAGTATTAAATAAAAAGTCACGATTGTCCAAACGGAACACCGTAGAAAACCATCCTAAATAATGTAGATTCCTAGGAAAAAGTCAACAAAATGAATCTGGCCATTGAATTACTGGATAGGCGTATTAGTAATTGTAACAGAGAATTATCAGCATGTAAATTGTCGAATAATGGTATAGTACACAACTTCACATATTTATATATTGATAACAACTTAACTAAAATAAAATTCATTTGGCATGTGACTATATCACGGCTTATACATGACCGCAGTGATATTCCATGTATACTATGTTGCATTAGTAACAAGTTGTGGCAATTGATACCGTCATTTTTGCCAGAGTATATTTTTGTAATGATCTTGATGCGTAGATAAGCTAGTTATACACAGTAAGGTAAAGGTCATGCAAGTACGAATTTTTCGACTGAATATCTATGTAAAGTTTGAATTGCTACAAATCATTTTTTAAGGAATAACTGGGTTTTTTGTTGTTGTTGTTGTTGTTTTGCGTTCAACGTGTTTTTTGGTTGAATTTTCAATATAGTTATGTACTGCCCCGTTTGTAATAGAAGTAAATGTTTCGTATACGTACTTCTTGGTGAAAAAAAAACACACACAAAAACACGTGTTTTATATAATCGAAAATGAAGTAACTGACGCGCTTGAACATGCTTCTTTTATCTAGCTGAAGAACAAAATACCCCTTCAAAAAGTCATATGAGCCGCGCCATGAGAAAACCAACATGGTGCATTTGTGACCAGAATCCGCGCAATCTAGTCAGGATCCATGCTGTTCGCTAACGGTCTCTCTAATTGCAGTAGGCAGTTGACCAGATTGCGCGGATGCTGGTCGCAAATGCAATATGTTGGATTTCTCATGGCGCGGCTCATATTTTTATTTTGTCTATAGGTCTACCATGCCTATCAATAGCACAAAAATGTTTTAAAATGCCACTTTGGATTTCACCGAACGGTCGAGCATGGGAAATAAAGACGCGAGGATGGAATTGAAAAACTGGTATTATATTATAAAAAATAAAGGCAATTATTAATTTGTTTAACGTAGTCCGTTATATAGGCTGTTGTCTCAAATTGAAATATATATATTTTAAATCATTAATTGCATTGAGGAATAATGTTTTACCTTGATCGAACGGTCACAAAAAATAGTGAGCACAAATCAGTACATAAACATGTATTCATGCTATTAAAAAACAACATTTTAACAGACGTTTATCATCCGAACCTTTGATACGATTATAAACAACTGTAACCAATAATGAAAATTAGTTAAATGGGTTGCGCGCATCTCCGCTGTCCCCACCTCTATTACATAGAACGGCTGAAACAATGATACGCACTTGACTTGAGACATGTATTTATTTGACGTCAATGCGAACGAGTAAGTACAAACACATTTTCAGAAAAAAAAACTGAAAACCTGAAACGGAAATAACTTTAATTTGAAGTAAAATGTTAATTCAGGGTCTTCCGTACAAGAAAATATTACAAGTTTTGGACAGAGTTTGTTTTAATTTTCCATTTCTGTTATTCAACAATAAAAATATTAGACGTCGCTAACTGTGAGCACCCCCCCCCCCAAATGACGTTTGTATGGACGCCGCCATCTTGAAATAGACGTCGCGTCATTTTACAATGCAAGTCTATGGGGAAAAACATAAAATCTTGATTTTTAACTTCATTTTACATTTTTTCAAAAAAATGAAAAAGGTGCCTAGAGATATTAACCGTCTGGTATTAACGATGTCATTTTTGACAATTTTATATACAGTATAAATAAATTATCGGAGGTCCAAAATTAGGTGGGACAGACTATAGTTATCTATTGCCCCTTTGAGGCATTTTACCCATTTAATAACCAATTGTATGTTATATAGTATTTAAAAGAGCAGCCATACTATAAGCATGTGTAAATTGATAACAGAACAGCAACTTTGTACCCAATTGACTGTATCATTCCCAGAAAAGGAAATAGTCATGTTTTTTTTTCCAAAACAGCATCTGTAACGACTTGCAAAGACTTATATGGTAAAAGGTAGAGTTTTTTTTGACGTCATTATTTGGCACTTAAAGCTCATTTTATGAAGTGAAATAAATTTACGACCAGAGTATTAAGGAAAAGAAATTAATCATTTTATAAAGACGAATTAAATTTACCATTTTCCGTGTCATGCTATTTTCAAATATGGTAAACATTTCTATCTTAAAAACAAACAAAGCTAGTATTGACATAGAATTAAATAATGTTTAATCTGTTTAGTTTTGTTTTAACACCGTTTCTATTATTGAAGAATATATCAGTTTTATATCAAGATCAGTTAACATACCCTGTGCTCTAGGATTTGTATAACCTTACTGATATATTTTCAACCACACGAAACAAAGGTTGAATACAATTCTTTTGTGTTTGTATACCTCCCTCACAGATTATTTACCCCACCGAGTGGTTGGAATTTATAGGATTGGATTTGTGAACTAACTGCGCGTCAATAAGTTTAAAATCCATTTTAAAATGGATTGACTTCTTATCATTCAATTTCAATCATCTAACATTTGTTGTATTCAGTTTACGCAGTAACGGGTATATAAGGTATGAGCGTCATCAATTGTTTAATTTAGGAAAAATCCCTGTACTTTATATTGATAACTTCCCTATACAGTTCGAATCGACATGTATCACGAAAGCATTATTTAAGAAAATTTAGATCAAATATGATAGAACTTTTATTCGGGCATGCATTGCGCCAAATGGTAGGTCGTCGTGCTCCTTTGTTTATATACGCCAGGACCGAAATGGAAATACGTCTTTTGCAAGAATTTAATTTGGGCGAAAATGATGAAGAGTTATTCTGCAAAGTGAATAACCAACTCACCAATCAAGACAGTTGTACAATGTGACATTTCGGTTTTAACATGCGATTAAGTAAAGTATTTGATAAAAATTTGAAAGCGCTGTTTCTAGATGCATACATCGGCGTGACGTCAACATAATAAGCATTGCTGGCCATATTAGAATTTGTTATAATGACAGATCGGAAATCAAATGTATTTATAGATTAACAGCAATACCATTTCTCAATCATATAAACAGCTGCTCTTATATAATTGTTCGATTTATTGAGGGTAAATGTATGAACAATAATATATATCACTAGTTTGTAAGGTGAAAAGAACTTAACAATATTATCCCCACATTAAGTATTGGTAGGCATCATTTCGTCTGTCCATCATAACATTGGTGTAAGATCAAAGGGTACGCTCTTTACACAGAAAACTTTTGGTGTGTTTGTATTGCTTGATTATAACTTACTATACCGATGAAGTGTAGATGTTCTTAATAGAGAAAGTTTGACCCTTTTCAATCATCCAGCTCTCTCTCTCTCTCTCTCTCTCTCTTTCTCTCTCTTTCTCTTTCTCTCTCTTTTCATGGTTAACTTTCAGTTTGTAAGCAAACGTCGTAACTTTAACTGGCTGAATAATTGTGTAAATGTTTGATCTTTTGTTTCGTTTGATGATATTTTTACGTCAAGATTTATCACTAGTCTGAAAAAATATGTTCTTTCACTAAAACCTGTTTACAAAGACTACATGTACTTCTGGTAGAGCTAAAATGGCCTTGATTTACAGCTAGTCTTTAGGGATTTCTATACGTTGCAAATAAACCTTGGGACGTCTGCAGCCGGGTGATTATGGTCGCTGACTTTGGGTCAATTGCCTCTCACCGCCTTGGGTATAAATTCTCACTTGGGGTGTTAAGTTATTTTAGAAGACATAAAGCTTGCTTACGACCAATTATTCATTCTGCTAAGATGCCCACCCGTGTCTAAACTAATGCTTTGATGACAATCTGGGGTCTTTTTCAATTAAAAAGTTAGAGGCCGCCATATGACCTATAATTGTGTCGGTGTGACATTTAACCTAACAGAAATAATAGGACGCAGGTGCCCCATTCCTGTCATTGTTCTTGGTTTCATGACTCTATGTGGAATATTTTTAAAGATATATGCAATACAAACTTTTAAACACTTCAAGTGTTTTTTCTTTCACTAAGTGAAAGACCATAACACTGGCCTAGCTGAGTGAAATCCAAAAAAAAAGAAAAGAAAAGAAGACAGTGTGCATAACTTCAGACATGCTATACAACAATCATGTAATAATTCATAACTAAGGCCAAGTACATTTTGAGATATATTGGACACAAACTTGTATGCCCTTTATGCATATTTTTGACAATGAAGGGCCAAAAGTCTGGTAACACTGACAGAAATCTAGAACACAATTCCAGGTGCACAGCTTCATATGTTGAATGATATTAGTATGATATTCATGACCCTAGGTCAAACACTTTTTGAGATATTTGCGACACAAACCTGTCATGTATATTTTTGGATAAATCAAGGGCCATAACGTTGGACTGGCTAAATGATACCGTTGGCAATTCTCCGAGTGTATAATTTCACATGATGAATATTTTTCCTATAATGAATCATAATCATACGTAATATACTTTTAAAGATACATGCAATTTATATACATTTTTATTATGCATATTTTTGACTTAGTCAAAGGCCATAACTCTGGTCTGGCTGTATCAGATCCCAAGTAAAACACCTGAATAACAATCCTGTAACGTTTGATGACTCTGGGTCAGGTACCTTTAGAGACATGCATGACGCAAACTCTTATGGACGGACGAACAAGAGTAAAGCCAAGTGTCCCCTCCTTTACTAGCTACAAGCAAATGTCTAAATATCAGTGAAGTTCTGTAAAACAATGAATGTATTATTGGTGACATTTTGGCAATGAATAAACAATTATACTGAAAACAAAATCTGGATTGTTCTGGATTCAGCATTTAAGTTGTGTGTGTGTGTGGTGGGGGGGGGGGGGGGGGTTGTAAACGCTGCCAACTGGGTAATTTCGTATGAATACATACCAACGTACTGGGGATACGCCGCGAACCGGGGAATTCCGCAGTTCATTTTAACAATACCACGTTATTCCTGACCTTCAAATTAGTCATCTCTCGAAATTTGAGCTTATTCTGAGCGATAGAAATTTATTCCCCGGTACGCCGGTTCTGGTCATACACATATCTCACACACAATCAGAATTTTACAACAGTGTGTATCTTTCGCCATTTACTGCAGTTCCCAAGTTTACCTGTATACAACTCGTAGTACATACACACAAAGGTTGAAATTATTTTCACTAATTTAACATACGTTTTCGTCATTATAAGCTTATGAGTGAAAAGTTTATGTTGATTAATTTATTAATTACCAATTAAATATCTTTTAACGTTCACAAGACTGTATTATATATTTATGTTACCGCATATATTTTCCGGTTTATTGTGTTATGCGCTTTTATTTCTATATTAATGACTTGATTTGACAATATTAATGTTTAACTGAGAATATTATAATACACAGGAACACTACTCAAAATATACATTTTATGTATATTCATCACATTGAACAAACTTTCAACTTCAGGCGCGGTGCTGAAATATACTAATTCCTGTTGAATTACCGTGCTGCATTTGAAAAAATAAATGTAGCATTACCTCCAAAGATGTTCATATAATCAGCTCATAATGCAATTACCTATGTAAGTTCAACAGTAATTAATACAGCAAAGCCAGAGAATTTTAATACAGTTTCATTATTTGTAAAAAAAAAGAACAACAACATTTGTACATTAACTTATTGATATAATTTACTACACATAAAAAAAAAGCATAAGAGGATCTGACTCCAGTACGTTTAAAATACTGATTAAGAACACGTGAAAATTATAAAACCTATATCATACAGTAGCTAACTCATGCAATTATCTTAACACAGGATTTTCATGCTATTTTCGCGCTGATTTTGTTCAGCAATCGCAATGTGTTGAAATCAATGATGTAAAAATGTTTCAACAAAGCATATAGGCTCATATACATGTCAGAAATTATTGTATTGTACGAAATAGGTATAAGTATAGATATGGCATACAGTTATCTGAGCGTGATGTTATTGTTTTAGGGTTGTTTTTTTTTCTACTCCAGGGCCGTTAAAGTTAAACTTGATCAAAACTGAGTTTTAAGAAATTTTGTTTGATGGAGCACTATAAAGTTGGGCATGGTGCTCACTGCTTCAAGTAGACACCGTTGTTTATATGACTGAAAAATTGTTAAAAAGAAGTTAAACCGGACACACACACCTTAGAAAGCTTTCAGAGAGATAACGACATTCTTCAGTTTTGCATAATGATTTATTCAGTTACTTGGACAAAGTTCAGGCGAAAAATTCTTGGCATATACTTTCAATACTGATATTAAACAAGTTTGCAAAAAGTAGCATCATATATTTGGTTATTGTACAGAATCAGAGACTTTTAACAGTATCATATCGAACTTTGTTTTATAAAGTACATATTTAAAAAAAACCTGGATTACTGGAAAAACGTCTACATTTAACACAAACAAAATTATATTACTACAAAAACGGGTCTGTAGCTCTGTTTTTATTAATGAATTTTAAGGTTTTGATCAAAATTTGAAATTAATGATAATTTAAGATTTGATAAGCGTCTTTTTTCCAGAAGGCACGTTTTCTGTATAAAGTGTCAACTGGTTTACATACTTATATAAATGAAATATTTCTGCAAAAGCACACATCCTGAACTGTATTTATTATACCTCACTTTTGTCTACAATGGTAAAATCCCATTACCCGAAAAAGAGATATTTTGACTATCAGAAACATTTTCAACCTTTTCGACACGTGACCAAGCGAAAGTGACTGTCAGGTCATGTGACCGCGCTGATATTTTGAATGTCATATAAGGGCAAATAACTGCTTCGGTTTTTTAGCCATATGATTGCCTCCCTTGTACACATTGTCGTACTGTAATGACGTCGCTATTCAATGTGTACACAACTGATTACCGCGCTAAAGATGAAACTGTTGAATTTATTAAATGAATCAAAAACATTTTAAAAACTTTTATGTGTTTAGTTTTGTTCGGTATAATAAAATAAATACCATATGGCAGCGTGTGTGACATTGATATTGTCAACCCTCGGAACAGAATGTCACCACTCGGCTTTCGCCTCGGGTGACATTCTGCCCTTGGGTTGACAATATCAATGTCACACACGCTGCCATATGGTATTTATATAATATCAAATACAAACTGTGAACTATTTAAAGATAGTCTTTTATATTCCGGGCAAATTGTATTGAATTGTTTGCCAAAAGAAATCAAAACCTAATTTTCATTACCATGTTTTAAATTTAACTGTATAAAATTGATCGATGGATGAACGGATTTTAATGCTAACTCCATTTCATATCTTGTTTTATGCATACATAATTTCTCTGATTTCTGTTAAATATTTGCTACTATATATATACTATGTTTATTTCCGTCTCTTCTATATATGTACAAATCATAATATATACAATAAAAGCATTCCTAAAGCACAGTATATAGCCGCATTTTATAAAATAGATAAAAGAGACTGTGATAAGTGCACCCCAACACAATTACAAATGTACTCTTAAAACAGCAGATGTAAGAAACTTTTAAAATAACATAGAATTAACATGGAAAACATTCGCCAGCACTTACAGAAGTCAAATAGTAAAGAATACTTATATTAAGTTGAAGCCACTGGTTTCCATGTTAATTCTATGAAATAAGAAATTTACATAGAAAAAATACATATGACGCTATAAAATGTTAAGGCAGGTTTTGGCAGACAACCTTATCATACTTAGATTAGTAAACAGGAATACCAGCTTATCATGTTTAGACATGTTTGTAAAATTACTATCAATGCTTACAGCTTTGTTAAACTGTTTACTTTGATCAAAATACTCTTCATTCTAATCCAAAGAGGGCCCCAAAGAAGAATATGTTAGGTAACTGGGACCGCTATAAAGCAAGAATGTACTGACTTACTTACTTACGTAACTGACCAACACTGTTTAACTGACCAACACAGATCAAGACATTTCCCTTTTCGCCGACACACTAACACGGCATAATTAGGAATGCCATAGAACACATAGATACCAACTGTGACTGTTTCTACCCGTAATAAATATGCCATTGTTATTTTTGTAATACAGAACTACGGCAAGTCATTCGTCGCTGACGAAGATCTCTTAACTGTACAATTCATCATGTAATTAACTAAATTGACAATCCAGCTTTTATTTCATCATGTCACATTTTAAGGGTTATGACGTTCTATGTGTGTGTTTTTCGCAAGACTTGAGTTTCACTTGAAGTGTGTGGTATTTCTATCTAATACAGTACATGATGGCACCATTTACCGGGAGGTTGAACCACTATATGCAGCCCGTCTGGGCGTACCAGATGTTTAAAGCACTGGTATTGGCAATAGGGGTAAAACGACCTCAAGGGTGGGGGTGCGGTCATGGCTGTTTGTTACAATAAGGCTGTAAATATTATCATTGTTCATTTATGATATTGTTGTAATAACTATTATTTTTTATTATTATGTACAACGCCATTGAATATATCATTTATAAAAAAGGCGTTTAATCAAATTGTTCAGTTTCAGTTTTGTGGTTGCATATGTCATGTTTTGTTATTTTCCTACATATCTGCGATGTGTCACATGTTTAATTGTAAAGCGCCTTTGAACGTATATTCCATATGAAAAGGGCGCTCAACAAATCTGGTATTATAATAATAATAATGCAAGGGCATTTATCTTTAGTTTTGACAGTGCATATATATGCTTTACTGGTATATACAGCATTGAAATATTCTTTTTTTTTCGGAAAAAGAAATGTAATATAATCATTAGGATACGAAAGTGTTTATTAAAACAACAACAATACCAAATGCATTTAAAATACCTTCATTTCACTAATGCTTGATCCAAAAAATCCGAAGTCAGACGCTCATTGCACGTGTCGGAAGTACATCTTGTTTTCATTCGATAGTATATATCTCATTCGGTACATCGCATGTTGCCGTAGAGGGATCGATCCCGATTTTCGTCGCTTGCAAGAAATTACAATTTATATGCAAAAATTTTCATTGCCGTAGCGACTACTGAGGCAACTTGCCATGGTCATTTTTAATTTTTTCTGCCGCCTCTGCCTCGGTGGTTTTTTTTTTTTTTTTTTGCAAGGCCACTATTTTTGGTATCCAAGTTTTGTTTTGCCTTTGCTGTATGAATTACCAGCCGTTCTTCAAAAAATTGATCTCGGTTTGGTAAGTATTATTCGAATAGAAGTGTTATAAAATCTATGGAACAAACTATAACATATATCTACGACGTCACAGCTGTGTGACGTATGTGAGATATGTCAGTATCGAACTACCGTTGTTCAAAGTGCGCATTTCAAATAAGTGTTTTCAATATTCCCAAGGCTCAGCATCATCCGAATATACCAACCTGTACAGGTCACTCCCGGGTGCGTAGCGTGGAACACTCACTGCTGATTGCGCTAAATAACATTTGCAATTAAAGCCTAAAAATGGGGGATAAAAGATCGAGAGAAGCAAAGATCAGGCGAGGCCGGTGTTTGCGCATATATTAGTAAACTGTATTACTGTAGATTTGTAAATTTCGGAAGTAAATACAGGGCTGTTGCTTGACTAATTTGTTTGATCTTAAATACCACATACCTCAATCTCCTCCCCTCAATAAAAACTGTTACAAATCATTGCGCAAATTATTGCATCTATTTCGGACTCCTACTTACGAGGTCATGTTAAAAAAATATATAAGATTTCTATTTTTCAGTCGTTCAATTTTAAAAAATGCTCCACTTTTTAACGCTATTTATAAGCCAATTCAGCGAGTGACAAAACATTCGGTTTCATATGCAAATCTGAAACTATGGGATACGGTCAAAATAAATGTTTTGTATTTACCTTATGCAGATTTTGGTACTCCTAATCCTGCAGCTTAGTAAATATTACACAATTGTCATTCATATAATAATCGCGCACCTTAATTTTACTGTAAATGTTCACCGTGCTCAAAAGTAGATGATACCATACTGGTTTATGTCAAGATAAGTTTTACCATTATTGCAAGAAGTGGATGACAGAAAACATAATTTGATATCCTTTCATGATCCTTTCAACATTCAGACACGCCAATGAAGAAATTTTAGTAATCTTCAAAAGATTTATCAGATATAATGGCGGTCAAAATATGTTTACTGTGTAAAAAATTCAGTGTATCATATCAGATACATTTGTATCATAATCGAAACATTGCGGCTAAATGCAAAAAAAAAAAAAAAAAAAGAATTTACAATACAATGAAAAAATTGCTTTAAAAAGTAAATAGCGAAATGAATGCCGCGAAGAAAGTATTTTGCGTTTCAGTTGCTTGGATCACATTACTGTGTTATATGCACATAAGCTGCAGCGTCATTGCATTTGTAAAACAAAATGAGAGAAAAAAGCTGTTGACAGCTGCTTTCTAATGATATTAAGAGACAAAACTTCTTGTTACACGTTTATACTTACCATTCTTTCAAAATTGCACGGGTATTTTATACTAATAAAAAGTTATGATACTAGAACAGCTGCTTAATTAATACCTGCGGTGGCCGCTACGGCAGGATGTAATGTATACCTGTATCGCAGTTTAACATTACATGTGTGACAAAAAGTCTCTTTGAATCTTTATTTCATCTTACACCTCATCTCTTCAGTCTTTAAATTTTATTTATTGAATTTCTGTTGTTTATATATATATTCGAAAAATGACTATATGTCTGTGCGTATGTTAGTATGCTGAGTTACCTGCCATCCATGTGCATTATAGATCTACTCCGGTCATACTGGCCAGTCGCTTTCCGAAGAAGCTACAAGTATATTTCTTTTCCCAGAATCTTCACCCTTGGGGAGATTCAACTGACCTGCACAAAGAGAAGTGGATTCCCATTTTTCACATCCTCCCGCTGAATAGTTTCAGAATTAGTTGCGCTACGCCTTGACCCCGTATATATGTAATAAAATAGGCGTGTTAAAACGTACCAAATAGCTATTACCAAACATTCACCTGGATTGCATTTTGCATTCGTTTAACATTCGGATCCCGAATTGAAATTCGCGCTCTTTGCGTCGTCTTTTCGTACTTGGGCACTTACAACCGGTGCAAAAAAAAATCCACAAGAAAAGTTTACATCCTACGTTTTCTCGCGATTTTATGTTTAATTTCCTACAATATAAATTCATTTTTTCCCAAACCAAATCTGAAATTAAAGCATGGTTTAGATTAAAAAAGGAAGAAAAACGACGATTTTGTTGGTGCCAAAAGCAAAATCACTTGAAACTTAATTATCATTTTAGTTTATATCATATGTATTTCATTTTATCAAAGGGACAACGGTGTGGCTTATTTTCACTAATTTTAAAGAATATTAAGCGCTAAGTTGTTGTTGAAGCGTTATATGCAGACAATAGGTAATGCCGCGGGGTTATGTGGTTTCATGATCAATTGATTAAACTTCATTTATGCTGTAATCATCAATTAATATCTATTTGAATGTTCTTTTTAACTTCATGAGGTTTAATTCTAAGTTAACGCCACAAATAATGCATTGATGATTTGATACGCATTTTGCACTTATCTCTGTTGTGAGTGAAAGAAGCCTTTTTTAGAGAAAACAAATGTCCTTTTCAGCATGAGAGCAACATTAGACGGAACTTTATAGGGAAAATGGTTTGAACATTTTTACATTTAATTCTACTTGAATGAGCTTCATCAAGAAATATATTATACATACACCTCCAAAAAAGTAGGTCTTGTTACCTCCATCGCAAGAGAGACACATTACAAACGAACCACAAATCGGTATAAGTACCCGGGGTAGATCGTGGTGTTAGAGGGTAATGTTTATTCCTTTTAATTATAACAAAATTATAACAAAAGAGCAACAAAGTGTGTCTTTACCAAATATCCTACTTTCTTGGGGGTGGGGTGGTCCCCCACAAACCCTCCTATGGGGGAGTGTGGGACACAACCTCCCTAACTAACCCCTCTGACTGTCGCCACTTTGCCTTACCACTCAAATACCCAACAACCATGAACAACGCGCGTACTCAATTGCCTCGGTAAAATTTAGTCTCTCGCTACGGCCATGAAAATGAAGGGACACCGTATCATTGCGGAGTTTGAATGAACGATTCCCCGATTTTTATTTCCTGTTTCCACATATTGAATCTGGAATTTTACTTTGCAAATAAGTGCGAACGTTTTTTCTAAGAAAATCTAGTTTTCGTTAGCCTACTATCGGAGAGAAAAACGCAAATAAAAATAAATGCTTTGTCACTGTCATTCTTCCTGATTAAGGGTTATGTGTTTGTATCAGTTCTATCTTATTCAAATTAATTAGCTACATACTTCTATTGTTTTCGTCTTAACTTTAACACATATTTGCCTTTGACAATGTATAAAATGTATATATAATAATACACATTTCAAATGCTGGAACACAACAATGAAATATTACCCCGATTGGGAGATAATCCCAGTGAGTTGTCTGTTTGTTTTGTTTTTTGTTTTTTTTTGTTTTGTTTTTGTTTTGTTTATTTTGCATGATTTCCTTCATCCGAATGTTTTTATAAGAATCACTAATATGTTTTGACTGTTAATTCTGTCTTTGGAACGAGTAGAATTGAAGCAAAAATGAATTGTCTGCTTAGCACAAATTTGTGAATGCCTAATGAAAATATTTAGTTAAAACATGAACAAGGAACTAAAATATACAATATTACTTAATATCGAAGTTCAACAGTTGCTGAAGGCAATGAAAAGTGATTTAAACATAAAATTGATACAACCAGATACTGTTTTGTGCTTTATTGTGTATCTGTATCATGTGTCTGGTTTGTTATTCGATTGTTCTATGTCTTTTCATAAACAGTTATTTTAATGTTAGCTTTTGATATAGACAACTTTGATTGAATGTCGAATATTAACGTACTACATGTACGAAAATACCAAATATAGAACTTCCTCTATTGACTAACCGCCTCTAGCTGTGTTCGGGTGGTTAGAATCGCTGACTTAAAATCAGTCTAATCTTTCACTAATCAAGAAGCATGAGTTCGATCCCTGCTACCGACAGCTTGATTATATTGTACTAGTATTTGATTTTTCCAGAAACGATTTTTTGGGTAAACTGCCCCCCTGACATAACTGAAATACTGTTTAAAAATGGCGTAAAATCCGTCAAATCAAATTAAATCCCTTGATTGACTTTTCTCATATATATGATATGTAACAGGAGCTTCCGCATACACCATTTTAATAGCTAGTTCCTCGTTTCAACTATACACACACACCCGTTTAGTTATACACTTGTACCTCATTTAGTCTTTACACTAATTCCCCGTTTTCTTGAAACACACGAGTACGCATTTCGTCTATACACAAACACCCGGTTTGTTACACATTCACCTCAGTTGGTTTAAACACAAAATTCCCCGTTTTGAATGTGAAAAATCGTATTGCTTATTAATTGAAGATAGGTTTAATCTAAAGTCTCGGATAATTTAAAGATGATAAGTATGACTTGATAGAAATATGATAACTGTAGCTACAGTAATAAAGAAGTTCCCAGTTGGTAACTTTATAACTTACATTCCCGACTGGTAGCGTTTACAAGTATGCGTGTGTGTGTGTGTGTGTGTGTGTGTGTGCGTGTGCGTGTGCGTGTGCGTGTGCGTGTGCGTGTGCAAACGAAGCCAACCGGGTAATTTCGTATGAATACACACCAACAAACCGGGGATACGCCGCGAACCGGCGAATTCCCCAGTTCAATCTCACAATACCACGTTAATCCTGACCTTAAGATTAGTCACCTCTCGAAATTTGAGCCTATTCTGAGCGATAAAAATTTAATCCCCGGTTTGCAGGTTCTGGTCATACACATATCTTGCACACAATTAGAACTTTACCAGAGTGTGTATCCTTCGCTAATTTCTGCAGTTCCCCAGTTAACCTGTATACAACTCGTAGTACATACACACCAAGGTTTAAATCATTATCACTGATTTAATACATGTTTTCGTCATTTTAAGCTCATGGGTGAAATAAAAATGTTGATCATTAATTAATTCCCGATTATATATGTTTTCACCTTCACAAAACGATATTATATATCTATGTTTCCGAATATATTGTCCGGCTTATCGTTACACCATTTTGCTGTTATTGCTATGTTAATAAAATGATTTATAATAGAAATATTAAATTGAGAATATTATAATATTCAGGAGCATCACTCAAAATATACAGTTTATTTATCATCTATCAATATATATTCATTTTACAAACTTTCAACTTGAAGCGGTGAGTAGTGTAAAACAGAGTGCTCTCCACATACGGTAAGGGGCATACGTTGCCACGTGACATACCACGTGACATATCACGTGTCACCATGTGACATACCACGATTCAGACCATGTGTCATACCACGTAATCACGAGGTAAGTTGATAAGGGAATACGGTACCCACGTGTCATATGGTAAGAAAATAATGTACACGTGTCATATTGTAAGAGAATACGACAAACACGTGTCATATGGTTAGAGAATACGTTGTCAAACGTATTATACATAATATGAATTAAGGCACCGCCTAGCATTGGGGATTTATCTTTTATATATCCGCTTAGAAAGAAATATTCAACGCTCAAGAAAGTGAAACTTTGCTCTAAACTGTAGTTTACATTTAGTGTCATCATACCTCTTACAGCGAATATCATACTTTGCAAAATTTACGGAAGCCATGCCGGTGACGTCATTCAGCGTTCTCGCACTAGCTTTTAGAATTTTGTTTTGTTTGTTTGCACTCCACGCAGAAACTTGACGGTCTTTACACTTCCTTACTGTTTTAAAAGTGTTTTTCAGTTGCATGTACAGTTTTCATTACGAAAAAGAAGTAAAATAATCATGTAAGCGCGGTTTACGAGTTTCTATGACTGATTCGGGGTGCTCGGATGTTCATAAAGACAACCAGTCAGCGGATTTTACATAAACTGGAACCGGAAAACATCAAAAAAAAATTGCCTCAGTATATGCAAACAGCAAAGACGAATATCTATATACGGACGTTACCGTCTCGGGGATTTTCATCCCCTATTAAAGTCGCTGTTATTGTCAAAAGCGTCCTTTCATATAAATTATCTAAGGAAGACAAATCTTACCTGAGAGTTACGAAAGTATGAACGCAGTAATGCATATTGATTACAAAATTTATTAGCATACAATAATTCAGCTTGTTGCAGCTGTTTTATACAGTAAACGTATGAAAACGAGGGAACATATATAATGCGTATAAATTTTATGAGTAAGGAATCCATACGCTTACATGAAGCATCAAAAAGCTTCAAACTTATCCTTCACAAGTTACTTATGTTTCGGTAATTTTTCAAAAATTAATTTAAATGTTATCTTTCAACACTATCATCTTTGCGGGTGTCGTCGTGAGCATCTCTTAAATAGATATAAATATGGAGGTTTTTAGGGTTTCTTTTATCCATTCTTCTAATAAAGTTCTCACTGAAACTTTCCAAAAAGAGTGACTTATATTCCAAGTCATTCATGATAGCAAAAATATTTGCTTGGTTTTGTCTGTATATTATGTCACAAAGTTCATCTGCCATCTTCTCACACATAAAGAAGTCAAACATTAAAATCAAAAAGTGTACATTGAATCGATAGAAAAAATCGCTAATATCTGCATTTGGGTCTTCCAGAAGAAAATGAACTCTTCCACATCTTGTCTACAAGAAAACTGTAGTTCTTTTTTAAATAAATGCGATTGTCTCAACGGTGATGTCCATTTATGAACATTTTTTCATCCCACTGCAAAGAACATTTCAAAACTGGAGATCTGCTCGTTTATGTATTTTTTCTAATCAATTTCATTTTATAGTATTAATTCTCTTTTATAGTATCAATAAAAGATAAACAAAAAGGTTGATGAATAAAAGTCCAAACGCGCGTTCTGTGTAGGTATCGTGTTTTGCAAAAATAATGCAATGGAACTTTCTAGACTCGCGTGATTGAAGCTAGTGTTAACTGAAGCGTGTGCTAAGATGTCAACGATGATTTATCTTTTAGGTGAAGGATACATTTCGGGGAATGCGTTAGAATAGTGACCTTTACATTATTTAGCACTTTTAAAAAGGTGAGTCAAAGACATCTGGTACATGATGTTTATGAAAGCATCCCTTTTGTTCTTCAAGATGGCATGATCTTTCAGTACTTTTCAAGAAACTTAGTAAAAAATATTGGTAGGCGTGATGATTTGGGTGTGGAATGTGCTGATATTACACACAATCACATTCTTCATAAATTCTGTCACGTTGTTTGAGTCAAACAAAAACCTTTGAAAAAAAAAAACGTGAGGTCACCTTATGTTAAAGTGCGTGGGTGAATACTATAATAAAAATAACAGTCACACGGCTCTAATGACTTTTTGTAACCTTTTAAACTGAGATTGTCATTTGAGAGCATAAACGATTGCTTAAATTTCTATAATTTATCTTTACACTTGAGATGTCATTTGCGAGCGACAACTCCTATGAACAATTAATAGTGTTGCATCAATTTGTAGATATAGCGGTCCATTATATAAGTATGGCATGGTAAGAAAACAAAAGTGTGAAAGCACTGTTTCATAACTGTAGCGTACATGCTCTTACTGAACTACATGCATAATACGATAAAAATCACCCGTAACGGAGATGTATTTTTATGTAAATGACCTTTAGTGAATCAACATCGTATGACACAATTATGATTGACGTTTTATTTATGTCATGAGGTGCGTAAATGTTATCTCTACCATCGTCATGACATTTTTTTTTCATATCATTTCTACTAAAAAAAAAATACCGTGCTTAGAGCACAATAGATCCAATGATGATGTACACAGTTTAGGCAGACTTTGAACTCGTGACTCTATCATTTCTCAAGCACCCTTCCCTATAAAAGACTGCCATACTTTCCTGCAAATCATAACATGTCGTTTTTGCTAAGTAAATACTTAACAAACGTAACAAATATGGATCAATATATGAATAATATTTTGGATTTGGCTGTGTCTATGCACCAGTCTGAAGTAAATGCAAATACTACAACAATCAATGTGTTAAATACGGAGAAAGGTAGTCTCGGGTATCAAGTAATCGATTTGAAGCAGGAAGTCAAGGGTTTACAAGCAGGTCTTTTGAATGTCAGTACCCGGTTAGAAGACAGTCAGACGATTGCTAATGATCGAGCATCTGAAATAGTAGATTTAAAGAAAACCATACAAGGTCTTAAGGATTCTCTAAATGCAGCAAAGGCTGAAACCAGAGCAGTTATGAAGAAAAACACCGACTTAAAGATTCAACTATTGAATTTAAATGCAGGCGGTGATGAGAATCATGATGAGAAAGAAATGGAATCAACAGGACTAGTCATGGTAGCGAGTATTCTGATATATCAGAGGCAGGTAATGACGAAGCCGACAGAACAAAAGATCAGAACGAGCTAATATATCTTGGTACAGACTTACCATTAAGTAGCTCTAACAAATGGAAAAGCAAAACAGGCAACGGAGGTCCTTTTAAAAAGTCCCGCTCTTGAATAAGGTAAATATTCTTTTGTTTATTTAAAAAATGTGAGTTTTCTTTTCCAAGCCATGATTTATGATGGTCACCACCTGTTACAAGGAAAATTGTGATGTGACTGAGATCTATAAAGCAATATTAGAGAAAATTCTATAACTTTAATTAAAACAATTCTATAACTTTAATTAAGAAAAAAACAACATCAGAGATAATCTCAACATCATAATACGTGTATAGTGAAATATCAGAAAGTACTAAAACATACTTCTACTGCATTTTATCACAACCTAAAATATGCTTATCACTGTTCTACAGTAATTAACATTGTGAATTTTTCGTCAATAGAAATATGTTTGCTAGCAGTAACGTATCAAACAATATATAAACAAAATGGTGGATGTTTTTTTTTGTAAATGCTTAATTTGTGTATTTATATATTTTTGATTAAAAATCATTCTTCTTATTTTCGTGTTATTGTATTTTTGCGTTAACAAGCTGATGAATTTAATGTTAAGTTATTGTTTGACTTCTGCTTATGTTGAAGCAATCATGTTAAATACATAAACATGAGAACTAGAAAAAGTCTGTATCCTCTAGTGGAATTTCTACATTAGGCACAGTTTTCATACTGCATGTATTTATAGTCATGCTACTATAAGCATATGCGTTAGCTCCCTAACAAAGTTTTAAAATAAATGTTTGACAGGTTTCATTCATAAATCCAATAACACCAAGCAAACAATGATGGAATGTGTACCCGCTTCAAGGACTTTAACTGAGGAAAATATGTGTTATTTGAGGTAGCTTACCTTGTTTCAAGGGTAAATTCAAATTAGTTGAACCGCAGCATTTTTTTTGTATTTCGTGTTATATGAAGTTTTAACTGCTACAATCTCAATTTCGTTTGTCTTTGTCTCTTCAAGTTCAGTTTTTATCCAGGTTTAAAGAACATGACCCTCCAAAGGTATTTCATATTGAAAGAAGAAGGAAAATACGGATATTTAACACTTTTCAGTGTATTTTAGTTTCATTGATATCCGTAGAAGTCTGCATAATTGATACTTTTACTAGTATGCACGTTAGCTTTCTAATATAAGCTTAAAATGTATATGTCGCGGGGCTCGTGTTTCCATGGTAACGCATTTTCTCTCATTTTTAAACAACTATGTATAAAAATAGGGGTTTTCGACGGCTTCAGTGCCATTCTGTTAATGAACAACATGGAATATTTGGGTAATATTATTACTAATAGCAAAATACCAAGCACTTTACATGGTACCCTATTTTTCTTAAAGTTTAAAGTAACCATGGCAACAGAGATGTTTAAAATAGCTTTTATCTTGCTTTTTGTCGTAATTTCTTATATGGATTATGTCCATGATGCATGCCTAAAAATGTGTACTTCCGCGCATTATAGGTTTTAGATCTATATTATGATGCATCTCTTGATCTCAGTCTATGTGCGATTGGACTTGGTGTAATCTGAGCATTTGAGTCTTGAGGATTCTCAGCATGTGTTTCCACTAGTGTACTATTAATTCGCGGTGAAAATATTATTGGTTCAGATGATGTTCGCATCAGTGTTCTCTCTGATGTTGCAGATGAACTAAATGTGAGCTGCATCTGACCCAAAGTGATTCGTTTCAGTTTTTTTTAATCTTCCATCGGTGGAGTACAATCACAATCACCAACACAATCACACAAGTCCCAGCGGTGGCTGATATAAACTAGTAGTATTTGGAGTCTGGTGATCTTTGTGCAAAGGTGTGACGGTACGAGATTAATTTATCATCTTGCATGGTAGCCTTCGGAATGGAAATAATGCAGCATCATATAATATTCATGGAAACTATTAGTCTATAAAGTAAATATAAAAAAGTCCAAGGAATACATTACACCGCGAAAAAAGGGTCAATATACGGGAGTATACGGTCCCGTTTATTTCGAAAATACGGGACTATACGGGATGTATATTACAAATATACGGACCTAATATACGATCCCGTATTCGGAACATCTAGTATACGGGAAGTCCGTATATTTGTCATGCATATACGGGATCCCATATACGCCGAATATACCGTATATGATAATGTATATTTCCCGTATATATGAAATATACGAACTTTAAATTTTTTTTCCATAGAAATGGTGTTTATTCGTGTCCTGCTTTAACATTGGTTTTATTTTCATGTATTCAAAGGGTCTTGAGACTTTTTTCCCGTATACTTTCCGTATTTTAGAATATACGGAACACATATACGAGCCTGTATATTCCGGATATACGTAGTATACGGATCCCGTATTTTTGTCATATACGGACTGTGATTGCATCTAATATACGGGGCATATACGGACCTGTATTTTCTAATATACGGGCTTCGGATTTTTTCCGTATACGCATGATATACTTAGTATACGGACCCCGTACTTTTGTCATATACGGGGAATATAAGAAACTGTATTTTTTGATATACGGGCTACGGACTATGCAGATTTGTTTTTCGTATTCGGGGAATTCACGGACCAGTATTTCTAAAAAATATGTTTACCAGACTTTTCCCGTATATGCACTATGTGTAGTATACGGATCCCGTATTTTTCTTTTATGTGAACTGATTTCGGATATGGGTACACACTGAAAGATGACATGAAATGAAAGTTAAACATACCTTCAGCAGAATACGGTATGTTCGGAAAAAAACAGGGTATGAGAAAAAATGTCATATTATTATTATTGGAGACATGTCAGATTAAATTAACATTTTATTCAACTTAAATACTTTTTAAAACAGTTTTTCATACGATTATGAATTATTTTCATTTCTTGTCCAAATGAAATAAGCAGAAAATATGAGAAATCAATAACATCAAGCATTTCTTATGTTCATTTCTAATTGAAAAACTAGCAATTCGCACATTTAATTCTGCGCCGTTGACTCAACTTTTCGTTATTCCCATAAATGTTGATTATCGCTATAGGCTTTTCGATTTGTCGTCTGCTAAGAAGAGCAGTACACCCCTTCTAATATCCGAAGATGTATCCAAAACGAGCGCTTTGAAAAGACGCATGTTGCTTCTGTGCTGGAACTCGATATGTAAGCAGGTTACAAATGATGCATCCCATGGAAATATTCAGTTCCTTGATCTCAATAAGTATAAGCTTTTATCTGTTGTTACGAATGTCACTGGGAACGAATGCCTCATCCGGGCTGCCTGTCTGCATCTGTTGATCAAACTAGTAGAAACTTCTCACATAAGCATATTCTCTATCGTGAAAATAATTCGTCGGGGGATGAGTTCGCTCTCAACTCCCAATTTGTAAGAAGTGCTTATTGATAAAAGCATTTGTGTCCTTTGAAGAAAAACTCTCACTAGTTAATCATGGTGTAAAAAAGTAGCAATGTAGCTATATCTTCTATTCTACCAGTACAATATTATTTAAAAGAAACTTTGTTATTGCTAGGCTTTCTGTGATATAAGACTTAAAAAAAATAATAAAATGATATCCTTTTGTGTCGAACTGGGCAATAAAATGCTTTGCCTGTTGTTGATTTTGTTCTTCAGGAAAATACATTGGAAGTTTTGGTAATAGGCCGGGGCAATATAAAGAACTTATTATTCTTGCATAAAACCTTTGTTTTTTGCCGATTTCGGGCATGCACAAACAGGGAAAAAACGTGTACAAACAAGGAGATTCTCGTGAGCACGCGCTGTTGGTGAACGTTTTGAATATGCTGTTGCAGGTCCAACGTAAGCAAATTATGGATCCCGAATCAATTTTGGCCGAAGTCGAAAGGTCCGAGATTTATGAAATCTTTTCATCTGCATTTTTATTAAAAATATCATTTTTCAACCTAACTTTACTTTAACTTGTAATAAGCGCTACCTCTCTTGATACGCGACTGAATTGACGTTCCTTATTATTGTATTATTACGCGTATTAGACTCAAAGTAAGTTTACACGCCGCGATTTAATCCCTGAAAATGATAGGCAAACAATATTTACAAAAATACAATTTCGTTTTCCAAATTAATTTGAGTCGAGAAAGTTGACATGCTAACTTTAAATCTTACACTTAAACTTTTAAAAAATGTTTGTGTCTACTTTACACATCTATGCAGTCTACTGATGTAGTGATGGTGTGTAATGTAAAGCATAAACATGACGAAGCGTAAAGTTTGAAGAATTTTTCCATAGTTAATGAACATTTGATGAACAGAAGGTATTTATTATATATTTTTCAATTTATTTGTAGATCTCACCAACCATGTTTGAGTTTATAAATCCAATCTAAGTTGATTATATCGATGTTGGAAAAATTCAAATTTTTGTGTTTATCAAACTTTAATCGCGATGGGGTGGGGTGCAAAGCAAAATTTTCTAGTTATAGGCCTAGAGATTTCATTTTTAACGACATGAAGAATATAGGTATCGATACCAGTTTCTATTAAACGATAATATTTACATTTAAAAAGCGTAAGGGACAGACTATTAATTTAAACCAAGCAGAATTGTATTCTGTCGGCACCTCACCTGCAAATTGTCTAAAGACAGGATGCCGTGTACAGTATGCCCTTTTCTCATAATTCCGAGCCTCTAAAGCTAAAGTTCCTACCGATATATCGGAAAAAGGGGAAGTCATGCTTATTTTACTTATATTTAATATTAAAGAAATTACCACAACAAGAATGTCCGTTCGACATGTATAAAATATGCACTGTTTCTGTATGCCCTGGAAATGCATAAATAAAACATGTGTCCATAACAACCTGAAACGGCCGACTTCGATCGGCTAATGTCAGCTGAATAGTCTTGCTTTTTCGATATTTCCAGCACTTTAGTTGTGTTTTATGCAAGAATAGCGATAACACACGTTTGTTTCGTGAAACAACATCTGCAGAATCCCTCGGGCTATGTTGGTGCACTCGCCCTACGGGCTCGTGCACCAACCAATCCCTTGGGATTCTGCAGATGTTGTTACACAAAAAAACGTGCGTTAACCCTACATTGCTTCTGGCGAAGTCAAAGGCTATGATGCATACAATGGGGCGCCATTTTCTGACGTCATAAGCAATGGGAGCGTTAAGTATCTTGATTTGACTCTACCACAGTATGAATTGCCTCTATATGACTGTGTTATGAGTATCGAAGTGGCAGAACATATTCCAAAGCGTTTTGAAAGTATATATATTGCTAACGTTGATAAGAAGGTGTGATTTTAAGTTGGGCAAACGTTGGACAGGGTGGTTATCACCAAATCAATAACAGACCATTTGAATACGTTAGAGATTTAATGGATTCTAAAGGATTTATTCACGACAAAGAATTATCAGACATTTTAAGATCAGCTGCCAGTTTGCGATTTCTGAAATGGAATTTGAATGTCTTCCGAAGAAAAAATATCCTTTCAAAAGACGTTTTAATGTTACAGACTTAAAATGCAAAATATAACAACAAGAATTCTAGACGCATTTTTAGAAGATTTTTGACTAGACTTCATATCATATGTAGAGATTTTTGACAAAGGGTCAGTGCGAATAGGCACCTTAGCGATGTGTTTCCTATAGTGGCAGGGGCCAGTTTCGTATTTGGCCCGGGTACAGCTTTTAAATAAAATAGGTAGATGCACTTTAAAGGCATTTATATTCAACTGGTTATTTATGTAGGGATAACGCATGTTTTTCCGTGTTATGACGTCTGCAGAATCCCGAGGTACCAACGTATCCCGAGGGATTCTGAAGATGTTATAACACAAAATGAACATGTGCTAACGCTATTCTAGCATAAATCGCGAAAAAAAAAACGAACTAATAAACGAATATTTCTACCTCAACGTCATTAAATGTCCATGAAATTCGCGGGAATATCTGTTTTGGGGCCGCAATACGTTTACGCTTTGCCACGGAACGCGCATATATAAAAAGGTGTTATAACAGCACGTGAGCGCCAGAATCTCTCTGTTAACACACATTTTCTCTCTTGTTAAAACATCCCCGAAAAGTGACAAGAACAGCAGTTTTATGCTAGAGTGATGTTTATAGAACTAAGGATTCCTGCGTACGAGTAATCATTGTCTAAAATAGATATAAGCTTGAATCGATTTTCCTAGCTCCGAGTAGACGGCCGGGTCTAAACACTTACCTGAGGTAACGGAAGTCAGACGAAATGGAATTCATCCATCTAGATTCAGCTTAAATTTGCGGTAAAAGTAAACGGTTATGAGCCACTTTTCTTCCAACCATTATTTTTGTCTCGTCATATGCTTTACAAATATACATAATTATGTTTTAGGTCAGTCATTTGCAGATAATACGGTACAGCTCGCGCAAGGTGTCCATTTTTGCCTAAAAATTTTGTGTCCTGAAACCAGAGTTTTACTCGTTCTTATCATAGAAGCAACGGCATCGGCAGGCTGTAAATGTCACATGATGAAGTTGCGAAGTATATGCAATGCATCCGCTCAGCACTTCCCCGGAAATTCTCAAAATTGGATTTTTTGATGATTTTTTTCGCCCAGGTATCGGCGCAGATTTGTGGAATTTTCAAATTTACTGTCCCTTGCCCCCCATTTTAAGTGTGATTTATTAACTATATTTTGATCAAAGCGACACCATAACGGAATACAAGGTTTGACTTTTGGTGGACTAGATTGAATACTCCATGAGAGACAGTTCCAACTGGATCAGTGCATCTCAGATATTTTTGAGTGTTAGGCTACATGTATATGTTTTACTTTAACGTTGTATGTATGTGTATTAATCATTCATTCACTTCCATAACTCACTAGAGATGCTAGAGATACGGATTGAACGGCAGCTACAAAGATCTTTTGTTACCGTCATTTCACAGTTAGGCAAAGCTAACAACGTCACATGTTTCAACTTAACAATAGCATGTCGTTGGACATGTTTCAAAGAGAAACCGGAACTACATAATTATACAAAATCTTAACGTAGACGTTTACCGTCTGTTACACGACATGCTCAGAATGTTTTTGTCAAATCGATCAATATTTATCCGTAAGAGCATTAAAAATATCAATTCTATAGAAGTGTTTTACTTCTTTACCTAAAAGCCGAAAGTTGTAGTTCAATGACTTCGCATCATTTTCACATTACTATATCTCGCGAAAAGCAGAGAGATATAGATTTGGCGTTGCCCCATGTGCTGTCCGACCGAATATCCGTGCATCCTGTGCACTAGTTACAACAAGTCACATTGAGCTGATATTTGGAAAGCGTGTTTCCACTTTTTAGGAGCTGCTATCCGGCAGTTATCTTATATTATAAGCAGAGTTATTGCATTTTACTGAAATAATAATTACAACTTATGTCGTTCCACAGCACTGCTATATCTTAGGTATGGTTTTGCAGTTCAAGTTGATATTTTGTGTATGTGTTTGTTATACATACATGTATATGCCCAATAACTTTTCTCTCGCTCTAAGTATCGGCATATTTCAATGACAATTGGACATACCCTTTAATGATCAGTTAAGTTAAATTAAAAATAACAACAAAACAAGTAGACATAAATGCGTTTAGCCTTGACAGTTAAAATAAAGTAGTGCGAAAAAATTGGTGCATTGACAGTTAAAATAAAGTAATCCTAAAATAAAAGGTGTAAAAATTGTGCACTTTAGTACTGTCCCCTATGTGGTAAGTAGCGCCATATATATTGGATTACATTTTTTATGGCCAAATTTCCACTCGTCAATGGCTAGAAGACGTCCTTATCCGGACATATGATACTATTTTGAAATTTTGCATTTAGTAGGTCATCAGATCTGTATATTAAAAATATGCATGAATTTTATAGGGGAATTATTGTGCGACTTTATCGGGGCAGTATAAATCTGTACAAGATTTCGACGCAAAGCTGTCGTATTCGCTTTTACTTAAATATGCTACACTTTTTGTTTTTTTTTTTGGCTAGTGGGGGGTTTGACATTAACTAAAGATAGAAAGTTATCGACGTTAATGTCGTCTAAACGCCGCGTCATCCATCAATGCGGTATCAATGATATGACATTTACACGTGGACATTGAAAATATTGACAAATATTCTATTCCTGGACGGAGTTTAAAACATGATCATGCATTTATTTAAAGTTCATCAATTCGACACAGTCAAAGTATACTCAGTCATTTGTGATTTACTGATTGATTACGTGAACATTTTTATTTTATGGTTACCTTTTCGCAGTCGTTACGGCTAAATAAACTTATATCCGCTTCTAATCATTGATATGTTTTATTAAAAGAAAATAATTATTTAATAAAATATTTGAGAAGATCCTTTGGTAGCATGGAATACAACCAAGCAAATTAATAGCAAACTAAGTTTGATTCAATCTATTCATAAGAAGTAATGTATAGAGCAACACCCCTCACACCCCGTAGCACCGGCTTAAGCGGAATTCTGTGACTTAGATATTGAATGTCATTCATGATCCCAAAGGACCAGAAAATATAACAACATTGAATCCTAGTACGGTGAAATTGTATCCAATTTACATTCAATTCCTTCAATATCTGACAATGAATAATGCAAACAACTGGTTGCTGTTGATTATAGATGCTACCCTGCATTGAATTTGAAGACCAAAGTTATTGCCTTTTAATTAATAAAGAACTGTTTTCCTTCCACAGCCATATATTAGTAATGGACAGTCACATTTACCTTACATTTAATATCGCTGTTTGCATTTTCTTATGTCAATGTCTTTTACATTTCTTTTGAAACTCGATTAAATATGATCTGTGTCGTTTCGCTTTAATATTAAAAACTACATTTTTTGTTATTCTGTATCCATGTCTTGACAATAATTATTCAGATTTAGTCGATATTTGTTGTTTGAAATTACTCATATCTACTTTTTCTGTATTTATTAAAAGTCATATGACTATGACGAGAGTTACCGACCATCAATTAATTAATTACTGCACATTTTCCTTCCCGTCAATATCGTTATTATGGTTAGTCATTGAATATATATTTAGTGTATTACCAAGTGCTTCTATGTACTCATATCCATATCCCTGCAGTTTTTGTTTTGAATATTTAGATATCAAATTAATACTACTAGAATTATTGCTATTTAATTAAGTAAAAATTGCCATTTTTGTCTCCGATCCAATTAAGAGACAAGTACTGGTCTTTCTATGAAAGAGAGCTTCGCGTGTTTCAATCCTTTACACTAAGCGCGAAGAACCAGATTGTCCATTCAAAAAGGGCTAGGCTAAGTTAGCCGGACATTTCTGCATATAAAATTTCTCTTAGTCTGTCTTTGGAGCTTTGTTTCGCCCTGTCCCTCTGATCAGATCGCTCTGTATCTGCAGTGGTAGAGGATGAATTTTGTGACTCTATCAGTCATTTAATATGACATGCGCAACAGCGTTATTTTGGTTTTCTGCGCATGTCGTATCATTTTTCATACTTCCCGTTGGGTGATATGATACATTCACATTATTTAAAAGACTGCAACGATCAGTTTTGACGAGGTGCTTATATACAATATAGTAATCATGCATCTGGAACCCTTATTCCTTTTTAATGATTTGCTCTTCGAAAACAACATTTTATCAAATTATGATCATCTGTTGGGAAATGACCTTAGAAAAATGAATGCTCACATTTATATGTTTCGTCTAGAAGTAAGAAAGTTATCGCCGCTTTTCTAATGTTACTCCTGTCGGTTTCAGAATTGATGCAACGCCTAATTAAATACGCGCATATATATATATATATATATATATATATATATATATATATCCGAAACCGACTGGAGTAACATTAGAAAAGCGGCGATAACTTTCTTACTTTTAGACGAAACATATAAGTGTGAGCATTCATTTTCTGGGTTTATATGGGTTTATCGATGTGTGAGGTCTCGGTTAAACTAGTCATATTGCTTGGATTAAAGTCTTTACGATTTCGAAGTGATCTCTAGTAAAGATTCCTACTGTCTTTATTTTATTGGGTAATAATAATATTGATTTTCCAGTAAATGTTTTGGTCTTTGTATGTTTTCGGTATAATAAAATAAATATTGCATTCCTGAGAGAGTGATATACAAAATGTTCACCCCTCAAATATATATCTCACCCCCCAGGAGGAATGCAATATTTATATAATATCTTTGTAACAGTATGACTCATTGAGGTGATATATGGTGTAAATGTTTGTGCATGCATAAAGCTGCTTCCCATCAAATGTTTTTAAAATCAACCTTGCATTACCTTTGGGCAAAATTAAGAAGCTGAATCTGTATCTTGCAAACTATTTTCATTTTGTTTAATAACTGTTTATTTTGACTAAATGGTTTCTCATCTTCTCGTTAGCAGCTATACAGTACTTCAGCTAAAAAATGGAAATTCTGACTTCTATTTTCGGAAATATTAATTGTTGCAATCTTTGTTTCCAAAATTGTCTCATAGATTTTATCATTAGTCACTTTCGTGCATGAGACTTTTAATTAAACGTGCCAGTGAGTAAATATATTTCAGTAAGTTATAAATATCATTTTCATTTTACTCTTAAGATAAGACAATGGGATTAATCAATACGCATTTGTGATTTCTTAACAAACCATGCGAATAGAGACTTTACATGACAAAAGGCTTTGTCATTATGAATGTTGGAACAATGAGGGAACGCATAAATTTTTTGCCGTTCTAGGAACTTTAATTCTTCTAGTGTTTACTGTTAAAATGGTGCATTATGCAAAACTGGATTTGACAAGCGACTTTAAAGTCTTCCGTTCATCCGACAGTAGCACTGGAATGGGAAATCTTAATGACATTGGACGCGTTCTTTTAGAGCAAAGAAACAATATATCAAAATTGCTGAATATAAAACAACAGAAAATTGGACAACAAGAGTGTCAGGTAAGAATCATTCATTTGCATACTGACGAGAGTGTGCTATAGATCATAAAATCGTTAAATCATAACAGTTGAAAAGCGCAAAACAAGTGTTCAGATATTGCACCATCGCTATTAACATATATTAGTTTAAAAGGTATGTTTCAATATAAAACTTTAAAGATTTAAATCTTTGCGGTAATTGACCTTACAATGATATATGAAATATCCAAAGAAAATCTAAATTTAAGGTATTGGACCCCTAATAGTAATGTTTAAAAATGGCATTTGCTTTGTATATTCTTAAAGTTGACCGTGTTTCACACTGTGTTGCAATTTTTAAAAAACTTTTACCGTGCCGTTTTTTTTTATATAAATTTTGTATAATTTATGATATTTCCTCAGTGATGGCTACTGTCCAAAACGTTTGCAGAGAATTCATTACACCATTAATTTTGATAAAAGAAGCCTCAAACTATTGGTAAACATTTATAAAACACAAAATAAAACTGTCGATATCATTTTTTTCTAGAGTGTCTCAAGTAAACGGATTTAATGAGACAGAATTCCAACTTCAACATTGAAAAATTGAGACGAGTCCTGCTGGTCTGTTTTAAATTTTGCTCACTTCATTCAAAAGTAATCTTGGGGCAGAAGTAAAACCTGCCTACATTTCTTCAACAATATGTAATCTAAAGAGTAAAGGCGAAACAGAACTTTTACCGCATGTAACTCAGTATTTTTAAAGATGTCTAACTCTGCCCCCTCCTGTTTCAGAGGTAAATTCAATCTGAACAGCAAGAACTGGCTTGTCAATTGAAAAATTTCCATTTTTGTACAATAAATCAATAGTAAGTCTTGAAAAAAGTAAAAACTTACTAGAAAAAAATGAGAATAAGAAGAAAAAAAAACAAAACAATTGGTCCCAGTGGGGCTTGAACCTACGCCCCCTGAACAATTTCAGTCAAAGTAGGTTTATGGTAAGAATTAAATACTCTTCAAAAGGAGGGTTTAATACCTTAAACACATACTAATCGACCGCAAGTATAAATCCATGTAAAATATTTGACTATGTCGCATTGATTTTGACAATAAGACACGATTAAATGTTTCAAGTACTTCAGTTCAAGTAACTTAATATATATATAAAGATAAAATCTGTTATTTGATACGTTAACGCTAATAGTTTAATATCTTAAGCGTTAAATATCAAATTTTATGGATGATTTACTTTTATTTTCATATAAAGAAAATGTGCAAATATTTGTACGTTATTATCGGAACATGCCTCAAAATAAATGCTTTCATTCTCTGACTAATTTCTTGTAAATTCCGCTTATCTCACTGGTCGATTACTGGTCAGATGGATGTCCATAGAAAGTGATATTCAGCGCTAATACATTATATTCTTTTAAACAAACTTGAGCAGCAACTATTCATCAAAACAAACCCAGGCGCTAAACTAAATATAGATCTGTCAAACACTAGTCAATCATATCTGCATTTTAAGAACGCAGTGTCCAATTACCTCGTTACATTTCGATACAATTGTGTATTGACTGTCTGTGAACATTTTGTTTTATGAACAATCTAAGATAATATCCACACTGTTTCTTTTACGTGTAGTCATAAAACAAAACATTATTGTATGATGATTAAGTAAAGAGCTATAAAAGATTCTTTGGATTAAGTGAAGATCCAAGCCTATGCACCTGACCAAGGTGATATTATTCTTGGCCTATTGGCCTCGGTGAATATTAAAATTGGTCAGGTCCATAAATTTGGATATTCACTTCATCATCATACAATAACTATTTATTATTCCATAAAGAATAGATCAATGAGTGCTATTTTCCACTTGAAACACTTTTGATATTGTGAATTTCAGACAGGTCTCGGGCAGGGCAGTCCGTAATATGTTGCCATGGACAGAACATTATAAACTAACCATTTGATTTTAATGAAATATTAGAAAATCTGAAAATGATAAGACATAGATCACAAAACCTTAAAATCTTCGACGATTACATTTTTGAGGATTTTATCCTAGCAGATTATCAGATTAAATATTTTTAACAGGAACATTGAATCGATTTTTCAAATTGCCAATGCAGAACTGTTTACAATTATACATATAAAAACACGAACCGTTTTTGTCTTAATATTAGATGTCCTAAAGCAAATGTGTATGTAATGTACTATATATAAATGTTCTAGTAAACTTTTACACTAATTTCGAAGACAAGTCGGGTTTGTTACACACTGTGGTGGTAACATAAACATGTTAGGACATCGTGATGTCCAGGAAGTTGCGTAATAAAAAGGATACTTTATTAAGACTAGAAAGAGACTCGGAATACACAGTAAAGGAGTCTAAAGTAAAAATTATTTTATTGCTTTGCCTGAAGAAAACATGGCGAACTGAAATATTTCGTATATATCACATATCGGCTTCAGATATTTCTCTGTTGTTGTGTCATAGAGAAAATCTGTATTATAAGGAATCTACTTTTATGCAAAAATAAAACGAAAATTATCTGTTGCCGCTGAGTTTCGAACCAACTCGGAAAAACATCTGATAAATATAAACCGTATTCTTTACCTCTGAGCTAATTTGTTATTGGTGTGAAAACAGAAAATATTTAGATTTTGAAAAATTACACACAAAGTTGAATTCCCTGTGCTTCATTTAAAGACACTCGCTACAGTTTTTCCGGACGGGTCGATATTTAGCCCAACACCGTGCCAATTTGGTTGTGTTTCTAATCGATGTAGCTCACTACAGAGTTGGAGCGGTTTTCTGCGCATGCCCGGAAGTGATTATCTAATGTCGCGTACGGCAAAAATTCGCAAATTATTGTATGTTCGCATGCATTTAATGTAAAATATGTATAATATACTGACTAAATGTTAGGGTAAGTATCACCATGGTTACAAAATATATAATATTTAAAGTACATTTAGTTCAAATTGCTTCAATCCGACATACTCTGGAATCTGTAATTTATACCAGCGCTCCAATGCTGCATTGAGTCACAGCTGTTTCTAATCCCGTACCGTACGCATACCGTATATCCGTATTTGTAAACTATAGGCTTTGTTCGGAGAAAGGCGGAAACTTTCATCGTTCTATGACATCAAAATGCTTCAGAAACATCTTAAAATCTCCGCTTATTAAGAAATCTGCCGTTTCATATTTTGATATATCTCTAAGTCATTTGCTCAAACACTGAAAGCGTATTTCGTACCAACCTGCGTGGTGACCTATTAATTTTCTTTTTGTTTTAGATTAGGTAGACATTACTAAAGGTATGTGCAGAGTTTGATTAAATTCTATTATGTGAAACTCGATAAAAAAGCAGAAGTACCAACTTAAAATATGCAAAAATAGCCCTTGGGTCTGCTGAACAAGTATTCCTTTCTTTACAAAATAATTGTAATAATTATTGTACTTTACTGAAATATATTTTAGAATTATAGAAATTTTGAAAAATGTTAAAAACAGCACCATATCTAGGGGCAAATTAAATTGAAACAAAACTGTTGACCTAGTATTTTTATTTCATTTTTCAATACATCATAACATGATCTTTTAATACAAAACATTTCATCAAAATCTATTATTGAGAAAAAAAAACGAAACTGTAGCGAGCGTCCTTAAAATTTAATCTATTTATAGTTATGTTTGTATACATCACGTTATCGTTGGCCGTAGAGACTTACCCTAAGCCCTCTTTACACAAGGGAAACAATCTGTTTATATAGTGAAACTGTTGAGTGAACACCGTTTGTGAATCCTAATCCTGTCCATGTTATATCAGTGCAATGGAAAAGTAACCTACCTGTGTTAAATGATATGCAGAATAAGACAGTCATGCATCTAACAGTCCTGAAATTGATTTCTTTGATTTTCTCATATTTCTAGATATTTTATTCCATATTTTGACGCATATATATGTGTAGTAGAGATTGTTCTCTTTCCAGCAGTAGCCTTATCAACATATTTTACCTTGTGAAATTCTGTGGGTTTTGACTTTTTCAAAAAAAAATCGTCTGTTTGTTGACAAATTTCACCAAAAAAATGTCACACTTTCCCCAGGGCATTAACTGATTTGATCTTTACATAGTTTTCTTTTCAGATCGCTAATCCTTGTGGCAATCATGCTTTTTTTCTGCCTAGAGGTAAAAAGTGCATAGTTTGCATGAGGTACAATGTCAATAGCCACTTAAATCTACCATAAAGTCTTAGCGGAGTTGTCTCCATTTTTTCCAAATATTTTACCCGGGATCATTTTTTTTCAGCTCAAATAACTTTTTTTTCAGAAAATGATAGTTTGATAACTGTTTAAGTCTATGTACTTTGATGCAGTTAACTACACATATATCTAAAATAGATAGTTCCTACTTGAAGTTTGTACTTTTAGTTCCACTGCCTACGTTGGGGCATAGTACGTGCCACTCCGCTGATATTAGATCAATAGGCATATTAAAGATATCATATTTTATCATTACTTATCTAGTGTGACCAGGTAATGGCTGGATAGTTTCATTTTCAAGAATTGCAGGCATTTATTTACATTTTTTTTTCTCTGAATTTAAATAATATCTAAAACGTATACAAGTCCAAATGTCATCTGCAGCTTACCGATGGAATTCTGTATTTCTAAATGATAGAGATCATTCGATGCGTTTTAATACTTCGATAGATTCCTCGGCCGATGTAAATGATTAAGATTTAAAAACGTTTCCTAAAAACCATCATTTCTGTTGAACTGTGACTAATAATACAACATATTATCCCTTATCCTACTGGACACGACTGATTCTGCCAATGCGACCAGTGTAGATCATGATCAGCCTGCACATCCGTTCAGTCTGATCATGATCTGCACTGTTTGCCATTCAGTCAGTATCTTTTGGTAAGCACCCCTTTTAACAGTTAATGGTACTGTCCAAACTGAAATATGGACAAGTTCATAGAAATTTACCATGGTAAGGATTATTTTTTTTATAATTCGCGAGTTCCTTTGTTCGCGTATATTAGCAAAACTAATGAAACTAAAGCTAAAATCCAGTCTATGACTTGCATTTATGGTGATTTAACCCATGCTGCCAACCTTTATGCCAGTTGACCCTGTGAATGACAACAAACGATTCCTGCATTGTTCATATATTGTCTAATATATAAAATTCGTTAAAAATTAGAAACCTTGATAGTTGCACTTTGTTTCTGGTAGTATATTTCTCAATTTCAAAAAATAATTATATTATGAGAGAAAAAAACCCACTACAAATGATCAAACTAAACCGAAACTTTGTTGGTGTGCAACTCTGAAACGTCCTGACGTCATTTCTGTTTACGGACGTAATTTTCCCGCACTTTGTCTAAATACGCTACTACAAGAAAGGGTGCTAGAAAGAAAGTTTTTCTTTCTGCTTTATTTATACACTAATCTATAAAATACGGTATGGAAAAAAAGTAATCCCGGATAACTCTTTTAGCGGTAACACGACTATTCCAAATTGCATCTACAACCAGTGCCAGATTATAATAATAAAATATATTGCTTATTGCAGACAAGAAATACCACAAGTGCAACTGGAGGCTGGTGTGAGAAACAGAGCAAAGAGAAGGGAGGAAAACATATGACCGACAAACAGCTTGTACCTACATTAATACAATTTTTAAAAGGTATTTGTAACATTGGTACGGATAGACGTCATTACTACCACCACGAAAAGTAAAACAAATAAATAAATAAAACGGCTTATAATCTGAAATCCAACCTTGAATCCTGTATCTCCATAGGTAAAAGACAGCAATTGAAGATTTAAATGGGATACAATTTTGGATCAACAAAGCGGACTCATTATTGATCGAGTAGCAAAAGATTTTTACCAACACACTTCTGTTTTTCATAAGGAATTTCTAAATGTCACGTTTTGATTTGATATTCTGCTGCTATCTTGAAGCATAATCCTAACTTAAATATGTCTTAATGATCAAATTACCTTTTTGCATCTACTTGGTTTTTATGCCGAACGAGTTCATTGTTACGATGTGTTGACGTTAATTTTACAGGGAAATACATTGGAAGTTTTGGTGATGGACCGGGAAGATATAAACAACTTTTCATTGAATCTGGTGAAGTCAAAGGTTATGATGCATATGACGGATCGCCATTCTGTGACGTCACAAGCAATGGGAGCGTTAAGTTTCTTGATTTGACTCTACCACAATATGGACTACCTTTATAGGACTGGATTCTGAGTTTTGAAGTAGCAGAACACATTCCAAGACGTTTTGAAAGTGTATATATTGACAACATTGTTCGCCACGCAAAGGAAGGTGTTGTTTTAAGCTGGGCAAAGGTTGGACAGGGTGGTTATTTACATATCAATAACAGACCGTTTGAATACGTTAGAGATTTAATGGATTCACTGGGATTCATTCATGACAATAAAACATCAGAAATATTAAAATCAAATGCAAGTTTTCGATTTTTAAAATCAAATTTAAATGTCTATCGAAGAAAAATATCATTTCTAAAGACGTTTTAGAATTATACACATAAATATATACTGTTTACATCTTTTACTTACATATTGCATCACAGGATATTAAAGGCATTGACCTACGAGGGTCCTGCTAAAAGTTCTATCAATGGCTTCCGTAGTTTTATCCCAGGTATTTTCTTTTCATTACGCTTAAATGTGTCCATTAGCTAAAGATATCCGTTTATTTCGTGCAAATTGCTTTTCAAATTAACGAGTTATTTCAAAATGAATACACGCAGTCATATACACTGACCAATTTACTTGTCACATTGTAAAATGAACGAAAAGACTGAAATTCGTAGCTATATTAAATGCCGCATTAAGCGGTAAAGGGGGAATACATTGAAGATTTGTAATAAAAATAATTTTGATAAAACGTAGCACTTAGAAATCCGAACCCAATAAACGTAGCACTTAGAAATCCAAACCCAATGAAAGAACTTAATGCTACATTTCTTTAGAATGCTTTGAAACTTTATTATTACTGATGGCCATTTGTTTTGGAAACACGTGGAAATTAGCTGCTTTTACTAATTTTGACAACGAAAATCGAAGAGTTCGTAACGCTTTACTAGAGGTAAACTGCCTTAATTATAAATATCAAGTATATTTAATGCGCATCAAACGCATAATCTTCCGTGGCGGTATTGGTAAAAAGAAATTATTGCCACGGCGGCCCGGGTTCGATTCCCGACGTTTGCATCCTTTTTTTTCTTCTTGATTTGGCATTTTTAAGAAACAAAAACTCATATTGTAGTATTCATGATATGACCAAACTTCAATTTCAAAGAAATATCAGTTTTAGTCAAAATCTGGAGGTCAGTGACTTTAGCGTTAAAAGTAGAAAATCTATATTAACTGTATTTATCTTGATTAAATATATAGTCAAATCGCTCAAAACACTTATAATAATAATAATAATAATAATAATAATAATAATAATAACATCTTTATTTATAGAATGTAGATCAAAGTACAAATGATACATCTTAATTTTAAATGTGGCCTTCTGAAAAACAAAAACATGCAAATGCAATTTACACTATCACCTAACCTAATTAATATCACATTCATTCTTAGACAAATACCCCTTAAAAAAGATATTGCCCTTAAGTATCAATTTATACAATTTCCATTTAGTTTATACTTATTTGTTTTACCTCGATTGTGATGAAAGCTTCAAGCTTATTGAAACCACTCTCGAGTCCGCTTCCTGGAAAAACCAGTGCTGGTGTCATATGAGAAGTCATGGTCGTGACCCCAGTGGGGCTCGAACCCACGACCCCTGGATTGAGCGGCCGACGCCTTATCCACTAGACCACCGCTTCCCTCAATTTCCATTTAACCAATCAATTAATGACATAATATATACATGCATAATTATATTATAATGGCATAGTTATAATTCAACTGATACAAACAAAGAGATTCTTAAGGCACTCAACTGTAAGATATACTTTTTATATTTCTTTTTAAAAGATGTTAGAGAACATATGGAGTGAAGTTCATTTGGTATTGAATTCCAAACATTTGCACCAGTGTGACAAAAAGTTTTTTTTACCATAATTTGTACGATGTGTAGGTATAACTACGTCATTATGAACAGCAGATCTTAGATTGTATGTTTCATTGCTGGAAAAGGATCTTAGATTGTATGTTTCATTGCTGGAAAAGGTTAAAATTTCAGATATATATGAAGGTGCTAAAGTGTTGCAAGCTTTGTAAATAAGACAGCCCGTGTTGAAATTACATCTTTCATTAAATGACATCCATCCAAGTTCTTTTAGCATATCTTTTTTTCTTGTTTGGAACGTTTTATTCAAAATTATTCTGGCAGCTCTACCTTGAATTCTCATTATTTTCTTTAAAGAACTCGAATTTCTTCGACACCATACAGTACAACAATAATCAAATATTGGCATTATATATGCATTATAGAATTATTTTTTTATTTCATCTGTCAAATAGTACGATATATGTCTCAACAATGCTATTTTTGAGTTAAGTTTAGTGCAAAATGTTTCAATTTGAACATTCCACGACAATGTGTTATCTATATAAACACCTAATAAGCTTTGCACCTTGACATTTTCTATTGTTTGCATGGAAATACTTAAAAATAGTTAATTACAATTGTTACATTTTTGTTTAGTACACAAAACCATGCATTTTGTTTTCTTTGGATGAAGTGACATATTATTTAAATTGCACCATTGTTGCACAACATCTAAATTCTGCTGGAGTTTAGTTTGCACTTTATCTAAATCATAATCTGATTCATACATCGGAGAGTCGTCAGCATAGAGGTCTATATTGCCACTTAGGTTACAAGCATACTTTAAGACTTGGTGTTTCCCACTTTTATCATTTGGGTTCTGTTTGATAGGTATGATTTGAAAAATTCAACACTTTTATCTGAAAAATTTATGCAATAAAGTATTATGATCAACCAGATCAAAAGCTTTTCATAGATCTTAAAATACAGTTCCGACATGTTTACCAGAATCTATATCTTAAATAAAATCTGAAAAGTAGATCCCTCGGAAGCACCGAAAACAAGGCAAACAGTGAAAATTGCAGACTCGGTTTGATTGAGTCTATTCATGAGCAGTAATGGAAAATGCAACACTGCCCACGCCCCCTAGCACCGGCTTAAGCAGTATTCAATCTTCAAATCTAAATGAGTTGAAATCAATGATCCCGAAGGACCAGAAAATATAACAACACTGAGATGAAGCCATGCTTCTATTAGTGTAGTTAGTGCTGTATGACATGAATGATACTGTCTAAATCCTGATTGAGTTTTGTGAATGATGTTAGTTTTCTTAAAGAAGGAATAGATCTGATTTGCTATGTGTCTCTCAAATATTTTGGAAATTGTTATCCCCCGCCGAAGAAATCGGGAGGGGAGGGGGTGGGGGGTGTTTGAAATGGCGTTGTCCGTCCGTCACGCCCGTGCGTCCGTCCGCAGCCATATCTCAGTAATTAGCAGGTAGAATTTCATGAAACTTGAAATAAACATGAACCAACATACTGCGATGATGCCCGTAAAGATTTTTTTCTGATTGGTCAATTTTTCTTAGAGTTATTGCCCTTGATTTAATGAAAAATGCCCAAAAATGTCCGTCCGCAGCCATTTCTCAGTAACTATCGTGTAGAATTTCATAAAACTTGAAATAAACATGCACCAACATACTGCGATGATGCCCGTCAAGTTTATTTTTTATTGGCCAATTTCCCTTAGAGTTATTGCCCTTGATTTAATGAAAAATCCACGTCTGCAGCAATTTCTCAGTAACAAGCTGGTAGAATTTCATGAAACTTGAAATAAATATGAACCAACATACTTCGATGATGTCTGTCATTTTTTTTTAATTGGTCAATTTTCCTTAGAGTTATTGCCCTTTAATTGTTTAAAAATCTACAGATATGTATATAACAAACCAACCAATTGGTAGAATTTCATTAAACGTCTTTCATTCTTTTCCATGAACATTTATTATAAACATGTGAAGTTGTGTACCCACACCTAGTCATCACCTTGCCTTGCTCAAACCCCCTACCCCCCCCCCCACAAAAAAGATAATTATTCATTCCTTTTTATTTTCAAACCTTCCATGAATATTTTTCAACATGCAAAGTTGTACCATTCCCCCACCCAGTCATGCCCACCACCTCAAGCATGCATCACCCCGCCCGCCCCCATCTTTTTTCATTTTTAATATTCCATCAATATTTATAATCAACATACGATGTTTTGTACCCTCCCACAGTCACCCCCGCTGCCCCCCCCCCCCCGCTGCCCCCCGCCAACCCCCCCCCCCCAAAAAAAAAAAATAAAAATAGCATCCATTTTCTGTTAAATTGATTTTGACTAATGAAATTATTTGCCTCTTAGTAACATCCTTAACTTTTTGCCGGATATACTGTTTTTGCCGTCCCTCACCACAAATCCTTTCGGCGGGGGATACGAATTCATCGAATTTGCTTGTTGGCAAAATAGATATGGGCCTGTAGTTATTTAGGTCGTCTATATCACCACCTTTGAATATTGGGAGAACGTAAGCTTCTTTGAGAGCATCGGGAAATGAACCATTTACAATGCTTGTGTTTATTATAAAAGCAATCGACGTTGTAATATGGTCACCACAGTAGCGCAATATGGACCGATTCTATCCAATCCTGTTGATTTATGTATCAATATATTTTTTAACTTTCGAAAGGTGTTATATGTTCAATAACAAAATATGTATGGGTGATAAGTTTACTGTCAATAAAGTCCTTAAGGTTTGAGAAATCTGATTCTACAAAAGCTGTTTTCTTAATAATATTTGATATATTGCTGAAATGTTCATTTAACATATTTAATATATTAGTCTGCCCCTCTATAACTCGACCATTACTGATTAACTTAGCTGGTAATACTATGCCCTCGTCTACAGTACTCATGTTTGAGATATTTCTAATATTTTTCCAAAGATAACTTGTGCTTTTGTTTTCTTTTACAGCATGATTACAGCCTTTTTACTTTTCTTAATCATTGATGAAACCTTATTACGCAGAATTTTATACTTTTTAAATTTTTTATTCTTATGCAGGTGGTCTCTTTGAAAAATCGCATGTTTTATTTATTCATTAAAACATGTTAGCTGAGTATCACGCTTAAATCTTTTTGTTTTCAAAGGCGCATGTTTTGAAAGAAAATTATTAATAATATAATAGAATAATTGTAAAGACAGGTTGGGGTCATTCACTGTTTCAGTAGTATCAAATGGCGCAATAGAGAGTTCATTTCTAAAATTTACTTCATCAAATTTTTTAAACGATCTGTAAGTTATAGTTTTATGTGTTTCATTTTGATTTTTGTATGTTTTAGTGATCTTGTAAAACATACTGGGAAGTGATCACTTATACTATAAGCGTAAAATACTGGAAAGAAAATGACATCTGAGGAATTCTTGCAATAAATCAGAAAAACAAATACTTTTTTTTTGCAGCATTGTCAGGTTTTTAAATTTCATTAAGATTAATGCATGTTCACTGCTTGTCATTGCTTGCATACACACCGACTGAGTTTTTGATTGATAGTGTTGTTCTTTTGTCGATTATCGGTGAAGGAAACTGCAACAAAACTTTCACCTAATGGTTTTTACAATAAATAAGAAGAACGAAATATACATTTTATCCAGTCACTCAGCTTTTTAGATTTCTTTAAAAGGCTTTTGAACACAGCCTGCCGTTGATATATACACTAATGGAGTCCTGGTTTGGTTTTCATAAGTCTTTTAGATTATTCAGGTCTGCAGCTAGTATATGTCAGTAAGATACCTAATAAAACAAGCTGCGATGCAAACATTGCCGCCCTATCTGTTACACTTCAAAACCTATAAAATCAAGATTCCAGGCTGCCTTACACGTTGATATAGGGCCGTCTAGAGATCCCCGGTAACCGATTTTAATATGCAGAGAAGAGACCATAATTCAAATACCAAAAAAGAAAGGAGATGATTTCAAAAAATGATCTTTTTTTTCGCAGTTTTAAATATTATATTATATTTATATCAGTAGTTTGCATTTGTTTTGCAGAAATAGATGCTTTTATTAAAGTCGTGCCTTTCTCTGGATTGAAGGACTAAAATAACAAACATTTTCTTTTCTTTAGTATTTTAAGACTTGAATCGTCCAATTTATTAATGCTCACATACATGTAGGACACAAACAAATTTTCTACATTTTTATAATATTAACTAGATCAGTATTTATTCCTTCCGAAAATAATGAAAATGCCTCTTTCAAACTGTAGGGGCATGTTTTCTGTCATTAAAATTTTTCTAAGACTACTTATCAAATATCAAGTCAGAATTCGAACCTGTACGGCTTATAAACATAAATCTCACAAACATTCCGATGGATTCATTGTAATTAGCAGTTGTCAGTCTATCAAAAACTTTAGTCGTGGTAGCTTCTAGTACTTAAATACAGGATGCCTGTGTTACAGTATTGATTTGTGGCGGCTAATTTCCTAGTTTCTCATTATAAGGCCATATGTAAACTATGTAGCACTGTTACTGAAAATTATACATTATCACTTTTTATTTCATTTTATATTATTCTTATCGATTAAACACTGTTGCAGTAGGAGACTATACGTTTATTTTAAATTAAACAATAGTTTTTGTCATCAGTAATGTAAATAAAGGTATTGATCTATCAGAAATCAATTAGTTGGCAATAATTTCGGACGAAACAGGTACATGTACTTGTAAACCGACGATACTAGATGCGCCAATTTTCCGTGGACGATTATAATGCAATTAAATCTGTTAAAAATGAATAAAATATGGTTATTATAACAGTAGCGGCTCAAATCGGATCTCCCGAGGCGCACATGTGAGCACTATTTATATAACTGTGTCAGCTCATGCATAGTTATGAAAGTAGTCCAGCAACACACAATACGGGAGGTACAAAACGGGATTTTTGAAAGGTACAAAACGGGAATTTTTTTCAGCCTGTTCTTATTTCTTGTGAAATGCAAGCTCTATTTTTGACAGAATTTATAAAGGTATATAATAAAATCTGTTATCCGACTTGCTACAGTTTGCCGTCTTAGAAAGGTTAAACCGAGCCTGCAACATATTCATTTGTGTCATGTTGGGTAAACTATGGGTTTCCGTTTTTCTATGCTATTTCTGGGACAGTATTATGGTATGTTACGTTGATTAGGAACAACAACATTTATAGTTCATGTGAAAGCGTGACCATAAATGTGCGTATTCATTCACTTGGTTGTTTTGATTAAAACGCAATCTTCATTTTATGTTATTTTTTGTCAACGAATTTACAATTAAATGGTTTTAAGGTAAACCTGGTAGGACTGTATATAGGATAGTCTGAAGAACTGGCATGGTGGATATCTCAAAGTCAGTATATTTTTTTTTAAATTGGACAGTAGCCATCAAAACAAAAACAAAATGCTTGTGTTTGTAGAGCTGCTTTCGCGGTAAAATGTCATGTAGTAACAGTGGTTTATGAAATTGGAGGTCATATTTAGTGGAAGTACAAAGTATCATCATGGCTATTTATATATTTATAGTGTATACTTATTGGACCAAGCACACAATACTGTATATACATACACAAACATGTGTATTTCGTGTTTACATAAATTAGATGAAACGTAGAATGGTTCATTTTTTTCAAATATATAGTTTAGGTGAACATGAATTACAAAAAATCAAGGGGCTGATAATTATAACAAGAGGGTCATAGTGGTTCTCCTAAGGAGCTCACTTGACCTTGACTGTTTTGCCTTGAATATATGTTTGCCACACTGAATCATGATAACAACTGTGTGTAATATAAAAAACTTAAAGCAGATCAAGCGCCAATTTGAAGATATTTGAGTGAAGACCTTACATGGACACTAAGATTATGCAGTTCAATCGAAGGAGTAACTTAAAGACATTTCTATTTTTAGGTCACGTGTTCCCTGAAAGGGAACAAGTGATGTACCCCATTTGACGTAACTTAACAGAGGACGTTATAAGAATACTACATACAAGGTTTAATGAAGATCCATAAAGCACTTCATGAAAAGAAGTGTGTAAAGGTATTTCCTTTTTAGCCCTAATTGCTCCAGTTGCTTAGTGCGCCTATTACAGAACAAATTGAAGGGAGGACATTATGAGGATGCTAAAGTTTGATGAAGATCTACCAAGCAGTTCATTTGAAGAATTTTTTTTTGGTGCATCAGACCAAGTTTGATGAAGATGTTTCATGAGAAAAAGTCTTTCACACATATTTCTATTTTAACTCTAGCGGTACGTATTCATATTTCTTGTACAATCTGTATTTCACAGGTTTTTTACTATTTATTAGCTAAAGTACATACCTTTGTACTGCATTATGAATTTTGTACCAGTAAATTACTGTATAGACTGTAAATACATACATGTATTCATATTACTTGTACAATCTGCATTTGGCAAACATTTTAAAAATATACCACTAATATTTATACTAAACTATAAATTTTGTACCAGTAAAATACTTATTCTAAAATATCAATATTTATTTTACTTAAAACCTAATGTATGTGTGTGTTTAGTCTGTGGTATGGCTGTTCATGAATGTTTGGGATTCTTATGTTGTGACTATGCTTGCTCTTGTGAATGTGTGTAGGTTTCTGTGTGTGGTAATGTGAGTGATAGTATGTGGGAGAATGTGGTTGTCTGATCTGTGTGTGAGACTGTGATTGTCTGAACTGTGTATGAGACTGTGATTGTCTGATCTGTGTGTGAGACTGTGATTGTCTGATCTGTAAAATAAAGTTGATATAAAATAAATCAACATAAAAGATAAAAAAGAAAAAGAAACATCTTTATTAAACACTTTACTAAAAGTGTCATGCTTTATATATATAATATACTTAACATACCTAGTTTTGTTTGTTTTGTTTTTATCTGTGCAAAGTATTGTTAGATTTGAATGATTATTTGACACAATGTTAAATAACCATTTTATTTCAATACTAACATTTCTTCTTTGTTTCTTTGTTTTTGTTTGGGTTTAACGCCGTTTTTCCTGGATTCTGCATACGCACCAGTATAAACCTGTTCTCCGAAAGTAACTGCCAACTTCTCCAATTGAATCAGATGTGGAGGAAGAATGATTTCAGGCACAATGTATTTTTTGTCAAATCTTTATGGAGAACATACGCCTCGCACGGGGATCGAACTCAGGACCTCGCGATCCGTAGATCTGCGCTCTCCCTATTACGCTACACGGGCGGACTATATCTTAATACAACATAACAACAATAACAAGTAGACATAATATGTATTGAGCAATAACGGTGACAAAAAGTAACTCTTCAATCAAAAGTCACATAATCAACGAATGATCCAGAGTAAACTTTGAACGTATCGAATTAATGAAATTCATTGTTTTTTGTTATTTAATTATTCAATCATTTTTTATCTATGTTTAGTTGAAATCGAATATTCGTTATTATTTTCACCATCATCGTGTAAACGTCATACCATGAATGTCACGTCACTAATGACGTCATTAATGGATAACGCGGCGTTAAAAAGTGCATAATATTCGACTTTACTCAGTCAAAGAGACAAAATGTATATCAGTTATAAATAAGAATTCACAAGTTACAAAAATATAACCTTTGCATCGCGAAATATGCACTCGTTCGTTCAGATTAATATTACGTTGCTAAAATCGCACATATCTCTCCCTCAGTCCTCGTGCGTATTTCTCGATAGAGATCTGATAACCTGCTAATGCAAAATTTGTTGATACCACATATAGGCCTACAACAAGTTATACTCATTTTGTCACCACTTGTTTTAGGCTTACCTTAACTGTCACAGCTTAACGAACTTACCTCCGATTATAATTTTTCTTAGGCATTTCAATCACTCAATAGCTTGTCCAGTTTTTAGCGAAATATGTCAATCTTTAAACGAGATCACAACGAAAAACTAAATGTGAAGTTAGACAAATTGTTATAAAAATTGTTATATAAAGTTTTAAAATAAAATTTGTTTCATATATTTTCTAAATATCAATACAAACAACAATACATTATCAGACAAAGGGTTCATTTATTGAGCCACTTACTTAAGGTTCTCTTAAAAATCCATCAAAAGTGAGTACTCTGAAGTAAGCTGGTGGTACAAACTTATTGACAGAAGATATCTGAAAAATATTTCTATAGATAACCAAAACTATTGTGCAGAAGGTAATAAACCGTTGCATCGCTTTTGAAATGATGCATACAATTTACATTCTTCTTGCATTTTTACAAATACTTAACTTTTATTTTCATCCACTTTAACATTTTTCAGTGTTATATATACAACTTATGCTAAACTTGTTGGAAATGAACATGTTGAAAATTTTATCGCAACTGTGGCGAGTAGTTTTTAAAATTAACTGTTTAACATTCTGCTGATAGTCGGATAATTCTATATGCAAATGACATCATACTTACGGTACCCGGTTCACACACGGGAAATGCTTCAAAGATAGCAAACTTTGATAATTATCTTACATTATCAACATTTGATTCTATATACGTTTGTGCTATAGGACGTTTTACATATTGCATCAGCCCCAAAATGGTTGAAGAGACATCAAAATCAGTATACATACATTTCACATGCCCAGTCTTGTAATCATTTTAATCCGAAATACTGTTATCGTTAAGGCAGAACGACTTATAGTAAAGTACACTTAAACTTCCTCTTGCCTAAGATAAATGCATTTTTTAAATATTGGAAAAATTTTCTCTCGTTCTTTCGACCTTTATTAATGTCATCTTTGAGTTCATTTAAAGGGTCAGTATCAGCAGTTCCGTCATCAACATATTGGTTTTCCGGATCTTCTGTACCTGATGAACATGATTTGTTAGCTGAATCTAAAACACGAGGACTGCTTTTGCCATATTTTTGTACAGAGAATGACTTAGTCTCTGGGATATTGACATATCTGCCTGTCTGCTTGGTTTTATCGACATTCTGTGATTGCATTGAAGTCCTTGGCTTTAACGAGCCTTCGTATATTTTCTCTACCTTTTTAATAGAAGATTCTTGGTTACTTGCTGATGTAACGCGGGTGTTGTCATTGTCTGTTGTAGCTGAAATCGCTTGCGGATCAATCATAGGCGTATAGCGTACACTTTTAAGATCTACTACCCGCTGACTTCTAGGTATTCGTTGTGTTTGCTCAACAAAGTCGGATCCAGTGACCATGTCCTCAGAATCGCCTTCAATTTCAAATACTTTATCTAGCATTTTGCATTCCTTGTCCGATAATTGCATCTGTATCCCAGCTTTTTGCAAAATGCAAATTGAATCTGGTGTTATTCGATCTGGACATTTGTTGTACGCGTACGATGTTGCTAATTCGAAAGCAACATTTGAAAAATGAGTGTTATTGTTGCTCTTTTTAATGTTTTCAATCATCTCTAAAATGTGTTTAACCTGTTCCTCCTTTTTTCCTTTATCAGCCTTGTTATCGATACATGCTACCCTACCTTTTCCGCCGCAACGCTTAATCAAGTCTACCAAACCAACTGTGGTATCTTCAGATAGGTATTTGTCCATTGTTTCTTTATTCTCTGTTCTTGTAAGTACAATGCATGCATATTTCTCGACCCCAGGACCAAACCAATCAAAAAATAAATTCTTTGTTTTTTCAAGCTCCTTTGTAAATCTACCCATTTCAAGAACAAACACAACTGCATGAAAGCCGGGTGTCGTTAAGACTGAGTTCCTTGTGGATCTCATGCGCTGGTAGATGAGTGTCAAATATGCCTGGTGTGTCAACTACTTCAACATATTTTCCATGTCGATATACTATCTGAAAATATTGCAAATATTTTTCTTCATTCCATACATCTATTTTAGAAAAATTGTATATATTTCATACACGTAATTACCCTTTGTTACTTAAAATTATAATTCTAAATCAAATTCATTTTTGCAATAATAAACAAATACCTACTATGTCAATATCAACCAATCTTCACAGGGTTCCTTGGTTGATACCCTTTTAGATTCCTTCAAGTTTAGCTCATTTATTCATGCTGAATTCTTATTTTCATGGCAACCGAAATGCAGAACTAATGTGTCTCCAACGTAAATTATAAAGTTGTTGTATTTTCACTGTCTTGTAAGCTGTACGACCGTAAATGTTTAGACACTTCCAAGATGGCGGACGCTGAAAGTCAACACAGGTAGGTGTTCCAGTTTTTCATCGATAACATGTTTTATTCAACACTTTTAACGGCCACACTTATAGCAAATTATAGCGGAATAACATGTTCCTCCTCGGCATTATCTAAAAGTTTGTTGATTTCATTGTTTCTCGAATTATATTGACGCAAAAAGTGCCACTTTGATGAAATTAAAATCGAATCGAGGAACGCACATTATTTTCGGTCGTATCTTATTCAATAATCATATCTGTTTGAATATTTCTGTGGTATTTTGAAGTTTTTTACCGGTTCTTTACGATGGTAATGCTTGATTTTACGAGACATGTCTGGAAATATCAAAATTTTTTACGATTTTTAAATTGTCAATACAGCAGCGTAGACTATACCAACATATTCACGCTGAGCGGTGTAGACACGATTTTTTTGTGAACGGTTTATACATAGAATTAAGCGAAAAAACTGAACGGTGTAGATACAAGTTTATTTCGTCTATGCTAAAAATGCCACTTAAAAATATATGTAAATTAACTACGGTTTCGTAATCCTAGCCTCCGAGTATAGGATAAAGGAAGTTTCGACGGAATACTTAGACAACTCTATCAGAAAAGGATAGGATTACGGCAGTATCTGAGGGACATCATACATTATATTTGTTCGGATCCGTAATCCTAGCCACTGCCATTAGTTTTTCACTTTTTTGTGAATTGTTTAGAAATTTGTTTTTACCATCAAATTTTAAATTCCGTTTGTTTTTTTTATTCGTAGATATGATGTTTATATTGTTAACAGTTTCACCTTAGTTTAAAGTGTTGTCGGGGACACACGTTGTACGTAGGTTAGGTATTTTTGCTGTTCTGGCCGTTTTCAGACGCAGTATTTGAAAGGGAGATCATTATTTTGCGCTAATAAAAGACACACTACGGATTTTAACCCTCTCTTGCGATAAAAAAGCTTCAATATACTAATAGAAATATTCAAACAGATATGATTATTGAATAAGATACGACTGAAAATAATGTGCGTTCCTCGATTCGATTTTAATTTCATCAGATTGGCACATTTTGCGTCAATATAATTCGAGAAACAATGAAATCAACAAACTTTTAGATAATGCCGAGGAGGAACATGTTATTCCGCTATAATTTGCTATAAGTGTGGCCGTTAAGTGTTGAAGAAAACATGTTATCAATGAAAAACTGGAACACCTATCTGTGTTGACTTTCAGCGTCCGCCATCTTGGAAGTGTCTAAACATTTACGGCCGTACAGCTTACAAGACAGTGATTTTATATGCTAATATATTACATTTGCATTTTAAGTTCATAATACGCTAAATAACAGGCTAAATAGGTTTATAAAATTGTAGCACGATAAGGCAATATTAAGCATGCACAATAAGATGAACTTTGGACACTAGCAGATACCGCTTTGACAAATTTCTGTTTCTATTTGCACGAAACATAGATTCTGATTAAACAGAAGCAATTTGATGGCTTTGAAATTAAAAGCAAAAAAATAATGCCTACTTTTGCTAAAATATTTTAACATTTCCGGTTGTTATAAAGACGCACATTTACAAAACTACTAAAACATACCAATCATCAGTACTTTACGTAAAAATATCATTAAAAGAAACTGACAAAAGGTTAATGACATAATTATATTTATTATTGGTGTGTATTTATAATATCTATTTCTATTATTTACATATCTATTATATACGTAATTTCTACTGTTTGATTAAAAATGAAAGCTCGCTCTTAAAGTACTTTTTTGAATGCAAGATTCATACCCCTGACCAAGCTGTGGTTTCTGTTACTGATTTCGCTGCAAAAGACACTTTAAATTTCTCTTCGCCAAGAATAGAATTTGCTGTTGAACTTTTTCCATGACCAGTCCTTCCAACCAGTAGGATACGAATATCTGAAATAAATTAGTTCGAGTGGACGTGAGGGATGTTTCATTACCTCTCATAAACAGACTCAACCAAACCGAGTCTGCCATAATTTTACTTGGTTGCGTCCTAAGCTTGCAAACAATTGGAACAAAAAATTGTCATAAAGTCATCCATACGACAACATAACATGCATGAAGAGAAAGAAATCGGCGATAAATGTATTTATGAGGGTGAAAATTGGATGAATTTCTTAATTAGAAAGTGATTAATCTTACTAAAAACATAAAGACCTGAGTAGTGTTTAAATAAATGTACACTAAAATGGACAAAAAAGTGAAGGTCTTTCAAAATATCACCCCAATCAGCCAACTGGTGCCTTCAATAATGTTTCTGTTCTTAAATCTATTAAAGCCAAAACATAGAAACATCTGAACTGGCCATATTGAAATTAAGATAAAAAACTTCAAACAAAGTTACACTTTCGAAGCTTTTAGAAAATTCTCGACAAAAAAAAGCATCATTTTCCGCCATTTTGACTCCCACAACAACAACTCCTCACATTAAGACTCCCACAACAACACTTTACGTCCGACCCCCTGATAACGTCCCTGATTTTGTACACCTTAATTGGCAGAAATAGTCAAATACATACTAGACATTTAGTGGTATGTATTCATTATCCTCGTTATATCTACTAAACTGATAAGCGCTGTCAGGTTAATTCTATATCACCCCTTGCTGGCTTTATTTAGTTGTTTGGTTGTGATCTATGCTTCCAAATGATTTATTTATAGACTTTTTGACTCTTAATTTAACAAAAGACTGTATTGATATCATTATTTTCATATATAAACTAGATGTGTGTCCATACGACACTGGTGCTCTATTTCCTCTCACTGTATATGGTTACACTTGGTGAATAACTTTCGAGATATATGTAACACAACCTTTTATGCACTTTATGTATATTTTTAAGGATCATAACTCTGGTCTGGCTGAGTGAAATCTCAAACAGAACACAACTTCACATGCTATATAACAATCGACTATGTCAAATAATTTTTGAGATACATTGTACGCATTTTTATACCCTTAATGCATAGTTTGACTAAGTCAAGAACTATAACATTGGCCTCACTGAGTGAAATTCAAACCAAGATCCAGGTGCTTAAATATACATGCTTAATATTATATGCTTTATAATACACGGTTTCATGATTTATTTGTAAGACAGTATTATGCAACATAAAAGCACCACTAACATTGAAGTACTTTAAGTCTATTTTTAGATAAGTCAAGGACCATAATTCATGCCTGGTTGAGTGAAATCCCAAATAGAACACCAGGTGCACAATTTCACATTATTACAATTTTCTAGTGTTTTGTGACTCTAAGTCAAAAACCTATTGATATACTGGCGATACAAATATAATTTTTTTCTTAATCGATGGGCATAACTCTGGTCTGGTCAATATAAATTCCAAACAAACCCTAAATGCACAACTATGTATGCTTAAAATAATAACCCTATTTTATGACCCTAAGTAAAATAAGGTTCCATTACAGCTTCTTTGTGTTGTGGGCCTACTTTGCTAATGCGTGGCTATGAGGCTGTGTTTTTGGGTGTTCTGTGCTTCCGAGAAATCTACCCTTACCTATTATCTTATTAATAAGATACGTGCGACACAAATGTACGAAAGACCCGTGGTAACATTTCAACTTCATTATTTCACGATTTCTGCTTCCTGATTTCACGATTTCCACTTCATGAATTCACGAATTCACGATTTCTGCTTCATGATTTCACGATTTCCACTTCATGAATTAACGATTTCCACTACATGAATTCACGATTTCATGAATTCACGATTTCACGAAAATACTTCACGATTTCTTGATTTCACGATTTCCACTTCATGAATTCACGATTTCTGCTTCCTGAAATCACGATTTCCACTTCATGAATTCACGATTTCCACTTCATGAATTCACGATTTCACGAATTCACTATTTCCACTTCACGAATTCACGATTTCACAATTTCCACTTCATGAATTCACGATTTCACGATTTCCACTTCATGTATTCACGATTTCCACTTCACGAATTCACGATTTCACAATTTCCATTTCATGAATTCACGATTTCACCATTAAACTTCACGAATTCACGATTTCTTGATTTCATGAATTCACGATTTCACCATTAAATTTCACGATTTCACGATTTCTACTTCAAGAATTTACGATTTCTCGATTTCACGATTTCATAATTATGTACAATTTCAACTTTTTGCGATTTTATTAGTCACATGACTGATGTATGACGTAGAAAACCGCGGGTGAAATTCGCTACATGTAAGATGGCGTGTTATATAATTGTACAACCAGGTTTAGGTACTGAAAGTGAAAACTGGCCGAAAATGCCTCAACTGATGAGGAAATAGACTTACAAACAATACTTTTAGAATGCATTATTGCTTAAAATGTGAAACTGTTCCAGTCCCTTTTTTCGGTTTTAGTAAGCTCCTCATCTTTGTGCTATTAAATGAAAAGCGATGCATCTTATTCACATGTAAGCTATTGCCATCTGCTGTGTAAATGGTATGCAAACTGAGTTGATCAAGAGTAGGGCCGTTTAAAATGTAAAAAAGCGGCTTAGACGTTACAGGCGTGGAAAGGATATACATACAAAATATAAATTGAATCCATGCAAGCATTCACTTTTAAATGAACAGAAACCAATGTGTCTATAGACGGAAAGGCGGATTCCAAAATAACGGACTGACGGACGCAAGGCTTAATGCTCCGTCGCCATACATGGCGTGGGCATAATAAACATACTTATATATTTTGGAATTGTCTAAAACAGAAAAGGTACTTGGGCATCTTATTTTGTTCATACATGTTTTAGTGTTGAGAGTACCAAATACTGTGTTGGTACAGGCACCAATATCCCTCCCCAACCTCCACACAGACGTATGCAGGAGTATAAACTCATCCTCTTTAACCCAGACCATTCATTATGTTTACACTTCATTGAATGGAGAGTAACGGAATGGATAGGCCAAACAGAACAAGTGAAATCAAGAAATCATGAAATCGCGAAGTTTAATTGAGAAATCGTAAATTCAAGAAGTGGAAATCGTGAAATCAAGAAATCGTGAAGTTTCTTCGTGAAATCGTAAATTCGTGAAATCGTGAATTCATGAAGTGGAAATCGTGAATTCATGAAGGGAAATCGTGAATTCAGGAAGCAGAAATCGTGAATTCATGAATTGGAAATCATGAAATCGTGAAATCAAGAAATCGTGAAGTTTTTTTCGTGAAATCGTGAATTCATGAAGTTGAAATCGTGAATTCAAGAAATCGTGAAATCATGAAATCGTGAAATCAAGAAATCGTGAAGTTTTTTTTGTGAAATCGTGAATTCATTAAGTTGAAATCGTGAAATCGTGAATTCATGAAGTGGAAATCGTGAATTCAGGAAGCAGAAATCATGAAATCGTGAATTCATGAAGTGGAAATCGTGAAATCAAGAAATCGTGAAATCAAGAAATCGTGAAGTTTTTTCGTGAAATCGTGAATTCATGAAATTGTAAATTCGTGAAATCGTGAATTCATGAAGTGGAAATCGTGAATTCATGAAGTGGAAATCGTGAAATCAGGAAGCAGAAATCGTGAATTCGTGAATTCATTAAGTGGAAATCGTGAAATCATGAAGCAGAAATCGTGAAATAATGAAGCTGAAATGTCACCTTGGGTCTTTCGTACAAATGTCTATGCATATTTTTGACTGGGCTAATAACTCTTGTCTAGATTTGTGAAATCCAAATTAAAAAGCACAACTTAAACTGAATGACAATTTTGTCAGGTTTGATCACCCTGGATGATATTTTTTGAGATACACACGACACAAATTCAGACGTACGGACAGACATTTGAACAAGAGCATCTCTAAGTGCACCCCACCTAAAAATATAAGAATAGGGGCCCGAAAAACAATGAAATATCATAATTCAGAAAAAGGGGATGAAACACCTTTGGCAGAATACAGCGGTAAAATCATGGTTGTTTTAAAATGCCGACCTTGATGGCAAAGATATAGATCTTGTTGGAAGTCTGTGTTGCGAGTATCCATTCTACAGACATGAAGCTTTACATGACAGAAGTTGTGCACCTCCAGGTTTGACACTGGACTGAATCACTGACAGCAGAATCTTGTAATTGACAAAATGGCATTGAATAGTAATAACCAGTTTTCCTGTTTAAACTCCATTGAGTGTATTTTAGACCACACTTCATTGAGCAGTTCAACAAGTATACAGTGATTTCGATTACCCGTGTTGACAAAACGGTAATTTACATTTTACAAGGTCATTCTTAAAAGCTTAGATCTAATGTTTTAGTGCCTAACATCAATTTTACATCTATGTTTTTGTCCCAGCCGACTTGCTAGCTGCTTTAGACGAATATCAATTTTATCTAAAAATGAAATGCATATATTTTCAATGGCGGTCCATTACCTTTCCAGCTACATATACTTTTTGTTTAAAGCAGGAACAGTAATCATATGATATTCACTTACTTGAATCTATGCTGCACTGCTGCAAACTGGAAGCCATATTTTATATATCTGATCTTATCTTGTGTAACCTAGATCCACAATGTAAAACTATGAAACCTATATATGTTAAACTTAACCCTTACACATTTAGGCCGTATATTGTACACTCAATGCATGCGTACATTCAATAGCGGCGATTTAATGTTGGCGGTGTAACCTAGCTTCTTCCTGTTTGATATGTAACTTCATCCAGGTATGATATAAGTTAAATGTTCGTATATAAATCGAATGGAGTAGGGCTATCCTATCCTACTCTCTCGTAAACTACACACTTATCGAAATGTGATACTGACATTTCATACCATGTTATGTTTGAAACCCGCTTTCGCACCCCTCCCCCCAACACACACACGAAAAAAAAAAAACAAAAAATAAAAAACAACTGAAAAACTAATGTATAAATGCTAACCAATATCGGAAAATTGAATAGCTGTATCTTTCAAATCAATTTTTGCATGTATGATATTTTAAAGTTTATTTACTACCACAATAGAGTTGTATATATGGACAACCGCTAATTACAACTGGAATTAATGGAAATTTTAAAACTGCTTATCAAAGATTGTTCCCTCTCCTCCGTCTGACACAATCAAATCGTAGTAAAGGCATTTCGTTCCTGTCATTTTGTTATCATTGTTTGTCCAGTAGCAGTTTTGGCTTTATAAAATGTGAGTGTACACTACACAATGTTGCGAAAATCAGTTGTGGTACATAGGAAGTAAACGCGTATCCGGCTATTTATCCCTAGTCCCATTGTTTTGCATTCCACGTTATTTTTTTTAACACTTAAGTGAGCAGCATCAGTACTCGAAAACAAGATTAATAAATAGCTGTCACCAAACTGGTGTATAATCCCGAATAATATCCTGGTCACAGGGAGTGCACAAAATTTATATATTTATATATATAGAAGTTAAATGAATAACCGAAGAATAATAAGAGGGGGTGTATTTTGCTACTAGTGCAAATACGTTACAATCTAAATGTATCAAATAATATGTCAGTTTTTTTTTTAATTTCGAACTTCACCAGTTCAAATATATTGTATAAAAAAAATCTTATGCAAACATACGACAGAAATAGACAATAAATATAGGTAGATATTTAGAGATTAATGTTTCATTCATATTAGTTCTAAATGGAAGTCTGTTCAGTAATAGCACTGTACTGTTACAAAATGTAAAATTAAGTATAACAAGAGATATTTTTAAAACATATGGTCGGCAAATTGCAATAAGACAAGATGTTTATGAGGTTATCATATCATTTGTGTTATTCTATCGTCTGTCTAACATTTTGCAGATAGAAAAACTAAGCACGACACATTAGCAATTTAAATGGTTATCTTTTAATTTTTCACAAAGGTTTCGTAGGGATTCAGTTTTGTTTCGTTTTCTCTATAATTACAATAATGGTCTGGAAAACACTTCTCTACCAAGAAATCTTTAATCGATCGGCTAATCACATCCTGGTAATAAGGTACAGTTACCTGCCGCCCTTCGTTACCAAACTAAACGAAGTGTATTCGAGAAAAAAGAGGTCCATCATTTCATGATGGATTTGATTGAAAATAGATACCATGAGCTTCTGAAAGTAACCAAATTTTATAGACCTGATGTAAATGAAGACAAAGGGGTAAAATATTGCTGGTTTCTTTTGCAAATTGTTGTCTGCGGATTTGTACAAAAAGTAGATTGAACCGCTTCACATCTGACAGATGTGAGGAGAAAAGTAGCAGTTCAACAAGTCACTTAAAAAGGATTTTTTGTTTCTCTCAGATAGATTTCTAAAGAGAAAGTATTTGCTTTTGTCTTCAGAACATTGTGTCAAGTCTTGCATTGATATATTTGTATGTAACTGTATAGGAAATTAATTGTAATTTTGGTCCTGATATGAAGGCTAAAACTGAACTGGCGAGGATAGTTGGACTACTCTAACTGCACAGAGGATCAGTTACGTGGTGTCCGACAGGATCTTGGATTTACCCGAGGGGGTGTCTCACACCTGTGCCACCAACATCTGTGCATTTACCGAGACTATCTATCTATTGAGCCCCACCATATTAACTGTATACGACAGAGATGCAAACACATCTGGCATTGTGTTGGCCACAGTCCATAAAAGGACTGCATCCTTTAATGGTATGCGTACTTGCTGAATGTGTCCGCGTCATGTTTGAAATTGAAAAGGTCATGAAACCAAGACTGATCCCCGTAGAATATGGCCATTCAATGTGCTGTTTGCACCGTGGCAGCAGATTTTCTGACACAAGTGCTATGCACTCAAATGGCCTTTATGTACTCAGATGACCTATATGTTCTTAGGAATGTACAATATTATAGCTATTATATTCTCATTGTTTTAAAAAAGACACGGCAAATCTCCTAATCAGCTTGTTTAGCCCGGTAATCCAGCTAATTTAGCTTACTCGATAATTTTTTCCTTGATCGGGATATTACAAGAACAATAGAAATAGTACAGTTTACAAAATAACTTTTTCAGTAGACAGACAACAGCTGAATTATATTTACATTTTCAGATTTCTGATTGATTGAATATATACATCATGACTTGTTATTATAGGATATCAACAAAAAGCTTCATTTGTTATAATTGTCTTTGCAATATTTACCCAAAGCTTCATTGAAAAAACCTGTTCTTGTTATATCCTCAGACCAGGCTAGAAATGCCCCGGTGTGGATAAATTAGCCCTACCGGCATTGTAAAATCTGCCATTCACTAGTTTCTGAAATATATCGACGGATGTGACAGGAATTCCCAGGGTTCTTTGTAATTAGCAATTGTCTGCCAGTTACTTGCCGTGATTTATCAGTTTGATAAACTGGTACCGTACCGGTTATCGGTAATGATTATTGCACAGAGCAAAATTAGTAAGCCATACAAAGTTGGCATATGACGTTGCTTGAAACCAGTCATATATTTTTCTGGAAGAAGTCTGCCCAGAACAGTGGGGTTGGTGCTTAACAAGTGTGTAAGATATAACAAATCAGATAGAGAAAAAGTCTACACAGTATGTATGCAGTTTCAAACATTCATTTACTTTGGTTTATGCATTTATTTACTTTTATTTATTTATTTATTTATTTATTTATTTATTTATTTATTTATTTATTCATTTATTTATCTGTTTATTTGTTTGTTTATTATATTATTTAATGGTATAAATCACTATTTGTTCATTTTGCAGGTACAGTCTGCCTCTCCCACCTCACATGGAGTAAGAGTGGTCAACATTGTCTCCCCTGAATGTAGATGGCCTTGGCTCTAGCCGACATTTGCTGTAGTCCGATGTAGCGGTATGTATCTTTTTATACTCTTAATGTTCTTTCAGATTCCTTCCTTGATTTTGTAATTTCCTGTGGACTGTTTAAGGTTTTTGCTGGTACACCTTCATGTACTTTTCACTACTGTCCATTTGTTTCAGATAAGACGTAATCTTTTCCGAGAGTTCTACCCCAGAATGTTCATATTTCTGTATGGCAGAAGTCCCAATTCCATTATTTAGTCCGTCCACAGCGGATACAAGCCGGCCACCAACATCCCTGCCATAGTTAACGTTTTTCAGCAATGACGTACTGATTGGGCGATTCACAGCCTCACATCTATGTGTACTGGTAAACAGACGCATTGTTTCAATAGCAGAGACATTCAGTTTCATTTTGATAATTTCTTGTAGTATAGCTCTGTCATTATTGTCCATATTCCGGTTAATTATCTGGTAGTGATGAAGAAACTTGGACCTCTGCCACCAGGAGTTTGAGTCGGAAACAGAGCATACGTAGGAGTGACGGGCACACTTAGAGCAGTCTTCATCATTAAAAGCTGTAGCACTGACGGAATTGAGCTTGTCCTACGTATGTTGGATCAGCAGGTATTTCTACCTTCCATATGGGATTTAGTGCTTTAAGTACTGCATCCACGCCCTCAGCTGATCTGGAATCCCCGCCTGTTGTAACGTATTCGATCAAAGTCCCTTGTAGTGCTCACTGGGTGACGATAGATTTCCCAATTTCAAACTCTTGAAAGAGGGGCATGTGTCTCGTAGTTTGCTGTGCAGTCTGCATACCCTCCGGGACAAATCACATTCATTCTTTAACTTTTCAGCCAAGCACCTCTCCAGCACAGGTTATTTTGAACAAAGGCTGCTATAATAAACAGTTTGGAGGTCATAGTCTCACATGCTAAACCGATAGCCTGAAAGGCATTCTGTCCTGGCTTCCGGCGGCTGGCAGTGATTGGCGAGTTGTACCGTCCGTTCATGTTTATATTTATAAAGTTCTCATCGTTCCCACGTTTCTTGTTTACTTCTTTGAGCATCTGCACCTTCTCACACTTGTCGTCATTGTTCAGGTTTGTCACAGCTGTGGTAACTTTGTTAGAAGACTTTTGCATACTGCGACTGGATGGTTGTGGTATGTTTATATACTGCCAGATACCGGAACCTTGTATAATTACCAATCGAAGTGTCCTGCAGACCAGTGGCCAGTCCTATATTTGGAGCTGCTGGATTAGGTCCAGGCTTGGGAGAGATGACTTCTTTGTACATTTTCTACTCAGGCGCGACATAGTTACAGTTCAAGAATTTCAGTGTAACCTTCCAGCACATACCCCATTTTATTCTCGAGCAACTTGAAAGTTTGACTGTTGGCATTCCGAGGAGTTAGCATTCATATGGCCTTGAAAAGCTGTGTTGAATGCTTGTGTCATCTTTTCACTGTCTACTAATCTCATGCCTCACACGGTTTTGAATTATTTCCCGCTAATTTCAGGTCAGTGTTAGTGTTTTGTTTCGGTCGTAGCAGCCGTGGAGCTCTGGTGAATCCTTCTCAGCCAGGGGTTGTTAGTGTTGAGCCGTCTGTAGACATCTTGGTCTCCAGGGAGAACTTGTCACCTTTCATCCGTGAAGTGGAGGTTGCATTTCAGGTTCACTGTCATCAGAAGAGGACACAGGCAGTTTCAAGCCTTTGTTCCAGGGAGTATAACCCTTCTGGAAATATGTTTTCTTGTGAGACATTTCACCTTTCTTTTCATGGTTGTTTGGATCAGTAATGAAGCCAATAGTGTTATGAATAGTCTAGCTAAAAAATACCCCATTTATAATGAAAACCTGTGTATTAGACAGAATAAGACATAATTTTATGTGAAAATTTTTTTAGTACACATAAAGCTGTATATTGAAACAGACCCCTATGACAAGGGGTGCGAACGAGACACTTGTGAATTCAATTGGAAGAACTGACATGCTTTAAGGAGCTGTATATTGTTCAATGTTTGACATGTACCCGAAAGTTGCCTGTCACTTAATGGGCATAAAGGTGTTCTTTCAAATGACACAATATATTGCATATACACTGTCAGTTTTCTGATCATTTGCTGACTTCTGACATTTAATCGTAATGATAACAAGTGGGTTCTTCTTTTTTCGAAAAAATACTTTCTGGCAGAATTTTATATATGCACTAAATCATGTGTGTTTTCAAATTACTATGAATGCAGGAAAAACAGCATTTTTTATTTCATTCAATTATTCAGACTTTTAAAGAAAATATTGCAATTTTTTAGTTTTCCCAATGCTGAAATTGTCATTCTAAGAATTGTAGCAAAAATGATGTTTTCACCTGTCTTAGCTATATTGCTGGCATTTTTCATATGCATAAGTCAGAATGTCAAAACTGTACTGATTGTTTGCTAATACATTAGATATGAACACCACAAAATATTATTTGGGTTCGACAACGATTTGGGGTTAAAAAGGTAATAAGGTATAGGTCCCTACCCTTCGTTACCCACCTAAAGGAAGTATATCGAGAGAAAAGAGGTCCCTCATTTCTAAAGAAAATGTACTTGCTTTTGTCTTCAGAACATGTGTCAAAGCCTTCCGTTGATATATTTGTATGTAACTCTATGGGAAATTAGTTGTACTTTTGGGTCATCTTATTCATGTGATACGCAGCCTGTATTCAGCTCTCTCTGTAAATCGATATCTGTTGGTATTTGACAGGTTGTTATTTTGTTATATAGTTATATTTATCAAACGTACTTATCATATTAGATATATCAAAATTCTTTCTAAATATGCTGAGCGAAACGTATCTTTAAAACTGTAAACAGCGTCATTAATGATAACACTTTGCCTGAAATTTCACTCAACGTTGCACAATCAGCAGAGTGATAAAACACACACCCTCGTCCAATCAGGCAAAGTGTCGAATAAATCTTTCATTTTTATGAATTATCTATAATCCGTTATCAAATATTCTGATTTGCAAACTTATGTCATGTGACATGGGATAGTCTTTGATAGACGGCGTTCGCCGCCGAAAAAAGGAGATTTATATCAATGATTATATTATCTAAGAGTAGTTTTTGTCTCAAGGCCTTTGCATTTCTTCCCATTGATAACGTAATCTAAGAGCCTTAATAAATCCATTCTATAGCTGCATAAATATTGAGTAATGATGAATGGAAGACAACTATTGAAGAGATTAATCGATATTTATTTAAAAGAATATTATGGTTCTTGCTGGTTTAGTACATATATATTCTATTAGAACTTAAGTAAGTATAGGTAGGACTTAAACTGATTGAAGAAGTAGGCAATAGGTGTCGAAATCGTAGCTTATATTTCTATTTCAATGTAAATGAAATGTGGAACCAAAATTTTTAGATCTGCTTTTTTTTTCAGTGCAACACGTATTTTATCCCGTAAAATCTAACCCCAAAAATCGACATATAGTTAATTAATCGGGCCATTACTTTTGATAAGAAATGTTCTCATTTTATTCTAATTTTAATTACCATCGGAACGTACTAAATAGTAGTTTTACAAGTCTTCTATTTTGAATTCTTCTGTTCATAGACGAGGGAAACGACTACTAAAAAGGCATTGAGTACATACGATTTTGATTCTAAAGGTTTGCTTTTTATATATTTATACATGAGCATTTTTGTGTTTTACATGCCATGCCTTTTTGTTTCCATTACGAGTGTTAGAGATTCACCTGGAGTGGATTACTTTTATCTACATTGTCCCGTGTCTTTGGAACATGGTAGGGGTAAGAGTGAGGTTGGGTGCGCACCATATACCGATTTAAGCTCCCAAGTGGTGTTTTTGCCACTGACCGTTCCAAGGCGGTGCCCCACTGTGTTCCTTTGTTTGTTCGTTTTGTCCTAATGTGTTGGCTTTGTGTGTGGGCGCGTGTATGTGTATGTGTGTGTGTGTGTGTGTTTGTAGTGTGCGCGTCTGCGTGCTGTGGGTTTCGTTTTGGGGAGGCTGCGTTTTTGGTACGTGGCATTCCCTGGTTGATGTTTGTCTTTGTTATTTTTTTTTCTACTTGTGTTATATATATATTGAAAAGAATGTTAAAACATAATATAGAAGTAAAGAGGTCTAATGTCTTAAACCTTAGCCTTATTCGTAATTATATATATTGACATCATCATGTTTGGTTGCGAGTAGTAGTTTCATTGCATGAACCTCTGTCGCATAACGGTAACTTTTGCCGCCAAGCGTGTAGATTTATGATATTACATATTAAACACTTTGTATATCAGCGGACAAGTCATCACTGTAGACATGATCAATTAGTGCCAGCAAAAATAATATGATTTCTTTCTATGCGTTTAACCTCATGCATATCTGGTTCCTTTAGGGTATGAATTTCAGGCCTACACAAACAACAATTTCTTCGTTAAGATATCAGCCGGTTTGTAGGATATGTAATATAGTAATATATGAGCCGTGCCATGGGAAAACCAACATAGTGGGTGTGCGACCAGCATGGATCCAGACCAGCCTGCGCATCCCCGCAGTCTGGTCAGGATCCATGCTGTTCGCTAACAGTTTCTCCAATTCCAATAGGCTTTAAAAGCGAACAGCATGGAGCCTGACCAGACTGCGCGAATGCGCAGGCTGGTCTGGATCCATGCTGGTCGCACACCCACTATGTTGGTTTTCCCATGGCACGGCTCATATATATTTGTTTGATCATGTTCGTTCAAATATATATTCAAATTGCCTTAACGACAGAACGAAAGTATGTCAAGACTAAGAGTACTTATTAAGAACGAAAAAATTTTGGGGATTATCAAAGAAAACGCATTTAAACTGTAGATATAATGTATTACACGAGCAAAATAAGGAAAAATCTAATTTTACAAGCTTAGTGTTACATTCACTGCATCTTTTAATTTGTAGATCGTCTGTGTCATTCATAATCTAACCTGAAAACAACTGTTACAGTAACAAATAATTACACATTTCACTGCATACTTTATGGCATGCTTCATCAAACGAACAGATATAATTACACAGAAATATATGTATAAAAGACTTGAATGGTATACGTCTTTGTTCTGCAGCAAACAACTAAATACATAAGATTGAGAACAGTTTCTAAGCAAACATTAAAATAAAGGCATCTATTCTTTGGTATATCATACATTACCTACAATTTGTGGTCCTGTAGTAACTGAAGAACAGTTCATGTTACAGAAGTCTGACTGACAACAGTGCGAACATACCGGTGCTTTGCGAGTAGGAATTCCATTAATTGAACGATGAGGACATACCTATCAAACATGGACCTAAATGTTGCTGACGAACCCGAAGAAGCAGTGAACTGCTAAACAAAATTACTCCCAAACAAATAAGTTCAGGCATAGTATTGTTAATATAGAACAAGAAACATATTTAAAATAAAAGACTGTATGTGCAATTTGATGCATTGGAAGTCGTTACAGTTTCGTGATTTTGTCGTCCTATGTACAAACTAAGGACACATTTTTAAAGAATAAACAATCAGAATGAAATTTATATTTACCCATCTGTACATTAAGTTTTTATTTTTCCGTTTAAGAATGTTTAATGATATTTCCACATACTTTGATGAATCAAGAATAACATATTTGTTTTGTAAAACACAGAAAGGTATGTTTCCATATTTATGCCACCGTCATCTGTGTTGTAAAGCGGTGGAAGATTATATACTGAGTAGAAAAAGTTCATATTTTTTATTCACAAACTGTGAAAATTTACGTATTTAATGATTCTAAGCATGTACACATTCTGTATCAACAAATGCTTTACAGGCTTTTATATATGACATTCTATTTCTTAATTTTTCGTAAATGCTTCTTACACTATTTTACCTCTGCATAAAATAATGTAAAATATTTCTAAAAAGATATGATTTTAATATATTTCAACAAACAGATATAAGAAACACAAAGAAGGAAAGAAGTAATACTACATGTATACGTGAAAAGAAATTCATTTAAATCAAACCTGCGAATCTGCACATCCCATAAGATAGTGGAAAATTTCACCCCACTCAAACTTTAAAATCAAACAATACTGAAAAACCAGTATAGTATAATTAAAGTATATAATTATCATGATTTGTATGACTTAACCTACATTCAGTCATAATGAATATTTCTCGATACCTATCTTATACCATACAATAACTTTGTTTTTCTCATAATAAAAGAGACAAGGAAAGTCATTGATGCAAGCATCAAGGACGCCTGAAAGTGTTTTAATACACTTCCTATCAAAAGTGAATATGAGGTTATGACATTATACATATCTTTTACTTCGGTTAAATGAGCAGTCATGGATAAATAGATACTGTCGAGAAAATACGGTTGTGTTTACCAAAAGCGACGTTTTGTTAGGTAGCATATTTAGTCAACTAGTTTTAAACAGTGTAATTAAAGCAATCAAATGTTATATTTATCATTGCAAGTTGAACGCTTGTGTTCCCGAACTAAATGTTTTAAAAAAACAATTTTCATTCAAACTGAGAGATTCAACTAAAATAATTTAGAATGGACAGATTTAATAAAAATGTGAAGACATTTTGCCAGTACCAATCTGTAGAAATACAGATTCTAAAATTGAGTTGAAGTTTTAAACTTCACTTGATATTTTTCTCAAAGAAACCGCCACCTTATATGTAAAATATTGTTTTTGTATTTCAATCTAAGGCGTGTTTTTTTTTCTCAACCGGACCACTTTGATCTTCTAAATTTCTCCCTTTTTCCCACCGATGTTTCTTTTCAATGTTCTCTATATTTTAATATGAGACATCAAGAACAGTGTCAATTGGATCAAGAGAAGTAACTCAAACATGTTTTTTTACATATTTAAGGCGGAATTATCATTCAGTGGGCAATATGCCTTGACACAGCTAAATCATTTAGTTAGAAAATGTGTGATAGTATTTACAATTCAGATTCAATAACAGCATTTTTTGGTTTGTTTACACAGTACAAATTTCTATCATTTCTCGCCGAATTCAACCAGATATTCTAACTGACTACTAAATGTGCTGATTAACATCGTGCTGGCAAAGTTACATTTTGTAAACAGAGAGAATTTGTATATCCCGTTGAGAATATTAACCGACTGCACAGATGATGAAAAATTGCTTTAAATGTGTGGCATTGTGTATTATCACAATACATGGATGTTAAAGGGAATTCCTATAATTTTTTTCCTTTCATAGATTTTTTTCAAATTCACATACTATGATAGGAAAATTTGTGCCGAAAACAATGAACAAATAAAAACAATGGGTCACTACAGGTATCGCACAGTAATAAGGCGCTTTGAAATGTAAACAAACATAACAGTAGCATAAATTTCAGTCAATACACAACGTTTACGCTACAATTAGTAATTCTTCGTTGGCCCAGCGGTATTAGTATCCGTCTCATACTTTTTCGTCGGGAGTTCGATTCCCGGACCCGTAAAAATATTTGATAATTTTATTTAATTTCTTTTTTTTTTTCAATACGATTCAACGTTAACAGCAAAAGTGTGTTAATCTAGTACTAACTTATTCACTTACTTATATATGTCATTAATAGCACGTTATCATTTTTAAATATGCTTCATTTTTAATATGATTTAAAGTTTTTGAGATTTTCGTGAATAAATTAGAAATCAGAGAAAAACAAAGTTACACAAAGTATATAAATAAAATGCAAAATAAAAAAAAATGACGGATGCAAGGTTCGAACCATCAAAAATATTACTACAAAATATTTACAAGTCTATCCACTCAACCTACTGCGCCATCAAGCCAACTATTGAAATTACTTTCAATATCTTTCCTTAAAAGAGATTGCTAAGTACTGATTGTTTTTTTACATGTTGATAAAAATAAAAACGCCATAATACTGTGCGGTACTTATAGGCTTGTTTTTGTGAAAAATTGTTTTGAACACACCCGCTGTTGCTGAAACTGCCGGCGATGTTTCAACATTTTCATAATTTTCTGCTTTTCTATAAATACCAACTAAAATATACATCAAAGCAGCACAATAAGGTTTATTCTTTTTACAGATTTTATTATATACTTATTTGATATCATAGTAATATTTGTAATACTATAGCCTTACAATAATGGGTACAAATGAAAAAAAATATATTGTTTCATATTCACTTTTGTGAACTTTTTTTCAATGAAAAATACCCATAGTGAAGAATATTTTTTTTAAATTTTGAAAATAATGTTTCATAGAACTTTTTCCTGTTTTTTTTTCTCGTGTATAGATAATTGTATTGTAAGCATAAAAATAGCTAAAAATGTATGGGTCACCAGGCTAAATGTTTTGTTCAGACCGCTAGAATACAACACCTGTTCGGACGGAAAATGGCGCGAACCTGGCCAAATTAATTAAATGTATGTCTGCTAGAAGTTAAAAAAAGTATTAAAAACTCTTAATTCTTACTATAATTGAACACTAAATAATCTAAAAGGTGATGTTGTCTTATCAGTACAAAGTCAATTGTCTTACATTATATGAACAACACTGTCTTTGTACTAAATTGCGATGTGAAAACACAACCACAAAAATGGCAAGATACCTGTCAGGCATGATACTTGTCATTACAATATAACATAAACCAGTATCAACATTTGATTACTGATAAAATTTATCAAAAATGTTATTTCATTCAAGATTCCTCATATTTAAGATTGTCTGTCACATGTTTTAACAAATGTTGACTTCACTTCAGTTTCCCACAGAAAGTGTCGGCTGCGCAGAAAGATGCGCATAAAAAAAACTATGGGAATTCCATTTAACGGAGTAACATAAAGAATCTGATATATTTTGCTAGCGAATGTTATGTTATTACATATACTGTGAAATATGAGTACACTGTGAAATATGTGAACTGATAAAAAATAAAAATAATAAAAAGGACAAAGTGAAGCACCCGTTGCTTTGCATAATTAGATATGGATTAGCATAATTGTACTGAAATTATTAAAAATTAATTTGTTCCAAATAGAGTGGTTCAGATGATAATCATATGTTTTCAGTCACTGCAATGTTGAATTGTGCTTTTTACCAATTTACTTAATTTTGTAAGACATGAAGTATCATTAAAATATTCAGCATTCAGTAAGTCGTAACTTATTTTTGCCCATGCATTTAATGATATATTGTCTCAAAAACTTTACCTAGATATGTTACATTCATTACCTCATTGTTTAAATTACTTGGAAACGAAACAATGGCGAGTACCTTATCTTTGTTAGTATTTAGACTTAAATCCGTTGCAGCTGGAAAAAATGAAACACTTTATATCGCATAGAACAACTTGCATTCATGAAATGATTTTAAATTTCGATAAACAGAAAAACAAAAGCAAATACGTTACTGGAAAATAAAAATGAATTACGCTATGTGTAGTGGATGCTTAATCCTCCAACAGATCTTCAGCTGACAGGATTTGAAGTATGTTTTCTCCTTTAAAATTGTCTAGTGGTTGCTTAAGCCCCTCAGAGTTAGCTTCTTTGTACATAAGATTTCGACGCTTTGATTTTGGAGGATACCAGGCAAGTCGGTAATCTGATTGACCAGTGTTTGTCGTGAGGAATATATCTAGGATCTAATTTTATCTAGTAGGTAGGTCAAACATTTGCGTAAGGCTTGCATCACTCAAGGTCTCAAGGATTTCTATATTAATAGGTTAAATGTTTGCAACCGGAGGATGCGTTTATAGATTTCGATTCAATCTTGGGTAGATTCAGATACAAAGCTTTTCAAACATGTAAGTTGCGTTTGTGGACTTTTGCAAGAGATTGTGTAAATCATTTCGAGCTTCTGTGTCTACCTCATGAGATAAGTAGTATGTGCCTAATAAAAGGGTTTGCTGCCAACTAGAAGAACCTTACTGCAAAGTTCCTCACAACTAGCTTAAATGTCTGATATTTTTTGAAATTGTATCAATATCTAATTGCGACGGAAACCATCACCTACATGTGTCATAGTTATTTCTACTTCTAAGCAATCTAGATCTGGATAAAAAATTTATTGGTGTGATGTTGGAGTTTTAACCAAAATTCGGTGCTTATTCATCTGTTAACATTCTATGCTTCCTAAGGATCTTCTAACGTGTTTTGATATTATAATATCCAGCTTAGATTTTTAGGTTCTTAAACTCGAGTCTCTTCAACTACTGATCAGCTATTGAGAACTATTTGGTCCTTTTGTTATTTGTACTGCATATAAGTGACAAACCGGCGTTATACCAACATTCAAAATGTTTGCCTGTATATTGGACACTTTGCCCACACTTCTGAAAGCATTGTATTGTTATTCCGAAATACCTGATCAGCATGACATAGCTGTACTGTGTTACAGATCTCGTTTTCACCCATATGAATACAGTCAAAGCAGATAGGGCCCCTTTTATCCAGAGCTTTGAAGCCTGAAATTACCATGTTTTTTACAGATTTATATCATAAAAGGATCCTCGTACGTTTTGCAGTTATACACAAAAGACAACATGGCTGGTATCTATAGTTTTTGCATAGTAGATGTATATCACGTCTCGTTTTGGAACTTAAACAAATCTCTGTCATGGTGATAATAGTATCTTATTACGCATAAAACATTTACAATTATATTTATACTTTTCTTTCTTTCATTTGGTTGTCTCTACTTATCTCGTATATGATATTTTTCTGTCAATTTTTGGGGATGCTTTATCAGGAGAGAAAACGTGTGTTAACAGAGTGATTCTCGCGCTCATGTGCTGTTGAAACACCTTTTTTATGCCCCCTTCGAAGAAGGAGAGGTATATTGTTTTGCAGATGTCGGTCGGTCTGTCGGTCGATCAGTCTGTCGGTAGGTCGGTCGGTATGTAGAACAATTTCTTTCCGGATGATAACTCAAGAACGCTTAGGTCTAGGATTATGAAATTTGATATGATGGTTGGTCAGAACAAGCAAACGACCTCTATTGATTTTGAGATCAGTAGGTCAAAGGTCAATGTCACAGTGACCCAGAACAGTTAAACGGTTTCCGGATGATAACTCAAGAACACTAAGGCCTAGGATCATGAAAGTTAATACAGAGGTTGGTCATGACCAACAAATGACCCCTATTGATTTTGAGGTCCGTACCAGGAACAGTTTAATGGTTTCCAGATGATAACTCGAGAACGCTTTGGCCTAGGATCATAAAAGTTGATAGGTTGGTTGATTATAACCTATTGATTCTGAGATCAGTAGGTCAAAGGTCAAGGTCGCATTGGCCTTGAACAGTTAAAAAGTTTCTGGATGATAACTTGAGAATGCCTGGGCCTAGGATCACGAAACCATAATACGGAGGTTTATCATGACCAGCAGGCAATCCCTTTTGATTTTAAGGTCAATAGGTCAAAGGTCAAGGTCACTTTGACCGAAAACAGTAGCACTTTTGTGCACAGTGACCAAATAATTTCTGTCCCTTTTGCAAATACTGAATGCATCAAGTGGCGAGGGGGTGGGGGCATTTCGTGTTCTACGAGCTCTTGTTATTATGTGCGTTCCATTGCAAAGCGTATACGTATTATTCAAAAGGACGTCAACGTGAAAAACTTAAAACTAACACAGAAATTTAATGATGTTGAGGGATAATCTATTCTTATCTTTCTTCAGAATCCCTCGGTAGAAAGTTGTACCCTCTCTCTACCGGCGTACACCAACCATTCTCTCGGGATTCTGCAGATGTTATAACATGAAAAAAACATGCGTTATCCCTACATTATGAGTTTTTAAACTGCAGGATACTAAAACGTTAAATTATGTTATTATAAGTAACAAATGATCTAACCGTTATCCCCACACCCTTCGCTGTTACAAAAGTCATCTTTACAACAATGTAGACATCCGCCATTACTGCCATCATAGTTGCAATGCTGAAATAAAGTAATATTAAAAAGAAAGCATATGGTGACAATTCATCTCAAACGTAAATGATAAAATATATTTATATTAAATGCACATCAAGCGGTTTATATTTTGGCCAATCTTCTTTGTTTTAATTGGTATGTAGAAGGCGTTCTGAAAGTAATTTTTCACATGTTTTGAAGCTCAAAAATATGTACTTTCGTGTGTTATTATAACATAAAGTCAGTGTTTTCTTGGAATGAGCACATATTTAACTATTTCTAAAAGATTGCCATGCGCATGATATAGAAATTCATTCTGAACAAAATCTGTCTACAAATTTCTTTAAAATATAATTTTTGTATGTTGTATTTTGCATTTTTCAGTAAAATGGGATTAAATCATTTTCAATTTATTGTTCTAATCTGTTTATGTTTGTAATACTTGTCAAATCTGCTTTAGTACTGAGAGCACTTCAAAGAAAGTTAAGACTGTACTTTAATTGAAACGAGATTAGATATTTTTACACGATATCTGCATTTTTGATAGTTTTGCGTTTGTAAAAATGTAGAACATGCAATATTTTTTTTTAAACGAACATCGTAATATATATATTTCATTTATTTAGAGGTTTTTCTTATTAATTTGTGCGAAACTTTTAGGAAATCTGTTTATTAGAAGGCAACTGAGAGATGTGCTGTTAAGTCACGTGTGGTTCTGAGACATTCGTGTATGCACTCGCTTTCATATGCATGATCTTAAGAGGCAGCTTCCAGAGTCTAAACACTCATTGGGCTGTACCTCTGTCCAGGAACGTACTGGATTTTTGGTTCCATATATAACATTTTCATTTTCATTTCTATGTTGATGAGATGTGAAAACCAAAATATTTAGTCTTTTTAGGCCACTTTTAACCCGTACTGTGTTGGTGCGCTGTAAAATCATAATCAACAGAAAATTCGATGATTTCTAATTTTTAAATAAATGTATTTGCGAGTTCTGTTCCTTGCTCATTCGTATTATACCAGATCAAAATTTCTTTAATCTCCTGGTCATTTTCTTTATGACTTGGTCAGGTATTTAACTTGTTGTGCTATCTGTATGGTTATAAATGCAACAAACCTGAGCTTCATTACAGCCGGAGTTGTAGAAATCTACATCAAAGCTTCTTGTGTAACGCTGAACGAAACATACCTGATAGATAAATATATTTACAGGTAAAAAGTAGTGTCACTCTGACTTAAGAATTCAACTTGATTTTAAAACAATATCGGCTACCAATAAACTTGCTCTGAATAAAAGTATTGCTAGCGCTGAATAAATTCTATCTATTGTATAATGGTGAAAAAGATGTTCATGTTTTAAAATAGCTGAAACTCTGTCTGACAAGATGTAAGAAGCATGGGAATATAGTCTAGGATTAACGCACGTTTTTTCCATATATTAATATTTATATCAGATTCCACATATTCCCGAGGGCACTGATACAATTAAGATATTGAAGTATCATTTTCTGATAAAGAATTATTTGAAGCGTAAAGAATTATCCTGTGAAAAATATTTCAACATTGGAAAAAAAAGTAAGCAACTCCTTAAAAACGTTATTGTAGGCTTAAGTGACTACTAGGTACCTATCATTTCCCACAAACCATACACATTTTACTTCTAGGCAAGAAATAACGTGCATAATTATTGCAGTGGCAATTAATCCGAAAAGAAAATATGTAAAGATCAAATCAAGAAATGCCCTTGGAAAGTGTGACATTTTTACTGATAATTATCAACAGACGATTTTCACCGATTCACAGAATTTCAAGGTAAAATATGATGGAAATCCTACTGCTTGCTCTTTCTGCTACTCTTTTTATATAATTATAAGATGCATGACTGTGTTTTCTTGTAAAGCAGGTAACATAAATAGATTACTTTTCAATTGCATATATTGATATGGCATGGACAAAAACGGTATTCACTCAACAGTTTAACTTTTAAACAGATTATTTTCCTTGTGAAAAGAGAGTTTAGGATTAAATTTCTAATAGATGTGTACAGAAGAAAGAAATATAACTAACAAGACCTTGTGTAAGATTTACATTTATCATGTTAACTTTGAAATTCGTGAGTCAAATTTATAAAGATAACGAAATTTTATATTGTCTGACTACTACAAGTAATCACTTACTTGAAAAAAATAATTTCTTCTAAAGAATTTTATCTCAACTCTCCTGCCAGTGTTTTCGCTTTTCGGCTTCGTTTAGTAGTAGTTTTATTGCATGGTTTCATTTACGATACTTTAAAGTTTGCCTTATTTTGTTGATATCTTTCTACTCTGTCAGAGTACAGTGAATGTGTCATGCCATCACAACGGAAGCGCCATATAAGCAATGTAAGATTAGATTTAAACTAAGATATATATCTGTATTAGTAAATAATTGTAAGAATTAAAGAGACTAACCCACACATTTAAGGCAAAAAATAATTTCAGTCAAAAATCCATCATTGTAACATTTCTCTTTGAAGAAAGCAGGTTTTGTTTGTTTGTTTTGAATTTAACGCCGTTTTTCAACAGTATTTCAGTCCTATTAGCATTATTTCATTCTGAATCAACTAAAAGTTACTACTTTTCCCCATTCTCAAAAAAATTCTCGGAGATTCTTTGTATAGAGCAAATTATAAACAAGAAAATTATTTCATTAATGAAGTAATCATATATATCGTCGAAAGCCCTAGAGCCGTCCCTTTCCTTGACCCGCCACCATGTCTGTTTTAACTTATATCTCGCGAGATTATCACTGCGCATGCGCAAACCGTGGACATTCTTAAAATACTATCATGATTGTAACATTTCTCTTTGAAGAAAACAGGTTTTTTTTTGTTGTTTTTTTTTTAGTTTAACGCCGTTTTTCAACTGTATTTCAGTCCTATTAGCATTATTTCATTCTGAATCAACTAAAACTTACTATTTTTCCCCATTCTCAAAAAAATTCTCGGAGATTCTTTGTAATAAAGGCTAATTTTTCAGGACAAAATTTACGTCTTCTCTGTTTACATTTTATCAATGAAAGTCACGTGATGTGACCAAAAACTTGGTGTGACGACACAAGGGCATTCCAATATGGCCGACATCTTAACTGACATATGCTGTTTTTCTGAGTTTCATATATTGATATGGCATGGACAAAACTGTTGAGTGAATACCGTTTTTGTCCATGCCATATCAATATATGCAACTATATGCATATAACTTAGAAAACTGTGCATGGATTGAAAGGAATAGGAACATTTAATAAGGTAAACATTTCTGAAAGTGTTATAGATTATAAATGCATTTTTGCTGAAAATCATTAAAGGGATGGCTCACGGGCATCCGAGGATAATATTGTACAGCTGCAAACGTACACTTTATTGATAGTATTACATTTAAAGCGACACTTCATAGTTGCGCTGATATTCCAGATTGAAAAATATGAAGTACTAAAATCCCGTCAAGTGCCAGTGGGTCAAAAGGTTTTAGGGATTTTGATCGACTAATTGCCAAACAAAAAAAAAAAAAAAAAAAAACACAAACACAACGGAAAAATTCCTAGGCATCACTAATTGGACGTATACGCCCAGTCCAATTGGGTTCAGTTTGTAAATTGTGCTGAGTTACAACGAAAAAGTAAAGAAGATAAAACGTATCGTAAAATAATCTTATATAACATGTACACTACTAATAGTTCATCGACGCTTTTGTGTATGTTTACCTGGTGAGTATGAACTCATTATCCACTTATTTCCACTTTTGGTTTGGACGCGCTAACAGTAGCATGCTGATCTCGTATAAATGTTACTAAATACATTTATTTACACGTTTTCAATAAGTGCTTACATCATATAAGTTTATAATAATTTATTTAAAATATGTCGCCTTGACATAAATATTTAAAGATAATCATCTGTCTCTAAGGAAATGTTATACTTAATATGATCTGGTACAAAACTGAGGTCTTTATAAGAAAGACTCGTCATGTTTGGCAATTTAAACATTAATAAGTTAACACCACAACACTACATTTTAATGTGTTTCGCTGTTTTATGAGATGAAAGATGCATGAGATAAAATTAATGGTATAAAAGGTGAATTTACAAATTATAAATTATAAATAGTCCATCTTAACTTTAGCTTGGCAAACAAAGCCAAAACTTTTTCCACATATGTCGTTATCAAAACCTATGGTTTCATTCTTTGACCGCAACATACGCAAACAATCTCGTAGTCCTCGAGATCCGTTATTTGGTTGATCTGGAGCCCACCAATTTTGGCAACATTTTTCACCAGTGACACACTTGTATACTGCATAACGATCGCCACTTGCTTCTAGCCAGACACTGTTTATACCTATATGTTCCAAAGAAATTTTTTTTTTATCTCTGAGCCCATAATATTGAAGGCTTCAACTTCTGTTTGAATTTATCCTACCTGTTATAAAAGTTTTTACGTTGAACTTGCTGAAGGACATTGCTTATCATGTATAATATGCACTTTAAACTAAAATCGGATGGCTTTTTCAGATAAAATCTATACATAACTAAGTTTCAAATGATTATATAGACAACTAGTTCACATTCTTTAAATCTAAAAGAAATGCGTTTATTGGAAGCTGTCGATAACACTGCCATAATTATGATGCACTTAGCAAACCGTTCAGATTTTTAAAAAATTGAATCATGCTAGTTTGAATTTCATACTTACTGGTATTGGAGAATATCGATTTAATATAATTGTATACGTCGGAAGAATTTACTATGGCAAGATGTCCTCCAAACATGTCAGTGCAATATTTATTCGATCCGTTCCAATTTCTCTCCTCATGAAAATACTGGAAGCAAGCACCATCAAATTGAACTGCCCCATCAGAGTATACAACACCTTAAATTATATAATGTCAAAGTACTCGACTGCGTCAAAATGCAATATGTAATACCATACACACAATACAATAATTAAAATGAATTCCAAAAATAAATATCCGTTAACATTGAATTAAAATTCTGTAATAAATAAATATATCTCGATAGATTTATGATTACGTTTTCAAACCATTTTAGTTTTGATAGGTAATGATTAACCAAAGGTATTTGTACAGTAACAATTAAAGAACAAATGTTTCATGTATTAAATTAAATGAAGCAAAAAAAAAGTAATGAACAAAAAATAGAAACACACAATTGAATGTACATATATGATACAACACCTGACAAGTCGTTTGTTAACTCTTTTCCTGAACAGATAAAAAGAAGCACCACAAATCGACTCCATACGTACGTTGCCTGTGACATTTCAGAGCTATATTATTTTGTACAAAATGTACACCTGGAAGATAAGATTTCATGTACGCTATCAGTAGACACTGCTATGGTATGTATTATCAATTTAACATGTCAATACATATTTAGGACAACGCCATGAGGATATAGACAAAAGAGACAATAAAATATGTTTAAAACACCGTTTACTTTTAATTTAGATATGTCACATGTTGGTTACGTTTCAGCGAATAAACAATCCGTTTATTAGAGAAAATTTGACTAAATGTACACAAAAGCGACAACCAATCGTTTCGACTGTCTTTGTGTGCATTCGAACATTTTTCCAAACAAATGTTGATAAATTTTCAAAGTCATCATGCAGGAAGGGACAATGGCACTGATATAAAAACAAGGATAAATATCCAACAGGAAATGCCACGTTCCAGAAACGCAGCCTCCCCAAACCGCAAATCACAGCACTCGAACATGCATACGACTTAAACGCACGCGCGCACGCACGCACACACAGAGAAAAAGCAACAGGACACAACGGACAAATAAAGGAACACAGTGGGACACCGCCTTGGAACGGTTAGTGTCAAAAACCGCAAATCACAGCACGCTCACATACACATGATAAAACACACGCACGCACGTACGCGCGCATGCACACATACACAGAGAGAAAGATAGAGCAAACACAAGAGGACACAACGAACAAATAACGGAACACAGTGTGACAACGCCTTGGAACGGTCAGTAGCAAAAACACCACTTGGGAGCTGAAACCGGTTTATGGTGTGCATCTTATCTCACTATTACCCCCACACCCACCATTATGTTCCAAAGTCATAATACAGTGAAAATTTAAGTAATCCTCACCAGGTGAATCCCTAACACACGTTATGGCAACAGAAGGCATGACATTAAAAACATAAAATGCTCTTGTAAATGTTTATAAAAAGGAAATCTTAAGAGAAAAAAACGCATGTACTCAATGCCTTTGAAGGCGACAAGAGCATCTGACAAATACCCTTATAGGCCCGACGTACACATGGCAGTAGACAAATATCAAATAGTTCAGTCCCATTGCGATTTTAAGAACTGCCTATCACAGAGTCATCCACTTCTTCCGTCAGACACAATCAAAAAGTGTAGTATCGGCATTTTGTTCCTGTCAAGGCCATTTTGTTGTCATTGTTTGTCCAGTTGCAGTTTGATTTGGTAAAATTTGAATGTACAATACACAATATTAACAATCAGTTGTGGTGCACAGTAAATAAGCAGTTTATAAGTATACGACCACATTGTATTTTTTATCCAAGAACCATTAATTTGCCTACAGCTTTATTTCTTTCAACACCTAAGTGATCAGCATCAGTACTCGGAAACAAGATTAATAAATAGCTGTCGCTAAATTGGTGTATATTCCCGAATAATACCCTGGTTACAGGGAGTGCAGAATATGTTCATATAAGTGTATGAATAACAGAAGAAATAATAGGAGGAGATGTACTTTGGTTTCTAATGCATATAAGTTATATTCTAAATGTATCAAAACATAAATCAGTTATTCACTTTCGAACTTAAACTGTTAAAATATATTGTATAGAATATCTTATGCAAAAAAAAAATATTAAATAAAAAGAGACAATATATGTAGATGACTACTTACGAGAGAGTTATGTGTCTTTCACATTAAGTTCAATAAAATTCTATTCAGTTATAACAATGATCTGTTAGAAAAATGTAAAATTAAGTATAAAAGTGGGAGATATCTCAACCCCTTCGCTTTTCTTCTTACTGGTAACGTATGCTTAAAAATCCATTCTGTAGCTGCATAGACACTTGTGTCGTGTTATGAAGAATAGAAGACAACTAAATACAAAAGGAAGATCAATGATCGATAAGTATTCAAAAGAATGTAATGGCTTTTGCTGGCTTAGTAGATCAATATTCTATATTGCAATGAAGTAAATATTTCAGTATAGGTTTTAGAGCATCCAAGGACTTAAGCTAATTGACTTGCAATATACTTGGATGTAATTCTAATTAACAATGTTTAGTTTAATTCCGTAAATGAAGAAAGCTATAAATTAAACTTCTTATGAATGAATTGGAACAATCTTTAACAAACTTACAATGAAATACACTCATGACTATATGCGCAAGTGCATTTAACAACTATGCACTACTGTTAGTCTGGGTCATGTCCATTCCTACTGTTACAGATGCTATTTATATAGTCATTTATATATTTTGTTAATTTAAAAAGGGCATTAACTCTTTTACAAGGCATGGTTTACTCATGTCTTTGTGATATGCGGAAGTTCATATCATAGAGGTACACTTCTGAAAATTGAAAATTGACAAGCTTTTTATAAGTATTTTGCATATTGTAAAACATTTTCCTGCCAATTTGCACAAGTTCTCTTCATAGTGATAAATTTCTGTAAGTAAGAGTCATATTCATCACAATCTGTAAGCGGCGTTATCCGGTCAAGAGATATACTTTGTATCATTATTGCACAATGTACATTTGAAAGGGCCATTACTCCTACATTCATGCCCTGAAAATATGCGCACGTTCACCCCATAGTGATACTTTTCTGTAGGTTCATGTTGGGTCGGAGAAGTTATTTGGACAAGGAGTAAATTTATCTAGTATTGAAAAATATAAAGAATTCTGTGTAATTTCAAAGGGCAATTACTCTTGACCGTAGAATGGTACATTCATGACCCGACAACATGTACTCTTTCCTTTCATATTGATACTTTCGTATAATTAATTTTATCATGTATATATCATGTACAAGTATATGCATTAAACCTTGATTTTACAAAACTTCAAAATACACTTAGAAAATTCACCAAATAAAAAAATATGATCTTGTGCTCGTTATATTTGCTAGACTGATTTTAAAAAAAGATGACATCACATATTTTCATGGTGGCAGTGTATAGGAAAACCACAATTTTGATAACATTTTCGCAAATATATATATATTTTATAAGATGTAGATTTTAATGAAACTTCTCACAATCGTAAATAAATGTATGGCCTATAAAATGGTGAAATACAATATATTGGCCTGCGTGCTTCTTTTTAAGATATTTGCCCATGATTAAAGATATCCGCGCAGTTCAAGCTAATTTTAAGACATCTTTTTGGAATTATTTAACGTGTCAGATGTTTTAATATCATATCTTAACTTTAGAACGACAGTAACTTTGCCGTTGTAATAAATTAACTCACCATTCGTCGTTAGTTCATAAAACCGATTTTTAAATCCGTACGCCGAATCCACGCTTTATTCTACGTTTGCCGGATAAATGACGTTACGCCATTACTCCCTGTTTATCAAACGTGCAGAACTACCTTAATTCTATTTCATAAGGTTCTGGCAGTTATTCACAAAGAATAAAAAGGACTGTTTAGTCCACTATCAAAATACCTTATAATCCAGGATTTAAACCTATGACCTCCCGGCAAGGAGTTAAATACTCTTTCTTTGCACAATAGCGCCGCATAAAATTCACTTATTTCGATAAGGCCAACCATATGCGCAGCGGATCACAACAACATATGTTACAGGTTATTAGTTAATTGAATATTTGGTCTGATATATATGGAAACATGTTATGGTCATTGTCGTATTATTGCATGCGCGAATGTACGATGCCTTTTTTGCAGCAAGTCACATAACGGAACGACACGAAACACAATATTTGGTTATGCTACGATCGTACGCACGAACAATTTTCTTTTGATATTATTCGCCGTTACAAGGAGAAGTAACTAATATATAAAAGTACAAAAATATGCATGGATGAACACGTTTTAATTTTGAATGGGAGTAAATGCTATGGCTCAAATGAATTTCACAATGAACACATTGACAAAAGTACGTTTTATTAAAATGCATTTCATCGTTTATCCTTATAAAAATATAAATGTTCATATAAATTAATGTATATTATCATTTTGTTCTCATTAAGTTTTGCCGTCAAATGTTCATATTGAAATGTATTTGATCGTTTTAACGTTTCACCAAAGAATATGTATTACACAACTTTCAACAATCGCTTAGCAGCAGAATACATGCTGGCATACTATTAGACAGATTCCCTAACCAGTAGACTTCAAGAGGCACAGAAGTCCAAACAAACTAGCAAGAAAGTGGAAATAAAAGATACTTCATAACTTTTTATTGAAGAGCTGGTACTGACAATGCCGGCGTGATAATTTCCCCCCTCTATCATCTTTAAGAACACAACCGGCTCTCAATTTCTATGGAATTGTATCTACAGAGAGTTATAGATACGTCAAGGGTAGCTGGTGTTATTTGGAAGAACTCTCCCTTATCTATTAAACAATATAAAGCATTTGAATATACAATTAACGCTGCTGCAACAATCTGACTGAAAGCACTTTGAATATTATTAATTAAAACTGTTTGTTTTAGCTGTTTACATTGTGCATAACCTTAGCTGCATAACTAATCGGACACACAATTCAAGGATCCATAATTTATCAAGTAGAATTTTATTGAATGTCAATTCTATTACCATACGAGTTTGTCTAGACAATTATGTAAATGTGATACTTAATCAAATGGAATGGATATCGTTTTCTACACAGGTTTCATAAAACGCGCTTTTTATTAATTATCGCTTAATTCACACTCGAATCTATCAGACAGAAAATTCCACTACAGATAAAATGTTTTGATTTGTATTACAGGTGTTAAGCATGCTTACATACTTTAAAGCTGAATCAGTATCAAGCATTAAATCAACATTATATGTCCGATGTTAAAACAAGTATTTTCTGTCATTGTGCCCAAAGAAGATCTTTTATGTGAGCAAGACGTGTACATGCCTTTCAGAATGTAGATAGCGTTATTATTCCATATATTTGATGCACTGAAACAAATTCATGTGTTAGGCCTAAAAATAAATGTTCACTTTTTACACATCGCAAAACGTACAATAAATATACAACTCAATCAGATTATCAAAATAAATTTGTACGTACATAGAAACACAAACTTTCAAGTAAAACACTTAATAATTTACGTGTTCTGCATATTAATACAAACTAACTGCGATATATTTATACGTATGTAATATATAAGTACCAAAACACCAAAGTAACATATCATAGGAAAACGTTTTCAAAAGCATTCAATGCGTTATAAGTATACACATTTCTTTGTAAGACTGCAAATATACATAGTCCGTAATAAAACGTATTGCGTTATACGAACAAATGCTTCACACAAATCTCAAAGTAACACAGATGAAACTGTACATTGAACCTGTGTTATATTAGACGTAAAACAGAATAATACGATTTACATTCTAACATGAACAGAGCATACATTTTATTAGAATTAAGCATAAACAGGTCATCTTCTTTTATAATACAATATATTTGCATGCATACGAAAATGGTAAGTAACTAAGCATTGATCTTGTTCCTACCCCTATGACATAGGCAATGGTATCTTTTCATAAATACACATCCATAAGGCATGACAGGAATAATGTATAAATGTCTATTCTTAAAGAATCTAAGGTTTTGTCATTGATCATCCGCTGTTTGTTTTTTTTTTGTTTGTCATGGGTAAAGATAAGTCAGAAACCAGGTGATGTACTCTGATTCTGTCCAGATTGTAATAAGTCAAGCATTTACTAACAAAGTAAATGTAAAAGAAAGAAGAATCGGGCCAAACGCAAAGGGATATGGAAGAAATTATCCATACATTAAAATTTCTGTTTACATTAATATAGCTCTGCTACGTAAAATCATGTTTGATTAGATACTGTGTTTAGGAGTATTAATTATACCGCGAATACTGATGTAATTAGTGATAACTGAAATATTTATAAAATTTGGCGGTTCCGAAAGACACGTGTTTACAATCAAACACAAGCTTTAAGGACATGACAATGTGGGAACCATTATTCAGATAACAAAGAAATAACGGGTGTACTAATTGACCAATGAGAACGTTTGTAACTAAACAGGCAGCAGCCTCGTTTCGACTTTGACAAAATGGATGATGGCGAAGAGAAAAAGAATATTTGGAACGAAAGGAAACTGCATTTACTAGAAAGTGAGACCAGGTTGTATGAAGTTTCAATTATTTTTAAAAGTACATACCTGCATGTGGTGAACAGTTGTTTACGTGGACATGCTGCTGAATGGCTGCTAGTACATAACATTCCACATCACCATGATCGCTTCCGAGAAACGCAATTGCCCAATACATTTTAAAACCATTTATTAGCAATGAACACTGTCATGAAAATGAAGTACCCAATAATTAAATGATACATTGCCTTTTCTTGGCATGTAGACATTTGGCCATATTCCTCCAATCCTTGCCCTAATGCCCCCTTTAGATATCTCAATTACTGTCTCTACTATGCAAATACTAGCAGTTTAGTTTCTTATGACAACAGAACTACATAGGAAAATGGAAAACCCTAAATATTTATGACTTTTATCCAATGAAAACGATCATTATCTAAAAGCATTTCTTCCCTAAAGGAAAGTGTTGAACCTATAACTCTGACGTCGTTAAATTGGAACAATAACACTTGTATTGATTTAACATTTTGATTCCCCAAATTTGTCTGCCTATCCAACGCAAAATTTTCAATTGCTAACGTAAATTTCAAAAGGATTTTTAGGCAAGAATATTGTAAATTGTATTATAATTTTACAAAATGGAATATAAGAATATTATTAAAGTTAAGTTTCAAAATGAAATCTAAGCTTGAAACGTTTTATTTTCACAATTTATAATCAATGTTGTGTATCCAAGAACAACTGAATAAAATTTAATTCTGAAGCAGATCGGTGTCAAATAAAACAGTTAAGGAGGTAGGTTACCTTTATATTTGTATGTGCGCATGTCCAACCGGAAGCTAACGTGACGATTTACGACGACGTTTACGACAAACTAAATGTGTTTGTATATTCATTCTTCTGAAAACAAATCATAGACCTGTAATCGATCTGACGCTTTATGGTTTAATAATGCAGAAATAATGATTAAATTGCCGCAGAAACGCTTCAAAACAATGTTGCCTTAAAATGACGTCATTGACGTCATGACGTTACGTGTCAGTTACCGCGCAAAATAAATAGCTTTTATCTTGAAAGTACGTAATTCTGTGCATTTTCTTTATTCAATCTATTTTCAAATAACCATTATTTGCTGAAATATTTTTTATGAGTCTTTTGCTCTGAATAATAATCAATAGTTTGCTTCTTTTCTGTAGTTATATTGAAATGTTATGCGGAATGTAAGAAAATGGATAATGGTAACCAATGTTATTTGGAATATAGTTGGGTGAAAGGTTACTTGTTACGGCCATTTTCAAATAAAAGAACTTGCAGTTTGATTTGTAATATCTATTTTTCAGTTTTCGTTGATAGTCTTTACTTATATACTAAAACTAAGCTCTAAAACTGTTCCAATTTCAGTAGAAAACTGTGGTTTTATGAATTGAATTGATGTTACCATGGAAACAAAGCCCGTGACCTATATATCTAAATGTAAAATTCAAAAGCTTTGACACTGGTCTATTTAAGGAACACAGCTTCGGCTTTTTATTTTCATTTCAACAATATCAATGAGAATAATAGAAGCATGCTGAGCGATTTTTCCATGAAAAATGCAGGACGAAGGGTACTGCTGTAAGTATTTTAAGCTGTGAATTTTGTTTAAATAAATGCAAATAACACGAAAATATAAATTACGTTAGAAATAATATGTTTTAAAGCTACGTTAACAAGAAAGATAATGGTATTCAATATTTTTAAATAAGAAATTACTACAGAAAGCAAGATATAAGCTATTTTAAAAATCACTGTTGCCGTGGTTACTTCAAACTTTAAGAAAAAAAGGGTACCATGTAAAGTGCTTGGTATTATGCTAATAATATTACCCAAATATTCCATGTTGGTCATTAACAGAATGGCACTGAGGCCGTCGAAAATCCCGTTTTTTATACATAATTGTTTAAAAATGAGAGAAAATGCGTTACCATGGAAACACGAGCCCCGCGACATATACATTTTAAGCTTATATTAGAAAGCTAACGCGCATACTAGTAAAATTATCCATTATGCAGACTTCTACGGAGATCAGTGAAACTAAAATACACTGAAAAGTGTTAAATACCCGTATTTTCCTTCTTCTTTCAATATAAAATACCTTTCGGGGGCCATGTTCTTCAAACCTGGATAAAAACTGAACTTGAAGGGACAGAGACAAACGAAATTGAGATTGTAGCAGTTAAAACATCATATCACACAAAATACAAAAAATTGCTGCAGTTCAACTTATTTTAATTTACCCTAGTAACAAGGTAACCTACCTCCTTAAGCGGCGAATGTGTTCGAAATCTAATTTAACAAAAATTCTCAATCAAGGGAAGTTACAACGATATGTGATAGAAGCCAATAAAACATACGAATAAGAATATACTTATATAATGAAATCATGATATTTATTAAATGCAGTTTATGTTAATACTGCAAAACAAGGACGAACAGCAAGATTTAATTTTTTCGGTTTAGCGTGTGAATTGTACCGGAGAATAAAGCCTATACTCGGCATATGGGAACAAAACTCATTTTATGAATAAATGGCAATCTGTGAGTAAAATAAACGACAAACTATCTTTCTATCGATAAGATATGGTACATGTATTTAAAAGTTTGACACGTTACATAATTTCAAAAATATGTCTCAAAATCAGCTTGAAATGAAAGATTCTTTTGAATCATGGTAAAATATCTTATAAATAAACACATGAGCCTAAACATTTTATTTTACCATATTATTCACAATATGCTTGTTAATAGTTGTGAGAAGTTTCATTTAAATCTATATTTTAGAAAGAAATATATTTGCGAAAATGTCATCAAAATTTTAATTTTCCGATAGACTCCTATTATGATTATTTTGTTTGGTCCAAGTTTTTAAAATCAGTCTAGCAAAATATCAAGCACACGACCCCATCATTTTCATTTGCCTAATTTTTTAAGTATATTCTGAAGGGTTAAAATTCTACATAGAAGAAAAAGTTAGATCCAAACGTGCAGTCTACCTCCACATAGTCGACAATTTCTGTTGAACGATTAAATAACCACACTAACTACACTAATAATCTAAAACAGGGAAGTTAAAAGCTATTTTATATGGGTATACTTAAACCATAAAATGTAAGGCGGTCGTAATTTGGTCGCGACTTAAACGACATATCAAAATATAAAATTACACAGTTGGTTTTCTGTTGAAGTCATATGATAAAAAAGTCACGTGTCAAAATCCATTGCGGAATTAGAAAATCAAACAAATGTTCTTTGAAATGTGCATTGATGAAACGTTAATAAGGAAGGATAGAATAGAATGGCATCGAATTTGAACCCGGACACAGGTAAGAATGCACATGCATATAATATACCTTTTAAAGGTGTAACAATAATGTATGATAAATCTAAATTATATTGAAAGGCTAGCTTTCTTTAAGGTATACAGTTAGGTTTGTTACAGAAACAGACTTGCAAGTAGCCTTTTACCCACGTAAATGATAATATTGAACTATTACGTCAGATGATAAATTGTACTGTTACACTGACAAATAAAAATTTCATAAACAAACTTAAAGTAATATTAAACCCAATTTTGGTATTTGATATTTTATATAATATATGTAAACATAAAAGTAACAAACTTATGCGTATGAACAAATACAATGCATTAGGTTTAAAACTGCATATCTTTGTAGCTAAACACAGAATAAAGTTGAACAGCTGTTTTTGTCTAACTGATAGGTTAGTGTTGAATCGGTAGTTTAAAGGCATTGTGCCAAAATGTAATACTTTGCATTAACAACAATGACAATGTATTTTTCGTAAAGTTTGAAAATAATACACATTTTACCTTTTACGTCTAAGCAAAAACGTTATGTGTATAACCTTTGATGTAAACTTGCTTCGTATACTGTATCAATGTGATCCGGATCATGGACGATAGTGGAAATGCATGCAACTGCCCATGCTTTCTAGCCCCTGGTTGAGCAGAACTCAACATGAACGCATGTCACAAGCACAAAAATACAGGTCAGAGACATCTGCAGATGTACTCATATGCCGGTGTACATTGAACCTTCAATGATACAGGGGAGTGAAATTCCGTGAATCGCGACATATGGTCTCCAGTTAAAAATATGAATAAGCCCTAAACTACAAAACAATGTGAAGAACTATACAAACTAGAATAATTAGGTAATGGTAGATTAAGTCCTTACATGTTCCCTTTAGTGTAGGTTATAAGCCGAAATATTGTGCACTTTGTATGGTTCTTGCGAATTATATCATACTATTACAATTCTGATGTAAAACCCATTAGATATTTTGTACAAATATTTGTCTTTTAATTCCGATGCAATACATGTATTTGTTTGGTGTGTAATGCAAAATTACTTGAGCGTGTCGAACTTTATTGATCCAAGCAATTCTGAATGTGTAACATGTACACATGGGCCTATTTTGTAAAAATGCATGTAAAAAACAAGTTGCAAGCCGTGCCAATTAGAATTGTTACAAAAGTGGATAAAGCCCGCCAGCTTAGCTCAGTAGGGAGAGCGTTGGTCTACGGATCGCGGGGTCTCGAGTTAGATGCCCGGGCGGGGCGTATGTTCTCTGTGACGATTTAATAAAAGACATTATGTCTGAAATCATTCGTCCTCCACCTCTGATAATTCATGTGGGGACGTTGGCAATTACTTGCTGAGAACAGGTTTATACTGGTACAGAATCCAGGAACACTGGTTAGGTTAACTGTCCGCCGTTACATGACTGAAATTCTGTTGGAAAACGGCGTTAAACCATTAAACAAAACAAACAAACAAACAAAAGTGGATAAAATGTCAATGTGCACATAAATAGACTTTTCTGAAACATTTTCAGTTGACAATTCCTGAAGCTTATGGCAAAAACTACTGGACCGAGACAAATTGTATTAATTGTTGCTAATATGCATGTATTCATTTGTAAATATTGAAAAATAGTTTAAAAAAACATGCAGATGATAGCCAATTAGACGTTCATATGAAATAAGGCAAAGCGTCAAAGCGAGCTGGACGACTTCGTTACAACGAAACTATTCACTACTCAAAAGAAACTGGAGATTCGTGGGAAAGTATTCAAACAAAGAAGTATACGCTCTTTGATTCAAATAAGAAAAAGAGGTAGTAATTCGCCGAATATGTCTGTGTGGTCACACCGAATGTAGTCAATATCAGTATATAGTGCTATTTTCCCGCCTAGTAAAGGTCATTTAATGCCAGATATAAGCTGTATTGATACGTTATTGTAAAGAAGATTGTCTGTGGATAATTTAAAGCCACGTAACGCTGTATTCTTCCAACAATTGTGTAGAACCTGCTGGGTAGAATGGAAGTGAATGTAGATGCCTGTTGATGTCTTCCTTCGCAATATTCGTTTTTATCATGTATCTCAGTCACGTGACTATGGTTTCACTGCTTTATGGAAAACCCCAATATTTTTTTTGTTATTTATTGATTGTCTATAGACAGACATTCATGAAAAAGGACTATCTCGAAAGAAGTGAAAGGCTTGAAATGCTGACAATTGTCGTTTTACATTGAAAATAGTAGCGGAGATATTCAGTACTTCTAACCTATAAAGAAAAATTAGCATTTCGTAAAAATTGTTTCAACCCAGGTAAAACTGGTACTTTCTTACCAGAATTTTATTATGAACACATTTTTTAGAAAAACATGGTATGTCATCTTCACATTTAATGCAAATTTGAGACTTTTTTCCAGAAATTAGGCTTAATCCTGATTTTGTAGGTGTTCCCCGCACCTTGGTTTCGCATCAGAGACATGATTACAGATTACGGCTTTTCGAGTACTTACAGCTGTCTATTGAAAAGTAATAGAAATAAGAAAAGTAAGGTATTAACCGTTCTATCAAACATTTGCAAAACTGATGACAATCGACTTATGTACAATAATTTACTGTAACTAATATTTTAATGATTTTTAAACCTTTGACATTTTTACAGGTACTAAGGTAGTAATTCGCTAAATATGCCTCTGGAGAGCCGATTGCACCGTGACGTTATTTGCCATTCGTCGCATTTGCTTAAAAATATTACTAGCATGCTTTTCCAATTTCTTTCTAGAATTTTTCTTTTAAAAATGTTATTATTTTTCCATGGAAACGTCTCTTTAGGGACTTTAAATTGATAAGTTACTTTGAGCAACCGGATGACGTACTCTCTTCACTGCAAAGAAAACACTTTTTCGCCAACAGCTGCGCCTTGTTATCTTCCAGTGAAAGTTTTAGAATCTATCAAATGTATGAAAGGTTTTACGTTACTCCAGCTCTTTGTTAAATACGAAATGAAATGTAGCTTTCTGTTGCGTTCTATATATGTTTATCAGTTTCGTTTTATCACGTTAGCGCGCGTACCAAAACAACACACAGAGATTTCAAATATTTGTTAGGGTGTGTTGGCGTGTGTGCAAGGACGACGCAAAGAAACGTGTTGCATAAACCGCACGCAAGCCAACGCAACATCACGAAACAATCTAAATTAGCCACAATAGATAAACCAACGACAGCCTTTACACCTGACGACATGCTGCAATTATTACGTATGTAAGAAAAAAAACATCAAGCAAAATATTTAAAAACGATTTTCAGATGTTATCATGGAAGAAATGAAATTTGTTTTAATGGGCTGAATGCAAATAGACAAGTTTTAAATAAAAATGTATATATCTGTTGGCATTTCCGCGGTAATGTTTTTCGCATGTAGGTGACTATAAAATGTGAAGAACATGAAAATGTGAATAAATGCAAGGGCCATAACGCCCCTCTAATTACCTGACAACTCGTTTTGTAGATTCTCATTGACACTTGTTTTTAAATTTAGCTCAATAGTATGAATATGTATGGATACAAAATGTGGAGCCGTGCTTTGAGGCGGACAGATGTCTCATTTTCAAATAAGGCATATACAATTGACATTAAAACAATATGAAATAAAGAAAAGTAATACCATGAGAATATCACTTTCTCTATTGTTCCGTCTCTTGAGACGGAACACTTAGAATCGGTAAGTCACACTTGACTGAGCAACTGACTTCGAAAGCTGTTGTCATTAAAAACTGGCCTATCAAACTCCGTGACCTTAGAAATAACGTTAAAATTATTCTTTCCTAATTGAGGCACTCTCTGGCTGAACGCGTTCTGTGGATTGCACATTACTAAACCCGAGGATGGAAAAGTGTAGTTGTTGAAACATGCCAAACATCTCATTTATCACAAAGGTTAACATTACGTCGTTATCTTCGAATGCATGTTTAATATGTGAAAACAAACCCTATTGCGACCCTCTTATTGTGCGAAACAAATTCACGAATCAAATGCCCGGATGTCACATTACCGAGATAAGGATAGATACTACTAAATTACAGCCATGAATTACTTTATCAGTGACCACTAAGTTCGTTGTGTGCGAGGTCGTAGACTGTGAGTGCATCAAATCACTAGTACTTTAGGATTCCACCATATATCTAGCATAGAAATGACTCAAGTTACCAGCTTTGAAAGGGTGATCATTTTAATTCCAAGAAGTCAGGCAAAAAGTAACTGATTAAAATCAAACACTTCCGTAAAATATCCATTTTACATGTTAGAAAATAAAACTAGCGCTAAAATTCTACACGCGCGTGTACGATTTTCCAATAACACGTGGACATTTTTGAACTGAGTTTAAATCCGGTTCATGTGTACAGCAAGTGTTTTCTTAATTGCCGTATTTACTCAACTGAAAGTAGTAACGGATTTACTTTGTTGTTGGATTTAACAATTTATGTTAGCGTAAATACTGTGGAAATATCGGACTTGACTTTTTTCAGGCAATAGAAAACAACATAGTTCTTTTTCAAAATTTTAGTTTTCTTTGTATTTTGGTGCAAACATAAACGCCCCTTGGTGTAAAATATAACGCCCCCGTTGCGCTTATACGGGAGATACGGAATGTCAATAAGGTAGAATGGTCTAGTCATTGCGTCCAGTCCTATAGTTCCTCACACTGATGACCAATATTTAAAACAGACATTGCAACCAAAATTTTACAAGATGATCATTATAAATTTATATAGATGTGCCCTGGGAGGAACTTTTGCTATGCTTTAACTTGTATAAAATAATAACTGGTGAAAAACTTGTGAAAAGGAATTAGAATGTCAAAATGCAATTTTTCTCTGATGACATTGACCTTTATTCTTACAAAAAGAAACACTAACATTGTGTTCATCTACAAAGTAATATATAGAATATCAAAATACTTGATATAGAACTTATTTGATATAAAAGTATCTAATGTGTCATTTCTTCTAAACTGGTGACATGACCTTTGACGTGGAAACAACAAAATGGGATTACGACGGCTCTAAACGACCGTAAAATCGTATTTCAAACGTAACAACGCGATTACATTGTACGCATGAAGATCGATAGAGATCGATATAGAAAGGTTTTGGCATCTTCTTTTATTTACATTTGGCATCTTTTATCTTACATTTTAGACTTTGAGTTTGCGGACACTACAAGATTACTTTTGCCTTTGACTCCTGATTAACTTGAATTTGAAACGTCACGTGTATAATATTGTTTTATTTAATGTTTAAATTTTATTAAAATCATGTCCTGCAAACGATAAGCTTACATTAAGGGAACATCTTAAAGCTTTTGTGATGACAAGCTTATGGCTAATGATTATGTTTTTATAATGTATTGGCTGTTAATCACATCTGAACTTGATCTGAATGTTTAAACCTGTTCTTGAACTTGAGGTAAAACTGTTGGATATTTCTGTACTGTCAAATGAAATGCTATTCATGGTCAATCTCTATATTAAGTTGTGTTATCCTAAGCCCAAGGGTTTTCAAGTTATCGTCCAGAAACCGTTTAACTGTTCCGAATCACTGTGATCTTGACCTTTGACCTTCTGATCTCAATCTCAATATAGATCAACTGCTAGTAATGACCAACCTCCCTATCAACTTTCATGATCCTAGGCCCAAGCATTTTTGAGGTATCATCCGAAAACCGATTGATCAACATACAAACCGACCGACCGACAGACAGACCGACCGACATCTGCAAAACAATATACTCCTCTTTCTTCGAAAAGGGGCATATAATAGAGTTTCATAACCCATGAGCACGTCCTTTACTACTTATAACATCGTTTTCGAAAAGATAGCTGAACGAAACTATTCAAAATCCAAACTTAACATGTACCATTAAAAGCGATGTCGGATTTTTCTACAATCGTAACTCTCATAATTATATGCATTTTTTTCATTTCTGAGCATCCAGACTGATTAATAATTTCCTCCGTCATACATCTCGCATAAAATGGTGGGACATTTGTATTACATAAATAAGTATATGGCGGGTTTTGTATACCAATGCCTGTTATAAATGATTTCAAGGGACATAACTCTGACCCTTATAATTTACCATAGAAAGGGCTGATAGAGGTTGGTTCTACAGCTAAAATGTTTCGTTATAGATAATAGTTATGTATCAGATAAAGATCCCAACTCTTCTAAGAAGTACACAATTCGAGCCTATTTTCAGTTTTATAACCTCCACTACTTATCAATACAAATTGTGTGTGCATTGTGTATGAAACATTTCAAGAAGTTCAACGTCTTTGAGACAATTTAATATCATCCTACAAAGATACTTTATAAGGCTTACAAACGCAATTTATAATAATTTCTTTAACAAAATGTTGCATATTTCCGCCTTCAGATATCCGTATTCTGCTCATAGGCCGGACAGGGCATGGAAAGAGTTCAACGGGCAATACTATACTTGGACGGAATGTCTTTCAAGTGTCTGATGCCTCGACATCTGAGACGAAAACCTGCATGTTGTCGACGGTAGGTGGGAAGAACTTTATATCACTGGGCCCATTGCGGAAGCGCAGTTGGTAACATAGTCAGGTGTGCACACGAGCCCGATCTGATAAATGAATATATTTACAAAGGAATTGACATTAGTAATTATTGTCAAATAACTTTGCGAAGCTTTTAAAATGAGAAAAGACAATTAAATGCTATTAAATACATATATCCTATCTTATAGTGCTTCCTGTGACAGTTGTATTAAATAAGTATTACTTTTTGTAGTGCTGACAGTTGGAAATTTATCCAACTTTTTATTTGTACATGTCTGAATACAATACATGTATTATCAAGTACACAAATTTTAGAGTTGATTTCTGATTAATTTTTATAAGGAGAAGACGAGAGACAGGTCCAGTTCATTCTGCGATGACAGTTAAGTTTAAATATGTGTCTATAGCTACGCTTATAAGACATTCGATTTGCACTTTTTAGTAGAGGCAAACCATGAACATAAAATGATTAAATGTTATGTCAAATAGAAATCTGGATATGGAACACAGACTTTTCGCACATTCTCTTTTTAGTGGCAGACAACCCATATAAAGAATATTTTAAGCAAATTTCTTTTTTAAATCGTCATATTTCGCTCAGTTTTAAATACAAATTTAAGATTTTTGGGATGTAAGTGTTTTGTGTTAATTTCTTATTATTTATAGTAACAAAAGTACGTTTGCTTTCAAATTTATTCATGACAATATTGTTATATAATTTATCTTTACTGGAATGCAAAACTGAAACAATCTAAATAAATCATATATTTCATAAAAATACAAAAATATTCATTGTGATTTATATACAGCTGTCGATCCTTCCTTTTTATCAAAATTACCGTAAAATGTGTGTAATATGATATTCATTTTTCAATACAAAACCCTTAAGACAATGCTATTTACAATTTTGTGACATTTTCCGCGATAGAATATATCTTCTTTTTTTTTAAAAAAAACCCCATCAGTTTATTCAATTAAAAGGGAGGTAATCGGTACATGGAAATAGATTGTGCATATTATTACTGTGGTTATTGTGTTATTGTATTGGTAAGGTACGAGTATCCGGGCACTTACCTATTTAGAGTAAAAGGTTCGTGGTCACAAAAAAAATGACTGAATGGAATCTTTCATAGAAAAATACAACTATGATTATGTCGTACATGTTTTCACAAAATCTTACTAGTTTAGTTGCAGTTAATAAATCCATCTCATATAAAACATTGAGCGATTTACCATTAGATAAATTATACATTCTAACATGGCTAAAGTTTAAAAATTGCAACACAGTGCGAAACACGGTCAATATTTAGAATATTCCAAGCAAATGCCATGTTTTAAACATTACTATTAGGGGCCTAATACCTTACGTGACGCTGACACAGTTCATGTCATATAGCGTTGCAACAGTATGTTAAATAATTAGGAACAGAAAACTTTGAAACTAAATATGTGGCTACGTCTTTAGAAGAACACATTTGTTTTCAAACCATCAAAGTGGGAGTCATGTTTTTTATTCATTTTATTCATTCGTTTTTCGAATCGATCATGAGTAAAATATTGGCAACTATGATGGTTCCGTGCACGTATTGACTTTCGAACTACATCCCCATTAAGGTTTGTGAAGAGTTGTTATATAAGTTGATTTTTTTAACTGAAATACCGTAACACTTCATATTGCAGATTGTCAAACGATTTGGAAGGACTGTTGAAGTAGTTGATACTCCAGGCATGTTCGATACCGATCAACACAATCACAAAGTTCACAAAGAGTTGTTGAAATCACTCGCCCTTACTACACCTGGTTTCCATGCCATAGCTTTTGTCCTGGATAGAGATAAATATACAGAAGAAATACAGAAAACACAAGATCTCTTTTTCGACTGGTTTGGACCAGGGGTTGAAAACTTTGCTTGCGTCATTTTAACCAATACAAATGATGAGGCAACAATGAACAGATATTTGAAAAACAAACCTCACCAAAAGCTGACAGATTTAGTAAATAAATGCAATGGAAGAATTGTACCATTAAACAACGAGGCACCATGTGACGTTACTGATGGTCAAGTTCAACGCATTTTTCAGACGATCGAAGAAATTAAGAGAACAAATAACAATCATCATTTTTCAAACGTTGTATTCAAGCTTGCTGAGGCGTATGCGAAAAATAAACGCCCAAAAGTACTAACCGCTGATTCTATTCACATGCTTCAAACGGCTGGATTGCAATTCCATGTCACTGAAAAACAGTGTTCGTACTTTGATTTTGCTTTCGATATTGCAAAGAAAGAAAGCAACAAGGATGTAGATCATTTACAGGATCATTCAAGCTATTCGGAATCTGATGACATCAGCCAAACTGAAGACACTAAGTACCAGATATCTAGAACATATGGAAATCTGCCTATATTCGATAGTAGCACTAATGAACCAATTTTGAACACACCACAACTTGATGCAGCGAAACAATTGAAGCAGAAACGTACTTACAGTTCCAAGGAGCAGGATGCTTCATCAACATGCCCTCGTCTTCCTACCCTTATCGCCGAAGTCCCGGGAAGGATAGCCGGCGGATCAGATAAGTACCATACAGAAAATGAAATAGATTACGGATCGGCAGATGTTAGTTCACTATCTATTGAATCGAATAGATTAAGTAAAGGGCGAAAAGAGGAAAAGATCCGACAACTTCAAGGTAAACAGACATATGACCCTCCTGGACATATGATACCAAAAGAGATCCATGAAAATTCACGGAAAGTGCAGGAAGACGGGAATCGCAGTCAGAAACCAGGAGGAAGAAGGGCAGGTCGTGTCGTTGACATGAGCACTGTACACTTTGTTCCAGAGGACAATTCGCACAAAAGAACACATGGAAATCAGCCTTCAGAAGGGCAGAATCGCAAGTCGCAAAGCTCACGCGCAAACCGTGTAATTGACCCTAACACTGTTGAGTATAACCCAGTAAACGAATTTAAAAATGATATTAATAATACTGACGAAGAGTTGAACGGATTTCTGGACTATATAAAGGAAGCTTGGCTGTACTGTAAAAAGAAACTTTGTTGTATAATTTTGTAATTGACTATGGCTTGACACAGTTGCTAGTGTATGCAACTGTAAGAAATCGGAATCTGAACTGAACGAGTGTTGGTACATTTTTCTTTTACTGTTAAATATACTTCTTATATAACTCGTCTCAGAGGACGAAATCGTTTTGATATTTAGAAAGCAACAGTCAAAATAAAAAAGATTCGGTTTGATTGTACCTGTTTATGAGAGGAAATGAAATATGCAGCACCCCTCATGCCCAAGGCACAGACTTAAGTGGAATCCTAATGATACAGATATGTCGGATGTACTCCATTTTCCCAAAGGGCCATTTAATATAGCAACACCGAGTCCACGTACTGGAAGACATTTTACAATCACCACACGACACTTGAAGACTACTGTTTTAATAGTTAATAGATATAAGAAGATCTTTTGGAAACATTGAACGCAACAAAGCAAACAATAGCGACATGGCGTGATTGTGCCTCTTCACGAGAATTAATTAATTGTGCAATACCACTGACACCTCAAGCATCGCCATAAGCGAAATTTTATAAATATAGATGCTTTTGATGCATAGAGACAATACCCTTTACACACTCTAGCACCGTCTTAAGCGAAATGAATAATACAGATACATTGAATTGACTCCATGATAATAAAGAAATAAAACAATATAAATCAAACAAAATCTAAAACCAAGTATATTGAAATTCTTACGACTGCCACACGTCATCTTTATAAATACTGCTGCTATACTTTCTATATAAAGCATCTTTTGAAAGCAACAAATCAAAATGATAGCAGAGCCTATTCATTAGATATAACGAAATGCGCAACACCTCTCACATCCCATAGCACAGGCTTAAGCGGAGCTCTGTTATACAGATACGTTGAGTAGAATCCATTATCTTAAAGGACCAGAAAATATAATAACATATTGTCCAAGTACAAGTTTGTCAATACGATCTATGAACATAAATATTTTTTTTATGTATTTAAATACCACACATGGCGTAGTCAACCAGAAGTCTCTGTTGCAAATTGTCGTTATTCAAAGGTTATCAGTTCTGAAAACGTGAAATTATTGATGTTTAGAGGCGGTATTTCGCCAGTGAACAATTTATCATTTATCTATAAGGTATAATTGAGAAAGCTGTCCTCTTTCAATTTAATGTCCCTGTGAACTCGTCGGCCTTACCTGTCTGTACATCCGTCCGTATGTATGTCAAAAATGTATTCTCTTTTATAAACAATACACTTTTGCGAACATATATCTTAAGCCCTGTTATGTGTGGCTTGATCTTAATTGTTTACTTACCTAGAAGTGATGAATATGTCTGAATAGTTTTTTATGGGGAATATGTTGTTTTCGTTCCGGTCGTCCGCCCGTATATCTGCTCGTCTGTCGCAAAATCGCGTCCGCTCTGTATAGTTTTATCCCCTAAACGTCTTATATAATAACTTGCCACAAATGTTTAGTCGTAAAGAGACCACATGTTGAACACAACATTCATCCATGCCGGTTTATATTTTAGGTAGTACAGATCAAATGATTTATGGTTCTTTTAATATCCTAAATCATATAAATGTATCAAATAATAAGCATTGTTCTTTTCCTTTTGTTAGTTTTAACGTCGCTTTAACACAATTATAGCGACTTGAAAAGCTTTGTAAGTAATAAGCTTTGTGATTTTAATGATATGTGTGGGAAAAAAAATCAAGAAAAACATTACATCCAAATAGTTTTATTTCGATATAGTTAAGAATCAATTGGAACATATCTATATTTCTTGAAAGGGACCTCCGTGGCCGAGTGGTTAAGATTGCTGATTCCAGTCACTTGCCGCTCACCGATTTGGGTTTGAGCCTCACTCAGGGCGTTGAATTTTTCATGTGGGGAAGTCATCCAGCTGGCTTGCGGAAGGTCGATGGTTCTACCCACGCAACCGCCCGTGATAAAAGAATGCACGGAGGGGCACCTGGGGTCTTCCTGCAGCATGCATCAAAGCTTGAATGTCGCCATATGACCTGAATTGTGTCAGTGCGAAGATAAACCCAACAAAACAAACAAATATTTCTTGAAAAGCTTTGTTGTAATGAAAAGTTAAATGTTCTATTTAAGGAGAAGAATTCTATAAGACATTGTCTTTCATTTTTATCCTTTCCCTAATAATCATGTTAATTTGTTGTTGTAATTGTAAAATTCTGTAATGCACTCTTGGGAATAAATATGTTTAAACTAAACTAAATGTTCTATTTAATAATTATGTCTTTATTTACTGGTTTCTTGATATAATTTACTATAATCAAAGTTGTTACATAACCACAATTACGTACATGATTACTTCATCTTTTGCACGAACAACTAGTAACCTCTAAACAAAATTTACTTTAGTTGCAGCTGAAAGCTTTTTCCAAACACGACACATTGTTGGGATAAGTCACTCGTCAAGAAGCTATAGGTAAGGGGAGTGGTTGTCTAGCGGTTAAATGTGGAGGCCGCTCAACCCGGGAGCCGAGGATTTGTGCCCCACTTGGATCACAAGTAAGCCTTCTCATATGACATCAGCACTGGATTTTCCAGGAAGTGGACTCGATAGTGGTTCAGATAAGATTCAAGCTTTCATCACAAGCTATAAATAAATTAGTATAAACTAAAAGGATATAGTTATTCTTACAGACAAGAGATGGAACTGGTGTATGCGCATGCGTTTCGTTGCTATAATTGAGATCTTCCTTATTTATTTTCATTTATATAAGCCTCGTATTTTACGTACAACTCTCTGCTGTACGATCATTAAAAGCTATAAGAAGATACAGATTGCTGACTCTCAAACATTTATCACTAATATGCTATTTATGTTGCTGAAATAGCAGATATGATTATCACAAGAAACGCATAATTGCTTACAAAGGGAAGCTGCAGGTACAATTAGTTAATTCGTTTCAGATAAATACGTACTTAATAATGTATGTATGTTTAATTCATTTATAATCATAATAATATATAATATAATAATTAATATTAATAATTCTTTCGCAACATATAAAATACATAAGCCATTATATGGATCTATACAACATTTTGCAATAATGAGTGCTAAAAAATGACCTGATAATTTAGCTAACTTTGTAACATTGAAATAAGCCCTAGTATGCAACATAGATTAGATTTGCAATCACACCGTTGAATACTTTGTCATCAAAAGACACACTTTTTTTAGATAATACAGATAAGCAGTCAATGCAAAGGGTGCTTTCTATGCATGATTTTCAGTAGAGGCTAAGGTAACGTTCACCACAACCATCCTTAAGCATTGTGTTCAACCTGTCTAAAGTATATGCCAACAGAATATTTTATCATGTCTGTTTATGTCAACTTTTCTTTGTTAAAATTCCATAAGGCTTTCAATTTTATGTTAAAACCCGATGAAGCATTTACTCTTCACAAATTGAAAATGCATTATTACATGGTTGTAAATGCACTTCATTCAATACTGCACATGAATTGATTCGATCAGAACCGTAAAGGGAGGTAAACAAACAAAATGGATTCAGTAATATTTTCTACAATGTGAATGAAATATTTAAACCTTTGAAAAATATGTTATCAATTGATTAACGAAAAAAAGATTCAACAGGAAATTTATATACTTTATGTTCATTACAACAAATGCGGTGGCCACCTTATAAAAAGTCATAATTACCCTATAAACAAAACAAATCGCTTTATACATTTTGTTTGCATTGATAACAGGATGTGTTATGAACAGTTACTGTGACTTTATATCACAGCTACACATGAATATTGCAAGTAGCAAAATGCATTTAGCAATGAAATGTCAAGAATCAACAAAAACTGTTCTGAGACATCTGATATTTGCGACGGACAGACAAAAACAAATGTAAGATGCATCTCCCGTAAAATGGTCAGACATATTCATTTCCTCTACATCAATACAGAGTTAAAGTAAAACTGCACATTATAGGGTTCATCTAAAGTTATATGCATAAATATATTATTTAAAAAAAAGGGCATTTTGACGTATGAACGAACGGATGTGCAGAGAGACTGATGTGAAAATTGAAATCACTTTATGCAAATGCATCCCCTTACCAAAGAAACCAGTTCATTCAGTAATATCATATACAAGATAAAAACTAACTATTATCAAAATTGCGTTTTATTTTTTAATGGCGGCCATTTTGAATGAAAAAAAAAACAAACAAAGGAGCAAGAGGATTAAAATTGCAATGTCATAACATGTTATAGTGAATAAGTCCTGTATTTAGCTGAATCATAACTGTGATGTTGTTTGATCTTAATAAAAGTAGACGTTATGATTTGAGCACTTAGAGTCTATCTTTTATCTCATATTTTATTTAAATCAAATATGCGCTGACACCTAAATTCTCCCAAAAAGTATTTGATCATATGTTATCACCATTTAAAAAAATGCCCTATTTGAAACAATCATCACACTTTCTTCGACAATATCAAAGCAACATGTACATACTTATTCACATTTTATTGAAATAATTCACAACTATTTGGTTATGATTAGTTTTATTAATATGTCTAAAACACGCATTATGACTGCATTAGTGTCTAAAACACATAATATGCAATATAACTGTATTGGTGTCTAAAACACAGAGTATGCTTTATGATTGCATTAGTGTCTTAAACACATAATATGCAATATAACTGTATTGGTGTCTAGAACAAAGAGTATGCTTTATGATCGAGTTTATGTCTAAAACATAGAATATATTTATTTTATTATCTGTTTTTATTTAACGTCATTATAAACCTTATGAGATCACAGGTTTTGGCCTAGTTCCTACATGCAATTACTTTATAGACCTCTGAAACTGCAGTTCCCTATAGCATTTGCGTTTATGGTAAATGAGATATGGATGTAGCCTTCGGGTGATTAATTATGTCATATGAAATGCAGTCGAAATGTGATGAATAGTTCTACACTTTACGGCGTTTATATTCAGACCCGTCCCGGCGGATCAGTATTACGACAGGAATCTTGGTTTAAAACAACAACAAGGACCGAAGTTTTCGAATCCCATGGTGGCGTTTGTACTTTGCTTACAAATGGAAATGAATTTGCGAGCTGAGAACCAGATGATGCAATGCAATATACAAACCCAAAGAGACTCTTTCTAAATGAAAGTTGTTTTAATTTTACGTTCCTGCTCGATGGTTCTACCAGTATATGTACTTAACTTATCTTTCGTCTCAGTTATGTTGAACATTAGCATTAAAAACGGACAGCTGATCAGTTTTTACGAAAAGCTAAACTTGTCTCATAATTAAATAAGCAATAGTTAAGAGCATTGCTTGCTTAACCAATTAAAGATAAAAATGTATAGTTTTTTTATATATATATTACCGTAATTTTATTTCAGGCATTTTGTTGCAAGTCTGAATAAGCGAATTCAAAGCTTTAGTTCATACATAAATATTCTTTTATTGTACAAAACAATTCCTGACAAGTAAAACAGCTGACAAAAAGTAGTCGATTTCCTTTGATGTTTTGAACTTTGCCAACCGTCCACACAGTAAGTTGCATTCCTGGTTCTAAAGGATATTCTTCCGTAAAAAAGCCTCCCCCAAACCTTGTTATATTTTCTAGAGATCATGGCGTTCGTTTCATATATATATATATATATATCATAATTTCGCATAAGCCTGTACTGAAAAATTGGACAGGTGTTTCAATTCACACCCACTCGAACAATATCAGTTTAAGTCTTCGTTCTACAGGTTCTATTGAATAAGTGCCAGTATTAATATTAAACGTACTATATTTTTACAGATGTTCATGTGTGGGTACATAACTAATCAATTCTATTCTTCAGGATGATGTGTCAAAAGACTGGACTTTGCAGTTGGCACATTATGAAATCGTACGTATGTTGATATTATCTCCACATATCTGCAATTTGTCAGAAAAAAATCGCTGTAACTTTACTGTGTAAGCCTATGGAAACGAACTTCAATATAATTATATTAATTTTAATATATTTTAGTTTTGTTTACAAACATGGTTCATTCATTTCAAGAATAAATTTGATTCATGGACATGTTTTCTGTTTTACTCATAATTTAGTTTTTCATGATCAGTGTGTTAGATTTACCCCGACCACCAGTCATCAAAGCGTTAGAACTGTAGAAATTTTCAGATACCACTTGTTTTTATCGAATATGAATGAAAATGTATATTTTAGATCAATATCGCCGTCAATGTTTTTCTTTTTTTTTTGCATTTTAGCACGTATGTTTAAACGCATATTTCGTTTTGTGTGAGGTTTGTGTTACAAAAGAAATAGCAATAATACACATTTTAAATTAGGTAAATGTTACGTAGGCAGATAAATTCTAGAGTTTATTGTTTATTTTACTTAATTTTTTTTACATATTTAAAAAAACAACAACTAATTAATTGAAAAATAATAACATTAATTTATTAAAAAACAAACAACAGATATATATGTAATAGAAATGAGAAGGGGCTTTCGGAATTTATTCTATATATTTTTTCTAACACAACACCTAGTTCCTTGTTTCCACCCCTGCCAAATATTGACATATTTGAATGAAAATTGGATAGTCAAAATGTATAATGATTAATTTATCTTAATACATTTTCTTGTTTTCCAAATATTACATATATAATTGTAAAACGAAGAAAACAATACCAAATATATTTATCTTTAAATAAAAACTGTCCAACAGATTAAAATCGAAAAGTATAGGGCTTTTCAAAACTCTTCTCTTGATAGTTTCAACAATGATTGGAAAAATTTTTATACCAGTGTTGAATATGTAATATGTACAAACGATGTTTACTACCAAAGCCGTTACCCTTTTTCTTTACATGTTTCCTTTTCATACTCTTCTTGTTATTTTTTTCCTTTTTTTACTTGGTATCGTGCATTTAAAATTATAATATTGTATAAATATGTGTATATGAATAGATGTAGTGTTGATGTATTTACGAAATAAACGGGCTTAAACGTGGTTCCAATAACAAAAAATAATCTTAATACAACAATAACAACTGGACGTAATTGCATTGAGCCGTACATGTTACAAGATGATAACTTTAAAATGATGAGTTATCTGATAATTAACTCCCAAATGACTAGAGTATACTATGAACGTATCAAATTGATGAAATTCAGATTGTTATATACACATTTTTCTACTCAGTTTAGACGGAACGAAATACGCATCGATATTTTCGACGTTAACGTGTAAATGCTATATCATGTATCAATAATGGATAAAAAAGTACATCAACGTTAACACTTGTTTTTATTTTACTCAGTCAGACAAACAAAATGTACTTCACTTAGAAGTGAAAATTAATATGCAACAAAAATATAAGCTTTGCACCAAGAAATATCCACGTGTTCTTTCAGATTAATTTTTCGCCACTAAACTCGCGCGTATTTCCCAAGCAGAACTGAATATTTCTCGATACATATCGACTAACCTACTAAATTAAATGCGAAATTATTTAATATCGAACATAGACATACAGTGCTCCCTCCGTACAGAGGCCCTCTGAACAAAAATCCCTACCTGAAAGAACACTAACTACTGACTCAAAAATATGCTTGGTTTTCTTTGTTTTACCTCTCTACAACAACTCCCTCAAAACAGAACAACAACCAAATTTTCCGTCTCCAAAAGGGTGTTGTTGTAGAGAGGGAGCACTGTACTTGCAACATAGAGGCCAGCAACAAGTTGTACTAATTTTATCACTTTTTATTGAAGGTTTACCTCATTTTAACTGTCACATCTCAATGAATGTACCTGTGTTTGTTGTCTTTCTTATGTATTTTAAACATTAAATAGTGAGTCAAAGTTTAATTGAAACATGTTGATATTTGGTCGAGATCCCCACAAATGTGCATAAACAAACGCTGTTGGGAATGTAACTTACATTTTAGCATAAAATCGAAATTATATAATACAAATTGTTCCAAACAATTTTTTCTTAATTTCATCACGAACACAAAAATACCGTAATAAACAAGGGGTTCATGTTTTAATTCTATAACATTTTGCCAATGGTCGGATAAATTTATATTCGGGTGACATCACACTTAAGGTTCCCGCATGTGAAATACTTAAAACAGTTAACAAACTTGCATAGCTATCTTACAGAATTCATGTTTGATTTAAGATATGTTTGAAATTTAAGACACTACATTGCTTCTATAAGAGACATCATGGTTAGTAGATACACATTTCCCATGCCCAATATTTCAATCATATGATGGTAAAATTCCATGATCATTAAGGTAGCAAAAAGTTAAAGTAAAGTACACTTAAACTTCCTCTTGCCTAAAATAAATGCATCTTTTAAATGTTTGAAAAAATTTTCCTCGTTCTTTCGACCTTTATTAATGTCATCCTTTAATTCATTTAAAGGGTCAGTGTCTTCAGTTCCGTCATCAACATATTGGTTTTTCCGGTCTTCTGTGTCTGACGAACACGTTGAGTTATTGGTATTCCTGGTCGACTGTGCCTGACGAACATGTTGAGTCATAGGTGTAAAGCATACAGTATTAAGATCAACTGTCCTCTGACTTCTTGGTACTCGTGGTTTTTGCTCGACAAAGTCGGATCCAGTGCCTGGGTCGCCAGATTTACCTTCTATTTCAAATACTTTATCTAACATCTTGCATTCCTTGTCTGATAATTTCATCTGCACCCCAGCTTTTTGCAAAATGTGTATTGAATCCTGTGTTATTCGATCTGGACTTTTGTTGTAGGCATACGATGTTGCTAATTCAAATGCAACATTTGAAAAATGAGTATTATTGTTGCTTTGTTTGATATCTTCAATCAGCTCTAAAATTTGTTTAACCTGTATTTCCTTTAATATTTTATCAGCCTTGTTATTGATATATGCTACCCTACGTTTCCCGCCACAGCGCTTGATCAATTCTGATAAACCATCTGTGGTATCTGTAGATAAATATTTATCCATTGTTTTTTTATCCTCTGTTTTTGTAAGTATAATGCATGCATATTTCTCAACCCCATGTCCAAACCAATCAAAAAATAAATCCTTTGTTTTTTCAAGCTCTTCTGTAAATCTACCTATTTCAAGAACAAAAACAATTGCATGGAAGCCTGGTGTCATAAAGACTAGAGATCTAATGAGTTCCTTTTGGATCTCATGCGCTGGTCGATGAGTATCAAATGTGCCTGGTGTGTCGACGACTTCAATAGATTCCATATCGATTTACTATCTGAAATTATTTCTAATATTATTGTTATATTCTACATACGTATTCAGCCAGCCCGCTGAGCTCAGTACATAGAGTTCAGCCCGCCCGCTTAGCTCAGTAGGTAGAGCGTTGGTCTATGGATCGGGGGGTCGTGAGTTCGAACCTCGGGCGAGGCGTATGTTCTCCGTGATGATTTGATAAACGACATTGTGTCTGAAATCATTAGTCCTCCACCTCTGATTCATGTGGGGAAGTTGCCAGTTACTTGCGGAGAACAGGTTTGTACTGGTACAGAATCCAGGAACACTGGTTAGGTTAACTGCCCGCCGTTACATGACTGAAATACTGTTGAAAAACTGCGTTAAACCCAAAACAAACAAACAAACATACGTTTGTAATTACGTTTTGGTTTTAAAAAATACATTTATTTATCATATTTATCCAAATAAAATATAAAAATTTTATATATAGATGTTTAAGGAAGTAGGTGATATAAAATTACTCAAGATTTTTAAAAGGTATCTGATTTTTCGCGTGTTTCTTGTGTAAATTCGACTAATGTCACGGACAAGGTATGGATACTTTTGAAGAAGTTACTTCTGTATAAGATCAAATAACAAAAGTCAAATTTATTTGATACTAGGAAAATAAAATGGTAAAATTTTATTGAAAAAAAAATCATTTCCAGTTGTTATAAAAACATTAATCAAAATAATATTAAAACATATCAGGCAAACAGTTATTAAAGACAAGTATTTACACTATTTATTTCTATCATATTCATATTTATCACCTACATTACCTCAATTGTTGAATTAAATATTAAGCTTCAAAAGTATTTTTCTTGATGCAAGAGTCATACCCCTGACCAGGCTGAGGTTTTAGTAACTGATGACGCTGAAAAAGACGCTTCAAATTTTTCTTCGCCGAGGATTGAATTTGCAGTTGAACTTTTCCCATGGCCCGTCCTTCCAACTAGTAAAATACGGATTTCTGAAATAAATTATTAAAACTGTCAAAAATATTCGACTCATAGAAGTGTTTATCACATGTATAAACACTTACGCACACAATCACGCTCTCATACACATACGCAAATACATACCTAAGGTCAAATATGAAATTATATGTGAACTGATTTCAAAATATCATTGTCACAAATGATAAATATTAAGTAGAACTCGCTATAAATCAAGTGTTGATATCAAAATCATACCAAAACAATACAGACAACAAAACGACAGATAAAACATCACCGGACTGTGTAAATGGTTTTCATGTTATTGTGCCTATTGTGAAAAGTAAGTGACGTTAATAACGGTATTTACAACACAACGTCGGCTGTCGTTATTTTGTATTTTTGACACTCCCTGCCTTTCTGTTACATGTTTGCTTGTGTAGTATCTAACTTTCATGATTTTAATTGAAATTGGTAGACATAGTCAAATAAAGACTGGACCTTTTATTATCCTATTAATATTATATAATAAACATATTAAGGCAGTCAAATTAATTCGGTGTTATCCCGGACGGTTTTGAACCAATAAATGAGAGTGTGTGTTTTACTATAATTTCATTGACTATAATGCATAGACTCATTAAAATCGAGTTTGCTGTTATGTCACTTGGTTGCGTTCTATTGAATATTTTCACAGATCTTCTGACTACGTATTTAATACTTCGGTGGTATCATGTACGTTTAAAACTGCAGCATATAACATGTCACGATGTCATTTAACTCAAATTTTTTTAGGATAAAATATGTAATTTGAATATTCAACCAAAGATGCTATCAGTAAAAGCAAGATAATAGGCATTTACTTTGTTGCAATGGCTTGTTGGAACTCCATCTTGTAAGCATACATGAAAATATCATTCAAAAGATATGAAACTTCACATGGTTGGAACTGTGCAACCGTCAGATTTGACGCTGGACTCAATCACTGACAGCAGAATCTTTAGTATACTGGTTGCAAAATATTTGTTGTAGCAGAATAATTGTCATTATGTCAACAACTACAAAGTGGGTTCTTGTATTTAAACTTCATTGAGTCTTTTTTTTTCGACAATACTTTTAAATTATTGAGTAGTTGAATAAGTATTATCCTTATGATGCACAGTGGTATCATTCCTAAATGAAACATATTCCGCTAGCTTTATGAAGCCAAAGTTGAGAAAGGTTATACTAAACTTTGTTCGATCGCTCCATCTTTTTACCCCGAAGAGCCATTAATCAACTGATAAATCTGGTGTGACTTTGGCATCCATTTTTGACAAAATGGAAATTTACATATAGAAAGGACTTTGTGCATTTATGAGCAACCATAAAAACAACTCTACAGTTATGACTGCGTCGCTGCTGACTTGCTCTACAGTTAGAGGTACTTAATAAGAATATTGGTTTCATCCGTTTTTTTTTATCGTTATTCTTCCCTGATGAAGGCTTAACGCCGAAACGTTGGAAGTTAATAATTGCTGTTGATTTTTCCTGTTTGTTTCATCTGAATTCGAAATACCTATTAATTGATATATTGATTTTCAGCGGCAGTTCATGACCTCTCCAGCTACGTGTACTTTTTGTTTAAATCAACATTAGATGAATGATAATCATATAATATTCACTTACTCGAATCGATGCTGCACTTTGAAGTCATATTTTATATATCCAAACTCAAAATGTATACACTACTTCATGCTTTATATGTAACTTTATCATGGTATGATATAAATTCAGATATGAACTTAGTACTCCGTGTTTAAATTCAATCTGATAGTGTATATCTTACTCTGTTGTGTATATAACATTTATCAAAATGAGATACCGTGTTATGTTTGAACACAGCTATTAAAAACTCATAATAGCACATGTATACACGCTAACTAATATCATAAATGTGTGACCTTTATATTTACATTGTAACTGGACAGCTTTATCTTTTAATACCTGTTCTTGATATTTTTCCGGCCGCAGGCCGGTATAGTTTTTATTTTTACTTCCTGTAAATATCTGGAACAAAGGTCATTTAACAGCTGATTAAAATAGTTACTGTACATTTTGATTGGTGGATGAAACATTTTAAATGGGATAGATAATATTTTCTAAAGGGGTATTAAGGTGCTCTTAGGTTTATTGTTAGACAGTACAGTCCGTTGCAAGAATCTTGTGGATCAGCTGAATCCCCTCGGTAGCGAAACGGATCGATCTTCTGTAAAAGATTTACAGTCAACTCGCCCTCGTGTCAACAGGAAAGTACAGAAAAATAACATCATCTTTGCATTCCCGAATTTATAATAAACTTCTAGTGTGGGTAAAATACATGGACTGTGTATTGAACACTATACTGATGAAGCATTATGTCCTATCCTTCTCTTTTTGAAGAGAACCAAGAGAATTCGTAAAACTTACAAAGTTCTCATTTCTTATAAAACGTTTAAGTCAGTTACTACTAGTACAATAGCCAGATGGTTAAAACCGTTTTAATGTTGTCCGGTATTAAAACTAGTGTCTTCAAGGCTCATTCTTTTCGATCAGCTTCTACTTCAGTAGCCTATGATAGAGGTTGTTCTCTGGATCGTATACTGAAAACTGCTGTCTGGAAAAATGATAAGATTTTTTACGAATTCAACTACAGTTCGTTTAACACTTTAAACAGGAATTTAAATTTTACCAGTGCAGTACTTAGTCGTTGTTAGAGGGAGGAATCCTTATTCATAGACAGTGTTGTATGTGACAATGTTTCCAAGTTGTTTGGATATTGACCTTTTGTATATAATGTGTTATACTATTTAACCTGATGACAATGTGTTTCAGATCAGAGTTTTGTTCCCCTCTGGCTCCGCTAAAATGAGGACGTTACTCCCTCCAGTACCTAAAAATCTAGACCAGAAAATTCACAAGAAGCCACCATTTCATACCTTTATATATATATATATATATATATATATATATATATATATATATATATATATATATAAAATCCTTGAGGGCCCCAATCCCGTACCTACCAAATCTCGGCGCTATGCATCTCGCCGATGACGACTTCGTACTAAACTGATGCCCCCATCAAATATTTCTGAATCCGGGCCTTTAACCTCTGTAAGCACAGACCGCAACCAAGCAAATAAAAGCAGACTCGAGTGAATCCAGTCTGTTCATGAGAGGTAATGAAATGTGCAAAACTCTTAAGACAGTAGCGCTGTCTTTAGCGGAAATCTATTATACATAAATATAATACTATAATAATAGACGTACGTATTGATCTCAAAGGACGAAAAAGGTATAACAACACCGATTTAATGATATCTAAAATATTTTTCAGCCTACATTCTTTGATGCAGTTAGCTACACATATATCTAAAATAAATAGTTCCTATTATGTTTGCAGCTGATATTTTAACATACATGTTTACATAACTGATTTTAGGTGTGCTTTGCATTTTTGCAAGGATGATTTTAGATATGCTTTACATTATGCAGTGTGTTTTACATTTTTGAGTGGATGTTTTTAGGTCTGTTTTACATGTTTACATAAATGTTTATGCTTTACAATTGGCGTTTGCAATGTGGGCTCTTCTCCGCGATATATGACCATTTTGTGTCGATTCGCCGTAAAACCCGACTTACTCACTCACTCACTCACTATTTGAACTTTGTGTTTTAGTTACACTGCATATATTCTGATTAACATTAACATAACTAATTCGTCGCCGGTTTCAAATTTGTAGTGGACGGAGAAGCTGAAAGCCATGCACTTCCTGTTTTGGAATTGAGTTTGGGGTAGTTTTCACAGTAAAATTAAATCATTATATCGTCTTGCCAAGCTATCATAAAATATCAAAACGAAACCAATGGATATTCAATAAGTATAAACTCTGACGGGGAATCTTGACAGCCATTTTGAATTTGGAAAACTGTCAGGCGAGCTACATCTAGTGTTAAAGTGATATAAGGGCACTATATTTCACGTTTTTGAACTTTATTCAATAAGATTTTCAACAAAAGATGAAACATGGGAAAACTATTTTAGATATTTGAAAATTTTATTTTTTTGCAAAATTATGTCGGCCATTTTGAATTGTGTCGGCCATTGTGAATATAGGCTTTCAAAATAGGCTTTCAAAATCTTACTTTTTCGAAAATTAGATATAAGGATTTCATTATCAAATCCCATTTTGTCTACTTCTAACATAAAATATTACTTAAATGATCATTTTAAACAAGTCTTAGAAAATTGGCGGCCATCTTGGCGGCCATTTTGAATTTCAGACGCCATGTTGTTTTTGACGCTTGGTTCTCGATAGAAAAATTATTGTATAGTTTCAAACAATAAACATGCAAAGTTATTTGCTTGTAGAATTATATGAACGACTTTTTGTATTATCACTCTAACTATATCATCTTGTTTTGTGTGCATGAACACGGTAAGTGTTTCTGTGAATAAAGATTGTTTAGGTACAAAGATGCAAATATATACTTAATTATGAAACTGCATGTGTCGCAATTGTCCTGCCAATCAACTTCATACCCATTCATCTATTTAGACGTATACATGAACATATAATTTACACAAAGACAGATAAAAGGTATACCTGTATTTACCAGCCGAATTAAATCAGATACAAAGCTCAAATTTCAGGACTCTTTCTAGAGAACATTTTATATTAAGTTCGCATGGTTTATTTAGTAATGATTGTACTGTTTCTATTAAATATGACAATACATTTGTTACAGATTTCGTAATACATCAAATTTAAACAGGAGGTGCTTCAACCTATAGAAATTATGACGCACATAGACATTTCGGACCACAGAGGATATTGGCAACATCATGTTAATAAGGACGAATTAATTACTGTTATGAGACGTAGGCGTTTATTGAAAAGGGTGAAAATTATTGTGCATATTTAGTCTCCAAAATTCAAACAAATAAAATGAAAATATACAAAACAGATATCACATCATCTATCAAATTGCAAAATGCACATTTGCATTAATTTCCATAATATATTCAATTCGTCTTTTTATTAAACCATTATTAGTCTTTCATTTCCCATTTCTTAAGAGTTTTCAGATTAACAAGGGAAATCAATTTGATAGATAGCGGCTTTTGGCAAAAATAATTCAAAAGAAATCATACATTTGCATCAGCATGAAGCTTTCATCATTATAAAAGTACAAATATTAACTGATAATAGAAGATCAATTGATAATGCCAGTGGAAAACGAATTAGATTTATTTGTTTCCGGGTAAGTTCAAAATGATCATTCTTCACCGAGTGATCAAAAGATGCATATTTTCAGAAATAAATTCCTTCTCATAGCAAACTTATGAGAATCTATTAATTTAGTCTGATTGATTAAGGCTATGCCAAAAAGAGATGCCACTGATTTTTTTTTTTCGGAATCTATATGTAATGGAATGAATCGGAGGGATTACACGCTATAAATGTATGATAGAGACTATTGGTTTATAATTATGGATTGAAACATTTTTCTTTTATTTTAGAGATACGCATTTAATATTCTTAAAACGTTTTTTAATGATTATTTGCAAATGAGTTTCTTCTTTCCATCTTTGCTTATCACCATTTTAATATTAGTCTCTTCTCAGTATCGAGCAGGCAGGTGAATAGCTATTTCTGAAACAAAAGATTGCCAAATTGTATAACGTTAACCGCGCCATTAAAGGAAGATACTTTTGCCATTAAGAATACCATTCTGTTTCGCAAACTTTGCTTAAAAGCAGATAGAGCTCAAAATATGTTGTTAATTTCAACGAAATATTCACATAAAAAAGTTCATAATTAAAAACTTAGACCCATTTTAAGGTTTTTATCATATTGTTCTTTAATTTAAGTATAGAGTTGGTATTATTTATCTTACAGAGTCTGTGAAAAAATTATATGAACATGTCCTTGAATCACTCTGGCCATAGATTTATCAGATCAAGTGGTTCCAACGGTGTTTGAGCGGTGAATTTAACGCAGATCTGATGGCGAAATATGGCCGATACTATAAATTCCCGGTCTTGTAAGTACGATTTAAAGGAATTTCTACCCATTAAATAACGAATCAAATGTCTGGAGCGCAAATGTGTCCACTTTTTAGCACATGTGTCCATTAAGCTGTGATTTGTGCCATTTATTGAAACACTTCTTTACAGTCCGACGGGGAAGGAGATTTTTTACAGTTTTTGACAATATCGCATCAAATATAGTGTTAATCGGGAACAAGTAGGTATCAAAACACTTTCTATGTAAAGGGCTTCCTCTTAAAATAAATCGAGTATAAAAGAAACAATCGGGTTTGTTTCTGAAAAAGTTGGCCGAAAAACCTAATGCAACGCAGTTTCGATTGTATCGCTTCGCAACGCAATCAAGTGGATACCGTTCTGTGTCTTACTTGCTTCCGTCTTTAGAAAGTCATTAGAGTCTCACTATGAATAAATTTAGAGCGTTCTATATCATTATAATGATCCCGCCATTTCTAATATATTGTACTTTTACATATTTACATTCAGTATTGCATTATCTGTAATATTGTCATGTGTCTGGTTGTTCTTTATTTCTGATGTTAATCCACAGTCTTTCCCGAAATTGAGAAATTTTAGCCCAGGACACGATGAAGATTATTCGATTAAACCTTTACTGAGTTGAGCTATCAAAGAAAGGTCAAACGTATACTATACGGCGTCTACAAAAACGATGTATTGTACACTTTACGCATGTAACTTTTATATTTACTGTTTTTGTATTTAACCTGAGGGAAATATTGATTAAACGATGGAATATATGCGGTGATTGTTGTTTTATATGTACGGTAAATGCTTTCCTGAAGACAATAATAACATGACACGTTTGATTAATAAAACAAGACTTTACCAAATAAATAAAGATCGGCAATAAATCTCCCTCATTCAGTGTACGCGCGCATTGAATGTATACTATCAAACCTGTGTAATACCTAAACATAACCATTAAATTCAATAGGGGCGATTTAATGTTGGTGTTAAATAACATTGCTGACAATTAAAGCACGAAGTACTTTGAATGCCTACTGGAGGTAAGATTTTTCCAAAAGTACCTTTATTCCAGTTCGAGACGTTCGCCGTCCGGTTCTTGGTTCACCCGTCCATCCGTCCGTACGAAATTAAAAGTGCTTATACATGTAAATGAAAAAGTATTTGTCTTTTCCTAACAAGTTATTTACAATTTAGAAACGAACAAATTGCGCTCTGAAAATGCAACGGAAGCTCTCAGTGGTTGCTAATGCTCAGGTGCTCAAGGGGGCCTCGTATCGCCTCCGGCCTCCAGGACCTTCGGCTCCACCGGGGAAGACCCCAGGTAGGCCCCAGGACTCCTGCCTGAGGTTTTTTTCCTACGGCCGTGCTGTTCGCTTGACGTATCATGACGTTGTCACTATGATATATAATATGACGTAATTATTTCAACCTATTCATTCTCAAATAATTTCCTTATGAAATTATATTCAAGATATATTTCCTGCTGGTATGCAATCATGGCTGCATTTCCTCAAGCAAATTTCAAATGGACACTTATACATGTATTATACTGCTCAAATAAATGTTGAAGTACAGTGCCGATTTTTTAGCTTTCAAATTTAAATCATGTATTCCTACGTTTGTCCAGAATGCGGGAAGTCATATAAGCATCAGAAAACTCTAAACAGACATACAGCTTCACATATTGGGGGCAGGCCTCATGAATGTGCCATTTGTGGCATTGGGTCTTAAGAAACGAAGTGTACATAAATTATTCAAAGAATCATGACACGGCAAACCCTTCCTTTATGTGCCAAACTTGCGATAAATGCTTTACGACGGAATCCACACTTTATCAACACGCAATAATTCCCGGTTCAGTGTAGTAAATGTGAAAAGTTCTACCTAACGTCATCAGCTCTGAGAAAACATTACCAAGTTCATGAAGAGATAAAGAAGTACAACAAATGTTCCAAGCACTTTATACATCTGGATGAACACATCAAGTCAAGCGGACTAAAAATATATGTATGCATAACATTTTACTGTTAATTAAAATGTTATACACCAATAATTTGTGTATAGTGTTAAAGCAACGTTACGAATAAATCCCTTGTGCGTTTTATATGCTAATAACGTAATACAGGCCTTAGCTTTTTATGGCTAGGCACTAATGACTTTTTGTAGGACGGATATAACTTCGCAAGTAAGACACAGAACGGTATCCACTTGAAAGCGTTGCGTAGCGACCCACTCGAAACTACGTTGTATTAGGTTTTCGGCCGATTTTTCAGAAATAAACACGAATAATTCTATGAAAATACACACGCGTTGTTTTAAGAGGTAGCCCTTTAAATAAAAAATGTTTTAATGACTACTTGTTCCCGATAAACACTATATTTGATGCGATATTGTCAAAATCTGTCAAAAATCTCCTTCCCCCTTCGGACTGTACAGCAGTGTTTGAATAAACGGCACAAAACGCAGCTAAATGGACACATGTGCTAAAAAGTGGACACATTTGCGCTCCAGGTGCATCCACCGTTTTCATTTGATTCGTTATTTAACGAGTAGAACATCCTTTTAATCATACCTACCAGACCGGAAATTTATAGTATTGGCCATATTTCGCCATCTAAATTTGCGTAAAATTCACCGCTCAAACACCGTTTGACCTACTTATCTTATAAAGCTATAGCCAGTGTGTGAATATGAATGTTAGATTGTAGTCAAATGTGTTGATATCCTTTTTAGCTAAAAAACTTAAATATTAAGATGTTTATTGTCCAATATGAAATAATTTCTTGCCAAAATTAAGAAGTTAACATTCAGATGATTGCATAAATATGTAACTGAACACAAACATCTCCGTGGAATCCTGTGAAATGGTTGCTGCTGGGATTCTCCATATTACATTAAGTGAAAATTGAAATTATCATTTGATCAAAGCTCTGCATATGTAGATTTAAGAAATAATTCATAGCAACAAAATGCTTTAACACTATGCACGACGTGTGGTTATACGTCGGGCGTAATAATTATTTGAACGAAGTATTACCACCCGAGTGTATAAATAGTGTTAAAGCACGTTTGTGCTATAAATCATTTCGATTCTAATATGCCCTTAATCCCAAACACTAAATAAAATATAGAAGCGCTCTTTTTTGGTCGCAACAAAATCTTCGACGTCACCGCACGTTAACGTGGCGTTATTCTAGCGTAAGAGTGTTTTAACAGAGACAAACATATTAGAATACTTCATAAGACCTATGCTAATGTGGTGAAGAACAACTGTACTAAATACAAATTCGATCAACTAATTATTTGTGCACGCATCGCGTTTTAAGCTACTGAACTTGTTTCACTGGACAACTGACAGAGTGAAATACGCGGGAATACACGACAAATCAGATGTCTTCAACACAGGCTAAAGCCAAAATCACAAAGTAGATCTGCCGCCGTACGGCGAGTATTTGAGTGATATTCTGGCAACATTTTCCAGCATCCACCAAGCAGCAGGTTAAATCAAATGGCGGAATAGTATATAAATTTGGCCCATCGGACTGCATTCGGGGAAAATTGAAATGCAGCGGCGAGCCTGAGTATTTTTGGCCTTTGTTTAACCCGTCAACACATCGTCCGACTATTGGAAGAGGACTGGGATGGTGCTTGCTTAAATTGGGTAGTGACAAAAACAATGCGATTTCTGTTAAATGCTTTCAGAATCGAGCGGCGACCGTACTGTCACCGTCCAGACATCTGTAGCTGTCCTAACAGGAAATTCCGATGTACAGTAATCGACCTAATATCTGATGATGTCCGTCAGAGCGCATGGCATCGTTCATTTTATGACCATGACCTAAACTGGAGGTTAACCTATGATCTCTAGGTTGATGAAATATGCCGCTTAGGCAAACAATTATGCTATATATGATTTAGGCCCACTTGAACACAAGCAGTTCTCCCGAATCGTATACCAGAAGAAATGTTCACTGTGAGTAATAAATTATTATAATATAAAAATAGAAAAAACTGCTTGTAAATATATACCTTTGTACGTATACATAATATGTGAAGACTTCATTTCTGGTAAGTTTAAAATGTAACTTTGACTTTCTTGGTATAATTACCTTTTACCAAGAGTATCGTTTCCATAAGGGCTTAAAATAGCGATTTTGTTGTTCATTTTCACTGTCTGGTATAACTATAAATATTGATTCTCAGTGGACTTCTTTCTCCATGATTAAGGTAAGTAAATAACATTGCCGCTCCGTTTAGTTATAATACTATAATGCTTATGGAAGTTATTTACTATTCGAAGCAAAATATAATATATATATATTTTTGTTTAGATTTTCGTTATGATTTATTTTATTTTGACGTTATGTTATGTAAACGTAAATTGATGATGAAATAATTTAGATGATTAATGAATTAAAAGGGTATTTAGGGTACAAAATGCGTTGATTGGAAATGGATAAACGATTACTATGTTCAAGTTTAAATCTATTTTCTGACCCTAATCATATAACTAATTTAAAATGTAATTGATTAAACAACAGAAATTATATTTTAGAGAGAAAGCAATTTCTGCTAAGGGTAATACTTAGATAATGAGCTATGATCGGAGCAAAACCGTTTCTCCTATTTATATTTTTCTTACTCACATTGATTAAAGAGTACGAGCAATTCGGTTAATAGCTGCATTTGCCACATACTGTCTAGTAAAAATGTGTAAACATCTCATTCATTTTTATGACAGTTCCGATAATAAGCCCCTAAAGTAATACTTGTTTGAAATATTGTCTTCAAAATTGTACCTTTTATAGCCCCATATGTTCGATCTATAACTAGGTTTTATAAAAAGAAATTTTTAATTGATTCTAAGGTTCGAAACAAGTTCATAGTTATTCCTATGAATGATATAGTCATCGCACCCTTGTGGCAATAAATGGAAATGGCAGTGCTTTGATAGCTATTGACGACGAAATATGGTTGGTTTTAGAAGAAAGGTACGTTGTTTCTCTTAGTCAGAGATGTTAGTTTCCAATGTGTGTTCATTGATACTTTACATGTGTTATATGCAACATGTCGTTTGCTTTTGTTCAGTTATCAAAAACAGCGACATAATGATAGGTCATGATCCCAAATGCCTCTCTAATACTTATTTTGTAACCTGTAAGCACCTGAAAAAATACACTGACCTACTAGTTGAATGGTTTCCTCACATAAGAATATACACCCCTTTAGGACAAAAACGTGCACTCCATAACCGCGACCACACGATACATCTGTATATAATTTATACACAAAATTGTACATACAGAAATGAGGACAAAAACCTTATTGAACAACCGGTGGGAGTTTTTTTACGTTTGCTGCGGACCAAATCTCCTTATAATAAAATGTACAAGGGTCCATGCTCAGTTGCAAATGTTTTGTTTTTGACAGTGGCGAAGAAATAAACGTGAATATTCAGTGTTGTGATTCTTGAACTGCGATGCATGTCAAAGTTGGAAATACATGTTTTTGTACAAATCACGCAGTATGACTTGCTAACTTCAGTGTTAGGTTTCAGTTTTGTATACATACATTTTTCAAAGATACATCCAATAAAAAAGCTTGAAGAATTATGAGCGATTTTCATGGTCTTTTTCAAAGTTCGTTTGTATGCTCAGACTCAGTCGGTACTTTTGTAATGTTCAGTGTTTCTTTATCCTGACCTTAGCATTCAATATAATAATGGAATTTTTAAAACATAAGGGAAAGAAATGTTTGACTGTAAAAAAGTGTATTTCATTAAGATGTATTCATTTTTTATTTCTTGTAAACATGCAGACTACAAATAGAATACGATATCACACTGCAAAATATACTAACCCGGAAGTTAGTTTGACGAGTTATAATGTCGTTTAATGACAAATGCAATTGTCTTCATAATATTGTTTGTTTTGTTGGATTTAACGTCGCACCGACACAGGATAGGTCATATGGCGACTTTCCAGCTTTAATGGTGGAGGAAGACCCCAGGTGCCCCTCCGTGCATTATTTCAACACGAGCGGGCACCTGGGTAGAACCACCGACCTTCCGTAAGCCAGCTGGATGGCTTCCTCACATGAAGAATTCAACGCCCCGAGTGAGGCTCGAACCCACATCGATGAGGGGCAAGTGATTTGAAGTCAGCGACCCTAACCACTCGGCCACGGAGGCCCCCTGTCTTCATAATAGTCTGGAATCATTTAACTTTAATGACATCATTTAAAGAAGAGGTTTAAACAAGAAATACAGTAAAAGTTGCTTTAGCGGTCGCCTCTTTTAAGCAGGTAACCTGTCTTAAGCAGCCAGTGTCTCATTTCACACAATGGTCATTCATTCATTTTAAAAACTACCTGCATTAAGCAGCCATCTGCGGTAAGCAGTCATTTTTTCCCACTCCCTTGGCTGGCAACTTAAGACAGGTTTTTCTGTATCTTTAAAAAGAGATATTTGGCGTTGGTAAGCTTACCAGTGGGGGTTTAATATATTGAAAATGTTGGATTGCAGTACATTGTTACAGTACATATAAATAACAGTCTCCTGCGCGATATGTACATAAGAAGACGAAATTGAGACGCTTTGTACGAGTTCGAAAATACCTATGCAGTTTTAAATTAATACTGCATTTCTGACACTTTTCGGTAGATAAACCAAACATTTTGTGATTCAAAGACATGTGAAGCACCTTATTTTATTACTATTAGTTTAATCGAGCGGCTGAAATCAATCCGAAAGTACATAACAGAGTTCGCGGAGATAGCCGAGCCCACCACAAACGCCAACTACACTGTACATAAAAATACACAAATTTAAAGTTCCAAGATTTTTGTACAAAAACCAGTTATAATTCAGGTACAACTCCAATATAGCGTGTATAAGTACATCCTGTCTCACCGTAATCTTCTGTGCTTCTCCAACAAATGTCGTAAGAGAAGTATCTACTGTATCTATGTAATAATCTGCTGAAATGCAACGAAAGTTTTGAGACTCGGTTTTTTATTTCAGCCAATAAAAATACTCATGTATCCATTTCGGTCCATCCTGCTGATTTTTTACGGTTGAAGAATTATCAAAGTAGGTTGAAACAGCTAGACCAAACAACTTCCAAGATTGGACTTGCTGAGTAATTCTGTATTGAAAAGATTTATGATACAAAACATACATTACAGACAGGAAGAAAATGTAATAAACTATACTGAAGCATGGAAAATGTATATTATACAGCTATATTATGGTAGGCACAACAGAAAAACTAATAATTTAGTCTAAAATTTTGGTAACTATAGCAAAACCAGTATATTCCGGTAGGGGACCTTTATTGCTGATCAACAGTGGTTGGAAAGGCTGTTGTTTGTTTGAAAATGGTGAATGTAATGCTTTTAAACAGTTTTACACAATTTATTCATTATGCCACTAAAGTGGCGCTTGTTTATATTTGTTCCTCAGTTATCCATTATATGATCATAGATTTTCACATTGTTCACAATGCATAAAACAGAATATTATTTTAAAACTCATGCGCATATTGCTTCGATAGCAATAGATGACGTTGTTGCTATGATATTGATAAATATCTCTTATGAAATTTACATAAGATGCACAGGATTGGTGGATGCATAAATGAGACCTCTACAGATGGAGAAACTTTGGATAAAACCGTACCAGACAGCCATCTTCAGGCATAAAGTCTATCAAATGTTTTGTAAAGTACTAAAGTGACTAATAATAATGAAATGAATGGAAACAAGATGCTTTCTTTGGAAATGACGATCGCTCTTTGGTTGATTGTCTTAGGAGGTTTGTTCGACTTTTAGTAGATATTATTAATTTTCATTATGAATATTCCTAAGGAGAAAACATGTATTTCTGTAATGACTATTTATTTTAAAAGTCATATTTATTTATAAGAAAACAACAACCACAATGATAATAATAATATTAATCATAATAGTAATATTAATAATAATAACAATACTAAAGTAACTTTATTTGAAGTGGATGTCATAGCGGGGTTTTAGCCAGGCTATTATAGGGTGTTCAAAACGTACATGCAATACAAAGGTCGTATCCTGCATCCGAACACCCGAAATTAAATTAATCTTAGAGTGATTGCAATTCCTGTCAGAGTTTGCTTTTTTTTGACAAGCATGACCAAAGTGCAGCAACTTCTTTAATCTTGAAAGTTTATCTAATGGTACACGGGTTTCCATTTAAACTGAGTGTAATTTTAGCTCCATAAATCTGATAGTTTGAATATATTTCATTACAAAGGAATAAATACATGTTTGTAATAGAATTATTCACTTTTGTTATTTTAACAGATATATATTTTTTGAAAAGTATGTTAAGGAACATATATTCTGAAATCAGGGACAAAAGGGTCTGGCCTAAAGTTTTCTAACATTAGCGACGACCCTTCCCCAATAGCAGGTTAACATAACAGATGGATCTATAACTTAATATAAAATGCATTTTTATACAAAGAATCATGATACAAACTTTCGATGGCTAGACAAAAAGAAAAAAAATTCTAATTTTGGAATTTGATCACCCTCGATTCCTCTTGCCTTGTGTGCCCAAGGATAAAGATCAGCGACTGAGTACTTCCAATTATGGTATACAGTATATAAACCACATCAGTTACTGGAAGTTTCAAAGCGTCTGGTTAATTTAATAGATCACTAGACTTCTTTGAAAAGAGCAGAATTGTCTTAATCGGATAAATGATAAATACGAAAAACGTAGTATTTTTTTCTGTTCAGAGGATAATATTGTAGGGTACTGGTAAATAACTAAAATCTTTGGTTTGTTTATAAGAACAATTTTTAGCATCTTCATACAAATTGCCGCACGTACATTGTGGAATTGTAACGTAGATGATAGCTGAAAAGATCGTTGTTTAAGCTACTGCATTTTTTTTTGTATTCGGGCAAGATTCAATTGCAGGAAATGGTCACCTACAGGAAAATGTTGGAACGAAGGATGGGTTAAATAGTTTAATCAGCTTTATTTTGAATGACGAGGGAGTGTCTATATTCCGACGTTTTATATCTAAGACATTTAAAAGCGTAATAGAAGACGTTAGTACTGAATATCAGATGTAGAATTAATTTCAAGACGGCGGGCAACAGTTTCGTAATAGATATAGTTTTTCAGGCTGTATGAATTTGTACCTTTAACCGTACTAGGTAAAAGGTCATTTAAGTGGTTTGGTAAATCGGCATTATTGTATTTGAAAATAAGAAATAGTTGCTGTAATTAACGTCTGTCGGATCATGAAATAAAGCCAATTAATTTAATTTATCATGATATTTATGGAAGCATATCTTGTTACTGTTCTAGCGATGATGTTGGATTTTCTCAAATGATTTGTTTTCGTATGATGTACACTTATCCCAAAATAATAGAGGCATACTCTTGCATTGGCCTCACGTAGGATGTGTACATTTGATTGAGACATGCTCCTTTAAATTTAAATTTTAAAACTTTTATTTTTCTTAATACTTTAGATGCTAAAGATGTAGTTTAGACCAAAAAGTCTGCTGAGACATAACCTTGGAGCTATTGTGACAGCATACTTATTTTGATTGGTGTCACAAGTTTTGAATCATATGTCAACTTAATTGCCCCATGTGATTTTGGAACAACTTGTGAGTGAAAACAATTGTATCATCCTTTTATGGTCGTAAGAGTCGACAAAAGGGGTCTTAATACTTGCTTTTTGCTGTATCTATGTGATTCCAGCATGTATAAAACTTTTGATTCCATAACTCATATTTTCATTTCGATGTGAATGAGAAGTGGAACCAAAACATTTTCTCAAGTCTAATATATCAACGGGTATTATCAACAAATCTGACTCGGATTCATTACATGTAATAGAAAGAGCATTGAAACTCGAGGGTAAATGATTTGTACGAGGGGGCGTAGCCCCCGAGTATAAATCGTTTACCCGAGAGTTTTAATGTTCTTTCTGTTTTGTATCATAGCCATCCATATATGGTAGTTCAGTAGGCGTTCCACATTGCCATACACAGCTTAAAATCCTTGCTTTACCAATGTGTAAAGCTCAGGTAAAATAAACCAATGCTAGCACAGAAAATCAATACTGAAATGCATGTCGCTGTCTGCTATTAGAGACACGCCCATACACATTGGCATACTTTCCTATCCAACAGTGCGGTAACTAGCGTGCGGGTATTTAATACCAGCACACTTTTACTTACCCCACCCTGCGCTCAATGTATACGATTTACCTGCACCAAATTTGTTAAGAAAAAACACCGAGCTATGATACAAGTTATAAAAATATTCTGTTCTGATTTGATTACTTTCAAAACATGCTACAGTAATAATAGGTTTTGAAATAAGAAATTTTTATTATTTGTACCAGAAAGAGGAAGATAATTGGAATCTTCAATTTTGGCTTCCATTCATAGACAAGGGAAACGATTACCGTGCCTCATGCTGGCAGCTTAGAGATGACCAAAATGAATACATTGGGGACCGGAGGCGTACACAATTCCTTCGATACCATGCTGTAGTCTATCTATTTAGAAAATCTATCCATTTTTAGTAACACAATTTCATCAAGTGTATATGTGCGGCTGTTTTCTTTGAATGGCGCTTTCTTTTTGAACTTTTGTATTTGTTTCATTTTTGGTGTTTAACATCTTTCAAAGCCAAATTCATAGTATGTCTTGAACTTAAGAAAAGTAAACATAAAGCAGCTAAAAAGCCTAATGATATTAATAGCGTTTATTTTGCATTTCTTCCAATTTCGGACAGTGTTCAAAGTTTCCAAAACGTAGCTTTAACATTGAAATTTAAATACTTAAATGGTCAAGTTAAAAATTTTATTGAGCATTTCCTTCTACACTAAATCAAATTAATATCTTCGGTGTTATGTTTTCGATTTAATTATCTTTCACAGTCTTTCATCCTAACACAAGTACTTTGTGTACACGAAACTGTGTTTGCATTGTCGGAGAGGGGGAACAATCATATACATGTAAATATTATTTTTCGACTCGTGATCAGTCAATTTATCTTTTCTAAAGATAGCCCACTTTATTTCTATTGCCGCTTCTCGGAAGTAAAAGTAACAACAAGATACACTTTTTGACTGCCATTTATAGTTGTGGAGAGTAAGCGCTTACCAGAGCTTATAACGAACTGAAGATAAACGGGTTGGGGGCGAAAAACATTGTTGATGTTAGGAGGTATCCGCTCGTCAGAGGTTCCTTGACAGTTGGTTGTACAGTTCATACTATGACGACAAGTCGATCAATTTCAATATATTCAATAGGCCTCTTAACTTGTTAAAGAGCTGCAGTAGTTATTGACTGATGTCCACTATTCATAAATTTAATCATGAAGAGGGTTTCCATTGTGCGGAAAAGGGCAAAGGACGGCTTGTTTTTAAATCAATTTTCATTCTCTTGTAAATATATTTAGTAGAGGTCCAGAATGTTCTTTTGTGGAAATCATGTTACAACATGATACAGAAGTAAACAGTTCTAATGTTTTAAAAACGAAAACCATAGACTTGTTCGTAGTAAGAATGTGATCATGTTTGTTTGTACAACCAAGTAGTTTCATTAAATTAACATGGCTCGTGTGTCACTGTATGAATATTTTCTTAGGACTAAAAATGCAACACAGTAGTTACTTGTAATTATGAACAATACATACCACAATCGCCATACCAAATTACTTCTTAACAATTTATCTCTCGACTACGTATATACAGTAGATAATGTACTTGGACATAGACATCAAACATAGACAGAGAAAATGTATACCTACAAATAAATGAAAAGAAACAAAAATAAGTTGCATCAGTAGCATTTAATATGCTATATAAGAAGCTTGAGTTGAGTTAATAAGACATAATAGTTATCCCACCAATAGCAAAATGCACAAAACATTTCAGATTTTCATTAATTGCCATAATATATCAAGGCGTCTTTTTTCACTAAACGATTAATAGTCTTTCATTTTCCATTTCTTAAGGGTTTGCAGACTAACAAGGGAAATAAATTAAGTGGATAGATAATTAAAAATGCCGACGGAAAACGATTTAAATTTATTTTATTGTTATATTATATAATATTATTGTTTAAGGGTAAGATAAAAATTATTCTTCAATTAGTGATAAAAAATGCAATATTTTCAGTTATGGCGCAGCCACAAAGAAAGTAATCCCCATAAGCAGCAAACTTATGAAAATTCATGCATTTAATCTGATTGATTAAGGCTATACTAAGAAGAGAAGTCTCTGATTCTGTTTGCAGAATATAATTTGTATACCTGAGGTAAATGAACACAGACATTTCGTTGTATTCCTATTAATTAATTTTGCTGCTGGCATTCCACATCTTACGTTACGTGTAAATTGAAATTCTCATTTGACCGTAGATCTCTTAAAACTGTTTATCCTTCATCATAATACTTGTTCTTGAATATGCTGATGCGGTGTAAAACAAATGTACCAAATACAAACCGGTTCAACTTATGAATAGTCACGCATCACCTCTTAAGCTACTTCCCTGGATTATCTGGGCAACCGTAGTGAGATACACTAGGACACACTTTCCGACAGCCGGCCACAAGTTTATCGTGATCATATATAACCAAGCATTGACACACCTTACAACTTTATTCATATGATTTTTACGGTGTATCCGCTAGAACATCATTTTATTTAATTCATCTGTATGTGATTGGAATCCTGTTGAGTTTTGATACCCACAGCTTTCAAATACATCATCAGGGAAACACTCGAACTATAAATTATGAAGGCCCTGTTGAAGAGAGCACTAAACTATATGCAGAATAAATCAAAATAATCATTATATATATATATATATATATATATATATATATATATATATATATATATATATATATATCACTTTTACCAAACGGATGAGGATATACTATATTTTAATGAACGTTTTCTAGAAGGAGAAATGCAGGTTATGTTTTCTGAAGTAGGTGAAGAAATAACCCTTAGTGAAATAAGTAAGGCTATAAAGCAACTTAGATCGAACACTAGTGGTGGACCCGATTCATATCTAAACGAATTTTTTATACACGGAACAGACACATTAACTTTGTATTTTCATCGATTGTTTAATACATGTTTACGGACAGGTTATTTTCCCGAAACTTGGTCAGAAGGTTTCATCGTTCCTTTACATAAAGGGGGTGATTTCAATGACCCTGCGAATTATAGAGGCATAACGTTACTTAGTACATTGGGGAAACATTTTACACGAATTTTAAACGAAAGGTTAAGTAGCTGGGCTGAAAAATATTTCATATATATTGAAGCTCAGGCGGGTTTTCGAGAAGGAATGAGTACTGTGGATAATATATCTATTCTTAATTCACTAATAAGTCATTGTTTTGACAAGGGAGATACACTTTTTTTTGCGCATTTGTGGACTTCAAAAAGGCCTTTGATTTTGTTGTTAGGGATATTCTTTGGTTCAAACTTATTAAATATGGTGTACGCGGTAATATACTTAATGTTATTAAATCTATGTATAATAATGTCAAGTCCAAAATTAAAAGCATGGAGTCGTTAAGTGAAAGTTTCTCCTGTTCGCTAGGAGTTAGAAGGTGGGGAGAGATTATCTCCCTTTCTATTTAGCATATATTTAAATGATATTGAAGAGACCTTTTTATTGAAAGGCATTGAAAGGATAGACATTGGTAGCATAAAAATTTGATTATTGTTATATGCAGATGATATCATTTTATTTGCGAAACCAGCACATGATCTGCAAGAATCTTTAAACGTTTTAGCCGAATATTGTGATAGATGGAAACTAACTGTTAATACAGAAAAGACAAAAGTTATGATTTTTAGAAAAGGGGGAAGGCTAAGCCATAATATCAATTTCAGATATAAGAATATTCAGTTAGAAATAGTGAGTAAATTTAAATATCTTGGTATCTTATTTACCTCAGGTGGCTCTTTTAATGAGACTGACAAAATGCTTTCAGGACAGGCACTTTTTAAAGAGAATTCCGATAATTTTTTTCCTTTCATAGAATTTTTTTAAATTCATATATATGATAGGAAAATGTGTGCTGAAAACAATGAACAAATAAAAATAATAGGTCACCAGGTTTATTTTTGTGAAAAATTGCTTTGAACACACCCACTGTTGCTGAAACTGCCAGCGATTTTTGAACATTTTCATAATTTTCTGCTTTTTTTATAAATACCAACCAAAATATACAACCAGGCAGCACAATACGGTTTTTTTCTTATTACAGATTTTATCATATACTTACTTGATATCATAGTCATATTTGTAATACTCTATCCTTACAATGATGGGTACAAATGAAAAAAAAATATTGTTTCATATTTACTTTTGTGAACTTTTTCCAATGAAAAATACCCATAGTGAAGAATATTTTTTAAATTTTTTTCACAGATGTTGTTTCATTTTACGTTTTGAACGGTATATAGTTTCCCTAATTCTATTCAGTTGTAAAATGTTTTAAAATAGATTTTATTATTTAACGCCGGACATTGCATACACCCAGAATGTTATTGAGAATTCCGTAGACAGTCACGAGATTACTCGGCTAATCACAATTTTCAGAGCATCCCTTGTTGAACCGAACTGTGCATGAGCTCGGACTAAATATGGTGGACTTTGTGTTAGGTTACGGAGTTGGAGGTGATACTCTGTACTACCTCCGTGGGGAGCACCTCAAATACTCGGAACTTCCGACGAAAGCACCTTACAAGCTTCCAGATAAATCGCGTATTGATTTCAATACACTTCTTTGGTATGTTCCAAAAATAGAAACTGGCATATACACTTAAAGATATTCATCATTAACCTTCATCCTATTTAGCAAGAGGCGTTCTTTGCTCACCTTCCATTCACATTTACATAATCATTCTTTCAAGATTTCTTGCTTTTACCTTTTCTCTTTAAGTTACATTTAAAGTCTCATTTTAAGTTATTTTCGACGTCTCATTTACGTTACTTACGTTACTTTCAACCTCTCATTTACGGTACTTTCAATGTCTCATTTACGTTACTTACGTTACTTTCACCGTCTCATTTACATTACTTTCAACGTCTCATTTACGTTACTTTCAACGTCTCAGTATGAATTAAGTATAGGGTACGAATGACTTCCAACAGACGAATTGCCTTTTAGGAGCTATGTACAAATATCATTAGCTTTTCCCGGTGATCACGATCTGTAGGCATGTTCTTTCTACTGAGCTACTATTATCCGGTCGGTTTGAACATTGATAAGATCCTGAAAACAATCAACTGAGGACTGCTATTAAATAACGGAGTTGCTAGTTACCCGCTACATCTCTGCTGGTAATATGTCATTACAGTTCCGTTATCCGTACCAATCCAAGGCTATTTCGTCGATCTCCGTATCATTTCAGTTTCCGTATCATCAATTGAATATTTCAAATATCATGAATAACATAAACACTGAATGTACAGGCCCGGTTTAAGGGTCGCCCTTCTCTCCCAGTTGGCCGAGAAGTGACATATACTCATTAAAATTGCACCCAGCTATTTTGGCAAAGGAAAAATATTTTCTCGAAATTTAGACCCAAGAATGCACCAGAAGCCACCATTTCATACCTTAATTTCAAAATTGTCCATGGGGAGATACATATATTTATTGTCAAATAGTCGTTGTCAGTTGAGCGATTTACGGTCACTATGGCCCTCTTGTTTAACAATTAATAAGCCAAAAACTAGATATAATCAGTGTCACATTGTTTGCTTTAGATATTTTTTCTTTTTTTCAGGGAGTTTTCGATAACTTTACCACATCGGAGTACAGCGGCAATGAAAAGCTACTCCCGGAGAACAGGCAAAAAATCAAATCTTTAGACGGAATAGAGCTGACAATGCAAAGGTTTTACCTCACAGATATTCTCGTTACGATGTGATAACAATGATGCTATATTGTATATCAAGTTAAATAAAGCCTAAAAAGCTTATATACTCCTCAAATGCTATATTCGATAGACTATTTTCCAGTATTATACATGAAGAATGTTTATCATTTCATGAAAAGACGAACACTTCCGTATCACCATTGCTGTAATAACGTCCTTTCACAAAACTACCATTATTGCAGGATTTGAACTAGCAGTCATAAAATTTGCAAGACATTTAAAATTCGTTTCCTAAAGCTGTCGTTGGTGGAGACCTTCGAAATTATTTTCTAATGCTTTTTATAAGTTATATTTTCAGTTTGTACGCTTATTTTTGGGCTTGTTGTCAGTGATTCCATATACCTTAAACTTCTTTTACCCCTTCTATATCGTGAATATCTCATTAAACTGACCGTATAACATTTGCAAAGAAATTGTTTTTAGCCTAACTGGCATGTCAGTATTCATGGTCAGAGGGCTCGACTCTAAGCGTCATGTAAAAAGTACTCTTTGAATGCAACATGACTTAGCGTTTGTTGTTTTGATAGTCGCATTACTGTTGAATTATTGAAATTAACTACTAAAATATGTTTTTTTTCTTTGTAAAATAGCCGACGTCTTTTCGATGCCAAATACTTGGATACAGAAACTGCGCAGTACATTTCAGACGCGAGCTCGTTCAAAAACGAACACAGCGGATTGAGTGCCGCAAACTGGCTACCTATAAGCGACCCTAGTTTACCGTCAGGTCCGAATCCCGTGAAAACCGTGCAACAAGGGTTTCAGGCTATTCCAGAGACTATGGTTCAACAGTTCCTGGATGCAAGTTCAGCGTAAGATTTAGATACTTTGGATCGTAAAATCTTTCCTAATTTTCTATCCGTCAAGATATTACAAACCTAAGTTCTGTATTGGCTTCACTTTCCACTGACCCAACCAAGACTATAGATGTTATTACAATAAATACGTTCATTTTACAACACTTTTCAAACGTACCCGTAGTATTGCCATATAAGAGTGTATAATGGAATTTTATTGTTACAGTACTGATACAACATTTTGTATCTTTTTCGTCTTATTTGATTTCATGCCTGTTTTTATTAATTCATGTCTAGTTACTGCACATCAGTTTTCAGATGAGATTCTGTATGCGATAAGAGAATGAGAAATAAATATTGTAAATTCCTATTGTTAATATCACTATCGCTGCCACCGCCACTGCTGCTGCTCCTATTCACCACTCATCTCCGTCGCCTCCCTCCATCATCAACTCCTCTTCACTCTCCATCACCTCATCAGCCTCTTTTCTACCACCACGACCTCCTCATTCTCTCATCCATCTCAACCACCTCATCTTTCACACCTCTTCCTCTCCACCACCTACTCATCCTCTCCTCTCTCAAGTATCTCCACCGGCTCCTCATCTTCTACTCTGTCATACATCTCCCGCGCCTTCTCATCTTCTCCTCCATCTTCATAGTCGCCTCATCCTCTCCTCCATCTCGTCCGCCTCCTCAACCTCTCCTCCAATTACACCGCCTCCTCTTCCTCTCTTCCATCTCCACCGCTTTCTCATCATCTCCTCCATCTTCTTTGTCTCCTCACCTCCACTATCTCCATCTCCTCTTCTTCCTCTCCTCCATCTCCACGGCCTCTTCATCCTCTCTGTCATCTCATTTGTCTCCTCTTACTCTTCTCCATCTCCATCGCCTCCTCACCCACCCCTCCATCTGTACCGTTTCCATATCCTCTCCTACATCTCTACTGCCTTCTCATCCTCTCCTCCATCTCACCGCCTCCACATCCTGTCGTCCATCTCGGCCGCCACTTCAACCTCTCCTCTCTCTGCTCCGCCTCCTCCTCCTCTCTTCCATCATCACCGCTTTCTCATCATCTCCTCCATCTTCACTGTCTCCTCACCTTCCTCTCCGTCACGACCTCCTCTTCTTCCTTTCCTCCATCTCGACAGCCACCTCATACTCTCAACCACCTCCTTTGCCTCCCGTTACTCTCATCATTCTCCACCGCCTCTTCATCTACTCCTTCATCTATACTGTCTCCTCATCCTCTCCATCATCTCTGCTGCCTCCTCATCCTCTCCTCCATCTCACCCTCCCCTCATCTATATGCACCGCCTTCTCATCCTCTCCTCCATGTCACCGCCTCCTCATCCTGTCTTCCATCTCCACGGACACCTCAATCTCCTCCATCTCACCGCGTCCTCATTCACTCTTCAGTCTCCGCCGCCTCCTTATTCTCCCATCTATCTCCACTGCCCCCTCATCCTGTCCTCCATCTCCACCGCCTCTTCATCCTATCCTCCTCCATTGCCACCTCACCTTCTTCATCACCACCTCATCTTTCTCTCCTTCATCTCCGCCGCCTCCTTGCCCTCTCCTTCATCTCCACCGCCTCCTCATCCTCTCCTTCATCTCCACCGCCTTCTCATCTACTCCTTATCCTGTTCTCCATTTTTACCAACTCCTACTTCTCTCCTCCATCTCCACCGCCTCCTTATTCATTCCTCCATCTCCTCTGCCCCTTAATCCTATCTACAATCTCCACCGCATCTTCATCCTATCATCCTTCTCCAGACTCTCATCCTCTCCTTCATCTCCACCTCATCTTCTTCCTCTCCTCCATCTTCACCTCCGCCTTGCCCTCTCCTTTATCTCCAACGCCTCCTTATCCTCTCCTTCATCTCCACCGCCTCCTTATCCCTCCTTCATCTCCACCGCCTCCTTATCCTCTCCTCCATCTTTACCATCTCCTTATCTACTCCATCTACACGCCTCCTAATTCATTCATCCATCTCCGCCGCCTCTTCATTCTGTACTCCATATCCATTGCCTCCTTATTCTCTCTTCTATCTCCATCGTCTCCTTATCCTCTCCTCTATATCCAGCGCCTCCTTATCCTCTCCTCCATCTCCACCGCCTCCTTATCCTCTCCTCTATCTCCATCGCCTCCTCATTCTGTACTCCATCTCCACCGCCTTCTCATCTGTTCCACCATCTCCACCGCCTCCTCATCTTTTCCACCATCTCCACCACTTCCTCATCTGCTCCACCATCTCCAACGCCTCTTCATCTTCCACTAACGTGAGGTTGTAAATTGATAAAAATTGGGATCGTTATAAGCATATATACATAACAACATTGTGTTTATTTTAGAAACAGGTTTCATCGCAACCACCACCTACGAAGTATATCTAAGAATGAGGACGGGAATTACGTACTGACATTCCAGCCCACAGAAACACAAGCAGGCGTGACCTCGGATGACAAGGTCTTTTGTAATGTTTGAAATCCTAAATCTTGTTTAATTAATTCTAATTTATTTTAGACTGTATTTTAGACAGCATAATTCTTACTGACTTATTCTCGAATCCACTGGCACATCGTCACCAGTGGGGTATTACCTCTGATTTTACGACCCATACCTTTACCATTGGACTATGACTGTTTTATTTTGATCTGGGAATATTGATCACTTTCAAATAAAGACTGTCCAAATCGTGGATTTTATAAACAGGCTTGTCAGTTGACCAGTTTTATACCCTAAACAGTTTTATACCTAAAATGTAGTGTCGCTGAACCCCTTCTATTAAGATATTACATGTACATTTTAATTTACATATGATAAGGAACACACGCATCTATATTGTATTTAAGTTCCCAGAATTGTAAATATTACTTTAATGTATTCCCGATATTTTCTTTAAAACTTTAACATTTTAACGTTTTAAAACAGGTGAACGAGATTCTAAAATGCATTATGATTTAGAAAGAAATTACCAGTAGAAAAATGTTTAAGTGTAATTGATATAAAGGCATCCAAGACTGAAATGTAATACACACGACCTGAAGTCTGACATCAAACTATGATAGCCATTGGTCACTAGATGGTCCTTATTGCTTTTTAAATCGATTACGGATTCAAAAGAGCCCAACCGCTTAGCTCAATAGGGATAGCGCAGATCTACGGATCGCGGAGTCGTGAGTTCGATCCCCAGGCGAGGCGTATGTTGCCTTTGGTCAGTTGATAACCTGTATTGTTTTGGAATAATTAGATCAAAAGCTGAAGTAACATTTACCTCGAAACTGAAAATCACCTACCCAGTTACATAGCTGTTACGGAGCGGAGGTGAGTGTGTTTACTAACAGTCTTTATTACAGTCTGCATCGACAAAGCGTGCATGTGCCAGAAAGGTTGTACTGGCAATTCCTAAACTAGCGTTACAACACCTAGATTGGAAGGGTCTGAAGGAAGACACGGTGAAGGATATGCTCGACAACGCTGTTAGGGTATAGTATGCTTAGACATAATAACACTTTATGGACCGTTGTCAAAAAATTACATTTATAGCCCTTTGTAAAGATATTTGATTTACATTTTTGGGGTCATAGTCATTACATTACGTTTGGTGAACCATAACATGTAGATTTAATTTATCAAATAATCAAGGCCTTCGAGTGATTTATCAGTCAGAAATCAGATGCGCTGGAAATGAACCGCGAGGTCATGAGCCGAAGTGATTAAATACCTGCATCTGAACAATAAACCACACGAAGACATTGACTATTTTCATTCCTACTTGCTCTTTAAAATGTTTTAATAATTTATTTATCTGAGTAGTGATGAACCGGGCGTCATGTGAAAAATTGACGTCATAATTGACGTCATAATATTCTCTGACCGGTCTGTGCGGCAACTGTTGTTTAAGGTAGTTCTTCACGTTTGATAAGCCGGATGTGATGGCGTAAAGTCATTTATCCGGACAACGCAGAATAAAGCCTGGATTAGGCGTACTGAAATAAAAATCAATTTTTGAATTAATAGTAACCCGTGAGAAGTGGCACTGTTACTATCTTTCTAAAGTTAAATATCTGACACGTTAAATAATTCTAAAAAAATGTCTTAAAATTAGCTTGAAAAGTGCGGTTCCCTTTAAGCATAGTCAGATGTCTCTTATATAAGCAGACGGACCGTTACATTTTATTTCACGACATTATAGACCATATACTTATTTACGACTGTAAGAAGTTTCAATTAATTTTACATTGTAGAAAAATTTCTATTCACGAAAATGTTATGGAAGTTGTGATTTTCCCATAAACTCCCATTATGAAAAACTGCCTGAGGACCAGATTTTTCAAATCAGTCTAGCAAAAAAATTAAAAAAAAAAACAAACAAGCACGTGACCCTATCTTTTTTATTAGCTTAATTTTCTAGCTATATTCTGAAGTTTTGAAAAAAATCAGGGTTTAACCAAATTCTACGCTGTAGAAAAAGTTTTGATCTGAAGGTGCAGAACTGCCTCAACGCAGACTATATAGAGTTTGACCTTCTTCTTTGTTTAATTAGCAATCAAATCGGGCCCTGTTAGAATATGGTTTATATCTGTGATGTTCAGACCAGAGAATTATTTCCAGTCTGTTCTAGATATAAGACTTGCTGAAATAAGTACTGATGTACAAATTGTCTGTATAGGCCTGCTGGTATAATAGAAATACGGGCACATTAAGATGTTTACCGGTAAGAATTTAGCAACTCTGTTTCAGATGTAGTCGAGATGAAATCAAACATTTAGAAGTAGCACGGGTTTATTTGCAGATTCGTTCATTTTAGTTATGCTATAATAGTACACCGAGCAGTGACAATGTGTTCAGTGTGAATTATTATGATAAATCACTGTCCGTCTTCCGTCGTACTTTTATTTTGTCTTAAACGCCATCAAAGAAAGTCACGAAATTTTGCATAACTATTTGTTGGCTCTTCAAATGTGTTCAAATGGAATATTTAGTGTATGACCCTCTACCAAGATTTTGATATTTTACGTTCGTCTAAAACGTGGAAGGCATATTCACTATTGCCCATTGAGTTAAGCATCTGGAACATTAAAACTCTTCTTGTCAAAAACTGCTCACCCAATTTCAAAATTATTTCACGCAAGTGCTTCTTGGTTGATCCGCAAAACACATGTCTGTGAAGGGCGTAGCCACATTTCCCTGAGTGAATATTTTTGAAATTTAAAAAATATGTACATTAGATATTGATTGCCCGATTTTGAAATGCTTTCACATAAATATACATTAATTTTGATTACCATCTTTCAAGTTATTGTGATCGTCAAAACCACAGCCGCCAGATAGCATTGCCACTTTTTATATAGGCCTATTTAGTAGAAACAGGCCCAATTTCAAAATAATTACACAAAAATATTTTTTATTTTTGGTCATTATGGAATCACATATTTAAGTTTAATATATTCGCAGGATAGCCCAGGAGCTGTGGTTGGTCATTATGGAATTACAATATCTTTAGAGCAGAGGTTTGGTCACTATGAATTGTGACATATCTTTTGAGTTAGGATATGTAAAGGATAGCACAGGAGCTGTTATTTTGGTCATTATGGAAACACAAATTGAATTTTGACAAATCTTTTAAGTTAAGTATATTTGTTGGAAAGCACAGGAGCTGTGTTGTGGTCATTATGGAATCACGAATTGTGAATTAATTTTCAAGTTCAGTGTATTTGCAGGATAGCCAATAAGCTGTTATTTTGGTCATTATGGAATAATAAATTGAATCACGACATATCTTTTTAGTTAATTATATATGATAAATAGCCCAGGAGCTATTTTTCAAGGTCAGTATATATTTGTATATATTGTCAGTATGGTCCTTAAAGAATCACAGATGACATTGAGGCATATCTTTTAAGTTTAGTATATTTGCAGGATAGTCCAGGAGCTAAGATGTATTTTGGATATGATGATGCGTGGTGGAGAAACTTGAGTCTTGCAGCGCCATTTGCTGTATCAACGACGCCTCTCAGACAAACATATGACTATGCCGAGTCCAAATCAACGGCTAAAGCAGTGCTAAATCCCTCATATACTGACATGTGTGAGTGCATGTATTCTATAATATGTAAACTCGATTACGCGAAAGCCATTTCGACAACACCCAAACGGAAAAAAAAAATTGCACATCGGACTTGTTAACCTTGAAACATAAGTTACAGTCAAAGATCTAGTACAGGCAAAACATATACCAAAGGAGACGACCTGTAAGTAAACTTCCAGTTTACAGAGAAACATTACGTTTTAACCTGTGAATATGACAATTTGCAGTCATTTAAGATCCATTGTTATGAAATCTCTTGATCCTAAAACATAGAAATTGACTGTACTTTTGTCAGCTCACAGTCATATGGGATGCATGCATTTTACCGGATGTTATTCCTGGAGAGCGTTAGTTGTTGCGCTGAACATAGAAACAAAAGCTCGACGAGTTGAAACAACCTGATTGAAAAAGTAAACAAAATTGTGAATATAAGATTGATTTTCGGTCTGAGTAATTTTCATTTAGGTATGAGATATAGGGTTAATTATAAAGTACAAATGGAATCCATCAGTCTCTGTATGATATTAAAATTTCCCATGAATTCCGTATCACACGCAAATTAGGCTGAATATGATATTTTCATTTTGAAGATATGCCCTTTTGGGAAGAAATAGTAAGGAACGGAGATTTTCTACCATCTACCGATACCGGGGACATGTCTATCGCAATGTCTAATACAAGCGTCTACCTAGCCAGAAAATTGTATGCCGAGATCTTCAATTTGACAGTTGACGATGTACCTCAGCCCAAATCAGCAGTAAGTATTAGGGTTCAATCATGTTTGAGTCTGATCCTGATTTGTTTTCTTTGCAGTTTGCTTTGAAATGTGTATTTAAATATTTACTGTTTAAGAAAATATAAAATTCCATGTGAATTTATGGTTAAGCATTTGAAAAATAACTAATAAACCACAAGATGTATGTAAAACATTAACGAAACGTCGCTCAGTAATATGATCTATAATTGACGACACCTGTTTATATTTTATTACTCGTAGAATACACACACGCCATCGTACAAAATTAAAAAGAAACTGGATGCTAGTTCCAGTAGCATCAGGACTTGTATTCATCAACGTACATTCCAGACACGTCTATGTACACATCTATCACAATTAGGGCAGCTTTAACAATACAGTTAACATTGAAAGAACGGAATTAAAGTTCAGCATTTAAAGTCTAAGTTATGGAACGCCGATACGCCTTGCTAATTGCTAAATGTCAAGTAGTTAATACCGAACGACTGTATTCAATCAAATATTCTACCGTACACTAATTGCCAAACAATAAATGAACAAAAGTATGTTTAAAATACTAGTTTTCAAATACTTAAGGATCTGTATCTCTATATGACTAGCTGCTATTGTAAATGAAAATGACTTTCAATATTAGAAGAAATATTTATTCTACTAGACTGATATGAAGTAATAACAAGTTCTACCGGTCATGCGAACAAATGACCATACGTTTCCATCGAAAACGTTTTGGAACATTTGAGAAGAGAAAAATATGTATCGAAGGCCAATAAACATTAGAAGAATGATTCCTTCATTTTTACAAAATTATAATATTCTGAGCTTTTCATTAAGGAAAGAAAAACGCATTTCACATTTCACGGAAGGCCGATGATGCTAATTATCAGTAACTGTTGCTAAATGCGAAATACGTAAGGCCAAATGTTAATTGCGAATACTAAACATTAAACATCGAATGTCGAATGCTACAGAATCTTGTCTCTTTTAAGAACAAATTACTTAAAGTTTGAGACTAAATATTGCCAATCCAATATTTACATGTTCAAATCAGGCTGGTTGAACATTATATGTCTTCAAATAATTGGAATCTATTTTCACAAGTTTAAGAGAAAATGTCATTTACCTCTGGTTGAAGAATTTGAGTAACATTTTTCATTTGGCAATTGGCATCAAATATTTGACATTTAATATAAAGCATTTAGTATTCGCCATTTGGCATTAAAGCGACTGGCCTCCAGATCGTTCGACAACAAAAAAAAATAATATTTTTTTAGATATCTTGAAATAAATGCTATATTTCTTAAGAAGGCTTTAAAACTTAATTACTGACAAACTTTATGTTACGGAAACACATGAGACTTTGCTGTTTTTACTACTTTTTACGATGAAAATCGAAAAGCGTTTGCCATGCTTTTACTCCAGGTAAACTGTCTCGATTATAAATATCTATATTTTGTAGACATTTCTTTTACTACTTCAGCTATAGCGCTATTGGTTACGACGCAGGGTAAATGTCTTTATTGCCGTGGAGGTCAGGGGTTCGATTCCCGACGCGGTCATCTTTTTTTCTTGATTTGGAATTTTAAAGATATTTTAGAAACAAAAACTCATATTCTATTGTTCATAATATGACCAAACTTCAATTTGAAAGAAAGATTATTTTTAGACAAATCTGGAGGTCAGTGCCTTTAAGCAGCATAGTACATCGGTCTTCTGTAAACTCGTCGTTGGCAAAAAAAAGCATGGTGCAATTGGTGCCTGAAATTAACCATTTGGAATATAACGTGTGTTTGGCATTTTGCATGGCGCGATGACAGTTTCAAACTCTGAATGTTGATGAATATGGGATTTTACAAGATTTCTAATATTATGACGTTTGACCTGCATGTATTTGAAACTTTGCAATGAATAACCGAAGGCCAAGAGCAATGCGTTTTAATTATTCTTTTCCTTTATACTAATATTATTTTATTTTGGCTGTGATGGAGGTTCTACGCTTATCTTGAGAAATCAGTATTGGCCTATAATTATGATGTGCACTTGTGGCTACAGCAGGGTTCGAACTCAAGATACATGGGCTGAGTGACTGACACCCAAACCACTAGATTTACATTCCCTTTATTTTCCGTTTCGTTCTGTCTAACAGGTCATGGCCCTTTGGACAAGTTATCCGTACGGAGCAGCCTGGTATGAATGGAATCCGGGATACAGATGGGGTGCGGTCGAGACGAAAATGTTGAAGCCTTCTGACACAGATGATGTTTTTATTGCCTCTAATATTTTCTCGGTGCCCTGGGCTGAGGGAGGACTTGATATGGTTGAGAAAATGTTAAAAATTCTGTGAGAATCAGAATATGTCATTTTGATTTTAGAGGACACGATCGAATGTTGATTTACTGAGTATATAACTCATAGCTTATCGAAAAGCTGAGATCCTTATTTTTCATATTTTAGCACTAATTTTGATGCTGATAAATGTAGTCGCACTTAATCATATTGGTTGCGATCAAACTATAAGAAGGAATAGATATTCATTAACTATATTAATAATTACTGCAAAAAATGAAAGCAAATTGATCATCGAAATAAAACTCACACTCACCTGTAAAAGATAAAACGGTAATTAGAAAACCATGAAAACAATATTATAAATTTCAAAATTTTATTCTTTATTATAGTCTCATCCACATATATACAAATAATAAACCATAAAATATAAACAAACACAGAATGTACCATGGCATTTTACAATTAGTATTACATTAAACTATTATCACAGATACATGTAGTGCTACAATAATATAATTTTTTTTTATATTTTTATATCACAGATACACTTCTCATGTCGTTTTTTGTTTTCACATATATATTAATTTATCATATTTCTTTGTTATACCTTGAGATTTCTTCATCAAACATTGTGTTCATACCCGTACCGCAATAACATTATATTCTAGAGCCGATTATTCATTTAAGCAAACAGCTTTAAAGGGACTGACCTCCAGATTTTGGCTTCAAATTATCTTTCTTTCAAATTGAAGAGTAGTCATATAATGAACATTAGAATATGAGTTTTTGTTACTAAACTGTTTCTAAAATGTCAAATAAAGAAAAACGAAGATGACCGCGTCGGGAATCGAACACAGACCGCCGCGGCAATAGAATAATTTTCTGCTGTCGCTACCAGGAGTATGTGGAGGATTCAGTGTTTAATGCGCGATAAATATCGATATTTATAATCGAGAATATTAACCTGGAGTAAAGCGCTACAAACGCTTTGCGACTTTCATCGTAAATAGTAGTAAAAACTACTATTTCTCATGGTTTCCGCAACATATAGTCTGTCAGTAATCAAGTTTTAAAGCATTCTTATGAAATATAGCATTTATTTCCATATATTTGAAAAAATATTTTTGTTGTTGTCGAACAATCTGGACGCCAGTGCCTTTAAGATTAAACTCATCTAAGACGCTAACCGGAATATAAAGTGATACTGGGCATATTCCATTTGTTTGAAGAAGAAATCTTAAAATTCAAATTATCTTAACCACAACTTGTATGTATGAAACTGATAAGAAAGTACTAATTGATGTTTTGTAAACAGCCGCGATGCAGCAACAAGCGGTTACCCTTACCAGGAAAAATAAGCCAGACAAAACCCTTTAAACCATTTGCACAATTTTATTTAAATCCAGCATATGAATCAAACTTGCTGGGGCAAATTGGGGTTTATATGTTCAAGACTTTTCAAGGGCGTTTTTGTCCAAAAACACAAGGTAACAAGCCAGAATAATAAAGCCATATTGTTAAGTGATAATCAAAGTGATAATCATTTCTCTAGTACAGGATGTCAAACTTAGCAAAGTCAAAAGTAGGAAATGTCAATCATAGGTGAGATAATTACCTTAAGGGTAGAATTTACGTTTCACTGATTAAAGAATTGAAATACGATTTTTCATAAAGATGAAAAATCAGATGTTAATTAAAATATTGGAATCAAACAACATGTATCAAAATCCAAGTCGTATATTCACATATAAATTACAAGCATCATTTTGATATCAAATAAGTCCTACTGAGTTTTATAATTTAAATATAAAAAATGTTCAGCTTTAAAGCAATATAATAGAAAAGGTAAAAAAATAGATCCCAATAGCCATGTTAAGAATTGCAGTGACTAAATTTTGAAATATATGCGATATATAGTACTACATATATGGCAAGATGATAACATATCTTTGCCGCGGTCAGATAATAGGAGTAAATAAGCACTTAATAGTCAAATGTAATGAAAAATGTTTTAATCTATAGAACAAATAGACATAATTATACATATGAAATAACCATCTCTGAAGTATTAAGAAACAGGGTTTGGCTAAAACTCTTACAAAATGATAATCAGTAAAATTCAATTTCATTTGACCATTATTACACAAGTTCATAGAAATACATGTAGGTGCAGAAATGTAACTCTGGCTCTTTCAAATAGAGTATTTCTTGTGTTACAATACCTATTGCATTCAAGCAGTGCATGAATCTACTATTATTATTGACAATACAAAATAAGCTAAAACGCCTATCAGCTGGCAACGAGTAAAAATGCATTCAACCATAGCCTTTGTATCTGGTCATTTACGACCATTGTGGTATGTGAATAAACGAATGCACACATTGTAGGATGTAGGATAAATATACTGCCATTTGTTTTACATATCAAATCAAAGAGGTTTCAAAGCAGGATATTAACGTTAGAAAGAAAGCACGTAGACATTTGTTTCCATGTTCTCTCGGTCAATACGGATGTGGGTTCAAACCTGATTTAGGATGCAAAATTCTGCATGTGCTGGTTTAATGAAGGTCAGTGGTAATACGATGAAATGACGCCCTATGGGTTTTCCTCTATTATTAAAGCTAGGAAGTCACCATGTGACCCAGACTTATGTTGATGTGACGTTAACGCCCCTCCCAACCCCCAAAAACAAAAACAACACAAACCCAAAACACTTTAGTTCCTCTACTGTTCTAGTTAAAAAATACAAGCAAACAATTATAAGTAAATGTATTAGATAGGTCAGTTTTTGCAAGATTTTATTTAACTTTCAACACTGATAATAAAATCGAAATTGTAGTCAATGTAGCTAATGACTGTAAAAAATTGAAGGTGCTAACCCATGATAGGATAAAATGTTATGCATTTACAGAGTGACTTTGAGTTGTACATTTTTAACACACACCATTCATATATTGTATTAATATACGAAATTATCAATCGTCAAAATATTGCAATATATTTTTTCTGTATATTATTAGTATTCGCGAATCTTTTACTGACATACTTTATAACTGCATACTAACTTTAAATGATTACAATCTTCATCAAATGTATTTAACATAGATACATATAAAAAAAAACTAAATGGCATTGCATATTTAGAGTTACTTTTACAATTTGGTGTCATTTAGTATCTGGCATTTGTTAGAAATTATAGGTCCTGTGTCGTAATTGTTCATTTTCCAAACATACAGTTGGGACATAAGTTCTCATCAACGTTGACGCCAGAGTTACAGGGATATCAGTTTGTTAACTGACGCTCTCTAACAACGAAGAACAAAAGATAGGATGCATCCACGTCAGCAGTAACCAAACAAGAGGTCAAGCTGTTGTGAGTTTATACAAAATGCAGCTGCTAAATCTGCTCTTCTACTAGTTCCATGCTTTCTTGAAATATCAAGATACTCCATGAACTTCTTCATCCCCATTTTGGGGTCAAACTAGGTCAATCAAAGGAAAAGATTTTTATCACTCTTGTTGCCACCGTTATAACACTATCTTTATGAAACTTGGCCAGAATGTTTATCTAGATAATTCCTAGGCCAAGTTCTAAACTGGTTTATGTGGAGTCCAAAAACTAGGTCACCCACTAAAATCAAGGGAAAAGCTTGTTAACACTCTAAAGGCCATATTTATGACCCTATCTTCATGAAACTTAGTAACGTAAAGAATGTTTATCTTGATGATTCCAAGGCCAAGTTTGAAATTTGGTCATGCGGGATCAAAAACTAGGTCATCACTTAAATCAAAGGAAAATCTTGTTAACGCTTTAGGTGCCACATGCATGACCCAGTCTTCATGAAACTTGGTCCGAATGTTTATCTTGATAAATACAAGGCCAAGGTTAACACGTGAGCGATATAAAGTCATTTTGATCCTCTTGTTTAATGGACACACCCACACAATTATCGGTCATATGTCGACTTTCGGTGTATGACCCTCAGGGTGCCGTTCTTATGGGAATCATTTCATCATGTGCAGGCACCTGGTTAGACAAATCAACATTTCGTAGCTTCTTGACCAACCAAATTGAGGTTTCGAACACACAGCAGTGAGTGGTTAATCAGGTTTGTGTATGATATAGTATAATCTGGTGTTTTGCAATCATGACGGTTTTAATTGTGTATGCTCATTCTAACGAATCATGGCCAGATTCAGAAAATATCTGTGGTTTGCTGCCCAGCATGTTATCTCATTATCACTGACAAGCTAACTGACCACAGTGAATTATGGCCCAACACTGAAGGCTGATATAACACTGAACATCTGGGTAAATTGTATTAACTTTCTATGTTTTTTTCTGAATCAAAACTTATACAAATATGCTTTTTTGTTTGATATAGAATGCTCTGTGCCTTTAAAGCTGCTCATCCTCAGATCTTTGTCAAAATATTCAATTGCTTAAAATCGATATTGTTTGGAGAAAATGGCTAACAAATTTTTACTTTGCGGGGTAACATCTCGAAACTAAAACATTTTAAAGGAAATTTACCAAAAATAGTTTACGTTGATTAATCATTCGTGAATAAAGTAATGTAAGGCATTTTGATGAGACTCATTTTTTCTCCAACTTCTGAAGGCAAACAGCTTTAAAATCAGTGGTAAACTTAATCGTATTATAGGTTTGTACCAATACTTCTAGACTCATATTTATGTCCTCACAAGTCCCCATGATAATAGGACTCCCATCTCCTTGTTGAAATGCCTCCTACGCGGATGTGTATATAATTAAAATATTACACGATTATTTTATACAAATTTGTATACATGTTTGATGCGATGCTTATTGATTTACATTAACATTTTGTACATAAGTTTGGATAGTTTTGTGTTCCTAAATATTTTATTTATTTATTTATTTTGTTGGGTTTAACGTCGCACCGACACAATTTTAGGTCATATGGCAACTTTCCAGCTTTAATGGTGGAGGCAGACCCCAGGTGCCCCTCCGTGCATTATTTCATCACGAGCGGGCACCTGAGTAGAACCACCGACCTTCCGTAAGCCAGCTGGATAGCTTCCTCACATGAAGAATTCAACGCCCCGAGTGAGGCTCGAACCCACATCGATGAGGGGCAAGTGATTTGAAGTCAGCGACTTTAACCACTCGGCCACGGAGGCCCCTGTATTCCTAAATAAAGAATATTATAAAACTGTAAACACTCCATGATAGTGTGTGCCTAGACCTATCAAAATTGTGACTTGCATAGGCATTCTCTGAAGATGGACGACTACCACCTTAAAGGTTATCTATTAGGTGTCACAAGAAAGACTTGCCCGGTTGTCGCCCTTGAGAGGCCCTTTTTAGTGAAATGAACGAAGTCAAAAGTCATTCTGTGCATTTTTTTTCATGTATGTCATATAAAATACCTTATATCTTGGTCATTTATCGGTGTAGAACAACAATAATGGTATCACATTGAAGCTATAGCTTTGTACATTTATTTTCAAACACTTTATGCAAATGTTCGCACAAACATACTTTATGAATATTTATGAAATCTTAAAACGGGGTAAATAATTCGTAAAAAATATCATTTTCATATGATGCAAGGATCAAACCTTCAATATTTCTATTTATAAATGGCTAAAACATACAGAATTACGTTTGGAACGTAACTGTATATTAAAATATCTATATTTATAGTATCATTTATTAATTTTTAATATTAAGTGCTGTCAAATGTGGGTGGGGTAAATTAAATACTGAGAACAAAAAAAAAAAAAAAAAATCAAAAACTTACAATATTAAAATTTCTCACATATGAACCATATTTTAGATATTTAGATGTTTTGTTTTTATTATTGTTCTTGAATTATGTTATTTAAGCGTTTATCAGCTCATTTGCATACTCATGAATATTAATTACCATGTGAACAATTTATAAGATATGCATTTAAAACAATTTCATTCATTACACATATATCTCGAGTAAACCAATGAAATGACTCTTAACAGTTTCATAAAATTCTAAGTTCAGCTGGTAACTGTTGCATGCATAAAAATATTAGAAGTATGAATGAATATGTAACTTATTTACTTCTTCAAATATGACATAATACTGTATGCTGAATACATAACACATAAAATTCATGGAAACAAACAACTCAAACAAACCGCAGTTCAGTCTAGCTCTTGTTGTTTATATATATAATACATAATACAGTTATAGATATCAATTGTTATTCATAGCTTAATTGTCCTCATTGCCATTCGGATTTCTACATTCGGTAGCCTCGCATGCACATTCAAACATGCACACCTGTCCAAACAGGTAACATTTGCACCTAGCAGTACAACACTTCGTTTTGCAGCCGCATTTGACAAAATGCATGCACGAGCTAAGGACAGAAGGTCTCGTTATCCATGAGACTAGAGGTCTTCTGGATAGTTGATCCTAGAGGTAACAAAGGAAAGTCGACTCTGGCAAAAAGTTTACTGACCAGAAACTCGGGAATCATATTCAATGACTAATTTTAAAAACAATATGTACTTGTACAATAAGGAACCATTAGTGATATTTGAAGTGGGCAAAGATAAGACTGAACGAGGATGATGAGACCCCAACCCCAAAAGACAATTTGAAAATCTTAGAACAATCGAAGAATGGCTATGCCATAAGCACTAAGTACGTTCCGGAGAAAAAAGTGTTCAAACCACCTGTTGTTCTGGTTTTGAGCAACCATTTGCCCCAGAAGAAGCAGTTATAACTCTGGATCGATGGAATGTGAATCAATTCATGGACGACAATATAACATATTTTAGTCAGTAACATGTAACTGTAATATTTGTATAACATTTAACATTTTGATTAACATATATTTTGATATGACGTTTAACATTTAAAAACTGATATGTATGACATAAATGACGTTTTTAACATGGCAAAACCTGATGATGTATATTAGTATGTTGTTATAATATGTTATTTTTGAAAGCCCTACAGCTTGTTTGTTAGTTGAATATGTATGCATAGTAAATGTTATCTTTACGATTTGTGTTCTGTTTTTAATCAGCAAATAGGTTCTACATTGTACGTGACTTAAAGACGACAGACGACAGAACAGATAAATGTCCTTTAAGAATTGTTGGAGGGTCTTCTTTGCTTGAAACTGGCTGCGTTATTTCAAAATCTACCAAATCAGATACATTAATATAAATGTCTATTTCATCTTTACACAGCTCCGAATAGTCTGTAGTATCACCATTGATGTGATGTAACTTATTACACTAGAACTGAGCAGCAGCGTCCTGAACGTCTTTGTCATATGAACTTCCTGATAACGAACTGACAGGTGGAAACGCTGTGGTAAATCTAAACTTATTGTAATACGAAATCCATTTCTTGAAATATTTCATTGAAATAAAAAAAATGTAATACATATGTACTTCCTCAGGAGATACTGGTTATATTTCTTATAGCCTTTACTTTAATGCTAAGTAAAGATTTTTAAAAATAGTCCAGGTGAGGAAAATAATTTGAAATGATCTCTTACATCATATATTTTTGTTTCTAGATTCCCATAGTAAGTCCAAAATTAACGCTTCTAAGTCTGACGATTAACATTGTTAAATTGTATTGCTAATTCTGAAAGGTATATATGTTGTACATATATGAAATATCATTGCGGTACTTCTAGGTTTGATGAAAAGCTTCAATAATGCCAAACTGGGTCAAAATATATAGGTTTTGATGTAAAAGAGTAAAAAGTACTGTTAGAAGTTAAGTTAAATGAATAATTAATGAATAATATTGTGCCGTTGAAACTTGTAGAAGAAATGCTATCCACTTGCTTTCAATGTTTTTTATTCGTTCCCGATCGGATTCCGTCAGTTCTCTTGGTTCCGACACCTTCGCTGAAAAATACAAAATGTTGATATAACATTCATTAGCATAATTTTCTCGAAAGGCTATCTATTATAAGCAACTAAAATAAAAATACATTTTAACTATATTACGACACCTATTTATGTTTGAAGTATCAAGCTCATGCATGCACCTTTAATAAATGTTCTAAACAAAAACTGCCCCTTTTATCAGCGCTTTAAAAAAAGTTTAATACGTAAGAAGTACTTCAACCAAAAGTAAATCTTGTCATTTCAGTGATTTATTATTATTAAAGCAACTTGTTACTTTGAATAATGTTAGGGTAGTGGCTTATTAAGAATATAGGTGAAAGAAGGTTATGCTAGGTTTCACAGCACATCCAAAACACATTATATTTGACCGAGGAAAAAATCAACGTCGGGTGGATTTTTCGAGATTCGCATTGTGCCCAAAAGTAATTGATATATTTATCAAAACAAAACAACAGCTGGTCGGAACTATTTTCGACCTAGGAAAGAATACAATGCCAAATCAATATCTCTAGTTCAAAGGACCGATGCTGCATGGAAATCAAACTGGACAGAAGCTGAATCGTTTATTATTATTGTTAATTCATTCTGAGTATGTTTATCTATTCCAGACGCAAAGTTTTGAAGTATTCAGTAGCAATTAACATGTTTTTCATGATTTCATTGTAAACAGAATAGCTGAAATGATGTGGAATACGTGACAGTTTGTTGATAGACTTTGTTGGAGTGTGGTTACTCTAAAATAGGTCTGAATGCGCGTATAGAAATAATTATTGTCTTTTCTGAAGTATATATAGCAATTGAAGTAGTACCTTATAGATGACAAACTCTGTATGGTACTGATACGTTCATTCATTTAGAAATGTAAAAACCTACATCGTGTGTAGCATTGTCAAGAAATACGTTATTAGAAAAGAGGTGAATAATTCTGACAAAAACTAAAACAATATATACTTTCTTAATATAACCTAGAATGAGGATATGTGACAATAATTTAATAGGTGGGGACCAATAAGGTCTACCATGCATCCCAGAGACTTTTTTTCATAGGTACCAAATTGTTCGGCAGGACCAACTCTTTCAAAATGTTCCCATGAAAAAACTCTTTTGAACTATATATGATTTCACTGTTTCCACGGCAACCGTTCATTTTTGAAAAGGACAACCATATAATTGAATATCAGTCATATCTTGGTCAGTTTTGATGATAAAACAATAAAAATGGTGTCAAAATGGAGCGAAGACATTGGCCTTTAAATAGCAGCATTTTTATGCTAATTAACATTTATGCATATTCATGAATATTATTGAGAATATTACAAAATGAAAACATTTTATAAGAAAATAATATTTTCTAAGTTTGAAATCAATTTTAATGTACCAAACAGTTTTGGTCTGTTCTGAAAGTCTGTCAGTATTTTCCTGTATAGTATTTTGTAACACGGATGGTATTTTTTACTCCAAAATAGGTATGTTTTAAATTAGCTAATTTGCATAAAATGAACCACTACCACAACCAACGTCTCGGGAAACAAGATATAACTTAAATTTAATAAAATGATATAATTAATTGTTATCAATAAAATAACAATTATTTGAGCTATTTTGTTTGGAAATGTAGTTTAAACACATTTTTTGAAGGAGGGAACAGTATGTAACATACGTTACACATGTTACGTTACCATTTCAATAACCTTATTTTATGACATCAATTATTTAGAAAATATAGATTCGACAGTTTTGAGGCCATACCAAATTGATATGTCGTTCGTCGGAACTACCGCATCAATAATTCCATTCCCGAGAAAAAAAAAATAAAAATTACCCGCCCGCACGTACATAAAAATCTCCGAAAAAAATTTTTTTTTTTCGATTACGCGGTCCGGAATAATAACGGCAAAACAGGTTTTATCGCTGTTTTAATGCGTCAAAGTGATATTGATCGGATTTCATGCGTCCGTAATACATGTAGCTGATGATCCAAACTCAAAAAAGTCAGGAATTATGGTGTTGTTCATCATCTGTTTTAAATCTGGAGTGTCTGTGCTAGTGCCACACATGGCCTTCGATGTGCCGGTAGGTAATGAAATAGGCACATTCTACTTTTGTTCAATACAGTGAAAAGAACGAAGCCCGACTTGTAAGACGTGTACGGGGATGCAGTTAAAATATTTGGAAATATTGTTCAGATATAAAGTTTTCAAACCATTTGTTATCAGTTGTTTAATTCAGCATGTTAGATCTAGAGCCCAAAGCTGAGGCCAACTACTAGCTTAAAAAAATATTTGTTCACAGATCCTGACCGACCTATCACATTGCATTGTCTCGACCCAAATCTTTTTGAATGTAACTCCTTTAAATAGTACATCAATCAGATATTCTATCAAAAAGCATTTAGTCAATTTAAAAATTGTTTAGCTTTTCAAATAAGTAGTGTTGATATGAAAATAATTTCTAACAAAATCTGTCCTTTTGTAACCACAGTTTTGCCTGTTTGTACACATGATGCCAGGATATATTTAAAATTGGCTGTAAATTGATTGAACGAAAGAAACTGAAAAAAAAACAGACTTCCCCAACTCTAAATTTCTAGTTCAGTCAAAGCACAACAAACAACACTTTTAAGGGTGGTCATATTGGGATCGTTCTTTGTCCGTCTGTTATTATTTTTGCCTGAAATGAATCTCTACCACAAAAGCTTAAGCTAGCCTGATCATGATCTGTCAAAAAATTATTCCAAAGGGATTCGAGCAATGTCTAAGCATCTGTATGCCCAATTCTGTCAGGTCTCACTGGTCAAGTGGTTTATTACTTCCCCTGTCACCTCCATGGGTTGGAGTTCCACTAGGGGCACAAATTTGTTCATGTGTCAAAGCCATCTAACTGTGTTTCAGAAGAAATGTTATTCCACACATTAAATAGGCACGTCTTCAGATTAATGTAGAAAAATCAAAATTAAAAATAAGACACTCATTCCTTAGTAATTAAAATTACAAAATAAAAAAAAGTGATTCAGTGAGTTCTGGCAAGAATTTATTTGCAAAATCATTCATGTAGTCTTTAAAACATATAGAAAAGCTATATACTGTGTTACCCACACTGTAAATATTTGATTTCTGTGTTATTTCTAAAGAAATGTTAACTTTATATATAATCATAACCGCCTCCTCAAGGGTTCAAGCTGGGAAAAAAAATAAAAAAAGCCCGCTCGCTCCACAAATCTACCCGCCTCTGAAAAAATCAAAACTGAGAAAAAAAAAAATAAAATAAAAATTTCGCTCGCCCGCTCCTATTTTTTTTGAAAATTTTCCGAAGAACTATTAATCAGTTTGGTATGGCCTGATCTGGTCCGAATGTCTCTGAGTGTTTTCTAAATAAGAATAGCATTTTGTTACTCGGAAGGTAAATAATTTTTCCTCATTAGGTATTTTAGCTAATTTGCATAAAATTAATCTTTGCTAAAACAGACATCTCTGGAATCAAGATATCTAAAGTTGAACAACATGATGAAATAAACTGTGGTCAATAAATTACATATCTACAAACCTTTGTGATTTTTGTAATATGCAACTTGAAAACTTAGAGCATTTGTTCTAGGAATGTTGCTATCTACAAATCTTGTGGAACAACTTAATTCAATTTCTTAAACAAAAGAAAGTTGAAGTAGATTTGATATATAAAGTGTAATTTTTGTGTTTTTTTTTTTGCAAAATAGTGTGAAAAAATAGTGCATTAAACTTAATCATTTATTTGGTGAAGTATTATATATTTCAAATGAAAGAAATAGAAAAAGAGCTCCATGTTTTGAGTCATTTATGCATTAATTGAAAATAAGAATCAGTATAGAAAGTGAAATAGCTTTCGTTTGTGGTAAAATGAACTATCATGAAAGGAAATGGTCCATGCTTAAGATAACAGTAGATGAAAATCATATTTAAAGGCCAAAAAATAATAGGTGTATGCATGTTTTATAAATATATACATATTCCTTTGACAGTTAATTTATATTTAGAACAGTGCAAGTGAATAGAAACTGGAGACGACGAATCAAAACAAGAAAAAACGACAAAACAAAACAAACAAAACTTTTGACAACAAAAAAAACCCCCAAAAAATCCTTTTTTTCTCTATTCCATTTTTTTTAATTATTATTATCAGTTTTACAGAAAATTATTTCTCATTTTTTATTCTGTTGCAAGCTATTAAACTTCGTCACATACAGCAAATGATATTTTTTTGAGAACTTAATAAAAGTAATTTGTTATTGTTCTTCTGTAGCATTTAGCTAGATATGTAATAATTATATGTATCATGTGATGACTATATTTAAAAATACATAAATAAAAAAGATACTGATACATATATACATACATAGATAGATAGATAGATAGATACATACATACATTCATACATACATACATACATACATACATACTTTATAGTTGATTTGTGGTAACCTTTAAGCACGCGGGCTGACCATCGTTATTGACGTCTTCATTACATTGACTTTGTTTTCGATATTTTTGTAATAAGTTTTAGTTTTTAATTATTTAAAAAACATTGTATCATTTTAGAAATGCAATTATTCATTTACAAGAAGAGATCAATTTCACTTAACGTATAAATACAATTAACTGAAGCTTGTAGACATAAGACTGCCCTTGACAATTTAGACTCGAATGACCGATTGACGTTAAAATTTGAGTGGACATCACTTAAATGTTATAGAATATTAACAATCTACGTATTTATTGAACTTTCCTCGTAGTATTGAACTAAGGTTTAGTTTAAACATAAGTTGTGAAATTATTCCCCTAAACATTTTCAGTGTGCATAAATATTTCACGCGGAGATTCTGCAGCAACTATTTAGAGATACGTGTATCAGAGATTCCTAGATGCAACTGTATCTGACTCCCGCGGTAAATTTGAAATAAAATATCTATAAAATCTTCTTCTGTTTTTAAAACATTTATTGTATCTTTTTTTCTGTAAAGGGGTTTAACACAAATGTTTTCTTAGTGCATAAGGCTAAAGGGGATGTATATCATTGGCAATATTGCCATAAAGTTTTTAGAGTACACAGAAAGTACTGGTGTGAAAACCAGTAGAAACATATCCTGGTGTATATGATTTGCACATACTTGAAAATAATGTATGTTTATGTTACTACTTCCCAGTCTACTTATAATACATTTTTGAAATCAAACGGGAACCATCAACTCCCTCACTGGAAAAGTGTATCTTCACTGACCATTATTTCTCAGGTAATTGTAATAAAACCTCAGAATGATACACCAGATGAAAGTTCAAACTCCAGACCTGAAATTCATGTGTCCGTGAACTGAGACACATCTCTTGAAAACAACTAATAATTCTTCTATTTTAGGCAGGTCTCGATTTGATAAACACATCATTCCCTCCTGTCAACAGAATCACAGAGACAGTTACACAGGTGCAAAAACAGAAAACATAGACAAGATGAACTAATACGGAGGTAAAAAAAAGATGTACAAAAAAAGATGGGCTAAGCCTGATGAGGCATATTCTTTGGCAATTTGGTTGACTGAATATTTAGTTTGAGCGATGAATCAGGAAATTTGTTTGGTTGTATTTCATCAATAATTTGTTTAATCTGTTTCACGAATCCTTCTGAATAAGTGAACTTTTTCTTTAGATTTCTTTCTAGTGAACGCTTGTCTTTCTGCTTAAGACAAATACAAAAAACATACAGATGTTTGATGGGGAATTTTACATTTAAATCAATATGTAATGATGAAATATGTACGTAAAACTGTGCACAGTGTATCTTTAATGAACTGTGGAATAAAACGTTTTGATGAAATCATTTCTATCTGTCTCGTAATTAAATGTAAATAAAATACAGAATCTCGTTGATATTTAATGATACTAATCTTTTATTACTGAAACGAATATTAATAGATTAAAAAACTTAAAACTAAAAACACAATTGCCACGCTGGGAAAATTGTATATAAATATACATTAGTATAATTATACATGTGGACTATTTCACAAGTCTTTGAATCAATGAGTGATTTCTTTTCGTACGAGGGAACTCTTGTCTTTCTATGTTAAACTAATGGACACAACTATTGGATAAACAAGAATACCATTACTATACCTAATTTCACTTTCACATTTAGCAGTTACTTTCTACGTTCGATCATTCATATATCGGCGCTATTGACCCATTTAAATTAATGTGTCGCGAAACCCTTCAACAAAATATCGCTGTTTCTTAAAATATATATAACATATACAGTAACTGAAAACTGATGTGGTCTGTGGAGGATATAAAACCGTTTCAGATTTTTTAGCCGTTGAATGAAACACTTCTATAATTTTGCTTCTAACGTTTTATTGAAAATAAATGTTTAAAATCTGCTGCAAATATCTTCTTAAATATTATTGTTTTATACCGGTAAAGATATATCAAAATATCTGATCACACCTGTACTAAGCCCCAGAAGCAAAACTTGCACGATATGGAAACTTATGAATGGAATGTTAAACGGAAAGCGGTTAAATGTGTCCCAGCGCTTATACAACAATCTTTTCTACTATTCGAGAACGCATTTAATATGACGATCACAGACTGGTTACGACATGGTGAGTAAGTCGGTAGGAAAGGTTTGAAATCGTCTGAAAATTCTGAATGTCGTTACGTTGTCCGTACAACAAGTGCAAAACATTCAATGATAGGAGTTTCTGTACTACTGGTCCAACACTTTGGAATAAACTGCCGTTAGAACTACGCAAAAGTAAATCACTTGACACATTCAAACAAAATCTTAAGACACTATTTTTCACAGATTTCGCGGCATTGTTTTGAATTTTTTGAGAACTGTTTATCATGTGAAAAACAGCAGGTAATAGTTCTTAATGTGTCAGTCACACTACACCGTAAAGCGTTAACGGACGCAAAATGTATAGAAAAATTGCTCCAGAAAGTTATCCGGTGACGAAAAGCATCCCCCGCTGCTGCTCGGTGCTCTCGCGATCGGCATATTGGGCGCATAAAACGCACAATGACAGCAAGATTAACGCACACATATAGGACAAACAACGTCCAATAAACGGATATCAATTTACTAGTAACGGGTTTGTACCGCGTAAAACGCATGAGAAACTGACAAAACGTTCTCGTCAGTTATCGTCCGTTAAACATACGTTTCATCCGTTGTATTCCGGCCTTGAATCAGGTCCTCCGGACAAGAACGGATGCGAACCGGACGAGTACAGAATTGGTCCGAGAGCTCATGGACTTTTATTGCAACAATTGAGGCCAAAAGAAGTTTATACCTTTTTGGAAACAATATTTCATATCCTCCATGAAAACCAATTTCTTAAGTGTCAAAGCCGTGCCTATCTATATTTTGTTGACTTATGTTTGTGATAGGGGTGGTAAAACTCTCTTGTAAAAATTTAGAGGGTAGTAAGGTAAAGATTACGTCTACCAGTGTTTTCACTGTTTAATTACAGTAAGTATCTGATTGTCAGTAAATAAATATAATGTCATGTCAGCAAAAAGAAATCCATCAAAAAGGAATGAAGAGCAAACTTAATATTTATGGTCAAATGTCAAATTTATGTACAAATCACAAAAATTGGCATATTTGAAATTTATTTTTATCTTTAAAAATTAGTTTGTTATCATAAGTCACTCAGTTTTATATATGTATTGTGTATATATCAACCAAAGTCAGAAATGCAAATCTTATTGCAAAACGTCAAGGTCAACCCTAATAATAGAAGGTCAAAGTTCATTTTCATGCAAAAATGTGAAAAATTTTACCTTTACTTTCTTTCAATCTGTTTAATATGTATTCACATTTTTAGTCACTGAAGTTAGTTTGTTTTAATGTCTGTATGCCAGGGAAAGTCAGCGGTACAAATGTAACCCCAAAACTTCCAAGGGTAAAGCTTATGTCAAAGGTCAAAGGTCAAATTTGTGTGAAAAATTGTATGTATAACTTCCTGTTTGAAATACAACAGCTATTTCTGATCATTATTAGTTATTGCTCGTGATTAATTTTAATGTACATATGTCCCACAATGTCAGTAATAAAGATATCGTCTGAAAGCAGACAAGTTTAAATGTGATATTAAGGGTCAAAGGTCATTTTCATGTAAAAGACTGAAAAATGACCCCTAATAACTTGTCTGATTTCAGACAATATCTTTATTACTGACAATGTGGGACATATATACATTAAAATTAATCACGAGCAATTACTTATAATGATTAGAAATAGCTGTTATATTTCAAACAGGAAGCTATTCATGCAATTTTTCACAAAAAATGACCTTTGACCTTTGATGTAAGCTTTACCCTTGGCAGTTTTGGGGTTACATCTGCACTCCTGACATTGCCTGACATGCAGACATTAAAACAAATTTACTTCAGTGACTAATAATGTAAATACATATTAAACAGGTTAGAAAAAGTAAAGGTAACATTTTTCACATTTTTGCATGAAAATGAAATTTGACCTTCAATTATCAGGGCTGACCTTGACCTTTTGCAATAAAATTTGCATTTCTGACTTTGGCTGATACATACACATTACATATATAAAGTTGAGTGACTTATGATAACAAACTAATTTTTAAGAATAAAAACAAATTTCAAATATGCCGATTTTTGTGATTTGTACATAAATTTGACATTTGACCTTGAATATCAAGTTTGTCCATCATTCCTTTTTGATGAATTTCTTTTTGCTGACATTGGTTGGCATATATACATTTACTGACAATCTGATAGTTACTGTAATTGAACAGTGGAAAAACTTGTAGACGTAAACTTTACCCTATCCCCTAAATTTTTACAAGAGAGTTTTACCTCCCCTATCACAAACATAAGTGAACAAAATATAGATAGGCACGGCTTTGACACTTAAGAAATGGGTTTTCATGGAGGATATGAAATATTGTTTCCAAAAAAGTATAAACTTCTTTTGGACTCAATTGTTGCAATAAAAGTCCGTGAGCTCTCGGACCAAATAGGGAACGCACGAGTAACGAACAAAACGCATATCAGCGCATTACTACCGTACATGTAACGGACAACTTTGTCCGGTGGTGTACGTTCTAAAGATTGAACATGCTCAAAACACTCCACCAGATGGAACGAACGTCGTCGGACAAGGAGCACAGGCGCCGCATGAGAAACGGAAAAGAAACGCATGCAAACGGACACGAACTGGTTGAAATTTTTGTTATACGTTGGACGTCCGTTAACGCTATACGGTGAAGTGTGACTGAGACTTAAATGCTTGTAAAAGGTTTTATATTTCAACATTTATATTTTCAAGGTTTGTTTAATAAACGCACTAGCTGGTAAGGCTCTATGGGTAAGGTAGGGTGTAATATTTCTTTCTTAAATAGTATATGATTGGACCATTTGTGAGGGGTGGGGGGGGGTGGGGGGGGGTTGAACATCTATATGCAGCACATCTGGGCATACCGGATGCTTTAAGCACTGGTATTCGCAGTAGGGGTAAAATGACCTCAAGGGGAGGGTTGCGTCATGACTGTTTGTTACAACACGGCTGTTATTTTTTATTATTGTCACTATTAATATTGTTATAATAACTATTATTATTATTATGTACAACGTCATTGAATATATCATTGTATAGAAATAGGCGTTAATCAATTTTTTTTCAATTTCAAATTCAGAGTCGCGGCAAGTAAGTACACAATGGGTCGTACGAAAGACTACTGTTGATAAATCAAAAGAGTGACTGAAAATAAACATAAGACCCTGGTACTAAAAAGAAGTTATATTGATCCTTTTAGGAAAAAAAGCCTGTTTGCTTTCTGTCAAGAAAGACAATCGCACATATTACTTGATGCTCTGTAGGTGAATAAGTACAAACGGCAACCAAGTAGTCTTACAGTCTTAATATTTCAAATACATATGAATTCAACAATTAACACAAAATATGCCAATGCAGATAATATCGATAATCACTATTTTTGGACGGAAACTTTTCCTCTACAGCTAAATTCTTTAGGGAAAATTATACCAAGCCCTGGTACTGACAGAATTAGTTACAGTTACTATTGATAATCAAGATCTTCTCGGGAAGTCCATATTTATTTCATTGCACGTTTTCTTCGTTGGTTGATTCTCGGTCCTTCCGCGGAAAGCGGGAGTGACAACTTGAACATGTCGCGGACAGTCGCGTTCTCGACTCGTCACAGAATCCTATGTATTCGACTCTTACATGTACTTACACATTCACAATTCTACTGCAGCTAAGAGTGGTCAAAGCTAATAGCTAATAGCATTTACAAGTTGCAGTCAGTGTATTATACATTCAACATCAAAACTTACAGAACTGAAAACTTCTTACACGGGTTATATATTATAGCCCATCAGAATCAGCTAATAATAATATACAGTAACCGTTCTCTACTTAGACTGTCTATATTTCAAACATTTTTTGTAAATGGTCGACATACGTTCTTTCTCGTTGACAAAATGGTTTCAGTGAGAAGACATTTGTGATAAGAATTCAGTTCTGTATTAGAACTGTAATGAATGTAATAAAATGTTGTTGACAGCCACTGACCATGAATAAAAATATCCAAGAACTCTCAAGAGATAAATCAGAATGCCAGACATTGGCAAATGTTTCATCACCAAGTTTCATCACCCAGTCGTGATATCCATCATGAAAAATTTCTTTCTCGCAGATCGCTTGCCACAGACTGGGCTAAAATGGTCGACCTATTCTAAAATGACAGTAGCAATGGAAATAATGGACTATGGAAACTTCATAGGTCAAAGACTAAATTATTGTTCAGTTACGTTTGAGATCCTACGGAAACTATTAATCCTAACCTTTGAAAGGCTTCTATCAAATTTAAACGGCAACGAAATATAGTAGAAAGGTAGGGGCTTATTTGCACAAATCAAAATTGACATGTATACATCTCATCGAAATAGTTTAAAGCACACATAAAGCCACAACACTATTGGAATATGTTGATATTCGTATATTCTACAAGCCTGATATGAAGTAATAACAAGTTCTATCGGTTATGCGGATAAATGATGAAACTTTCCCATCTAAAACGTTTTGGAACGTTTAAGGAGAGCAACAATGTGTATCGAATGCCAATGAACATTAGAAGAATAATTCATTCTACAACACTACTCTATTCTCAGCTCTTCATCTAGGAAGGAAATAACTATTTGACATTTCGTGGAAGGCCGGTGCGCGATGCTTATTACCAGTGCGAAACACGTAAGACCAAATGCTAATTATGAGTACTAAATAAAACATCGAATGTCGAATGTTACAGAACCTTATCTCTTTTATATCTTTTAACTGGACATTTTAGACTAAACATTGTCCAGTGTTTGTATGACTGGTTTGACATGCCATGTTTTAAATCAGACTGGTTGAACAGTATATATTTTCAAATAATTGAAAGCTACTTTCACTAGTTTAAGAGAAACATCTCGTTTACTTATAGTTGAAAAATTTTACTATTAACATTTTTCATTTAGTAATTAGCATCAAATACTTGACATAAAGTATAAAGCATTTAGCATTTAGTATTCGCAATTTGGCAGTCAGTAGCTAAGTACACCGTCTTCTGTAAACTGCAAGCATTTATCGATGGCAAAATGCAAGGTACAATTGGTACCTAAAATAAACCATTTGGTATACAACGTGTGTTAGACGATTTGCCTGGTGTGGTGACCATTTCAAACTCTGAATGGTGATGAATACATGAGTTTTGAAGATTTATAATTATATCAAGACGTTTGACCTACATGTACTCTAAAATTTTTTGCAACACTTTTCAATAAATAACCGAAGGCCAGGAGAAATGCGTTTTCTTCATTTCTTTTCCTTTATACCAATATTACTTTAATTTGACTGTGATGAAAGTTTTACGTTGATCTGGAGAAATCATTATGGGCCTATAATTACGATATGCAGTTGTGGCTACAGCAGGGTTCGACACCAAAACCACTAGATTAACGTTCCCTTACTTTTTTTAATGTTTCGTTCTATCTAAAGCTACAGTCACACATACGGATATGTCCGTGCGTTGAGGTACGGTGCGGATAGGATTAGTATGTGGGTGTATATAATACCCCAGTCACACATACGGAGCAGTACGTCTTAGTACGGGAAAATGGTGAGAAACAGGAAACAAACAAAACAAAACAGGACGCGAATAAGTACGGATAGGTACGAGGTACTACGTTGAATTACGTTTTACTGCGCCTTGCAACTTGCCCAGCGCACGGACGGGTCTGCGGTAAACTACGTTGAACTATGCTTTAAGCAATGGTCACATTTACGTTCACGCACGTAGTTGGTCGTAGTTCATTTTAAACGTAGTTTGTCGTACGTTGAAGTACGTGTAAGTACGAACAACTACGTTCAACTACGAGTAAATCAGGTAGGGTTAACTAGGGTATCACTACGTCTTACCACGAGTTACTACGTTACACTACGTATATACTACGATCGAAGTACGAACAACTACGACAAATTACGATCAACTACGTTGAGCTACGGAAAAGCGTTTAGCCGTAGTGGAGCCCTAGTTTAGTTTAGCCGTAGTGGAGCCCTAGTTGATCGTAGTTGAACCGTACTTTCGATGTGTTTTTCTTGTACTACGATCAAAAACGATACATACTACTGTTAAGTACGATCAAGTACGTTTAACTAAGATCAACTACGTTCAAACTACGGTCACAGTAGGGTCAAAACATCGTAGTTAATCGTAGTCAGATTTTGAACATGTCGAAAATTATTTGCTTACTACGGACAAATCATAAGTTCGAACTACGATCATTACTACGTTTGACTACGATTATCTACGTGTAACTACGCTTAGTACGACCAACTACGATCAACTACGATCAACTACGATCATTCCTTACTACGATTAACTACGTGTAGTGTCCACGCCATAAGTACGAGCAGCCTCGGATGACTACGTTCGACTACGGCGTGGTACGTAACAGCACGGATAACTACGTTTAAGTACGTTTAACTACGGATGAATAAGTTTCAGCCAAGTTGGACTAAAGTCACGCTCAAATGGCTACGGTTCGCTCAAACTTTTGTGCATATTCAAAAGTTGGAGAAACTTGCAAGTTTGGAATATGTTTTGAATACGTTTTGACCACGTTTTGGTACGGATTAATACGAATGACTACTCTGAGGTACGGCTCAGGTACGGATCGATACGGATTACTACGTTTCTGTCCGTAGTTAGACGTAGCTATTCGCGCCGTATGTGTGACTAGGGTATAACAGATCATGGCCCTTTGGACAAATTATCCGTACGGATCAGCCTGGTATGAATGGAATCCGGGATACAGATGGGATGCGGTCGAGACGAAAATGTTGAAGCCCCTTCTGACACAGATGATGTTTTTATTGCCTCTAATATTTTCTCGGCGTCCAAGCTGTACGACTGGACTGAGGGAGGACTTGATATGGTTGAGAAAATGTTAAAAGTTCGGTGAAAATCATGATATAAAATTGTGACTGTAAATGGTCGATATATTGCAATAAAATTTCTTAAAACGTACTGTGTGGATTTTTCACTTTGATACTAACTATAAATGTAGACAATCCCCACAAAATGTTTTTGACCTGGCTAAATATATAACTTAACTGCGAATGTTCAGCTGCGTTAACAATTTCAAATCATGTAGTCAAAAATCATGGCTGTTTAAATAACAGTTCTTTTTTTTGCAGATATGAAATTTGGACATAAGATCTCATGAATACTGTTTGTTTTCGGACATTAGGTTATTTATTCCATTTAACGACAGCATCCACGTAAGCAATTTCCTAACAAGAGGTCAAGGCATCGCAATTGTCTCGCCAACGTTTTTGCAAAGTTTAATTATATTTTGTTATAGTATCTCCATTGTATGTAATGATAACTAATAGCCTAAATAGCTAAACAACTATTGTACTCTCAAATGTTACAAATAAAAGAAAAATTGTAAATTAGCATCCTTGCTTCTTACACTTGTCTTGAGGTACTAAATATCAAAAGTTGGTTGCTAAAGGAACGCAATTATACATCAGGACGATGCCCATGTGCAGTGTTTCCAGGTCCAAGTAAACTTTTCTGTGTGACTGCAAATAGTCCATAACTGTATTTTAAGCCACAGCTACGAGGCATTCTTATTCAATCATGTCTTAGGTAAGAACTCTATCAGGCACACTGAACTTCCAATGCTTTACAGTAAAGGTGAATAAAGTTCAACCTACAGCTATATATTTATGTTCGCCATCACGTTTTAAAAAAACCCCTGATGTTTCCACATAAGTTATTTCATTAAATACAAATATGTAAAATGTCTGCAGTATTTTTGATGATAACATATTACACATGATTTACCTTTGAAAATAAGTCATATCTATTATGAACAATTAAGTTATCATAAAAGTACAGTATGTAGAATAATAGGTATTGAATTATAAATAAATATAAAAATAAATTCCTATAAAACTAGATGTGTGTCCATATGACACTGGTGCCTCCACTTCCTGTCACTATACACTGTACAGTCATCTGTTACCAATAAGTAATTCAAGACTTAGACTATCTTTATATTACCTTGGGTAGAGAATGCTAGTCATCGGGGTGGTGGGGCTATGGATACTTTAAACATCGTCAAGAAACGCAAGATAAAAGAAACGGAAATATGTTTTTTTGAGGGGTGAGTATGGGGGTTATAGACCATTAGTACATTATGTTGACTAAGTCAAGGGTCATAAAATCTGGAAAGTAGATCCCTCGGAAGCACCGAGAACAAGGCAAACAGTGAAAATTGCAGACTCGGTTTGATTGAGTCCGTTCATGAGCAGTAATGGAAAATGCAACACTACCCACGCCCCCTAGCACCGGCTTAAGCAGTATTCAATCTTCAAATCTAAATGAGTTGAAATCAATAATCCCGAAGGACCAGAAAATATAACAACACTGAGATGAAGTCGGGGCGACTTTTTACGGCCGCCACACAGCACTTAACACCCGCTGTTGTGAAGTAAATAAAATCTGGAAAGTAGATCCCTCGGAAGCACCGAGAACAAGGCAAACAGTGAAAATTGCAGACTCGGTTTGATTGAGTCTGTTCATGAGCAGTAATGGAAAATGCAACACTACCCACGCCCCCTAGCACCGGCTTAAGCAGTATTCAATCTTCAAATCTAAATGAGTTGAAATCAATGATCCCGAAGGACCAGAAAATATAACAACACTGAGATGAAGTCGGGGCGACTTTTTACGGCCGCCACACAGCACTTAACACCCGCTGTTGTGAAGTAAACAAAATCTGGAAAGTAGAATCTTGTATTGTGGAGTGAAATCCAAAACAAAACTCCGGATGCACAAGTTCACATACTGAATAATATATTGTTTCATGACTCTATGTCACATATTTCTTGAGATATATGCGACACAAAACTTTTAAGCCTTCTATGAATAGATTTACTAAGTCAAAGGTCATAACTTTTGTCTAGCTGTGTGAAATCTCAAACACAATACCAGATGCACAACTTTATATGCTGTATAATATTCTTATAAGGTTTTAAGGCTCTGGGTCAAATACGTTTTGAGTTACATGCGACACAAACGTTTATGCATATTTCTGACTAATTCAAGGGCCATAACTCTGGTTTGACAGAGTAAAATCCCAAACAAAACCTCAGGTGCACAACTCCATGTGCTGAATAATATTCCTGTAAGGTTTAATCAATCCTGATTTAATACTTTTTGAAATACGCGTGACACAAACTTTCAGGTCCTTTAAGCATATTTTTGAATAAGTTAAGGACCATAACATTAGTCTGGCTGAATGAAATCTGAAACAAAACCCCAGGCGCACAACTTCACATGCCGAATAACAATCCTCTGAGGTCTGATGACGCTAAGATAAATACTATTTGAGATATGCACGACCCAAATTCGGACGGATGGTCGGACAGACGAATGGACAAGGGTAAATCAAAGCGCCCCCACTCGTACTTACACACAATAACTAGCACAGAAAGTTTTGACAATGAGAGAGCATTTTCAATGTGATTGTGTTTAATAATGGTCCATCTGCCCTCTCATGCACAGTTTAGCAAGAGTGCTATATAACAGTTTCTCTTAACATATTTTAAAAACATGACGCATTATCTGCGAATTGGCAAGTAACCTTTGAAATGCTCCTTAATTTTCAATTTTTCGCATCTGTGTCTATCTGTTCCCTAATGCAAACTTCATTTATATTCATTTAAACATTAAAATGATCACCACAGCATGTGCGACAGTTCGACTGATATCGGATTAATTGTCTGATCACTGGAACCAGTTTTCAATTACTAGAATTTTATTAATGCCAACAATTTTCAAAAAGTACAAGTCTCTAAATCTATTCTTGTTGAAAGTATCACATATGCAAGTAATTATAAGTAATTTGTTTGTTTGTTTTGGGTTTAACGCCGTTTTTCGACAGTATTTCAGTCATATAAGTAAAAAGAAGAAAAAATAGTGATCAAGCGACGTGATATGTTAGTTGTAAAACAAAAACGCGTATAAATAATACCAAATTGCTTTTAAAAATGAATAGTTTAGGTGTTCGTAATTAATTTCAACTTTAAATGTCTATTTACAAATCGCAAGACATGTCTCAAAATATTTGGGTTGGTGGGAACTTCAATAAAAGACATTCACATTGCTGAAATCATGACACATTTCAAATAATCAATAAGACAAGGTGTCAGCTGAAATACGGACAAGATTCATTTGATCAGTTAAATTTGTAGAAAATACTAATACCACGTGTCAATTTAAGTTCTGTTTTATTTGGCGCTGTAGTCATATAAATGCTTGCATTTAGACGGTCAGCAAACTAGAATATTTTGTTGTTGTTCTGTAAAACTTCTGTAGGTACATAACAAGAAGTATCAAATTGAGAACAAACACAATGTTGTAGCGCAAATTTAATAGCACATTTATGAAAGTTAATAGTGTCGTCGGTTGAAGTGAATCAGTAAACCAATTGAAAATAAATCCAGTGTCATACTATCTGTTCTAACTTACTTAGTTTTCGTGTGCTGGCCAAAATTCAAAAGCCTTTGCATTTATTTAATAGTGGTATTTTAAAGACAATTTTAACCTGTTCCATGTGTAGCTGATATTTTACTGAAATGTTAGTAATATGTTGTGTTTCGGTACACAGACTGAATGAAATTTGGCAGAAATATTATAAATGAAAAAAGAAGAAGCAAAAATATTACACAAAGTAACAAAGAGCTAGCGTTGAAAATACGATACAAGGGGCGGTCGGAAAATATCCGGACTTCTTGCTCTTGTGAAGTTTTACAAAGTTATTTTGTGTTGCATATTATTATCACACAGCTTTCATATAAATGGTCATTATATTGCAATAAAATTTTTTAAAATGTACTGTGTGGATTTTTCCCTTTGATATTAACTTTAAATGTAGACAGTCCCCACCAAATGTTTTGACCTGGCTAAATATATAACTTAACTGCGAATGTTCAGCTGCTTTAACAATTTCAAATCATGTAGTTAAAAATCATGGCTGTTTAGATAACAGTTCTTTTTTTGCAGATAAGAAATTTGGACATAAGATCTCATGTGATTTAATACTGTTTGTTTTCGGATATTAGGTTATTTATTCAATTTAACGACAGCATCCACGTAAGCAATTTCCTAACAAGAGGTCAAGGCACCGCAATTGTCTCGCCAACGTTTTTGCAAAGTTTAATTATATTTTGTTATAGTATCTCCATTGTATGTAATGATAACATTGTATGTAATAGCTAAACAACTATTGTACTCTCAAGTGTTACAAATAAAAGAAAAATTGTTAATTAGCATCCTTGCTTCTTACACTTGTCTTGAGGTACTAAATATCAAAAGTTTGTTGCAAAAGGAATGCAATTATACATCAGGACGATGCCCATGTGCAGTGTTTTCAGGTCCAAGTAAACTCTTCTGTGTGACTGCAAATATTCTATAACTGTATTTTAAGCCACAGCTACGAGGCATATTAATTCAAGCATGTCTTAGGTAAGAACTCTATCAGGCACACTGAACTTCCAATGCTTTAAGTAAAGGTGAATAAAGTTCAACCTACAGCTATATTTATGTTCGCCATCACGTTTTAAAAAAACCTGATGTTTCCACAGAAGTTATTTCATTAAATACAAATATGTAAAATGTCTGCAGTATTTTTGATGATAACATATTACACATGATTTACCTTCGAAAATAAGTCATATCTATTATGAACAATTAAGTTATCATAAAAGTACAGTATGTAGAATAATAGTTATTGAATTATAAATAAATATAAAAATAAATTCCTGTAAAACTAGATGTGTGTCCATATGAAACTGGTGCCTCAACTTCCTGTCACTATACACTGTACAGTCATCTGTTACCTATAAGTAATTCAAGACTTAGACTATTTTTATATAACCATGGGTTGAGAATGTTAGTCATCGGGGTGGTGGGGCTATGGATACTTAAAACATCGTCAAGAAACGCAAGATAAAAGAAACGGAAATATGTTTTTTTGAGGGGTGAGTATGGGGGTTATAGACCATTAGTACATTATGTTGACAAAGTCAAGGGTCATAAGTCTTGTATTGTGGAGTGAAATCCAAAACAAAACTCCAGGTGCACAAGTTCACATACTGAATAATAAACCTATATTGTTTCATGACTCTAGGTCATATAATTCTTGAGATATATGCGACACAAAACTTTTAAGCCTTCTATGCATAGTTTTACTAAGTCAAGGGTCATAACTTTTGTCTAGCTGTGTGAAATCTCAAACACAATACCAGATGCACAACGTTTATGCCGTTTATGCATATTTCTGACTAATTCAAGGGCCATAACTCTGGTTTGACAGAGTAAAATCCCAAACAAAACCTCAGGTGCACAACTTCACGTGCTGAATAATATTCCTATAAGGTTTAATCAATCTTGACTTAATACTTCTTGAAATACGCGTGACACAAACTTTTATGTCCTTTAAGCATGATTTTGAATATGTTAAGGGCCATAATATTAGTCTGGCTGAATGAAATCTGAAACAAAACCCCAGGCGCACAACTTTACATGCCGAATAACAATCCTCTGACGTCTGATGACGCTAAGTTAAATACTATTTGAGATATGCACGACACAAATTCGGACGGACAGACGAATGGACAAGGATAAATCAAAGCGCCCCCACTCCTACTTACACACAACAACTAGCACAGATAATTTTGACAATGAGAGAACGTTTTCAATGTGATTGTATTTAATAATGGTCCATCTGCCCTCTCATGCAAAGTTTAGCAAGAATGCTATATAACAGTTTCTCTTAACATATTCTAAAAACATGACTCATTATCTGCGAATTGGCAAGTAACCTTTGAAATGCTCCTTAATGTTAAATTTTTCGCATCTATATCTGTCTGTTCCCTAATGCAAACTTCATTTATATTCATTTAAACATAAAAATGATCACCACAGCATGTGAGACAGTTCGACTGATTTCGGATTAATTGTCTGATCACTGGAACCAGTTTTCAGTTACTAGTATTTTATTAATGCCAACAATTTTCAAAAAGTACAAGTCTCTAAATCTATTCTTGTTGAAAGTACTCACATAAGCAAGTAATTATAAGTAAAAAGAAGAAAAAAATAGTGATCAAGCGACGTAATATGTTATTTGAAAAACAAAAACGCGTATAAATAATATCAAATTGCCGTTAAAAATGAATAGTTTAGGTGTTCGTAATTAATTTCAACTTAAAATGTCTATTTACAAATCGGAAGACATGTCTCAAAATATTTGGGTTGGTGGGAACTTCAATAAAATACATTCACATTGCTGAAATCATGCCACATTTCAAATAAGCAATAAGACAAGGTGTCAGCTGAAATACGGACAAGATTCATTTGATCAGTTAAATTTGTAGAAAATACTCATACCACGTGTCAATTTAAGTTTTGTTTTATTTGGCGCTGTAGTCATATAAATGCTTGCATTTAGACGGCCAACAAACTAGAATATTTTGTTGTTGTTCTGTAAAACTTCTGTAGGTACATAACAAGAAGTATCAAATTGAGAACAAACATAATGTTGTAGCGCAAATTTAATAGCACATTCTTGAAAGTTAATAGTTACGTCGGTTGAAGTGAATCAGTAAACCAATTGAAAATAAATCCAGTGTCATACTATCTGTTCTAACTTACTTAGTTTTCGTGTGCTGGCCAAAATTCAAAAGCCTTTGCATTTATTTAATAGTGGTATTTTAAAGACAGTTTTAACCTGTTCCATGTGTAGCTGATATTTTACTGAAATGTTAGTAATATGTTGTGTTTCGGTACACAGACTGAATGAAATTTGGCAGAAATATTATAAATGAAAAAAGAAGAAGCAAAAATATTACACAAAGTAACAAAGAGCTAGCGTTGAAAATACGATACAAGGGGCGGTCGGAAAATATCCGGACTTCTTGCTCTTGTGAAGTTTTACAAAGTTATTTTGTGTTGCATATTATTATCACACAGCTTTCATATAAATGGTCATTATATTGCAATAAAATTTTTTAAAATGTACTGTGTGGATTTTTCCCTTTGATATTAACTTTAAATGTAGACAGTCCCCACCAAATGTTTTGACCTGGCTAAATATATAACTTAACTGCGAATGTTCAGCTGCTTTAACAATTTCAAATCATGTAGTTAAAAATCATGGCTGTTTAGATAACAGTTCTTTTTTTGCAGATAAGAAATTTGGACATAAGATCTCATGTGATTTAATACTGTTTGTTTTCGGATATTAGGTTATTTATTCAATTTAACGACAGCATCCACGTAAGCAATTTCCTAACAAGAGGTCAAGGCACCGCAATTGTCTCGCCAACGTTTTTGCAAAGTTTAATTATATTTTGTTATAGTATCTCCATTGTATGTAATGATAACATTGTATGTAATAGCTAAACAACTATTGTACTCTCAAGTGTTACAAATAAAAGAAAATTGTTAATTAGCATCCTTGCTTCTTACACTTGTCTTGAGGTACTAAATATCAAAAGTTTGTTGCAAAAGGAATGCAATTATACATCAGGACGATGCCCATGTGCAGTGTTTTCAGGTCCAAGTAAACTCTTCTGTGTGACTGCAAATATTCTATAACTGTATTTTAAGCCACAGCTACGAGGCATATTAATTCAAGCATGTCTTAGGTAAGAACTCTATCAGGCACACTGAACTTCCAATGCTTTAAGTAAAGGTGAATAAAGTTCAACCTACAGCTATATTTATGTTCGCCATCACGTTTTAAAAAAGCCTGATGTTTCCACAGAAGTTATTTCATTAAATACAAATATGTAAAATGTATGCAGTATTTTTGATGATAACATATTACACATGATTTACCTTCGAAAATAAGTCATATCTATTATGAACAATTAAGTTATCATAAAAGTACAGTATGTAGAATAATAGTTATTGAATTATAAATAAATATAAAAATAAATTCCTGTAAAACTAGATGTGTGTCCATATGAAACTGGTGCCTCAACTTCCTGTCACTATACACTGTACAGTCATCTGTTACCTATAAGTAATTCAAGACTTAGACTATTTTTATATAACCATGGGTTGAGAATGTTAGTCATCGGGGTGGTGGGGCTATGGATACTTAAAACATCGTCAAGAAACGCAAGATAAAAGAAACGGAAATATGTTTTTTTGAGGGGTGAGTATGGGGGTTATAGACCATTAGTACATTATGTTGACAAAGTCAAGGGTCATAAGTCTTGTATTGTGGAGTGAAATCCAAAACAAACTCCAGGTGCACAAGTTCACATACTGAATAATAAACCTATATTGTTTCATGACTCTAGGTCATATAATTCTTGAGATATATGCGACACAAAACTTTTAAGCCTTCTATGCATAGTTTTACTAAGTCAAGGGTCATAACTTTTGTCTAGCTGTGTGAAATCTCAAACACAATACCAGATGCACAACGTTTATGCCGTTTATGCATATTTCTGACTAATTCAAGGGCCATAACTCTGGTTTGACAGAGTAAAATCCCAAACAAAACCTCAGGTGCACAACTTCACGTGCTGAATAATATTCCTATAAGGTTTAATCAATCTTGACTTAATACTTCTTGAAATACGCGTGACACAAACTTTTATGTCCTTTAAGCATGATTTTGAATATGTTAAGGGCCATAATATTAGTCTGGCTGAATGAAATCTGAAACAAAACCCCAGGCGCACAACTTCACATGCCGAATAACAATCCTCTGACGTCTGATGACGCTAAGTTAAATACTATTTGAGATATGCACGACACAAATTCGGACGGACAGACGAATGGACAAGGATAAATCAAAGCGCCCCCACTCCTACTTACACACAACAACTAGCACAGATAATTTTGACAATGAGAGAACGTTTTCAATGTGATTGTATTTAATAATGGTCCATCTGCCCTCTCATGCAAAGTTTAGCAAGAATGCTATATAACAGTTTCTCTTAACATATTCTAAAAACATGACTCATTATCTGCGAATTGGCAAGTAACCTTTGAAATGCTCCTTAATGTTCAATTTTTCGCATCTATATCTGTCTGTTCCCTAATGCAAACTTCATTTATATTCATTTAAACATAAAAATGATCACCACAGCATGTGAGACAGTTCGACTGATTTCGGATTAATTGTCTGATCACTGGAACCAGTTTTCAGTTACTAGTATTTTATTAATGCCAACAATTTTCAAAAAGTACAAGTCTCTAAATCTATTCTTGTTGAAAGTACTCACATAAGCAAGTAATTATAAGTAAAAAGAAGAAAAAAATAGTGATCAAGCGACGTAATATGTTATTTGAAATACAAAAACGCGTATAAATAATATCAAATTGCCGTTAAAAATGAATAGTTTAGGTGTTCGTAATTAATTTCAACTTAAAATGTCTATTTACAAATCGCAAGACATGTCTCAAAATATTTGGGTTGGTGGGAACTTCAATAAAATACATTCACATTGCTGAAATCATGCCACATTTCAAATAAGCAATAAGACAAGGTGTCAGCTGAAATACGGACAAGATTCATTTGATCAGTTAAATTTGTAGAAAATACTCATACCACGTGTCAATTTAAGTTTTGTTTTATTTGGCGCTGTAGTCATATAAATGCTTGCATTTAGACGGCCAACAAACTAGAATATTTTGTTGTTGTTCTGTAAAACTTCTGTAGGTACATAACAAGAAGTATCAAATTGAGAACAAACATAATGTTGTAGCGCAAATTTAATAGCACATTCTTGAAAGTTAATAGTTACGTCGGTTGAAGTGAATCAGTAAACCAATTGAAAATAAATCCAGTGTCATACTATCTGTTCTAACTTACTTAGTTTTCGTGTGCTGGCCAAAATTCAAAAGCCTTTGCATTTATTTAATAGTGGTATTTTAAAGACAGTTTTAACCTGTTCCATGTGTAGCTGATATTTTACTGAAATGTTAGTAATATGTTGTGTTTCGGTACACAGACTGAATGAAATTTGGCAGAAATATTATAAATGAAAAAAGAAGAAGCAAAAATATTACACAAAGTAACAAAGAGCTAGCGTTGAAAATACGATACAAGGGGCGGTCGGAAAATATCCGGACTTCTTGCTCTTGTGAAGTTTTACAGAGTTATTTTGTGTTGCATATTATTAACACACAGCTTTCATATAAATGGTCGATATATTGCAATAAAAATTTTTAAAATGTACTGTGTGGATTTTTCCCTTTGATATTTACTTTAAATATAGACTGTCCCCACCAAATGTTTTTCACCTGGCTAAATATATAACTTAACTGCGAATGTTCAGCTGCTTTAACAATTTCAAATCATGTAGTTAAAAATCATGGCTGTTTAGATAACAGTTCTTTTTTTGCAGATAAGAAATTTGGACATAAGATCTCATATGATTTAATACTGTTTGTTTTCGGATATTAGGTTATTTATTCAATTTAACGACAGCATCCACGTAAGCAATTTCCTAACAAGAGGTCAAGGCACCGCAATTGTCTCGCCAACGTTTTTGTAAAGTTTAATTATATTTTGTTATAGTATCTCCATTGTATGTAATGATAACATTGTATGTAATAGCTAAACAACTATTGTACTCTCAAGTGTTACAAATAAAAGAAAAATTGTAAATTAGCATCCTTGCTTCTTACACTTGTCTTGAGGTACTAAATATCAAAAGTTTGTTGCAAAAGGAATGCAATTATACATCAGGACGATGCCCATGTGCAGTGTTTTCAGGTCCAAGTAAACTCTTCTGTGTGACTGCAAATAGTCCATAACTGTATTTTAAGCCACAGCTACGAGGCATTTTTATTCAAACATGTCTTAGGTAAGAACTCTATCAGGTACACTGAACTTCCAATGCTTTACAGTAAAGGTGAATAAAGTTCAACCTACAGCTATATTTATGTTCACCATCACGTGTTAAAAAACCCCTGATGTTTCCACATAAGTTATTTCATTAAATACAAATACATGTATGTAAAATGTCTGCAGTATTTTTGATGATAACATATTACACATGATTTACCTTCGAAAATAAGTCATATCTATTATGAACAATTAAGTTATCATAAAAGTACAGTATGTAGAATAATAGGTATTGAATTATAAATAAATATAAAAATAAATTCCTATAAAACTAGATGTGTGTCCATATGACACTGGTGCCTCCACTTCCTGTCACTATACACTGTACAGTCATCTGTTACCTACAAGTAATTCAAGACTAAGACTATCTTTATATTACCTTGGGTAGAGAATGCTAGTCATCGGGGTGGTGGGGCTATGGGTACTTTAAACAACGTCAAGAAACGCAAGATAAAAGAAACGGAAATATGCTTTTTTGAGGGGTGAGTATGGGGGTTATAGACCATTAGTACATTATGTTGACTAAGTCAAGGGTCATAAGTCTTGTATTGTGGAGTGAAATCCAAAACAAAACTCCGGGTGCACAAGTTCACATACTGAATAATATGTTTCATGACTCTAGGTCACATACTTCTTGAGATATATGCGATACAAAACTTTTAAGCCTTCTATGCATAGTTTTACTAAGTCAAGGGTCATAACTTTTGTCTAGCTGTGTGAAATCTCAAACACAATACCAGATGCACAACTTCATATGCTGTATAATATTCCTGTAAGGTTTTAAGGCTCTGGGTCAAATACGTTTTGAGTTACATGCGACACAAACGTTTATGCATATTTCTGACTAATTCAAGGGCCATAACTCTGGTTTGACAGAGTAAAATCCCAAACAAAACCTCAGGTGCACAACTCCACGTGCTGAATAATATTCCTGTAAGGTTTAATCAATCCTGATTTAATACTTTTTGAAATACGCGTGACACAAACTTTCAGGTCCTTTAAGCATATTTTTGAATAAGTTAAGGGCCATAACATTAGTCTGGCTGAATGAAATCTGAAACAAAACCCCAGGCGCACAACTTCACATGCCGAATAACAATCCTCTGAGGTCTGATGACGCTAAGTTAAATACTATTTGAGATATGCACGACCCAAATTCGGACGGACGGTCGGACAGACGAATGGACAAGGATAAATCAAAGCGCCCCCACTCGTACTTACACACAATAACTAGCACAGAATATTTTGACAATGAGAGAACGTTTTCAATGTGGTTGTGTTTAATAATGGTCCATCTGCCCTCTCATGCACAGTTTAGCAAGAATGCTATATAACAGTTTCTCTTAACATATTTTAAAAACATGACTCATTATCTGCGAATTGGCAAGTAACCTTTGAAATGCTCCTTAATTTTCAATTTTTCGCATCTGTGTCTATCTGTTCCCTAATGCAAACTTCATTTATATTCATTTAAACATAAAAATGATCACCACAGCATGTGAGACAGTTCGACTGATATCGGATTAATTGTCTGATCACTGGAACCAGTTTTCAATAAATAGAATTTTATTAATGCCAACAATTTTCAAAAAGTACAAGTCTCTAAATCTATTCTTGTTGAAAGTACTCACATATGCAAGTAATTATAAGTAATTTGTTTGTTTGTTTTGGGTTTAACGCCGTTTTTCGACAGTATTTCAGTCATATAAGTAAAAAGAAGAAAAAATAGTGATCAAGCGATGTGATATGTTAGTTGTAAAACAAAAACGCGTATAAATAATATCAAATTGCTGTTAAAAATGAATAGTTTAGGTGTTCGTAATTAATTGCAACTTAAAATGTCTATTTACAAATCGCAAGACATGTCTCAAAATATTTGGGTTGGTGGGAACTTCAATAAAATACATTCACATTGCTGAAATTATGCCACATTTCAAATAAGCAGTAAGACAAGGTGTCAGCTGAAATACGGACAAGGTTCATTTGATCAGTTAAATTTGTAGAAAATACTCATACCACGTGTCAATTTAAGTTTTTCTTTTATTTGGCGCTGTAGTCATATAAATGCTTGCATTTAGACGGTCAGCAAACTAGAATATTTTGTTGTTGTTCTGTAAAACTTCTCTAGGTATATAACAAGAAGTATCAAATTGAGAACAAACACAATGTTGTAGCGCAAATTTATGAAAGTTAATAGTTACGTCGGTTGAAGTGAATCAGTAAACAAATTGAAAATAAATCCAGTGTCATACTATCTGTTCTAACTTACTTAGTTTTCGTGTGCTGGCCAAAATTCAAAAGCCTTTGCATTTATTTAATAGTGGTATTTTAAAGACAATTTTAACCTGTTCCATGTGTAGCTGATATTTTACTGAAATGTTAGTAATATGTTGTGTTTCGGTACACAGACTGAATGAAATTTGGCAGAAGTATTATAAATGAAAAAAGAAGAAGCAAAAATATTACACAAAGTAACAAAGAACTAGCGTTGAAAATACGATACAAGGGGCGGTCGGAAAATATCCGGACTTCTTGCTCTTTCTCAAAAACCGTTAAATATTTTACAAAAAATGTTTTTATTCTTTTCCAAAGAATTACTCACCTACGTCTTAACAGAGGCAGTATGAGAGGGGGTATTGTTATGCAAAAGAAGGACATGTTTCTGGGCTAGCCTATGACGCAACCTTTTCAGTTTTTCTTTACAATATTACATCTGAATAATATCTAAAAGTCATAATCTTTTGGCATGAAATAAGCCAGCATTATTCTCAAAAAGTAACTAGCATAACATTGCTAGCAGAGGGAGACAGCATAAACTTCTTGGGAATTTGGGAACCAACCCGTTTCCACTGCTTTGAATGAGCTCTCTGTGAAATCCAGTTATCAAAGGTTGAACGGGATTTGCAGGCTGTAGAAAAACGTATCACCCTAAAAATGCAAGAATTGTATTACAGATCTCTGTCCCTCCAGCTTAGAGTCCGTGGTAGGCCTAACACCTAGCTTGTTTAAATGCTCAAAACTCAAAACTGTATACACACTTCTCATTCACAATACTTCGCTGATGTATAATGTGTGTAGGTATAGTAGTCGCAACTTGACCGCGATGGTTGACCTTAGGCTGATTATTCATATCGATTATTTCATTGTAGAAATAAGGGGTGCCTAGGGTAGCCGTATATATTTATATGGAATTAGTTTGTATACAGTGCAGTCTCAAAGTATGTATACTTACATTTCAAACTTTCCAATACACTAATTTATATTTACACAAATTTATATTTCCATTTTCTCGTGCAGCTCGTGTTTTTTTTTCAACAAAATTTCCTTGACATGTACAATACTGTGTATATAAGTAGCGTTGCCGTACATTACTGTCACTGGAAAATGGCCTTTTCCTTAGATGCCCGAAAAATCATTTCAAATGTTACTAAATATTTTGAAAAAGATACTTCAAATCGAGCCATTACTAAAATATTATTATGTTTGTACATGTATGTTTAAACTAATGTCTTTAAATAAAAAAATATGAAAAATTAATAAAATAAAAAAAAAAATAAAAACGCAAAATATAATAAAAATCAAATAGCAAAAGACTAAAGCCAGAAAAAAGCTGAAAGAGATAAAATAAATTAAAAAAAATCCCTCACAGGGCTCGAACCTATTACTCTATATATAACTTAACAAAAACAAGTACTTGAATTCCAGCGCTTACACCACTGCAGTAAGTCTATATCACGATAAATCTACGTCAGTTTTAAATTTATGAATGCAAAGAGAGGAAACGTACACTCCTTTTCAATAATAGGTTGTGCCTCATTATGTATTATAATACAAAGGTCAACCATCGGGGTCAAGTTGCGTCCACTATAGTTGCACGTAGAAAGAAAGGAGCATGAAAAGTCCGGATATTTTCCAACCGCCCCTTGTAGTTTAAAAGCAACTGGGCCGTGAACATTCAACGTTAGACATCGAATTAGTTTTTTTCTGCTAAAATCTTATTACTGTGTTAATGAAACAACGCAGAAGTGACTTTCACGGTAAAATAGCAACTACATATTTTGTAAAATAGCTTAGTTATTGTCGAGGCAGTGTCGGGGATGTCGCACAGAAGCAATTTTGATTTACCAGCTTTGGTAAAATATCCGTAATCCAAATAAAACTAAGATTGAAGACCCCTTTCTGAATGGTGTGTAAGGAGCTCAAGAACAATGCATTTCCTGTAGAAATTGCCAAACATATGACCAGAAGATAATAGGTAAGGGTAGATTTCTCGGAAGCACAGAGCACCACAAACACAGCCTTAGAGCCACGCATTTGAAAAGTAGGCCCAGAGAAGCTGTAACGGAAAAATATTATAGACGGGTTGCTTCAAAAATCCAACAAGCACATTTTAATATTATGCAAAATATAGAAAAAAGGAGGGAGGAAGGGGTAGGGGTAGAAAGGGAGGTGTTGAATGGGAAAGTGGAACAAGGATGAATATTCAAAAGTGAATGCTACGTTCCTTAATCACAGTTACCCTGAAACGTAAACCACAGCAACGCAGACACAAACACACACACATATAACTAACTTACATCGATAAGCAGGCAAGTAAGATATAACGACACTGTAGGGCACCGCCCAAGACACACAGACGCACAAGCACATAAGCAGGCAAAACAACAATCGGGCACCGCCTTAGGATTCCGGTAGCCAAAATTAAGGTGGGCACGATAACTTACTCATAGTAAAAGGGGAGGGGATGTCAAAGCAAGGGAGCGCAAATACAATGGGAAAGGATTGGGGGCGGGGGCGATAGGGGGAGTGAGGAGAAAGAGGAAAGAAACGTTAACAACAAACAAGACAACATACGCAGCACAAAATACAAGACGGACAGAAATTAAGTTGAAAATAGGGGCACCGCCTTGGAACGGTCAGTTACATATGTAAAGGAAACTGGGGGTTTAAACGCGTTAAGGGCATGTCAACCTCGCACTTACCCTGTTTGCAACAAGTTAGACAACACAATGTAAATACAATCTTTCCACGCTGAGAAAGGCTCTAACATAAAATTATGGTAAATCTATTGTAAAATTATATAATTCTACCACTTCATTATTGCAACACAAAATACAAGACGGACAGAAAATAAGTTGAAAATAGGGGCACCGCCTTGGAACAGTCAGTTACATATGTAAAGGAAACTGGAGGTTTAAACGCGTTAAGGGCATGTCAACCTCGCACTTACCCTATTTGCAACAAGTTAGACAACACAATGTAAATACAATCTTTCCACGCTGAGAAAGGCTCTAACATAAAATTATGGTAAATCTAAGGTAAAATTATATAATTCTACCACTTCATTATTGCAACACAAAATACAAGACGGACAGAAAATAAGTTGTAAATAGGGGCACTGCCTTGGAACGGTCAGTTACCTATATAAAGGAAACCGGAGGTTTAAACGCGTTGAGGGCATGCCAACCTCGCACTTACTCTAGACAACACAACGTAAATACAATCTTTCCCCGCTGAGAAATGCTCTAACATAAAATTATGGTAAATCTAAGTTATAATTACATAATTCTACCACTTCATTATTGTTGGATAAATTGCGATTTAATAATTTCCATTTCGTTATGAAATGTACAGAGGATATTTATTTGTTCCATTGTAAGATGGAAATATCTTTCAATCAGATGGCGTATGAATGCATGATATGGTGTGTAAAATATTTTGATATGGCATGTAAAACAAACAACTAAATCCTCTATATGTTTAATATCCTACCAGTGAAAATTCATTTTTACTGTCAAATTACGTACTACGACTATTTCAATAATTATTTGAATAGAATTTATTAAATGACCATGGTTAACATACCAAACACTTTATACCAAAATGTAAACCATTATACTGGGTGAAGCACATACCATATCGCATATAAAAGAATACAAATCTGTAGCACATCTACAATTAAAATTGATTTTACCAACTTTATTATGCTATTTCCTTATAGGTATATACACATATTACAAAAATTGAGCTGATGTCATATCTAGGTATAAGTAACACACAGAGAGTAAAATAATGAGTTGCCTCCGATGTCATAAAAGTCTTATTTTTCACATCAAAGTAAAGTTGTCTTGATTGTTTCACAACGACTAAGCGTTATCTTCAAAAATTTATTTATACAAGATCTGAAATGAATCTGTCCTTTATGAACATGACAAGAAAACATCTAGTATATAGCTTTTGCGAGTTTACAATAAAGTGCATCTGCTAAATTTGCCCTTACAATATTCCCATGCTTTCGTAAAATATCCCGATAATCCATGCAATTCTTCATCTCCATTTTCCCCTTTGTTAACCTTATCTTTGAAGTCATCTATAGGCTCCCCAGGTGTGGGCTGCACAGTTGTAGGCTGCCCAGTTGTAGGCTGTCCAGGTGTAGGTTGTCCAGTTGTAATTGTAGGCTGCCCAGTTGTAGGATGCCCAGGCGTTTCATAGTATACACTATCGATGTCTATTTTACGGTCTCGTCTAGAACTTGGCCTCTGTTTAACGCGGTGAATTTGTTCTTCTGATTGGTCAGATGCAGACGTTTGTTGTAGATCTGAATAATATCTACTTTCATTTTGATATTATTTTGCAAGTATTAAATTTTGAGATATATTGCTGTTTGACTGATCATTAAGTCTCCCAGATACCTGAACGGTTTGGAAATATGACTGGTCAGTACTAGTTTCTGGAATTTGTATTTCGGATGAAGAAGGATTATCCGAGTCGATCCTTTCTACGTCTTGTCTCATATGTCGCTGTCTGCCTTGTGTGTTACAGATTCTTTCGTTCGAGCTGCTATCAAATATTGGCAGATTTCCCATGCTTCCATTTCCACATATTTTACTTTGTTCATTGAAAACAGCTACACTCGAAACTGCTGATGGTGTTTTGTCTTGCAAGTTTATACCTGCACTGTACTGGTTTCTTTCGTTTCTTCGTTCGTCGGCATTTTCTGTGGACAATGTAAAAACTTTATCCAAATATTCGCATTGATTGCCATTTAGTTTCATGCTTAAACCATTTTGTCGCAAAATATGTATTGATTCCATTGTCAGTTTTTTGGGGCATTTACTGTTAATGTATTCCTTAGCCAACTGGAATGCAACATTTGAAAAATGCCGACTACAGTTTTTTTTGCTTGATGTTTTCAGCCACCTCAAAAAGACGTTTAACCTGGAGGTCTTTTATTTCGTTGGAAGCTTTATTATTCAAGGGTATTACGTTGTCACCACATGTCTTTACCAATGCTGCAAGTTTCTCTTGAGGATCTTCATATATGTACTCTCGTTTGTCATCTTCACTGTCAGTATCAGTAAGTATAACACATGCAAACTTTTCTACACCTGGACCAAACCACTTGAAAAATAGATCTTGTGTTTTCTGTAGTTCCTCTGTAAATCGACCTTTCATCAGAACAAAAGCTATCACATGGAAGCCAGGAGTGGACAGAGCAAGAGCTTTCAGTAATTCCTTGCGTATGGCATTGTGATCTAAATCTGTATCAAAAATTCCCGGAGTATCTACGACTTCAACCACTTTTCCAAACCGTCTGTATTTCTACAATAGATAAAATTATGTACGTTTAAGAAACATTAGATATAATGAATAATAAAAGGAATTTCATAATAGTAAAATTAACTTTACTCCACAATCGTAAAGAACCAAAAATCACAAGAAACACTGAATTCAAGTATAAAAATTCTTTTTATAGCCTTCCCAAGAGACTGCTGTTGTTAGTAAATTCAATAGTCTATAAAAACCGTTAGGCTTCATCTAAGTAATTGATTAATTTATGAGTTTAAATCGAATAGTCATTGCCAATGCCTCTGAAATTGCAAACACGCGTTGAAAAACAAGTATTCTAACTTACAAATATACAAAAACAATCGAAAGAGCATTAAGTTTTTAATTTAATATATATTTGGAAATATATTTTTTTTCAAAGATAAAGCTTTGAACCATGCCATAATATAACTTTGATTAATGAAGGAAAAAGCTCAAAATACCCTAGAAAATATTGGACTTAAACAAAATATCTCCAAGAAGAAAGAACAGAAGGAAATTTTGCATTTAATAATCCATTGCCTTGCCACCTGAAAAAACCCATTTCACTTGATTTTTTTTTCAGCAATTTGATGTGACCTGTTATCTACACCTTGTTTTTTTTTGAGAAAATGTTAGCATTTTATATTAGAAATGCTAAATGCATTTAATTGTTCTTTAATGACTGCAAAATTTTGTTAAAGTCATCAAATCAATATATTTATGGGATTGCATCATTAAATTTCGTTGAAATGTGTTCATCATTATAAGTAGCATAAACTACCAGAAAATCGTATAGACAATGGCAAAAAAAAAGTTTTACTCACAAAAGTCACTACATGTAAAGTCTTATTCTAAGGTTCACGTAAACAAAGAAGAAACCAGTTTTATAACATTTTTTTCACGGATTCTGTATACTAATAGAAGTATTCATGTGTGCTAAGGATCGCAACCCAACCCCGCCATTTGTTTTAGCATTTGAACACAATTTTAGAGACTTTCCAGCTTTTAGTACTTTTCAATACTGGACAAGAACGGATTGGTTTATGTACAATCAAGTAATATACAAATGCGCACAAAACTATTTAGGAAACAGACATAAAACTAGTAATTCCTCCCTATGGTTGTTTTATAGAGACTAGGAAGAAAATGAAGTGGTAATGTCCTAAATTTCAAGTCAGCGACAGTAAAAAATACTGTTCTGATTGTGCAGCTGAGTTACATAATACTGGTAATAAGTTATGAATTTTCTTTTACTTATTTATTTCGATAATTTCGTTCATTTCTAATCATATGCAATTATTGATTGTCTCACCTTTGACCATTTGCACGTCTTTGTCTTCGATTTCGATTGTCCAGATACTTCAAATACATTATCCCCAATGATTGTGTTACCAGTGGAACTTTTACCATGTCCAGTACGTCCAATCAGCAAAATTCTGAAGTCTATAAATAGAAATTATAAAGAGAAATGTTGAAGGGTTTATCTGGAAGAATATCTGTTTAATAGTGTTTTTACTAATTTCGACGAAACCACTGCCAATTGCCATGGTTAGTGCTCTTTGAGTCAAAGGACTGTCAAATGTGCGTTGGTTCAAGATAAAATTAAACATAATTAGACATTTTACCACGACCCGATTTGTTTTCCTATTAAACAAAGAAGACTAAAAACTGTGTGTTATTATTCAGCAATTCATTTTTCTGACGTCACAATTAGTACGTCATGGCGTTGGTCGGCATAGCGGAGCGCTGGAAAAGAAATCAACTGAAAACATGCACATATTTGATGGATATCGTCAAGGACGTAAACATTTATAACATTTTAGAATCGAATTAATATATCTCAAACAGCACCCTCGTGATATAATTCCTTCGCATGTAAACTCCAAACAATGATTTTATTGAATGACAAATCACTGCTTGGGTTATATTATTTCTTAATCATGGAAAAGTTAACAATACAACGGTGGTAATATCCTCTCTCCATACGCCCTCCCTATAATCAGTCACAACTGGTGTCATTTGACATGCTACTTAAGTTATAAAACAGTCAAGTTATTCAAAATACAGTTTGGTTCTATGTGAGCGGAGCAGTTATAAGTGGAAAGGTACTTTAATTGTTTCGCCATTGCATTGCCATATGTTAGTACTCTAATCAATATTTGCTTCGTTATTTTTAAACACCATTTTTCAAGAGTATGTCAGTTATATACAGCGACCAATTATCCTAATCAGTGACATACTGTGTTTCTTGATTTCTTTCAAATATTACACTATTCCCTAAAGTAAATGACAACTTTCCAACATGAGACAGACAGGGTTTGAGTATGAAATACGACAGACGTATTGTCCTTTTGTAAGTAATACAATGCACCTAGCTGGGCATTCGAACCAACGACCTACTGATTTTAAGTCTGGTGTTATCCGGATGGGCCCTTATTAACTTTTACACTGCTAAATTTCTAAGATAGACTGGTCCATCATTCAATTTGGGCAGTTCACCATTTATTATTCAAAGGGGTGTGCAGGCTGATATTGGTCTGCACTGGTCGCAAAGGCAGAATCACATGCCGCCTAGCAGGCTAAAGGTAAGAACAATAGAATTTACGTTATTAATCTGTAAAATTGTTTAAATTCCTTAGATACCGTAACAATAGGGTACTCTGACCTACATCAAGATAACAATTAAATAAATAGCCACGTGGTTATTATCAAACAATGCAATGATTACTTATATTTTTGAAATAGTGTTGTATCTACTGTTATCTATGAGGTAATATGAAATTATAGTATCTTGTAAACAGAATTAAAGCTAGAAATAGCAGTTTAACATATTTCATATATACAAGGCCCACATTTTAATATAATTAAAATGGGATAAATCTATCATACTGGTCTATGGCACCTCAATCTGAATTTCGATATTATTTGATCGATGGCAGAAAACGTAAAACGAAATTACATTGATAAACATGACACAGAAATGTATATATGACAAAAAGATTTCCTTAAATGATATCAAACCGTTTCTGCAAAGACGTTAATTTACTGGTCCCCACTGATCACTAACTCATACTTTGCTTGCCATTTAGAACCTTTTTATTTTCATTTCCATAATTACTTTGTATACTAGGTAGAAAATTTAAAAGCTCTAAGATGACCTCCATATTTTTATCTTAAATAACATGAAATGAATGATAAAAAACAAAACAAAAGAAAATACATCCACATTTATGAGAAATGATAATCTTACCTGATTCTGATGACTTAGAATCCATTCCATACCCTCAGGGCAAATCAATATAGGTATTTAAATTTCGATTTCGATCTTCCGGGTAAATTCAATCACAACGTAAAGTAAAGATTACAAATTGAGTCCAGTTTTTAGTTAAATACTCTGTTTCAGTGCGGCTTTTCAACACGAAATATTGTTTTAAGACGAGCACACGTCAGTTACCACTTTTAGCGTCGTATATATACTGTCATTTATAAATATCACCAAACTTAAATTATCTATATAACATTATTCAGAGGAAGTTTTAGCAAATATTTTTAGTTTTAGTTTAACCAAGAGTCCTTATTATAAGCAAAAGCACTATTTTTTTTCACAGTTTGTGACATTGTGAACGTTTTTTGAATTTAAACAGTTTGACGTGAAGGGTTAAATTATTTTTGCAGATTTAGCACTTTTTTTTAGAAAATGTGAAATGCAATGATTCAAGCCGAATATCAAAAACTACCCACACATAAACTGAAAAAGTAAGAAAATAATCTATGAATTTAAAAGCAATACGCACACCGAACAGTGCCAACTATGATGCGCAAATGACAACTAAAAGAGTAAATTTGCTTTATGATTTCCATCAACACGATAACAAGATAGATTTTATAAAAAATAAATAAAAAACAACAACAACAAACCTAATATAAAGATACATACGTGCGTGCGTGCATGTACATGCGCGCGTGTGTTATGGAGATAATAAGGGGCAAAGCTATCATCACACATGGAAAACAGATATAACATGTAAAACGGTACAGAAAAAAGCTAGATAAAAACAGATAGATCTAACACTTTTGAACCGTTTGTTACCTTTGTAAAAAGAACTTGGAATGACGAACGCGTTTTGGGCTGGCAATTATAATAACGAAATTGATAAATGTGACAGTATGTAAATAAAATGATTGACAGTTGTGCTAAAATGTATAAATGAACACAAATGTTACTCTATAACTTATTTTGATTAGAAGCATAGAAAACTTATCATTTAAAGACAGGACTGGGCATCGTCTCTCTCCGCCAGATATGTGCAGTGTTGTGTTGGGATCATATATGTAACTAGAATTAGAATTATGGACTCACATGAAACGGCACATTTGTAACTTATATTATGGGAAATCCAACTGGGCACAAAGGAAAGGTGCTGGACCCACATGTAACTAAAATTATAATATGTAATTACCATCGGCTTAAAATTATGTATCTACAACAACATATATCAACTCTTTTCGCCACTAACATGCAAAATAATCATCGTCATAGTTGCCCCAAACACAGCTCTGCAAGGGTGAAAAACGCCTACATAGGATACATGTGTTTAACAGGTTCAATTACAATGAGAACTTTTAAGAAATAAGTCTAATTGCTGTTTATTTATTTCTCACTTTTATAATTCAATAAAGAAAGAAATCCATAGAGGATATATACATTCTTTTCATGAATACATTTTTTTCTGAAATTTTCATCGAGTGGTGTGAAAATGAAATATTTCACATAAAGCACTCGGCTCATACAGCAAGTTGGCTTAACAAGTCTGAGTAATTTTCATTTTATTTCACATTTAAGAGAACAACATTAAATCCATTAAAGATAATTTAATGTTACTTGATAGATTTTTGTCCAAAATTTTTTGTCCGAAAACATTCCTGTCAGATGTGTCTTAAATATTCTGGGGGGAAAAATGGATCGTTTAGATAGTAGTTGGCATTCGCTACTTCTAAAATATTTTATTAACCTTTTAGTCTAAACAATATACACATTAGCAGTAGAACATGCATTTGCTTCAGATTAAACTGGAAGAGCATTATACGTTTTCAGATAACTGATTTATATAAATACAATTTGAAATAAGCATTTCGGCATTTAGATTTTGTCCACCAGCATAGTACAACGGCTTCCGTTACCTGTTAGTGTTTATCGTTGATGAAAAGCATGTTGCAATAACTGTTACTTAATATTAACAATTTGGCAATTAGCATGGCGCATTGGCTATTTTAAGCTCAGAATGTAAATAATTGTGAGGGTCATTCAATATATAATGACACATACGAAATCCTTAAATTTATATTTCCTGTCACGCTGAGACTTTGCATGCTTACATATTTAATTTATCTTATTACGATTTAAACGTTAATTGATTATGACATCATGTTGTATAACGCGACATCAAATGACGTCACTCAAAGCTTCATGGCCGCGTTCACGTCGCAGGATCATCGCAGCTACATCAAAATTAAAGTTCAACGTAAAAATAGTTTGACAGACGTTTTTGAAGCATTACGAGCAGCATACGGGACAAATACTCTGTGGTATAAATCAGTAACCAGATAGGTGTATGATTTCAAGTCTGGTCGAGAGACCGTGAAACATCACCAATGTGCAGGCAGAACTGCGAGTGTACCCACTGATTTCAACATCAAACAAGTAAGGGAACATTTGAAAAATGATAGAAGAATTCCATAATATGAAGAAATGTCAAAGGAGTCGGACATAAAGGTTGGGTATGTTCATACAATTATTCGCAACCGCTTAAGGAATGAGGAAGGTTTCCACCAGTAAGGTACACGATCGTTCGAGGTCCGAGCAGGCCGAACATCGTTTGGAAGAGGCTACCGCTAATATTTAACGGTTCAACGCGAAGGGTGAACACTTCCTTTCTAGGATTGTTGCTATTGATGAAACGTGGGTAAGGTCATATGAGCCAGAGCTGAAAAGACAGTCTGCTGAATGCTCTAAGATCCCCGGGGCCTGCAAAGTTTCGTCAAGTACACTGAGTCACTGTGCAGTCGAAATTGAAGATGCTTATGATCTTCGCGTACGATACTGGGGTATTCCACTACCCATAAAGTTCCAGCTGGTAAACTGGTCAATGGAACATACTTAAAGGAGTATATTCAAAAGTGCCCCAAACCAGCGATTCGAAGCGAGATTTTAGCATCGGGTCCGACCCTTCTATATGACAACACTACGCTGCACGGAACGGATTGGGTGACGTAAATTTGTATGTAACTTGTGTTTATATAGTAAACATAGTTACAAATATTTTAAAGACTTCCGAGCAGGGTGTTCACTTACAAAGGAAATTATATAAACATTTTGTTTCGATGTACTTAAGTTAATCAGTTTTAGTCTTTATGTTGCATATGCCATGTTTTTGTGATTTTCCTTCATATCTGTGAATGTCACATGTTTAATTGTAAAGCGCTCTTGAACGTATATTTCATATGAAAAGGGCGCTCAACAAATCTGGGATAATAATAATAATAATAATAATAATAATAATCTACTGCGCAGGTTAAAAAGCTAATGAACAAGTAATTATTGGTGCATTTATTAAGCATTTCATCTCATACTGAAGAATTGGGCAAAAATCGATTCTATTATCTTTCCTTGTTTATTGAGATCAACGCTATACCTTGTTGTCTCCCTTCGACCGTCTAGCTAAATATCGATCACTATCGGATATTTTTTAGATCGTTATGGTTCGGCTATCTCCGCTTATCGTATCACGGGAGGTGCCGATCATAAAAAAAAAAACAAGGATTATAGATTAGAGATCTCCTGTAAAAACGTAGTGGGAAGGGTGATTTATTCTACACCAATTTTAAGAACCGGTAAAACAGCAACAGCAAATATAGTCATCAACTTGGTTTAATTCTGTTTTTCAATAATGTAAAATACGGAACGGAAAAAAGAAGACACTACGTTATTTATTCTTTTATTTTGCATAGTCAAAGAGCTATAAAAAAGTGTTTTATACTTCTTTGGCATAGTATATGAAAATATGATCAACACTATATTATCTTCTTTATATTTTACATTAAAGAAACTGAGACATAAAAACAAATATAAATACACAAAATCATGTATATTAGGCGAGCATAACATACATGTACATGAAACTACTATTATCTTAAAAAATAGAAAGCAGGAAAAAAAATATTTTTTAAAAGTGCTTACAAACTTGACAATTTCATTTTCAGTTATTATAAATGGATGTGAAATGCGTTTTTTATTATTATTATTAATCATATTTAACTTGTTAAAATTAATTTTGCTATGTAATGAACAGTTGAAAAACATATTGTCACACACTGGTGTAAAATGAACAGAAAAACAAACTAGCAAACATACTTGACAATGTAAAAGTATCTTTTTATGACACCAGAGCCTGTTAATTGGAAGTGTGACCTATTTGCCCCCGAGCCAGTCATTGTGTAATAAAGTATGTGCGAATTATGACTTCTCAAGGTTTCTCAAAAGGGACTGACTGACTGATTTAATAAATGTCAGATTTTTAAAATAAAAAGTGGAAAACCTAAGAATAAAACAAGCACACCGTAGAAAACGTCTTTTAGAAAAGATTTAGGATAAAGTGACACTAATGTAGTGTAAAGGTTTTTCATAGTAACTGTCACGAATATTTTTACTATATGAACAGGGGATTACAGATTTTTCATATCTTTTAGCGCGTGCTATACCTTCTTGAGATTAGCTGTGCGTACATTCAGTTCAATTCAATTTATTGCATAAATACAATGCCTACAGCAAGTGAAAGCATTATATAATATGGAGCAGAGAAAGTACATAATAATTTTCAGGAGAGACAATAAACCAAAGAGCTATAAAAAATTAAAAATGTATTTTATACTTCTTTGAATAAACTAATAAATTAATAAACGACAATTTTTCACAATGTTGTCACAAAACTTCTATACTATAATATTTTCACTCTTAGGCGAACTTTTAACAGGTGTTCTATATATCTATACTTTAATACCGAACAATTAACCTGTATTCAGGAAAAAATACTGTTAATCAAATACAAGTAAATACTCAATCACTGTCCCATTATCTTATGTATCTAACAACATTTGTACTTGAAAATGAAACAAAATATTTATTGTGTATTGAAGTCTCGTTCATTAAACATGTTACAATTTTCAAAATGCTCTTACGCAGTCACCGAGAAGATTATTATCTGTGTAATAAAAAGACCTGATCGTCCCTAATCCCTAATAAAAAGGTGTTGATAAGCAATAACTTGCAAAAAGCTGTTAATTGGTAATAAACAACTATCGAAAAGCGCTTTAATATTGCTGTTTCAGAGGCTCCGAAAACAATTTACTCAAATGTTGCAGTATATAAATTCTTTATAACATATTTATGGTTAAAACTTAAACTAAGGGGTATAAGTATAATTAAACGAATCTTTAAAATACGAGACGGTGGTTTAGAAAGAAATATATATAGTTGCAACGTGCATCATGTCTTATATTTTATTTTATTTATTAACATGATACGTCAGCATGTTTCCCTGTAACATTTCTTTTGCGTTAAGCTTGTAATTCCCAAAAACTATGGTTCGCCTTAATATAACTGAAATTATTCCCGCACTATTATTATCACTTAATACTATGTTGTAACAATAATATTTTCTGTATCATCGGCAGCTAAACTTCGGGCGGGTTCGTGCGTTTCCGCACGCGTCCGGAAATACCACGGACACGGCAAATAAAGAAATAATACAAAAATCACCAACTGTTAAACGTCTAGGGAAGCAAGAAGACATTAAAATAATTTCAAATTAAAAACATATATTAAAAGTTTATTGTCTGTAGAATACTTCAATAGGATAATAAATATTCTCAATATATGAATAAAGTGGCTACAGGGAAAAGAATAAGATACGTATCACAGGTTTTTGCTTATTTTATTCAGTAACTATATGCCGTAAACAGAGACTGATATTGATGTTTTTTAATCGCCAAGGGAAGCATTAATTCTTCATTTTAGATAAATAATTTTTATATCGTTGTAAAGAGAAAAGAATGACGAACACTTCAATAGGATAATAAATATTGTGTTTATTCTAATTAAAATAATATTTGTTCAAACTTATTTTTCCTTCTTTGTTTCTATTGGAAAATATCAACCAGATAAAAATCGATATCGCACTGCCAGGTGATTTCAAGGGGGATAATTTTACCGATAAGACGACAATTTTTACCTAATTGTTGATCATGTTTGACTTAAGTGTAAATACTGATGATAATTTCGAAAATGGTAGGCAAAATCTGTTTTATGAGGCAGTTTATATTTCGCTATGTTTTTAACTAAATAAAACAAGCAATAGACGCCATGCTCTCTTCGTTTCGAAGAAAAATAATTTCAAATGTTGCTTGCTGTGTCTACACAGTAGGAATGTAATATAATAACACAGGAGTCAATAACTTAATTAGCAACATACATGAGATAAATGTGTTTGATGACATAATGTAACAACACAGTGAAATTTTGCATATTGCTTGAATATGAACTATACTATTTACATTCGGAGAATATCATATATGGTTAATTGTTGAAAAAAATCATCATAAAACTATGTGCCTCAAGTGCTATTCCAGTCATGCTTTTGAGGTTGCCATTTTATGTAGAGTTACTTTGCACTTTACATTAGCTTCACTTTCATATAAACAATACAAAGTTATCAACGATCGATACTCATCAATACCTACACACAACTTCTATATCAGCAATACAAAGTTATCAACGATCAATACTCACCAATACATGTACCTACACACAACTTTCATGTTAACAATTCAAAGTTATCAACGATAAATACTCACCAATACCTACACACAACTTCAATATTAACAATTCAATGTTATTAACGATCAATGCTCACCAATACGTGTACCTACACACAACTTCCATATTAACAATTCAAAGTTATCAACGACCAATACTCACCAATACCTACACACAAATTCCATATTAGCAATACAAAGTTATCAACGATCAATACTCACCAATACCTACACGCAACTTCCATATTAGCAATACAAAGTTATCAACGATCAATACTCACCAAAACATGTACCTACACACAACTTTCATATGAACAATACAAAGTGACATACGGTCTTATACACTGCGTTATACACACACAAATCATATTAACAATACAGAGTTATCAACGATCAATACTCACCAATACCTACACACAACTTCCATATTAGCAATACAAAGTTATCAACGATTAATACTCACCAATAAATGTACCTACACACAACTTTCATATGAACAATACAAAGTGACCTACGGTCTTACACACTGCGTTATATACACACAAATCATATTAACAATACAAAGTTATCTACAGTCTTATGCACTGCGTTATATAAACACAACTCATATTAACAATACAAAGTTATCTACGGTCTTATACACTGCGTTATTTGCACACAACTTTCATGATTCACAATACAAAGTAATCTACGTTCTTATACACTATATCATCTACACACAACTTTCATATGAACAATACAAAGTTATCTACGGTCTTATGCACTACGTTATATACACACAACTCATACTAACAATACAAAGTTATCTACGGTCTTATGCACTGCGTTATATACACACAACTCATATTAACAATACAAAGTTATCTACGGTCTTATACACTGCGTTATATGCACACAACTTTCATGTTAACAATACAAAGTTATCTACGGGTCTTATACACTGCATTCTATATCTATTTTATTTATCCTTTTGCGAACGTTTATTTGCAACATGTGATTGTGCAATATATTACCGTATTGGACGCACGTGCGTACAAAAAGCCTGTATTTTTTCCGTATTTTGACGGTTCAACAGTACCATGTTAAACATGCGATAAAGCTCGAAACGCGTGATTATGCTCCGAATGTAAATCGGGTGAAGCAGGCGCTCTATGTACAGAGTTTGATTATGCGTCTTGAAATACAGAAATACATTCAGTGAATAATACAAAGTTATCTACGGTCTTATACACTGCATTATCTGCACATAACTTTCATGATTCAACAAAACAAAGTAATCTACGTTCTTGTACACTGCATCATCTACACACAACTTTCATATTAACAATACAAAGTTATCTACGGTCTAATGCACTGCGTTATATACACACAACTCATACTAACAATACAAAGTTATCTACGGTCTAATGCACTGCGTTATATACACACAACTCATACTAACAATACAAAGTTATATACGGTCTTATGCACTGCGTTATTTACACACAACTGATAGTAACAATATAAAGTTATCTACGGTCTTATGCACTGCGTTTTATACACACAACTCATACTAACAATACAAAGTTATCTACAGTTTTATGCACTGCGTTTTATACACACAACTTTCATATTAACAGTAGAAAGTTATCTACGGTCTTACGCACTGCGTTATATACACACAACTCATACTAACAATACAAAGTTATGTACGGTCTTATACACTGCGTTATATACACACAACTCATACTAACAATACAAAGTTATCTAAAGTCTTATGCACCACGGTCTTATACACTGCGTTATATGCACACAACTTTCATGTTAACAATACAAAGTTATCTACGGGTCTTATACACTGCATTATTCTATATCTATTTTATTTATCCTTTTGCGAACGTTTATTTGCAACATATGACCGTGCAATATATTACCGTATTGGACGCACGTGCGTATAAAAAGCCTGTATTTTTTTCCGTATTTTGACGGTTCAACAGTCCCATGTTAAACTTACGATAAAGCTCGAAACGCGTGATTATGCTCCGAATGTAAATCGGGTGAAGCAGGCGCTCTATGTACAGAGTTTGATTATGCGTCTTGAAATACAGAAATACATTTAGTGAATTTATTATCACTGAATAAATTCAGTGAACCATTTTTAATTTAAACTAAAGAAAAGATAAAACAGATATAGAATAAAAAGGTTATTTAACATTGCACTGTACTCGTACCCAGCCGGGAAAACCATATTGGGCTCACCTAGCGGCGCGTCTAATATGGTTTTCTCAGCTGGGTACTTGTTCAAATATATCTCCGTATTGTACAGAACAATGTTAAATAATCTAATATTATCAGCAAACAACTTTCATAATTTAACAATACAAAGTTATCTACGTTCTTACACACTTCACTACATATACACAACTTTCGTATTATTTTTACAAAGTGAGTTCCGGTCTTATTCACTGAAACATGAGAGTTTGTTTTATGTTAATTATAATATCTGAACATTTATGTCACTTTTAAATAGATATCGTTTTACTCCCTCTAGTCCTGTGTTGAGCAGAATTGACCATTTACACATGATACAAGTACCATAATACAACTTAGTTTCAACCAGTTATTTCCGTAGTCAATTCTCACCATTTGTTTTCTGTTCTCACAGCTTTGCGACAATTTTCAATGCAAATATGTCATTTGTAAGAACGTATCGGCTACAAAGAAATTCCAATCAACAAAAATATTACACAGAAATGCATCACACTATTTGCAATTTGACATCTCTTTAAGCTGCTTTATGGTCATGTTTTGAATTTGTTCCAGTGACATGGTTGCCCCTCCTTGTCTCTCCAGAAGTTGTCTCACTTCAATGCTCATGAGAGAATCAAGACCGAGGTCACTCAAACTGTTGTCATCCATAATTTGCATCTGTTTCTTAACACCTGAAATAACGTTTAAGAAAGCGTCGCTTTATATAGATTCAAATTTTGAACAAATGAGCCGTGCCATGGGAAAACCAACACAGTGGGTTTGCGACCAGCATGGATCCAGACCAGCCTGCGCATCCGCGCAGTCTGGTCAGGATCCATGCTGTTCGCTTTTAAAGCCTATTGGAATTGGAGAAACTGTTAGCGAATAGCATGGATCCTGACCTGGTCTGGATCCATGCTGGTCGCAAAGCCACTGTGTTGGTTTTCTCATGGCGCGGCTCATATCATTGTAAAATATGAAAATTCAATAATGAATGTTTAATCAAGTAAAAGTACCCGCTGATACCATTTTACTTTTGGACGAAGTATATGCTATTGTTGCCAGTTTATTCAATAGCTATTCCCAAGGAAGTAAACGTTATCAAATATGTTCAGTATTAATTAGTGTTTTCAGGATTTAATTTTATGTTTTTTTTTATGAGCAATGCGTTTACCAATGCTTCGAAGCCATTATTAGTCCACAAACTTCAAATACTGTTAATCCGATGAAAGTGGATCTACATTGCCCAGTAAACATCATCGTATGGTCAGTAAAATAATTATGCCATCCAAATTATTACTTGGCTTGTAAAGTATAACAATGCTTGATAAACTTATAGCTTTATCAGCTTCCTTGTTTGAATGTATGTTAATTGCTATTAGTGTGCCAACTCGTTTAACTCGGTAGAGGGAGTGCAGCTCTGCGTACCATAGGGTCGTAAGTTCGATCTCCTGGCAGGTGTATATTGTATGTAATTATTTAATAGAACATGTAAATAATCAATCATTCATCCTCCACCTATGATTTATGTTAAAAAGTTCGCAGTTAATGTTGTATAGAATCTGTAGACACTAGCTGCGTCGGGCTTTACCCAAAACAAATCAAATAATTGCTGTAAGTAGTTTGAAATATATGCGATAAGAGAAAATTCATGTCTGGTAAATTATTTGACAATGCTTTAATCTTTAAAGTTAAATATTATCGATGCAATTGAAATTACTATAATTTAAATACCATACAACAGTCTTACCTATGATTTGAAGACAGCTGAAACTAGGTCTTGAGTTCTGTTGGATTTTTTGACGCCTTCATTTCCTTCCTCTGGTATGAAGCATGACACTACCGGTTCTGACTGGTTCATAAGTTTTTCCAGTGACGAGAAGCACGAAGTTATATTTTGGGGTACTGCACTTAGGTGCATCGCTTTATCATTGTGCTTCATGTTGTGAAATACACCGACCTGTTCAATTGGTCCAAACTGTATTGCCAAACCTTTTTGAACATAGAAAGACAAATGGATAATATACGTTTCATATATTTAGCGTGGCATCTCAACAATTGTTGAAAGGAAAGACTTCATTGATGTTCAATTGCACTGTAAAATGTCTGTTTAAGTATACTTGGTTGTTATTTTAAAGCGACGTTGAATTCGAATATACTTGCTCACCCATAAAAAGTTATGAAACTTGATTAACAGGTTTCTACTCTTGATTTCGATTTAATGTACTAAAGAATCTTTGTCTATCTAGGTGAATGTGTGTGCACTATAGATACTAACGTACCATTTAATCCATCCTTTGCTCTGTTTTCGCAAACTCTTTCTGTGATGGAGTTGGCATATCCATAATTAGTCTGTCCAATGTTTCCCCTACCACTAACAATGGAAGAGAAACAGACAAACCAGTCGCAAGTCTGTTCAAATAGTTCCCTTGTTAGAATGTCAAGGTTAATTACTCCTTGTGCTTTTGCTTCATAAGCACATCTGAATGTTTCTTCATCTTGGTTTTGCCACAACCCGTCTTTTAACACCTACACAAACAATTTAAGGTTAAGGTGGCATAGCACTTTGTATTTTTTTACAACCCGCATATGATTTTGATATCATATCAAAGTCGAAGTTATCCCCGGCGTGAATGTGTAACTGTTTTCTTGGTTACTAGTGACACGTTTTAGCTATGACGTCGCAAACATTACCATGCACGTCTATTTTGGCACCACGTTAAAAAGCGATAAAAATCGGTTTATTTTCTCTCATTTGTTTATTTTTCTAATTACAGCAACGAAACTTACATCTTTATGTGTGATATACAAAGGTCTACGGCGCTAGACAATATTTGTCACTTTTATTTTCAAAATTATGAAAAAAATGAAGAAAAACGACATTCTCAATTTTTTAGATTTTTAGAAAAAATGGCACACTTGTCTAATTAACGGAAAAACGGCTCGAAATATTTTTGCCAAATTTTTATATTTTCAAGATATATTTATATTTGGTAGAATATTAAAAAATTAAATACTTTTACCGTCCAGTTATTTTTTAATTAATGGTTTATCAAACATATCCGTCAGTAAAATTTGATGTCAAAATACAAACTCTATCTAATTAATGTTGCGTCAATAGAATAATATGGATGAACAGACACAATACGTTTTCACTCACGCTTTGTTTGTATGTGCATATGACAGAAATAGCAAAGTATCAAGCTTCAAGTATTTTGCATTATGTATTGTTCTTTAAAAATATACTTTATGTTAAATGTATTTATGCATGTATAACGTGACACATTACGTACTCTTCCTGTGTGGAGGTAATAATAAAATTCTATTCTGTTTTCTTTTCAGAACATCTTTAACTGAAAAAAATCATCTTATAGGAGAAATAAACCACTGAACATAAGTGAAAAATGTCTTGCATATCACAACTTTTTTTTTAGAATAAATAAAAAATGGCTATTGAATGAAAAGAACACAAGCAGTATCTGCATTAACCCATTTTCGTAACAGCTGGGAAAAATGTATTATTGCATTTAGTTTAAACATATTTTATTCCCAGTAATACATATACAAATTAAATACATACATCATATTTTGAACAAGATAAGTAGGAAATGATAAGAATGAAAGACACATAGTCTTACAGAATTATTGCATTTGATTAAACATTCGACATAGGATGTTCCACGCAATGCATCGATCCCAAACTGTTACACGTACGTGCAGTGAACTTCTTTGGATGTTAAAAAAAAACTTGCATAATTTTTACAAATAAATTCCATCTTTTTGCCCGCTACACATAGCTAAAAGTATAGCTTATCAGATTTATGTTTTACAAGTGCATTTTAAGCGTGTACCATGAAATTGCACAAGCTGTCGTATTCCAGTGAATTTCAACAACTGGGAGTTTAAAAAAGTACGAAATATAGAAATGAAATGCTACTCGTATATGTGCACTTACAATAGCGCTGAAACCAGGAAGGTCTAATTCAGTTGTTTCAGCTGAAACGTACATTAAAATTGCACATTACATTTTCATTCCCTATCAAAATATAATAACAACGAGTTCATTATTTTTGACCTGTTAGTTACACTAGCTCTTTTCACGACCTTCTCAGTTAATATTGCGCGTATTCCCTGCTCACGCATGACATCTTATCTTGTGTGTCGTGCGCGCATATAATCTCCTGCGCATGACAATTTATCTCTTCCCTTGAATAATGCACAAACGGGAACATAGGGTCTCCTCCAACATCAAAAGCTGGAAAGCCACTATAGGACTAAAATTGTGTCAGTGTGACGTAGTTCTCAACATCTGTCTGTTTAATTTTTGTTGCTCCACATTGGGAAAATGCTACATGCTTGCCTCAGTGTGATGATTTTTGTGGGCACAACCTTTGTCTAACCCCCTCAGTTAAGTGTTACATTTACCTTAGAGATAGAGGTCCTATGTTTGCTCCCGAGAATCGATCTCACTGAGTAAAGCATAAAGTATTTTCAAAATATACGACGAAGTTATGATCTGTACAAAAATTAGCCGGACAGATGGACGGACGGACGTACGCACGCTTGCATGCACTCACGCATGAATATTTCCCTGTAGCAAATACCAGTTATTACTAAGTAGATCGGTATCCTGATTAATAAGGATGTGCAACTACCCAGGGGGTAGGTCCTTACAATATCATAACTATTCATTAATTTCATCACTTTCTATCTCAGGTTTGATTAATACAATCGTATTTCGTTATTCCGGAAGGCCAAACTTGATACGATTTTTTTTTATCTTTGTTTTTTTTTGGGTGGGGAGGGGGGGGGGGGGGGGCGGGGGCGGGGGGTTGGGTCTGGAGGGGTGGTGATGATAGGCGAAATCACTGAATGGCACAGCGGCTAATTGTTTTATATATTAGGCTATAATTTATTATTTAGCAATTCCATTTTAATCATTTTGAAAGCGGGTTTCGTTATTAATAGTATAGTAATGAGACTGCGGGAGGCCGGTGCGCCATGCTAATTTTAAAATTCCAAAATGTCGTGCTCTCCAGATAATATTTCTTGCACACGAGATAAGTTGTCGAGACCACGAGATAAGATGTCGTGACCACGAGCTAAGCTGTCGTGCGCGCGAAATAATTTAATCTTTAAAAAAATAGATGCATGTCCTAAACATACTGCCGTAGTATATCCGTTGTACATCCGCTTGAAAAAGTTTTTAATCACAAAGGTACGCCTACATCTGAATAAAGTTACTAGCAAAGGTAAAAGTACATGTTTAAAATCTAAACATGTAGATATCTATCACTGCAAAGTACCATAATTTAAAGGAAAAGAAGGTATTGTCAAACACTACTACATTTTAGAAAAAAAGATATTTTACCTGCGAAAAAGGCTTCCTGTAAGACATTGTTTTTATCACTACACTTGATGGAATCTGTTATGTCATGTGTTCGTGTGACCTCACTGTTATCATGAGATTCTTCTTTTGTTTGTTTGTCTTGGGTTTTTCAACAGTATTTCAGTTATGTAACGGTGGACAGTTAACCAAACAGTCTTCCTGGATTCTGTACCAGTACAAACATGTTCTCCGCTTAGTAACTGCCAACTTCCCCCCATGAATCGGAGGTGGAGGACGAATGATTTCAGGTACTGTCTTTTATCATATCCTCTCGGAGAACGTACGCCTCGCTCAGGGCTCGGACTCACGAACCCGCGATCCGCAGATCTGCGCTATCACTAATGAGCGAAGCGGGCGGGCGGGCTCGAGATCCTTCTTTAACGTTCTTCAGCTTTTACATTCTTCAGCTATTAAACTTTTCAAACAATTTTCATTTCGAAAAAAATTAAAAACTGGTATATTTATAAATGACTTTGATTGCCTACATATAAATGACTTTGATTGCCTACATGACGGCACATTTTTGCCAGATTTAACAAGATCTGGAAACAGAATTTTTATGAAATTCATTCACGAAATATTTTTATTATAAAACAGTTAAGAATTAAGAAAAATGAAGTACATTTATAGGGGAATATTCAGTGCATACATGCCTTTTTAAGTATATAGATTATTCTTACGAAACCATACCCGCATTGTATCTAAGAACGCATTTTGACGTCACTTTTTGTTCGTCGCATAGCGGACAAAATCTGTGATTAAAAAGAATACTAGATGGTAAAAGTTCTCAATTTTTATAAATTTTGTTAAAGATAATTTTATCTTAAATATATACAATTTTGGCAAAATAATTTCGAGTCGTTTTCCCGTTAATTTAACGAGTGTGTGATTTTTTCAATAAAACTAAAATTTTGAGAATGTCGTTTTTCTTCATTTTTTCCATCATTTTGAAAACAAAAGTGACAACTACTATCCAGCGCCGTAGACCTTCGTATAACACACATAAAGATGTAAATTTCATTGCCGTAAATTGAAAAATAAACAAATGAGAGAAAATAAACCGATTTTTTTTATCGCTTTTTAACGTGGCGCCAAAACAGACGTGCATGGTAATGTTTGCGACGTCATAGCTAAAACGTTTCACTAGTAACCAAGAAAACAGTTACACATTCATGCCGAGGATAACTTCTACTTTAATATGATATCAAAATCATATGCGGGTTGTAAAAAATACAAAGTGCTATTCCACCTTAACTGTCAAATACGACGTCAATGATGAAGTAAAGGTATTAGTTAATATAGATAACAAACCTTTCTTAATTTTGTTAAAGTGTTTGTAGCTACAAAGTGATTTGTTGTATCATCCGTATTACTTTTTTTCAAAACGTGTATTTTGGCGCAATGAAACCAACAGAATTAACTGTAAAATAATATATGGACAATAGTGGCATTTAATCAATTATATTATCTTTTTAACATGTCAAAACTAGAAAAGTGTTTACCATGGCCAGATGAAATATTCCCCCTATTAGTTTACAGCTTCCCAAGAGGTTCCTGGCTTCAATCATGTTTGCAACATTTCTAGTGGAAGTTTGAATAGTTATTCCTCTGCCCTGCAGTATATTATAAAACATTTTATTGCAAGTGATTCCATAACTTTTATGCCCGATTGCAAAGAGAAAAGCTGAAAACAGGTTTTCTAAACTCTATATTTTCTGATATCGATTCTTTGTATATTTTTGGTTGCCATCTAGCAGTTCGTATATTGCAAGTCATTTAGAAGTTAAGGCTCGCATTTCATTTAATACCAACAGTTTATTAATAGTTTTGAACAGACAGTTTGTTTCGAAAAATGGCCCTGTGCAAAAATGGATATTATAACAGAACAGAGCAGGCTCCAGTCATAACAAATGTTTATTTTCAAAAATGTTATTTTATCGTTCCTGAAAATTTGAAAACACTGATTAAGAGTTTATGGTGTCGGTATAGCAACTTCGTTACATTTGTACCATTATGGGATTACAAGTGTTTTTGGTACCGGTAAATGCATTTTAACCTTCTGTGTTAACAAGTACGGAGCATATGATATTTATTTATATATACGTATAAACGAAATAATACAGACTATGCTAGGTATACTTGTACCGGCATTCATAATAGTATTAAAACGTGGAGGTAATACTTACACGTAAAAATGACAATTTACGTCTTTGATAAGACGTCCTTACTCCATTTCTTGAGGTCAGAACCAATAATTTGACACCTCATTCTGCCAGCCATTCTGCCAGCTCAAGACAAATCCCACCAAGTCCTCCAGTGATGACATACCATTTACGGGAATTGAACTGAAGTCTAGGTTCAGCATGTATCTTTTAGTAATGAGGAAGATTTTTAAAACAGTCTAAAATCGACCATAAATAAAGATTAACTACTTCTAATGCATTTGATGCCTAAAAATTAAACCTTCGACAGATTCTTTCTCAGAAAGAATAGCAAGTATTTTAAGTAAAAATGATTCCATTAATTAAAAAAAAACAAAAAAAAAAAAACAAAAAAATAAAATAAAAAACAAAACAAAAAACAAACAAACAAACAAAAAAAAAAAAAAAAAAAAAAAAAAAAAAAAAAACAACAAAAAACAACAACAACAACAAAACATTATATTTGTAAAGTGTATTAGCACTCTACCTTTATTAATACTTTTCCTATGTGTTTTCCCTGAGTCATTAAACGGAATGCTTTCTCGACGTCTTCTTTGTCGAATACTGTAGTGTTTAAAGGCTTGACAACTCCATCTGCGATTCCCCTTGTAAAATATTCACTTCATATGTTGGCCACTTGTATCATCAGATATGAGAAAATCCAGATGTACACCAGTAAAGCTAGCATTCTTCAAAAACATCTGCATACCTGAGACATTAGTAAAAGCGAATTAATTTGCATTACTACATATCACCTATTAAACGAACTGAACGTGATATGATATAGACAAAGTTTTATACCTTTGTTATGATAAAGTTGTAATACTTCAGAATCACAATATTCCCTGCTGCTAATCAGGTAGTATTAATTAGTTAGTAATTAACTACAAATTAGAAAAACAAACCTTTTCAACTATTTATCAAAGGATGTTATTCTAAACACATATACAATGTAATTACTTCAAATGTTCCAAGGTTTTCGCTTCAGAGTATCAGAACTACTTTTCAACAGAAATATGCCGAATCAATTATTGCACTCACAATTCTTCACAAAGCTACTATTATAAGCTTCTCTATAATTCAATGTAATCGAAATATATGTCTTTTTAAGAATGCAACATATTAAACAAGTCGAGAAGCAGAATACAGTAAATGTTTTATTCCCAAAGTTGATCTTTCAGTTGTTTATTTACCTAAAGATGCATTTTGAAACAAATCGTATTTTCCCATTTCTAGAAATCTTCCACAGCTGTTCAAAACACGAACACTTGCGTAGAGAAAATCACCAGCTAATGAGTTTAATACTATATCTACACCTGAAAGAAAGATGATCTTAAAGACATTTGTAATACCTGCATTTTCTAATGGTTTTGCACACATTTTATGACAGACTCAAAAGCTATAAAAAAGGAAGAATATGTCTACTTCGCAAAAGGCAGACAAATCCATTACAGATATTGAACATATTCAAATATTTGGTGTTATACTTGAATTATGGGCCTCAGAATTTCTTATTGCTATCAAACCTGGCAATTCAAGTGCACATTATATGGTTTTCAAAAGACCTGAACAATACACGTAAACCTAAGAATGTTTGTTATATATTGTTTGCAGGTAATAGGTATATTTGCTGGTTTTGGAGTTCTGTTACTTGTTGATAATTAATTTTGATTTTGGAAAAGCAATTAAAACAACGCGTGCCCATAAGTTAAGCCGACATTCTGAATAAGGTATAAGAACTAGCTAGTTCAGCTATCAAGAAATAGATACTGAACATCAAAAATTGTTTAACATTTCAGTTCTTTGCCAAAAGTGGAAGTATTCTAGTCCTAAGCAAATCTCTAATTTGGTTAGCCTTTGAAATAAAAATACCTGCTCCTCCTGTTGCAATTAGTATTTTCTGTTCAAAGTCCGTTGTTCTTGAACTAAAAATATTGTCTTTATCTAACATCGGATATTTCGACAGTAGGAATTCCATCTTCTCATCGGAGCCAACCGTCGTATATATTGTACATCTATACCTTACAGCGATGGATATAGCTGCTTGGCCCAGTCCACCACTACCAGAGTGAATGAGGACGGTCTCACCCTTAGCTACGTTACCCTTGACAACCAGAGCCAAGTAGGCAGAGAGATATGCCATTGGAACCGTTGCTGCTTGTTCAAGAGTCCATTCTGCCGGCACAGCCCAAACACAGTCTGTTCGCGTCACGACCGATGTTGATATACCCTTTTAAACATCACAATTATACTTTGGTGACACAATGTCATCCAGTTTACGAATGATAATAATAATAAATAAATGATAATAAAGATAATTCATTTTTTTCAATTTTTGTCAAAAGTTGTTGCCACAAAAATTAGACTTCATTTAGCAACCATGGATATAATGCTTCTTTATCTATACGCAGTTAGATTTCTTTCGCACTCACTCCTTGAACTGTAAAACGCGTTCAATATTTTGAAAATGCCTCTGATAAAATTGTGCACTAGAAATTCTATTTAAACAAAACGAGACATTCACAATACAAATATGAAAGAGAGAAGAATTGGTGTCAGTGCTAAGTATATATCTGTATTTCGATCCGTTTGAAGCATAAAGCAAACCCAAACAAAGCGAGGATAGGTTCGGTATGATTGTAACATACCACACGCAACCATAACACAAGATTTCAAACAGAACCAAGTATGAAAACCCATATAATAGACTGAATTATGTATAAATTACTTTAAATAAACTATTGAGAACACAAAGTATTTGCTTTACCTTCAGGTCTGAAACAAGACCCATCACACGTTTTCCATGTTCATCAACACCCGAGAACTTCATACCAAGCATGGCTTCAGGGCTCGTGTATTGACCAGGATTGGCGGACGGCGATAGTTTACCAGCTGCTATCATCACGTCACGGAAGTTTAAGGCTGAATAGCAAACAATGTAGTTCTGTTTTTTAGGATCAACATCGCTTTCTACTTCTGACTGTGTCCACGTCAAACTCGACAAGTCACCAGATCTTTTGATTCTGACTTGCGCATTTGTGGTTGGAATCTTTGATACTGAAAAGAAAAGTGCTTTCCACCTTTATTTGTTCAATGTCTGCTAAACCACCGATATACAAAAGTGGTCTGACAATAATAGCTTTCATCTTCGATTGCAGAAGAATTATAATCCCACAAGCGCAAAAGGTACCGGAGCTTGGCATTTATCAACTTGTTATCAGAGTTTTGTATTTATATACTGAAATCAAATATTTTAATCTAGACCTTCCGATTACTGAAAGGATAAATGTATAACAATATCTAAACATTTTGTCTGAGAAAGTTTAATAACACCTTTAGAAGGAATAACAGCTTAAAATGATACATTTAAAACATACTGCACTTCAGTGGCACATATCGTAAAGATCCTACGCATCCGTACTCATTTAAGATGTTAACAGCCAGGTCCGCACTGACAATATCATTCATAATGTTGTCTTGACTTTCTATTGGTGAATCGGAGAGATTGACAATACACCTGAATACAATTTTATGTGAATATACATTAAGAACGAGATTTGAAAAGAAGCAACGGTGTAAAATATATAACATTAGATTTTAAAAACACAAGCTTATATCTTAGTAGTTTCTTATTGCTTTATCTGTCTTTCAAGAAGTTTGATAAGTTTCGTGTCAAAATACAACCAAAATACGTTTTCCGGAGGAATGATTCACTTAAATAGTAATTTGAATAATTTGAATAATTTATTTTACCGTATTTTAGAAATGCATTAACAGAGCAAATATGAATGCCTACCTGATTTTATCATACCCTTCTTCGTGTATCAAACATTTCACCAGTCCTAGCAACCCGCTGTTTCTTTCCTCCGTAATCAACCACAAGTTTTGTCGGGAATGTGTCTTTCTTATATCAGCAAACAACTTCTTCAAATTCTCTATCCATTTAAAGTCGCCAAGAGAGATGTAGAAAAATGACTGTTCTGACATTATACACACCTTTTTCTTTCTACATAACAACAAAGTTGAATTTCCAGGTCGGCTAAAATCGTATATTACTGCAAGACTGATATCTCTGAAAATCCTATCACATTTCTTGACAACATCTTTGCCGTCTGCTTCTCTTGATTAAATAAAAACAAACCCATCATCAGAGAGAACGTTTGAAATACAAGTACCAGCCTTCCTTGAGTATACATCATCACGGATCAAAACAAGCTGAAAAGTGTTCTTAAAACAGTTAAAATCTTTCCCATCGTGTTCTGAATCTTCAACCAATGGCCTATCCCTAATGTAGAAGTCTTCGGACATCTTGTATTCCTTTATCTTATTGCCGCTTGATACGTAGTATGTAGCTGTGTGAAGAGGATTCTTAGAGATGCAGGTTTTGATATTTTGGACCAAATCTTTACTTTCAACCTTTAAGACATTGATGACATTTGGACTGTTCTCTAAGACAAGTTTAACACATATCATTAAATCTTCATCGCTAACATACTTGTTCCCTGATGATCCTGTCTCTGTCTGCTGTTTGGCATTTTGTTTGTCAGTTATGGCGTCACCTCCACACGCAAGTGCAGTTTTCTTTCGGTTATCGCTGTTTCCAAACGAGTATGGCACAAATGTGTGCGACTCCAGTAAAGGTGATAGATCTCTCGGTTGGTAAACAACTGGAACGTAGTGCGAACCTCGGATCACTGCGATGGCAGTTTCGCAACTACCTGTTGCCAAAGTATATTTTACTTGTGTATCTGTAAATGGATATTTAATAACTTATAACTACCGATAGTTTAAGAGATATCTTTTCTTGTCTAATAAAATTAAATAGATATTAGAATTGCTTAAAATGCACTTAGTGCCTGGCAAAATTATAAACTGTTTTGGTCTGAAAATAAGAAAAATTGCATGAACTATTCGTAAATGGAAATCAGTAAGCGTACTTGATACTTATAGTGGAACAAGTAAGGCTTATGTATTAAAGCGGTTTTATTAAGAGCATTCAAATTTGACTATACAGAATTTAAGTTCTAATATAAACTAACAAATGTCACATCAATTTAGAACTCACGGGCATTAACTGGCAAAGAAGTCACCATGTCTGGATGTATCAAACACTCTCGTATACATCTGGGAAGGAAGAGACCTCTTTTCATTTTGTTCAACAGCGGATATTGCAACATAGCATCTAGGAAGGTCACCCAGTTGCCAGGCCAACTTATCAATCCATTTCGACCTAGAAATATCGACAGAAAAAAACCGACAGAATGAATACATACATTCTGTAATTTTCATTGATGCGTAACTTTCTTTTATGTTGTCAAATATCAAATAAGCTCAGCATATGTCTAGTTTTCTATACTAATATTTTCACGAACTTTAGAAAGAATCCATTAGCCTGTTCTGTATATACACATATTTTGTTTTTCTGGAAACTTACCTGATAAATCTGACGCCTGTATGTACTGAAAAGAATCGCCGTAGTTATATCCCCGCAAACATAGTTCTTTATACACATCCGTCCGACTTAGCTCGAAGGTTTGGTTTTGGTCATCAGTTTTATTCGACTCTGTTGATTTCAAGCGTTGGATGTCGTTCACACAAGACTCGAACACAAATCCAGTGGCAACCAGTGAATCCCTTTTTATTACTTCAAAGTAACCAGTGTCTCGTAATATATTTATTGCTAGTGACGGCTTTGTTTCTACAATGTAAATGCAATAAGTGTCATAACTGTCGCTATCGTACAATTTAAACTAGAATGTCTTTGACTTATACAACTTTTATCATTCGAATACTCATACTGCGTTTTATTCATCTGCCAGAAACAAAACATTTGGCTAATATCTTATTTCATGAAGTAAAGTAACGTGTTTACAAACCTGTCTTATCTTTATCATATTTACAAGTGGTTTCCGCTTTCAGAACGACCGCACTGTGAAATTCTACACCTCTGAATTTTATGGCTTGCGATCCGTAGTGCTTTCCTAGCATTTTTGAAAACGATTTGCAAATCAAGTGAAGATATCCAGTGGGTGTTCCAGTGGGAACTGGAAACAACGCTGGACCGTCCAAAGTCTGAGGGTTAAAATTTAGTCCCCATTCGAAACATCTACAAGAAAGAATAATTCTTTTCAACCGGACTTTACTCATAAAAGAAGTTTATTACCAATAACACCTGAGTCCAGGGTGAGGAACTTTGGAATTGGAATATGATAAATATTTATAAAATTTGACGTCTTTCGTTAGTTTATCTCACAGGACAAATTATTTAACTTTCGCTTTTATTTTGATAAACTCATGTCCCTTTCTAAATTTTTTCATTGACATTCAGTATATATGTTCAACTGGTATATATATTTTACACTCGTATGCAATAGTGAATGTAATACATAGACGATTCTCACCGTCCAAGATTAGACAGAAAGAATGACATGTCTGTCTGGCCTCGTTTCATAAGCCCAGCAATACAGAAGCTACCGGATAACGCACGCCTTAACAAAGGTTGAAGTAAACAGTGTGGTGCCACTTCTATGACAACGGAGCCTTTCGGAATTTTTTGTATTGCTTCGTAAAAGAAGACCGGAGTTGTCAAACTTTTTGTCAGATAATCCGCTGAAAAACACCGGGTTTGTCCACTGTCCAACAGATTCTCATGCATAACTGTGCTGATCCATTGTTCGGTATTTGTTCTTGAACTTTTAATGATCTGTGTACAAGTGGTATAATCATCATTTATAACAAATAACAAGGCATTTCAACACAAATACATCGTCATATTATTTTCACTAGTCTAAATTACAATCAAGAATGAGGTACCTTCTTTTTCAATTAAAGTGGAGGTCTATAAATAAATTTGTTATTAACTGAAGTATTTATAAACGTCAAGGAAAGTATTTCTGTAAGGAAACACATTTCAAATATGTAGTGTTTTAATGGTATACTAGGTCACAAAAAATGGCCAATCTTCCATTACTTTCATAGCTTTGTCATTAATGATGGAATCACACACAGTGATTGGTAGATTTAAATAAATATTGTAAATTTTAATATTTTCAATGCTCCTTCTCTATACTATCAAAATTCCTTTCTGAAAATAGTCAGCTTACAATTTGGAAATTACGCAAAATGTTTTCCTGTTTAAGCACAAATTTTGCAAATATTAGAATGCGGTTTGACTGTTTTGAACAGTATATATGATTAATTCGAGGCTTTAAATACGTTGATGCTACCCGATAATAGGCAGTTCGACGCCAAACGACCCGAGACGGTTATTCATTGTATAGTTGGGGCATTTTCACAGATTTAACGTCTTTAAATCGTATGTTTTCATTCATCAACGAACAATATTAAACTTACAAACTTTTGCTGGATGTTTATATGAAACAAGCTACAACTAAAGTTTACAAATTAAGTAACCATGTAGCATAAATGTGTTTATTTTTAGATATCATATAGACATGTCTACCTTGCAGACTGCACTCCATGTACTTTATATTATAGTCTAATTCAAACAAAATGAAACGAAGCATACATGTACTTGAATAAAGGTCAAGGGTACAAATGAATCTAAATGTTTGATTCTTTTACTAATATTTGTCCTGAAAAAAAGTAAGCAGGAAACCATACGTACCGATAACGATATTCAACAGGACAGTTATTGTATTTTGTTGTTTTATTATTATGTAACAAATTGTCTGTAACGGGTAATATTTGCTAAAAAGCTCTTTAATGTCAGTTTAAACTAAATACAAACATACCTGTTTGAGAGATTTGCTAAATGGTTTTTCAACCGCCTTTAAATCTTTAGAATGAAACGCAATGCCGTTGGTATTGAGAAGTTTTGCAAATATGCCTTTATCCAGGACAGTGTTGACGAATGTTTCTACAACATCTTTACGTCCTGACACAGTCACCGAGTCTTTCGCATTGTGGCATGCAAGAACTACTCCATTAGGAGCAAGGACCTTCGTTTCTTCCCATGACAAACCTTGAACAGAAAAACAGACATCAAATCACTGTCGGTATAAAGTATTTTGAAATCAGAATTTTCACGATGAAGTAATTTTCGCCAAATTCTCGAACATAACTGGTTACATTTCAGGCAAAGAAATCTGGAATAATATTCTAAATTGAATATTACTTAAAGCTAGCTTACTAAATGCTACTGAAAGCATCAGGTTTTAGAAGCAGTTTTGTGTTAAAAGCAGATGCAAATAGTTCTTTGCAAGCAACTGTAATTTCAAAATGACTGACAATGTTAATTTAGAATCAGTGTATACAAATATGTAATATCAAAAGATAATTAATTATGAACACATATGCACTAATCGCGTTACACTCGTTTAGATTTGATTGGTCTGAACTAGCAGCAATATTTCATTTTTTTGTAATGTTTTTATATTCTCATAACCGTTTCCATTTCTAGACTTAGCCTAATTTTGTTTAGATAAAACGGAATCTCACATCACGCCAATGGAAAAAACAGCTTATATGATGCTACCGTAAAAGTGACACTAATTGCATACTAATAGCAGCCATAGCCCCTGGTGGTAAACCAGCATTTTGTATGTGAAAAGCTCTCCAATAGGCAATGGAAAGGGTTTCTTCAACTGAGAGACAGCCATCGACATAAGCTCAAGCAAGTTCCCCGATTGAATGGCCCACTATTCCATTTGGTGTTATCCCCATAACAGTCAACACATCGTACAAAGCAATCTTCACAACAAGAATAGCCATGCGAAGTTATGCATTTATACCAATTCAGTTACTACATTCGTTTTCATTTTTTATTTTAATGTGAGGTTGTGAATTTACGAAATTGTCTATATTTTTGACTTTTAAAACACTGCATCAAATGTATAAACGTATGTCAGTAGTATCTATAAGTATTATTTCATTCATTATTATTACAGTAATGTCTTTAGCAGTTGTTTTGCTGCTGCCAGATAGAAATATAACCATTTATTAATTGGAAGACACAACGCTAGGCACCACTATTACAAGTATTTATTAACTGTATATACTTTTGTTCGTTAAACATGCACCTTTATAAACTGTTCAATCAACGCTATAACATGTATAAACGAGAATGTTTAATAACATTGATACTCCTTCGCTTAATTCACATTACTTTTATTTTTGTTAGGTCTAACGCCAAACCAGCACAGTTATAGGTCATATGGCATTTTTTCATCGTCTGATAGTGAAGGAAGACCCAAGGTGCCCCTTCGGGTATTATTTCAAGCGCTAGCTGGCACCTAGGCAGAACCACCGAACTTCCGTAAGCTAGCTTTATAGATTCTTCGCATTCACACAAATCAGGCAATAATTACATTTTTATGAATTTCAGTGCAAAGAATATCCTACCTGTATAGCTGTAATTGATACTGATGTATTAATAAGACAATCATTTGATGTTCCGTTCTTGATGATTTCCAGCAGCTCGACGCCAAATTGCTGTAGGATCGAATCCGATTTCAAAATTGAGTTACGGAAATCCCCGATTTCCATCATGGCTTTGCCCTTACAAGGCCATTGAGCTCCCATACCGGTGAATACCAGCCAAACTTGTCGTTTTGGATAAGATTTGTCCTTGTAAATAATAATATGATATTTTTATTTCCATGTCATTTTTTTCAGAAACACTAAAGATAGAAACCGTGGAAGGTATTAAGGACGTATACTAGAATTTGGGGCGAAAATTTTCCCAATAACAGAATTTCTTTAAACTTTGGATATTGAAGGACAATCATCTAAGAAACAAAAAATGCAAAAAAAATCATAGGTCACCGGATTCGAAAAAGAGTTATCTGCCCTTGAAAACGGCATTTCCCCCAAAAATGACGTGATATATATTGTTAACAATAACCTTTTCAAACTGTTTGGTAAAATGTCACCTATTGTTACCCCAAAACATCCTTTTTAACACTATGACCTATCCTTATTCTAACAAAATTACGGCCAAAAGCATATAAATGATAATACTTTATTTGAGTTACTGTCACGTAAATGATATGACCACGTGTTAACAGGATGTCGACACATTGTTTTCGGGTCAAAATGACCTCATGTTACTGTCTAATTACATTTATAAGTGTTTAGACTTGTACATGACAATTTGTACGTAAATATTTTGTAGCTAGGACTAGTATTCTATGCTCCGGAGATAAAAGGCCGGCTGGATCTCTGACATCATTGGCGTTCATGATTTGTTGAATGCACATTAAATTTAGCAAATATTAACAAAGTTGTAATGAAATATTGTTGGGCAAAAAGGTTGAATTTTGAAAAAATCCTAACTTACTGGCTTTGGTAACATAACTTGCCAGTCAGAACAGACTAAGCCAAACCTTATTGCTAGGTAAAGATTTTCTTATTCCCTGAAAATTCACTGTATTTTTAAATCCAATAGCCAGTTTGTCCAATAATCGACTGTATCGTTTATTTGATACATAAAGTAGAATAATCAACTTATTTGTTGTATATTTTTAACAGTTTTAGATATCAATTTTGCTTTGACCACAAAAATTTGATATATATTTCCCCTAGATGATGCTATAATTTATATAAGTCGCAAGTTATGACAGTCATCACGAACCCTTTTACCTTTGATAGTGACCACCATTGTTTACCATTGGAGTAAATAGTATATATCTAATTTGGACAACATTTAGGGTAATTTTTGTTGAAATGTAGTAAATAGTAGTTTTTCTCCGGTGCTGTTTGAACGCAAAATCAGTTCTTCACGTCAACAGTGGAAAAATAATAACAATATAATATATAAGATAATAAAAAGGATTTCACATTTTTAATACAAGAACTGTTACTTTTAAAAAGAAGACATGGGCTAACTAGTAGTTCTCCGGAGATTTGCGAAAATGTTATGGAGACGATGTTACGTGAATTCATCATCTTCTTATTTTTTTTTCTTTTGAGTGGTATATAGTACTTGAATATACATATTAAATGTATGTGTAAATAAGAAAATTAAAAATATTCAACTACTTTTGTGTGTGTTGAATAATTCATTTTTAATTTAAACACAATGATCTACCTTGCGCATACTTGTCTAGATGTTGTATTTGTACTCCTAATGGTTTAGGTTGAATAAGTTATATTGCAAATCATTTCAAAATCACATGAAATATCCCCTTAAATCCACGAATCCGTTCAAAATGTTTCTCAAATAAATTACAGTAATAATGTTTAAACGGGCGCATTGTCCTTTTAAATAAGATTCTATTTGTATAAAACAGGAATTCACAGAAATGAATATATTATAAAAATCCTACTTTTGAGATTTTTTTGAAATAATGACTTGGTTTATCATATGTTTAAATTAGCCTTACGCTAAATAAGGGAAATTTAATCTCGCATGAGCGGGGTTGGTGGTAAGAAAAACAAGGAAATGTTTGGTAATCAGGTGAGTAAATGACCCTAAGACTAAATAAGAGATATATAATCTCACTTTTATGACACCTTATTACTTAAATGCTTTCCTTAACAAAAGAAGTGAAATCACCAAGCATTAATGAAGATTATTATTATGTAAAAAAGATGTTTCATGATTCGAAGAAAAGTTACACTGGTATAACATTTGAGGAAAAATAAATTGTATTGCTAAAGTAAAAAGATTGGCTAGAAGCAATTCGTTAACACAATAATGTAAAGAAGTATGATACACATCAGCAAAATGTCTTCCCGTAAGTTTTAAAAGTATTGGAAATATTTAGATCAGCCGGTAGTTTTGATACTTACATTAGTCTTGATGAGTTTAACTATCAATTTTAAAACATACCAAATAATACTCAATCAGTAATGAATGATAAAATTAATTTAGAACGTGATGAAACTGTAAATGTCAAATATCTTTATTGAGCTATTTTTGTAGGAAATTTAACAATGTAATATCTCCTTATTTATGTACAATTTTAGTTTTTGATAACTGTGTTTACCTAGTATATGATCAATAAAATCTGTATAAAGATCCTTTATATAAAGGGTGATAAAAATATACTTTCGAATTATAAAGGTATCGCACCAATTAATGTCATAATAAAAAGCTTTTTATCAATAATAAGTATTTAAAGGTGGATAATCAGATTTTGGCCATGTAACGGATTTGTTCGAAACTTTAGCATCTGATCATTTACACTCATTTATGTTCACTTAACACTTAATACAAATTAGATTTTCACTGGAGGTATTTTTAAAATTTCATTTTCCTATCCTGGTTGCCCAACCAAGATAGAGTTATTTTATCATAAGTATAAATTTGATAAACACACTTTGCCTAAGGAAATGTATAAATATTAGACATATTGTAATATATTTGTAAAATATTTGCATTAAAAATTATGTATTTAGATGGAATTCATTAGAAACGCAAGTTTGAAAAATTATTATTACCTCCCTTTGCCTATCTTGGTTGCGCAACCAAGTTAGATTGGAAATAAATGAATTCAGAAGCTACACACAGCTTTAAAACTTGCATTTTGGTGCAGATTGTTCAATAATTGATATGTCTATCAAATGCAAATGTAAAACTAGACATTGTATCGAAATAAAAAGAAATACCCAGCTTTTTATATACTTTCATATTAAAGGGGAGTAATTACAACATTTTATAAAAATAATAAAATATACATTTCAAATAGGAATCTAACTCTATGTAATCGTTCTTTTTGTTCCTTAAATAATTCTCTACCAGAATATACAAAAAGTAAAAAATGTCATTAAATGTTGTTTAAATGTGATTGACCACCTTTAAGAAGTCGCATCAATAGTTGGTGTGAACATGAAAAATTATGTTATGATTTTCGATGTGGTTTTCGTGAAGGGCATGTTACAGCAGATTCTTTTTTTGTCATTACATACTACTTTACAAATAGGTTTATCGGAAAAGTCAAAATTATGGTGTATTTCTGTAGATTATCAAAAGGTCTTTGACACTGTTCACAGAGATGTTTTATGAAAGTAATTGATACAATCAGACATAAGAAGTAAAATGACGGATATGGTAAAGTGTATATACTATAATTCTCAACCTTGTGTAAAAATATCAAGTCTTATGAATGTGACGTGTCAAATTTCTTTAATGTAACCATCAGTTTGAACTAGAGTGAACCCTTATCATATTTACTCTAAATACTCTTTATAGATGATATTGCTGAAAATATGAATTTTGATGCGTTAACCGAAAACAAAAGATTTTGAGCTTTTGTCTATGTAGATCTTATTTGAGGTTGATGATATAGTATTGTTTACTACTGACTTAATAGTCTGCAGTCACAAATAGGTGCTATTACTCATTAATTTGTAAAACGGGGTTTAAAAATCAATGTAAGTAAAACTAAGATTTATCTGCTGGACAAGAGGAAGCAAAGGTATCCTAACTTTTATATAGATAATGAAAAAAGTTGACTGAAATTGTTGATAAATTTTCCTTCACTTGGTACTATGGTGCCGTTGAAGCTCTTTATGATCAAAACCTTAGAGCATATGATAACCATTTAAATGTTTTGGTAAGGTTGACCTTGATATCAGAACAAATGTATTTATCTTAACCATAGAGGTAGATAAATCAAATATTCGTTTTGGTAAGTAAATAGTATGTGTAAAAATGCAAGCCCCTATCTATGCTGTTAAGGGCGAATTAGTCGCTAGCCCTTGTCAGTTACTTGTAAGAAAAAAGACCATTTCACATATTCAAATATGTGATTTTTCTTTGAACCTTATGTAGATTATTACAGTAGGTTAAAACCTATAATTATAAAAGATCAATTTGTTGAAGAATGGAGTATTAAATTTAACGCCATGTCATAATTAGATTGTTATTGTAGATGTAGAACTTGTTTTGAAAAGAATTTAGATGTTACACCAAATGACAACCTAGGAAAACAGTTGATTAACTTACAATTATGTTCGACAGTTTAGATATAGAATTAGGAAGGCATGTTAATGTAGAAAGGGATAAATATTGTGTGAATTATGCCGTCAAAGTTCTATTTAGTCTGAATATCGTTTCATATTGTGTTGCTTGTTATATAGTTGTATTAATTCCGTAATCTTAGATCGATGTCCATGATGTACTGTGCAATCGTTTAATGCATCAGTTCTATTTAACAGTAAAAGACGCACATATAATATTCTTAAATTTATTACCGTTTACGAAAAAAACCTCTTTCAAGTTTTATTTTCTTTTGATCGTATAATATAATCTAGTTTGGATTTGTCTTTTGTCTATATATCCACTTTATTGTATATAGTGTTTTGCCATAAGTTTTGCCCCGACCTCTCAACCTTATCAGAAATTGATTTTCGAGAGTATTCCCGTAGAAGTAGAAGAAGAAGTTGTCTTTTTTTTTATTTGTAAATTGGCAAAGGCAAATGTATTGCTGATAGTAATTTAAGCTGAAACTGAAACTTTGATGGTCACATCTTATCCAAGTTCAAACACATGAAATCAATGGAAATGTTCGCTTTCTAAAGGTTAGAAAGAACGAATATTTTTATCAGCATATGAATACAAACTGCAATCTAAGCATTAAAAAAACCCCAAAAAACCCCCAAAAACAACGTGCTTTGAGCTTTCGTATCATGTACTTATCATACATACCAGTATTCATCCTCGGTTTATCACACTGGACCGTATCGACACCATTTAAAAGATTGTTTTTCAATTCTTCCATGTTATTCGACATTGGCAGACGACACGAAATGCCACTAATAACAACATCGCTTTGTGACGTCATACTTGTATGACTTGTCATTGCGGGTTTCTCTTGTTAAGATCCTGATTCTTCAGATTTTTGTAACTATATAAATATGACAGTATAAGTTAATGTCATTTGAATAGCTTTTCCTAACTTGAATTTGATAGAACAGATTTTCCACCTTAAGCACAAATGCATCTTGTATATTTTGGATAAAACATTTTTCGAAAAGATTCATCAAAACGCATAAATACCAATTCACCTGCACTTCTTCTGTACTATCTCAAAGCTCAAAAATTAAAGCTCAATTAGTTAAATTTAATATTAATTTTGTTAAATACCGATTTAAATATGAAAAAAATGACAAAACTATATTCACACAATCATAATTGTATGTGGCTATACGCCTGATAAGTTTTATTTATTATTACAAATGCAGTTACTGTTTTTTATTTTACTAAATTTTACAATCTGATATTCTTATTACAGAACATTATGTAAGGTGTGCTTTGAAATTTATTTGAGCCGTGCCATGAGAAAACCAACATAGTGCATTTGCGACCAGCTTGGATCCAGACCAGCCTGCGCATACGCAGTCTGGTCAGGATCCATGTTGTTCGCTTTCAAAGCCTATTGCAATTAGAGAAACCGTTGGCGAACACTATGGATCCTGACCAGACTGCGTTAATCCACCAGAATCCTCACAGCTATACCTATTCCGCTACTCAGCTATTTCGAAAAAGAAAAATGTACTAACTGAATGAAAACGAAATTTTTTTGCATATAGTTGCATGACAAAGTCAATCAGAATATTTGACCACCTCTTTAAAATGATCTCGTTTAAAGACCATGCTCAGAGGTCAGACAGTGACAAATTTTAGCTAATTTTATGGTATTCAAACATATTCGATAACACATAGTTTTTAAAGATATCGTTCTATATACATGGTCCATTTAATCTGGTTACCTCTGACTTGAAAAGTTTACAGTTCAATGTTCATTATGATAGTCATCATATGTAAAAATTGCCTCGTGTTATATGTCATGCTCCAGTTCTGCAATGAGAAAATCTTGTTTATCAAAAACAAGGCATTTAGTTAATTCCTCTTGTTGCTACTCTCTATGTGTATAAAATCTTGAAGTGGGCTGTTATTTGTCAGACTGATTTTGTCAATAAAAGAATAGCGTTTTCAATCTTATTGTTGATAGAAAACAAACTAAATAAAACATAGTGGACCAATTGGTTCAAGTGTTTCAAATTTAATGTTTTACTTTAGAAAAATAACAGTCGTTGCAACTGCGCAGGACTGCATGTATTTCATAGATGCATTTTATTTGCAAATATGCTCAGCGCGTTTTAAAAACGTGTGTTCAATTTTACAATCCATATTACACAGTATACTACCATTGCATGACAGTGGTATCTTTACATAGCCATTTTTCAATGCTATAATTCATGTATAACACACCCCGATTTATTCACATAATTTACTTGACCTTGCTTTTCATATATGTTCTCAATTTTTGACAGTTCATAGACCTTTCGGGAAAAAAACAGAGACGATATGGATCTGTATGATTTTACTTAATAGGATTTAAGATTAATTTAACATTAAAACGCACGACTGATCAAAATTAATATTATACTTAAAAAAATGACGAGTCATTTTCAATAGTTTCAACTTTGTTAATTTGGTAACATTTAACCCATGACCTATAATTGGAGTTACTCCATTACACCATTATTACTTGTACATTCCAAATACTCAATAGATCATTTTTTCCCGACAACCGGTCTCGTTAGTTAATCCTTATCATGCTGGACAGGATTGATTCTATCTTTGCGACAAGACTTAGTGTAGATCATGATCAGTCTGCACATCCGTTCAGTCCATCCGTGCAGTCTATCATGATCTGCACTGTTTGCTAGTCAGTATCCTTTTGGTAAGCACCCCTTTTAACAGTTAATGGTACTGTCTAAACTGAAAGATGAACATGTTCATTATAGAAATTTAGCATGGTAAGGTTTAAGGCTGCTACAGACATGCTACTTAACTACACACCATGCAATAAAGATGATACATGTTATTGAATTTTACCGTATACATGTACTTTCTTATTACTTGCTTTCAGCCGTCAGTTACTGAAAAATTTGATTAAATTTTACAGTAATGAAATCTATTCAAGATACATGTGTATATTACAATCATGATTATTCTAAAACCGACTGGGTAATTAAGACTTACATAAAGTCTAGAAATTAGGGAGATGATGCAAAAAAAAAATCCTTTAGATATTTTATTTTATTTGCAAAAGTAGTAATTTTAATAATCACGATAATAAACACATATCTAATTTTTTGGTTTGTTATTATTTTAATAGACGCACCGGCACAATTATCGGTCATATGTCGACTTTCGACGGATGGCCCCTAGGTGCCGCTCTGGTAATTATTTCATCATTGGTGGGTACCTGAAGGGCCAACCTTTCGTATGCCACTTGGATAGCTTCTCACGAGAAAGAATTCTGCACCCCATATGGGTTTTTGAAGCCACAGCGGTGAATGGCTGAATCAAGTTTTTTTTTATTATACGGGATAATCTAGTATTTTGGTTAAAACTGTCTAAATTGTTTTTGTGTATTGATAAATTGATCTAAATGAGGAAAGATGTCTATCCTCAACAGAAGAAGCACAGAACACTGCATTTTCATGTAAAGTTTAATACGACCAATGAAATACCGTTCGTATAAGAATGTTGTATAACAGCTTGTAGTAGTAAACAACACGTCACCTTGCCGTATGGTATCGCAAAATATTACCTACCCATGACACATATAGTATTATGACTTAATCAAGAAATACTGCAACAGAGAATATGACAAAATATCTTAAGAATGGCTATAACGCATGAAATTCATTATCATAGTTTACGTATTTTAATCGACTTCGTTGCATAATTGTGCACTAAAATCATGGTTTGCTTTAGCACATAACTGTGCAATGATAACCGGTGTTCTGGCCTTCGGGGTAATTCAATAGTTAGATAGTTAAAATACGAAACATTCTGTTTTAGTAAATGCTGATGGCGGCAGCTAAAAGTACGATATGTTACCGTCTGTTTATGCATGTACCATGTACCCCCATCCGTCGACACGAAGAAGAAAACTAACATAATATTCACTAAGTCATAATTGTGAGTAAGGTCCCTTAAAGATGATACAGTTGTAAAAATATATGACCAGAGGAATTTCCTTAAGTTTTTTTCTTTGTGAATATTTAAATGCCGTAGAAATTAAGCCTTTCACTCGTCATTCATACTTTTATCTGTTTACTTCCATTTTTTTACTGCAGCTTTTACTGGCGACAAGGCATGGAGTTGACTGTTGTCATTGGTCATATTTACTTTCACTTTTGAAAGTGTTTTGTATTTGAGACTCTTGTCAAGGTGTGTGTATGTATTCAGTTTCCGCGACTCATGCCATCAATTCCTTATTCCTTCAGTTTACAGTCCCGATGTTGAATCCTGAACCCTTCCCCCAACCCTATCTATATTTTGCATAAATTTCAAATATACTTGTTGGATTTTTGAAGCAACCCGTCTGTAATATTTTTTCCATTACAGCTTCTTGTTTTTGTGGGCTTACTTTGCAAATGCGTGGCTCTAAAGGTGTATTTTTGGTGTTCTGTGCTTCCGAGAAATCTACTTTACCTATTCCTTTCTCATATGATGTAGTAACCTTTAGTTAGTATTTCTGCTAAGTAATACCTCAAGATTTAAAGTATAATATTATAATGCTTGTGTTTTTATCATCGCGCACTTGCTATCATCGCTATGTATTCATCTTTATGATGGGTAGTTCTATGCTACAGTGAAGTCTGTGGAACGGCCTTCTAACTGCATTTAACCAATACAGTCGCCATGTTTAGCTATAACATGTCATGGAAACGCAAATATGAGGTTAAAATATGTCTTGTTATAATTCTCCAGTTCTTAATATATGCATGTTTGTATCTTTCAGGCATTTTGGCCTTTGCCACGAGAACAATTGTAGTCCACATATTTTTTTTTTGCTGTGGAGCGTTCTTTCAACGGTCCCACATTGTGATTGTGGACGATTCTACATCTTTTTTCTATGTAGCGTTTATTTCCACATTCCCAAACTATGAGTTGTGAACTGATTCTGTGAGAGTATAAATAAGCCCCCACATTTTCAGTGGGGTCTCCAGCTTCAAAATTTGCATTTTAGACACCTTTATGACTACTTCGCCTATACCACAAAACTTGTTTTACACTGATATTCTTGCACACTCTTGTAAATCTGTGAATAGTTTAAGGAGTTGTGATTGTAAGTACGTGTATATGAAATAATGAGACTCATTTGAAAATTAACAGAAAGCTGGCACTTATTTGAGAGCCTCTAAAATTTGCCCTGATAAAATCAGTATAAAATAATTTTTCTACCCTACAAAACTACATGAATGCGACACACTTTGGGACAACACGAACTTGGGACCTTCGTGAGGAACTTTGAAGCAAAACATACAAATAGTGTTTACTTGTTTACTGTCTGAACTCAGAAAGATTTTCCACTAAGTGTAACATTCCAACTTTATATGCCGTCAAAATGATATTTGGTAGCTCGGACGGTAAGTTGCAGAACATTGACAAAATATGTCGGTCCGCGGCTCTAACCATCATATTTACTTTAATTTTTTAAAGTTAAATTTTGTCTGTGCACGTTATGCTCGTGTACCATTACACAGAAAATTACCAAATAATCAAACTCTCAGCTCACCAAATATTTGTCTTCATTGACATGCAATTATAGTGACTATTGAACGAACTATGCATTTTACACGGTAGAGAAGAGAGGAATGCCTTAACTCTGCCTCTTAGCAAAAACCTGATGCAGATATAACCCGCGCCATGAGAAAACGAACATAGTGCATTTGCGACCAGCATGGACCCAGACTAGCCTGCGCATACGCGCAGTCTGGTCAGGATCCATGCTGTTCGCTTTCAAAGCCTTTTGTAATTAGAGAAACTGTTAGCGAACAGCATGGATCCTGACCAGATTGCGCGAATGTTTGGTTTTTTCACGATGCGGCTCAATTATATTCTTCATCAATTAAAGTGCTTCACCATATCGACACAATTTAAAAGATTATTTTTCAATGTTATTCGATCTAGGCAGACGACACACAATGCCACTAATAAGAACCACCTCTCTTTGTGACGTCATACTTGTACTACCTGTTGTTGCATGTGTCTCTTGTATAGATCTTGATTCTGCAGAATGTCTAAACTATACGAATGTGGTAGTATCAATTCAAATTATTTGGACAGCCTTTTCTAATTTGAATTTGATAAAGTAAGTCTGCAAATTTATTAAAAATATCCATCTTGAGCACATATGCATCTTTTATATTTTGAAACGATTAATCAAAACGCGTAAAAACCAGTTCACCTGCACTTTTTCTGGGTATATCAAAACCTGATTTTCATTCAGTGAAGCATGCATTATATACTAATGCAAACACGTTTCAAATACTCACCGCATCACTGACTACCTTATGAATATTTAAATGTCGACAAAAACCTACATATAATGATAAATTTCTTCTTGACCTTTCAACATATAAAGGGGAAGTCGATTTATATAAGTTTAAAGTCTCACAGTTCAAAAATAAAAGCTCAACTAGTAACATTAATCATTTGTTGAATACCTGTGACAAAACTATAGTCCCACAAACAACTGTATGTGGCTATACGCCTGCTAAGTTTTATTATTACAAATGCAGTTAGATTTTGCATTTACTACATTTTATTACATGATAATCCTATTAAATAACATTTTGTAAGGACTGCTTTGAAATTTATTTAACAATTTTCATTAAAAATGGACCAAATGTTTTACACTGATATTCCTGCACACTCTTGTAAATCTGTGAATGGTATAAAGTGTTGTGATTGTAAGTACGTATATATGAAATAATGAGACTCATATGAAAATTAACAGAAAGCTGGCACTTACTTGCCATGATAAAATCAGGAACAAATAGTTTTTCTGCCCTTCTAAACAACATAAATGCGATAATCACTGTAGATAGAAAATATTTTTTTAACCACACTTTGGACTTAACAGTTTGGGACAACACGAACTTGGGGCCTTCATGAGGAACTCTGAAGCAAAACATACGAATGTTGTTTATTTATTTACATTGTACAGTCTGAACTCAGAAACATAGATTTTCTTTCAAGTAAAACATTCTAACTTTATATGCCGTCAATATAATATTTGATAGCTCGGACGGTTAGTATGCAAACATATGTAAAAAAGTATGAAAAGGTGCAAAACATTTACAAAATATGTCGATCCACGCGATCATTTTTTTTTTAATTTAAATCTTTTGTTTCTACAAATGAGCTTTTTTTCTGGTCACACTATGCTCGTGTACCTTTGCAGAAAATTACCAAATAATCCAGTTCTCAGCTCACCAAATATTTCTCTTCATTTACATGCAATTATAGTGACTATTGAAAATACCATGCATTTTGCACAGTAGAGAAGAAGAATGTTTTAGCTTGGTATCTCAACAAAACCCTGAACCTTCATTAATTAAAGTGCTTCAAAGAATAAGCTAGTGGTGTTCTTAAATTTTCATAGTTAAAAAAGAAAATGCCGAATGGACAACTTCAGGGCGGGATTCCAACCAATTTTGTATTCACCGAAAACCTTACAACTACCTATTCCGCTACCCACCATTTCGCATGAAAAATTGTACTAACTGAATGAAACCCATATTATTTTTTTTGCATACAGTTGCATGACAAAGTCAATTAGAATAGTGGACAACCTCTTTAAAATAATTTCGTATAAAACTGATTGTGTATTTTATGATGTTCAAACATATTCGATAACACAATATAGGTTAAATATAATCCTTTTTTAAATATCGTTCTAAATACATGGTCCTTTTAACTTGTTACCTCTGACTTGAAAAGTGTACAGTTCAATGTTCACACGATAGTCATTATATGAAACAATTGCCTCGTGTTATATGTCATGCTCCAATTATGAAATGTAAAAAAAAATTATTAAAACAAGACATTGAGTTGATATTCCTGTTGTTGCTGCAGAATACTGTTACCCTAGATAATTATGTGCATAAAATCTTTAAGTCGGCTGTTACTTGTCAAATACAGAATTATTTAGTCATTGAATTCTAAAACTGAAATAAATTCATATGGAATGGTTTGGCACAGACTGATTTTGTCAATAAGAGAATAGGGTTTTTAACCCTATTACTGATTACTAAGTTCAACTCAAGGTCTATAAGAAGCTGAGGCTTGAAGCACAAGTTGGTGGGGTGCATTATTTGAATTGTGACGAAATGATAGAAATTAAATAAAAACTCTATGTATGAATATACGAAGAGACATTATTAAATTGTGTAATTGTAATCAGGAAGATAGGAAATGATTTATGATTTATTAATCGCGTAAGCGGCATCTATGGGCGTCATGCTATACAGATATACAGTAACAAAAATAAAATACATATGAAGATATCATAACGGCAATTTTCACACTTTTTAAGGTGAAGAATCTTATCAAGCCGACCAAATATCATACACATATGTAGTGCTAAACGTTAAAAACCGAGTAAATGTACATTAAGTGCAGATCTGATGATCGGTCTGTTTCAAGTTCATCAAAATTCAGTGTTGCAACTAAGCTTAATATTTATAGTCGTTAATTTAAAACCCATATCGGCGATTCCCAAAAAAATAATTTTTTAATTTTAGTCTCCGGACACAGAAGACACTTCAGTTCCAGAAACTTCCATGGTACTTCAGCTTGCCAGGTGTAAAACACCAAACTGTGGACCATTCGACACTGGGGGTTTTATACTATCAGCTACAACTGCTGCTGCTACTGCTACTCCTATTTTATGATTCTGCTACTGCTACTTCTATTACTGCCACTGCCAATTTCATATTTTTCATACTCGTACTGCCAGTTTCACTTGTTTGCTATTGCTACTTCCAAATGTCACATGTTTGCTACTGCTGCTACTGCTACTTCTAGCCTCACAGCTTTTCTGCTGCTACTGCTTCTGCCAATTTCACGGTTTTTCTTAATATGCTGCAAGTACTACTGCCCACTTCAAACCGATGGCATACAACAATAAGGTAAGGTACAATTTGACTGCAACATTATATACTTAAAACCTTGTATTTTTGTGATAGCTTTTTGTAAATTGTTGAATGCAATTATGTTGTATTAAGTTCAGAAAATAGTAAAATTTGGGAAAATTAAGCATTTCTTAGAACATGTCTTTCATTACTTCTTTGCCGGCATATGTTTACTTATTTCAAGTATGATACCTAGCACGTCCATCAGGCTGTATATCGAAAGTTCGAAAACTGCTAAATTGCATCTAACGGATAGTTAACTTTTTTTATCAGGGTTAACCACTTTGTCAAATAAAGAAACTTTGTTATGTTATTTTAATATTGTCTTATTTCTTTGACTAAGACCAACTGGTTCAGTCGTGATTTCGGATTTCAATGTTTTATAGCGTTTCCTTAGAAAAATGATAGTCTTTGCATCTACGCAGAAATGCAAGTATTTTAAAGATGCATTTCATTTGTTAGTATGCTCAATACATTTCAAAAACGAATGTGCCAAATAGTTTGCCTTTATTATCCATATTACATAAAGTGTTGCCAGCCAGCGTTATCTTAACATAGTGATATTTCAATTTTATAATTCATGTACAAAACACCCCAATTTATTCATATACTTTACTTGACCTTGTTTTTAATATATTTTCTCATTTTTTGACAGTTCATAGACCTTACAAAACAACAAGAGACGATATGGATCTGTATGATTTTACTTAATGGGGTTTAGTTTTAGTTAAACATTAAAACGCACCGCTGATCAACATTAACAATAATCATTTTAGATAACACTTCAAAAATGACGAGTCACTGGAGAGTTCTCTTAGATTAATATGTTTATATTCGAAATAGTTTCAACTTTGATGATTTTGAAACATTTAAACCTTCACCGGTAATTGGAGTTCATCCCTTACACAATTATTACTTGTGCATTCTAAAGACGCAATAAAGCCGGTCTCGACCGGCTAAAGCTGCTACAGGCGATGTTATTTAACTAGACACCACGAAAATAAAAATAATGCATGTTATTAAATTTTGCCGTATGTACGTTCTTATTACTTATTTTTTAGCAGTCAGTTGCTGAAAAAATGTGATTGAATTTAACAATAATGAAATCAATTAATGATACATGTGTATAGTTAAATTATGATTATTCTCAAAACGACAGGGTAAGTAAGAGTCACATAAACTCAGGGAATTAGAGAGAAGATGCAGTATATAGGATAGAGATATTTGCAAATGTAGTAATTCTAATAAACACGTGACGACAATAAACACAAATCAATTTTTTTATTATGTTATTTTTTAAATGGATACACCGAAACAATTATCGGACACATACCGAATTTTTGAGGATGTCCACGAGGTGCCGCTTTGGGAATCATGGGTGCGCCGGGCACCTGAGTAAGAACGACCCACCTTTCCTATGCCATTTGTATGGCTTCCTCGCAAAAAATTCCGCACCGCAAATGAAGTTTCAAACCCACAGCAGTGTGGGCTAATTGAAGGATAAGCTGGTGTGTTGAAAAAGGGTCTTTTTTGTGCGTTGATAAAAACATCTAAATTAGAAAAGATATTCATCAATAAGAGAAGAGGCAGAAACACTATATTTTCATGTATATTTTACGACAGACGTAATACCGTTTGTATGATAATGTTGGCCTTTGGGTTAAGGATATAGATTATAAATCACTCTTGGAGATATTTTTATTTCTAACAGGACCAGCTAATAACATACACACTATAGAGCAAAATATATCTCTGTTTATTCTGCAATAAATTAACCCCGAACTACGCTGTACACGCACCGTGTTTTGGATAATGCTGCTGCGTAGTGCTCAGCGAACCGGACTTTTCGCATCGTTGGTAGTGCTCAGCGGCTGACTCAGCGAAACTTCATCTGATGAAGTAGTTTGTTTTAGAATATTGAATATATTTTCACTTTGATTTAACTATTGCTATTATTAGCTGGTGATATTAAGTTAAATCCGGGACCGGTAAATAATGACGACGCCTGTTTATCGATTTTTCATCAAAATATAAGAAGTATCTGTAACAAATTAGATTTTGTTCTTGAAAGTTGGTTAGACTTTGATATTATCTGCCTCACTGAGGCGCATCTTAATACTTCAGTAAACACAAATGTTTAAACTTTATACCATTTTGGTGAATCATATCTATCTTAAGGATAGTACTTGTCATTCAGAAAGCTTTTAAATTTTCATCACAAAATACTTAATATATCTATCAGACTGCCTGATTCATTATGGGCTAAAGTAAAATGTCGCGATAAAGTATATTTGATTGCAACTGTATACAGACCATCTAATACAACTGTCAATTTTTTTTGAGAGGTTAAACATTTCTGTAGAAAATGCTTTCGATATTAGCAGTAACATTCTAATTTTAGGAGACATTAATGAAGACCAACTTAATATGAATAATCATAAACTGCGAGATTATATTACTTTTGAACAATATGTTCAACGTAACAGTAGAACCTATGTACTTTATTCATCCATCTTTCTAGACCCAATTGTTATTTCAAACGATATTTCAGTTTAACATAAAGGAACATTTACTACTCCGGCAAACATTAGTGATCGCTAAGGCACATTAGGTTAGATTTGACCAACCTTCTTCAGTACTACAGATCAGCTCACGCGGAAAACCCATTCTACTCGATCCTCGGAGGATGGCCAAAACGAGTACCAAGGCTCCGACTCGAAGTTTCTTCGAGTCAGCCACTTTCCGTCAAGGAATTTCGTTATCTGACTTCGAGGATTTATGCGAAGTCACTCGAAGGAAATCCTCGAAGTGACTCGAGAGGAAATCCAATTAGCGGAATATACACCTGTATTGGTTTCTTTTGTTTCCGAGTCACTTGACGGAATTCCTTCGAGTGACTCCGAAACGAATAAATAATAACCTATACAAATTTAAATGGGTCTTCGAGTAACTTCGAGGACAGATTTCAGATTAATCGGAGTAGGGTGATTATATTTTACATAGTGATACGCGGAATAACGCAGTATTTGTAAATAAGAATTAATACTGTAGCATTTTTATCTTACTTAATTTAAAATCAACCATTTTTTCCTTGCATGAGTAATTTAGTTTATAATGCATAAATATACTTCTTAAACTAATTAGAAACTATTTCAATATCAAAATTTACACAAATTCTATACGCTTAAAAGAACAAGCTAATTATATAAAAAATCCGTTAATCAAGGAAATAATGCCTCGAAGTTTCGTCAAATCATCTCGCGGCACTCGAAATTGTTTATTACAGACTCGGAGTCGCGCGGAGTGGCCATAAAATACCGGAAATCATTATAATGTTACCTGTATAATTTCGACTCGGAGTTCTTTTCGGAGTATTTTTATCTTATTTTAAACCATCTTTTCCTTTACACTTATGATGTTTTATCACGTTTTGAGTGCATACGGCAGTAGGTTTTTTTTTATCCTATTCACAATTCCTTCCAAACTGATAAAAGAAAGACCATTTAGATAATGAAAAATAATCTTTTCTCCTATAATTTTCTTTAACAGCCATTATCTTAACGTTCATCTAGTTTTATATAGTTTCTAATTTAGTCCATTTTTCATCAATTTATTTTGAAATTTAATTTGCACTGTCAGAAACTATTTCAATATAATTTTTAACAAATAACTATTCTTTAACGGCTGTTATTTGAATATGTTTAGTTTTATGTAATTCTTAATACTTAACTTTTTTCTATTGAGTGTATATTTAAAGTTTATCTATTTCTAATTAATTCATAATTTTGTGCATTTTTTCAAGACTTTGTTCCTAAATTATATTCGCCAAGTCAGAAATTATTTCGATAACAAAATTTAACAAAGCAGTTTTCTTTAACGGCGGTCACTTGGAAGTTTGTTTAATCATATATGATTAATAATTTAGTCCGTTCTACTTAAATTTACTAAATATACTTCTAAATCTTATTCGCATGTATATCAATATTATACAAAACAATTTACTTTTAGCGGTTGTTATTTTAAAGTTCATCTAGTTACAATTATTCTTAATTCAGTGCATAAATTAGTACACGACTTTTTCCTTAATTCAACTCGCAATGTCAGAAATTATTTCAACTTCAAAATTTAACGATTCACTTCCCTTTAACGGCGGTGATTTGAAAGTTTGTCTAATTTTGTATGAGTAATTTAGTCTATAATGCACAAATATACTTCTTAAACAAATTAGAAACTATTTCAATATCAAATTTACACAAATTCTATACAATAAAAAGAACAAGCTAATTATATCATAATTCGTTAATCAAGGAAATACTGCCTCGAAGTTTCGTCAAATCATCTCGCGGCACTCGAAATTGTTTATTACAGACTCGGAGTCGCGAGAAGTGGTCATAAAATACCGGAAATCACTATTATGTTACCTGTATAATTTCGACTCGGAGTTCCGTCAAGTAATTTCTCGGAGTGACTCGACGAAATTCCGCTAAAGTTATAAAACTATAGCAGTCGGTACTCCGAGTCAGAATTAGGCAGTACTCGGAGGAATTCCTCGCTATGCAAGATTTTTTCTTCGAGGAAAAACGGAAATTGGGTTTTCCGCGTGAGTTGATCTGTATATATATGACGTATTTGGATCTATAAACGAGCAGATTTAAAAAAAATGAATGAGTTGATTAGAACAACAGGCTGGTCTTTTATCAGTTCAAGCACAATCCCCGAGGGAACTACTTCCTTTACTAATAAATTCATAGATAGAGCAAAGACCTGTATTCCATCCACATATGTGACAAAAAGACCAGGCCCCAGGTTCACAAAACATTTTTCGGTCTCAGCTGAGCTTGAGTTTGAAATTTTAATATCAATTTTACGAAAACTGCAAGGTTAAATTCCAATTGAGACCGACCATTAATACTGAATAGCCATTTGAAAATAGTTATTACTTTGAAAGGTAGCGAAGTTATTCTTCCACTCGAAGTAAACGAAAACGGCAACGTTTCCCATTTTATTTTGGATATAGAAAAAGCAAAATGTATTAATAATTACTTTGTTTCAATTTCAACGGTTGACTCCTTTAGATCTAACCTTCCACCGTTTATAGTGAAGAGTTGATTAATAAGGCCTCGGTCCCAGATGAAATTAGTCACAGAATGCTAAAAGAATGTGAAAATTCAATTTGTAAACCACTGTGTATACTCTTATTTGTTTGTTTGTGTTGGTTTTAACGCCGTGTTTCAACAGTATTTCAGTCATGTAACGGCAGGCAGTTAACCTTACCAGTGTTCCCGGATTCTTTACCAGTACAAACGTGTTCTCCGCAAGTAACTGCCAACTTCCCAATATGAATTAGAGGTGGAGAACGAATGATTTCAGATGCAATTTCGTTTATAAAATCGTCACGAAGAACATACGCCCCGCCCCGCCCGTGGATCAACCTCTTGACCCAGGGATCCGTAGACCAACACTCTACCTATTGAACTAAGCGGGCGGGCTTGTATACTTTATAATAGATCTTTGACTGAATGTGAATATCCAGAAACATGTACATATGTATGTGGAAATCAGCAAGTGTGATTAGTTGTGTAGGAAAGAGTCATATTCCAACATTTTTACAACTATTAGTATTCAAACGATTTAATATATTCAAAGCAGCAGGGTTTCTTACCAGGTCACACTAATGTGTTTCAATTGTTACATATTTATCACCAAATAATAATGTTCGTCTTACGATAATAAAACACCCACATGACTTGTATGGATTTCTGCGACTTATCAAGGGTGTCCGATCAAGTATGGTATGAGGGTCTAATTTTCAAATTAAAACTTTGTGGAAAACGTTTGCAGTAGACAAAAAGTTATCTTTCTAATCGTCATCAAAAAGTGATCGTCTTTCTCTGATCTCAGATCTGTACCTGTTGTAGTCCCCCAAGATTTGGTCCTTTGTCCTCTATTTGTTTTAATACATGTGAATGAAATTACTGATAACCTGTTAAGTGTAGCTTGTCTTTTTGCTGATGATAGTTTTATAGATGTCGCATATTTAGATATAGATTTCATGCAACAAATCTTAAATAATGATCTTCAGATAATTAGTGGCTGGTCTCTGCAATGGTTCGTTGAATTTAATACTAGTAAAACAGAGGTAGTATTGTTTACATTAGGATCAGAACGTGAACCTGCATTAATTTTCAATAATGTAAGTCTTGACTTTGTCAAAAGTTATAAACATTTAGGAGCAACATTTAGAGCTGATTGAAAATGGCAGGATCATATTAATAATATAATGTTATCTGCTTCGAAAGTTCTTGGATCAATGAGATCATCAAAATTTAAAATTAATCAGTTGAACGGCTAACGAAGGAAATAAGTTGGGTTTCATTAAAAGTCAGGCGCACTATTCAAAAACTTATACATGTACTTGTTTATAAAGCAAGAAAAGGAAACCAGCCAAATTATCTAGCGTGTGAATTTCCTGCAATTGATTCTGAAACTACTCCCTATCGTCTTCGTAATAAAACGACTATGAAACATTTGCTCGTCGTACTCAGATAAACAGTTCATGTTTTATTCCATCAGCAACTTCTCTCTGGAATTATCTTGAAGTAGACATACGAAACTCGCAATCATTTAGATATATTCAAAACTAAATTTAAGACAAACTTTAAAGCGCATACCATTCCTAAGTAACACTGTTTAATAGACAAATTTCAGTATATCATGCACGCATTTGTAATTATTGTAGTAACCTAAATGGTAATCTTTTTTAATCATCTTCGTAACAATCATATGTACCAATGTAATCAACAAAATGAGGACGCAGAACATTTTTTCTTCGAGTTTATTTACTCTAAAACTCAGAGAATTAACTTATTTCGGGATTCTCGTATGTTCCATCCGCTTAATTTAGACGTTTTGCTCTTGGTAGTGATAGATATACGGATGAAGAGAGGTTCAACTAGAGCTATCACTAAAGGTGATGAATGTACCCCCCGCATGCACTGACACAGTACATTGCAATTTGACACACACAAGACTGCATAATTATGTGGACTGTATGTATATAGACTGTATGTATACAGTATAGTAACAAAAAACAAAGTCCCATAACTATGCAGAATATTTATCTAAAAGAATGTAACATGCCCCATGCACAACTAGGGTTGGTACTGATCACTTGTGTGAAGTTTCATTAAATTGTGTGCAAGGGTTTGGTAGATAAGGCACGCACAAGATTGCATATGAAGACTGTATGTACATAGTATGTTAACAAGAAACAAAGTCCCATAACTCTGCAATTTTGTCGCTGAAAGAACCTAACATGCCCCACGACAACTACTGTTGTTACTGATCAGTTGTGTGAAGTTTCATTAAATTGTGTCAAGGGGATGAGGAGAGATGGTGCGCACAAGATTGTGTCTATGTCTATAGTATAGTAACAAAAAAACAAAGTCCCATAACTCTGGAATTTTTTTTTCTGAAAGAACCTAACATGCCCCATGCACAACTACTGTTGTTACTGATCACTTGTGTGAAGTTTCATTAAATTGTGTCAAGGGGATGAGGAGAGATGGTGCGCACAAGATTGTGTCTATGTATATATTATAGTAACAAAAAAAACAAAGTCCCATAACTCTGCAAATTTTTTTTCTAAAAGAACCTAACATGGCCCATGCACAACTACTGTTGGTACTGATCAGTTGTGTGAAGTTTCATTAAATTGTGTCAAGGGGATGAGGAGAGATGGTGCGCACAAGATTGTGTCTATGTCTATAGTATAGTAACAAAAAAACAAAGTCCCATAACTCTGGAATTTTTTTTTCTGAAAGAACCTAACATGCCCCATGCACAACTACTGTTGTTACTGATCACTTGTGTGAAGTTTCATTAAATTGTGTCAAGGGGATGAGGAGAGATGGTGCGCACAAGATTGTGTCTATGTATATATTATAGTAACAAAAAAACAAAGTCCCATAACTCTGCAAATTTTTTTTCTAAAAGAACCTAACATGCCCCATGCACAACTACTGTTGGTACTGATCAGTTGTGTGAAGTTTCATTAAATTGTGTCCAGGGAATGAGGAGAGATAGTGCGCACAAGATTGTGTCTATGTATATAGTATAGTAACAAAAAAAACAAAGTCCCATAACTCTGCAAATTTTTTTTCTAAAAGAACCTAACATGCCTCATGCACAACTACTGTTGGAGAGTACATGACCCCTATTTATTTTGAGGTCACTTGATCAAAGGTCAGGGTCACAGGAGCCTGAAAAGTGACTTGAGAACCACTAGGCCACGAGTGTTGAAATTTAGCGGGATGACTGGACATGCCAAGTAGATGATCCCTATTGCAGCCAACCATCAGTGTCTCTTTGACCTTCACTCCTGACCCCTGTTGACTTCTTGCCTATAGGACTTTACATTGGGGGAGACATGCGCTTTTTTACAAAAGCATTTTCTAGTGTTTTGGTGGAAATCTTCTTCAGTCATGTAAAAATAAGTCAGTAAAGTTACGCCTCAAATATGTTAGGCAGGTCATTTTAATTAATAGAATTCAATTTATTTCAAAATTCTATTTGACAGGTTTTACTTTGAGAATGTAGCTGCTTGGGATTCATCTATCTTTTACATTTGTTTAACCTTTAGCCTGTGGCGGCAAGTGATTCTGACTTTGCGACCAGTGCAGACCAAGATCAGCCTGCACATCCGTGCAGTCTGATCATGGTCTGCACTGTTCGCTATTCAGTCAGTAAATTTTCAGTAAACACCCCTTCAAATGATAAATGGTACTGCCCAAATGGAATGACCAGTCCATAATAGAAATTTTGCAGGCTAAAGGTTAAGTAATCACATGTATTCGGTAATCAAACTTATTTTTGTTTACATTTAGTCCAGAATTTCAGATGCAACATGAGAAAATAATGTGTAATCATGATCACTCTGTGATTCGAATGTTGCCTTTTCTGTCATTTTAGTTGAAGAAAGTGCTGAAGATTATGCATCAAAAATCCGAGAATTTTTCCCAGGTGATGATTTGCCACGGTTTGATGTGTTGTTGTTAGGGATGGGTCCAGATGGTCACACATGTTCCCTCTTTCCTGGACACAAACTGCTTGAGGTAATTCTCCAGTTCTGTTACTAAGGTTACAGCCTGGACTTAATTTAATCAGCCTTTAGCCTGCTGGCGGCAATTGATTCTGCCTATGTGTGCTGGCTGATCATGGTCTGCACTGTTCACTACTCAGTCAGTAAAATTTTCAGTGAACACCCCTTGAAATAATAAATGGTATTGCCAAAATTTAATAATGGACCAGTCCATTTTAGAAATTTAGCAAGCTAAAGGTTGATTGTTAGCCTTTTAGGCTTAGAAAATTGAGCTCGTGAGTATTAATATCGGACAATGGATTTATTATCAGACACTGGGGTATTACTGGCAACTGGAGTACTATCAACAAAGTCAGTGAACATCCTCTCTGGGGCTGTTGTGATATTTGAAAGTAGAACACAAATTACATGTTTTTAAAGACTTTTCTAGTATATTTATAAAGAGCAATAAAAACAGCAACAGAAAATTGTATAAAATTTGCATAAAACAAATCGCATATTGATTAATCCTTTACTTGATACTAAAAATAAAGTTCCAAAGAAACATTTTTACAAATATTTAGATAAAACCTGCAAATTACGATGCGTATGAGCAGTAAATTCTAGTAAGTGTTTTCAGTTTGTTTAGAAAACCTAAAATATACACAGACTGGCTGTATTGTTTTTGAACCCGCTACCAAAGTTACAAGTGTATTTCTGACAATCATATAGCATCTTTATTTGATTCCTAATTACATCCAAAGGATGTTCATGTGCTACACAAAATAGTCCCATTCACGAACAATGCGGATGAATTATCAATGACCAAGCAGTTCTTATTCAACCTGTGTCCATTCACACTGACCATTTAAAGTATATCTTTCAATGATAAAATATTCCAGCCCATGGTTACATCACTGACTTCCAGTTGGCAATTTAAATAAGTTCATGTAAGGTCAGGCAGAGTTCATCTTAGATATGAGGCACATTTGTATTTGTTTCTCATACATGTATATTTATAGATTGGCATTTAAACAGAAAATAAATCTACCAAAACCCGCAACCACCAGACATCTCAAGGCTTTGATTCTTTATTGCGAGGTTCACAACATCAGGGATTACTGAACAGGATTTTTAAAATGAGAAGTGGTTACAGATCCGACACTTGCTATCAAGACTAACATTCTACAGTTCTGGTATCCAATATATTGAATGAAGACTAAGTTTCTTTCCATTTAAATTTTTGGGTTAACAAAAAAAAATTTCGGGAAAATAAATTATTTGCAAGTTTTTTTGTAAGGGTTCCCCTATTTTTAGGGGTTTGGGGTAACAAACAAAATTGGAAACAGCTTTTTTATGATTGCTATCAGACTAGTTTTTTGACAAATCTCAGTTTTTCATTTATATATTTTTTGACCTGAAAGGTAAGAAAAGTATATCTAAAAATTTGCTTTGCAAAAAAAAAATATACAGCCAAAGGGGAAAATTTAAAATTGTTAAATATTTCACAGGGAAAGAAAATTTTGGGTCCGTAAAAACAACCCCCCCACCAACTTGACTAAATAATACCCCCTTAAAAAAAACCTTACTTTTGGGGTTTGGCTTGTGAAAAATCAAATATGAAATGTAATATAAATTTAATCTCCCTTTTAAAAATGGTAAACAACATTGACTGTAATTGAAAGTGGCCCCAAAGGGAACTTTCTGATGTAAAATTTTTGACGGGAAACTTACCTGCATTTTACCCTTGTACCCGAAAACACACCGGTTTTAAATTTACAAATTTTAAATCTTTTTGAGAAGTAAGATAGGTTTTTTTATGAGTGATGGATATTTTGATCTTACAGCCTTGTATTGTTTTTTTATTTTCATTTTTTTAAAAATTTTTAATTTTTACCTTCATTTGGGCTGTCCTGTACTTTTTTCTTTGTTACATTAGTTTTAGGGGGATGGTCGGGTTTGTCCTTTTGGGACCAGTGTCAAAATTGGAACAATTTTTTTAAAAACTTTCACCCGAAACATCCTTGTCAGTTTTAACCCATACTTTGATGCAGCAGGCTGGCTAGTAAATTTTGGAAACCATTCAAGTACAAAGGGGTTCAGTTTAAACCCCTTTTTTGGGGGTGGTAGAGCTAAAAAAAATTTAAAAAATGGCTTTTAAAAGGGATCTTCCAACAAACTTGGTCTGTATGATCCTTAACAGACTTTTTCAAAATTTTTTTCCAAATGGTTCTAAAAGACTACAGTAGGGGCCATTTGAGTTTCAGAAAGAAAACAACTTCTTCTTTTTATAAAATGGTTTAATAGAGTTTTTACCAAACTTGGTCAAAAGCACTTTTTCGGGTTTAAATGAAAACAAATTTGACTTCTAAAATTACTGCAAGCCCGGGGATCATTTTTTAAATTTTTTTTCAAAACCAAACAAAACCCGTTCCTTTACCTGCCCTAAAGACATATATTAAAAGAAAAAAGGTCCCCTTTCGGGTGGTGTTTTTTTGGGGCCCCATCATGAACCTCTTGTAAAAAAATTTTAAACCAGTGAAAAAATTTTTGGGGGGGGGGTTTAGGCAAATACAGTACAATAATCCCTTTGTTTTTTAATAAACCTTTAAAACCTCAAAGAAAAAAAAAAAAATTGTAATAATTTTATGAGAAATTTGAATTAAATTTAAAAAAAGGGAGAAACTTTTAATATTTTTTTCCTTGTTTTTAATTTCAGGAAAAAGATAAGATTATAGCTCCAATCTCAGACAGTCCAAAGCCACCACCAGCCAGAGTGACAATGACACTACCAGTAGTTAACAACTGTAGATATGCCGTGTTTGCTTCTTGTGGGGCTGCTAAGGTTTAAATGGCCCGGGTTTAAAATTTTTTCGTAGCCTCGTTTTCATCATGCATTTTTTAAATTTTTCTTGTTTTTTCCTTGTGTTTTTTTAACCCTTTAGCCTGCTGGCGGCAAGTGTTTTTCCCTTTTGTGACCAGTGCAGACCAAGATCAGCCTCTGCACTGTTCCTGTTTGGGGTTCAGTAAATTTTAAAGGAAAAAACCCCTTTGAAAAAATAAGTGGTGCTGCCCCCAAATTAAAATGGTGAACTAGCCCTTTTTTAAAGTTTAGCAGGGAAAAGGGTTTAAAGCCAGTTTTAAATTTGTTTTTCCCAAGGGTATCATTTTGTGCACAGGGCCCCAAAAATTATAATGCCAAGGGGTTGGGCAACTGGCCCTTAAAAATTTGATAAGGGCCAAGTTTGGGGATTGAAATAGGCGTCAAAACATAAGAAAAAGGGCCCTTTTAATTTTGCACCCCCCCTTTCCATCAGTGAAAAATTTAATCCCGGGGTTAACCTTTAATTTTTTGGGGACAAATTTTGGGGGATTTCAGGGTTGAGTAAATTTCAAGAATTTATATAAAAATTTTCCCCCTTTCTTTTTATGTTGAAGTTCAAAATTTGAAGTCCACAACTTTTTATCATAACAAAAAATCTTTTTTCCCCTTTAAAAAATTTTTCCGGTTTCCAAAATAGGGTACAGTTTGGGTTTAAAAAACAAGGAAAAATTTTTTTAAAATGCAAAATCACCCCCAAAATGATGACCAAAGATGTTTTTTTTTTGAGGTTTAAGTTTAAAGGGTAGATCATATAAAGGGAAAAGGGGTATCCCTAATAAATGCCCATTTTTGAAAGGTCTTGCCACAAGAGTTTAATAAAATAATAAATTTAAATTAGTTTAAATTTATAAAGGTGAAGGTCTATTGGGAAATCAAGGTCATTTATATATTTTCTTTTTTTGAAGTTGTAGGGGTGTAAATTGGGTTGTGGGCATCTGGTTTGTAGGGACGGACAAACAACCATTTCAGTTTTTTTTTTTCCACCCTTAAAAAGTTAATAAATTTAAAAATTTAAAAAAAAACTAGAGTACTTTTTTAGCTAGAAAGTTTGTTAATCCATTTTTTTAGCATAGACAAATACGGTAATAAATTTTTAAAACACGTTTTTTCCATGTTTTAAAAAGGTTGCAATTTTAAAATTTCCATATTTTTCATGTTCCGGGCCCTTTTTGCAAAAACACATGCATATTTTAAATTTTTTTCAGTAAAATTGTAATTTTTTTTTTGGGGTTCCTAGTTTTCAGAAAGGGGTTTTTTGCAATTTTAATTTTATTTTCCAGAAAAACTAACACCCCACTCACCGTTTTTGATTTCCAACCCCCGGGCAGCCGCATCCCTCGCACCAGCCCGCAATTTTAAATACATATTTTCATGCTCAGCCCATTTTAAAAGCGTTTTTTTATTTTTTTAGTGCTTTTGCTTTTCATTTTTCAGCATGTGCTGCTTTTTGCATGCATGTTTTAGTTTTTTACCTTTGTTTTTTCATTTTTCAGTGAAATGTTGAAAATATTAAATTTTTTTTTTTCACATTTCAGCGTGTGGTTTGGGGAGGGGTTTCATAAATCTTTCATGTACATACCCAATTTCATGTTTAGTATGGGTTTCATGCATTTTTTTTATGTTTCAGCTTGGTTGGGAATGTTACATAATTATGTATTTTCCCGTTTCAACATGTATTACAATGTTTTTTTATTTAAAGTTGTTTTTCAGTTTCAACATGTGGGGTTTTTTTTCAAAAGTTACATGTGTTTTTTTTTTAATTTTTTTCCCCGGGGTTTTGAAGGACAGAATCTCCGCCACTGGGCCCGCTGGGCCCCTGGGTTTGACCAACAAAAAGGGGAATTTCACTGGGTTTCCCGGATAAACCCGCGCCCGCAAAAAAGAAAAAAACTGTGATGCAAAAGCAAAAAAATATTAATGATAAACATTGTTAAAACTAACTTCTAAAATATTCTTCCTACGTATGAAAAATGCACAAGTTTCTGATGAGCTGTAACAATAATTAGATCTGAGATTTTGGAAAAATTTAGATGAGATGATAATTTATTAGTTTTATTTATAATGAACAACAACTCCCTGTTTCCAATGTTAATGTTGAAGTTTTTTTGCAGTCCGACTTCTTCATCATTTTACATGTGTATGAAAAACCTGTTTACTTTTCCTCGATAGAGGACGCTACAATTTACTTTAACTGTACTCCATGCTTCCTAGATTTTAGGCCAGCCTGCTTAAATTCAGTAACTAAAGCACAAGACTGCAAATATAAGATGGAGAGTTTACCGGCCAAAATCCTCCTCTGGCTCTGATTATATGGGGAAGTTGTTTGGGTTTGGGGGAAGAGTTAGTACCCCGTACTAAAAAAGGGGACTGCTTGGTAATAAACCAACCCTTTTTTCCAGATCCCAAACAAAATTTAGCACAAAAAAAGGATTAAAAAACAACCTCTAAAATTTGCTGGGCTGCTACTTTAACAATACGTTTAAAAACATTGCGTTTATGTTTAAGAAATTTTCCATTTTAAATAACCATTTTTGGGCATTTATGATTTCTTTTAGGAGTTTCTCTTTTTATGGGCCCCCCAAGGTTGGGGATATTTAAAAAAAGCACTGCCCCCGTCCAGAAAAATTCCCTTTTCTGGGCTGTAAATCTTTTTCCCTTTCCCTAAAGGATTTTTAAATAACTTGGCATAAAAAATTTTCCCCTAATGAGACACTGTCATGCGCCAAAACCCAACCCCTAGCTCCAAGGTCAAGGTCCACTTAGTGGGCAAAAGGGTTTAAAATTTGGGCCCTTTTTTTGGGCCGCCTTTATAACTCAGCCATTCATAAGGGATTTTGAAATAACTTGGCATAAAAAGTTTTTCCATAATGAGGCGACCCTGTCTTTTGCAACACCCAGACCCCTAGCTCAAGGGGCAAGGGCACACTTAGAAGTCAAAGATTAAAAGGTCCTTTTTTTGTTCTGGTCCATAACTCTACCATTTAACAAGGGATTTTGAAATAACTTGGCCCGAAAAGTTTACCATAAGAGACGGGCAAAGTTTTGCGCAAGATCCAACCCCCTTGGCCCCTAAGGTCCCAAAGGGCCCCAAATTAGAAATCAAAGGTTTTTCAATTGGGCTTTTCTTTTCCGGCCCATTATTATGCCATTGATGAGGGGGTTTTTAAATTACCCGGCATAAATGTTCCCTATAATGAGATGAGGTTTTCCCTGCACAAGACCCAGACCCTAGCTCTAAGGTCACACTTAAAAGTCAAAGGTTTTTTTCTTGTCTGGTCCATAACTCGGGCCGATTTAACAAGGGGTTTAAAAATATTTGACACAAAAGTTAACCAATTGGGAAGGTTGTCCCTGGGTTATGACCCGGGCTGCTTAGAAAACAAGGGCAAGGGGCACAAAATATGTTTATTTTTTTTTCACATACAACTGTAGCATTCTTCAGCAGGCTTTTGGGGGGATTTGTCACCAAAATGACAGCCCCCCCTTGTTAAATTGACTTATACCCAAAAACAGTTGTTCTATTACGCAGATTTATATACTTTATTATAAATGGTTGAAAAGCAGAATTAAAGCTTTTTTGTTATTCTTATCAATATTGTACATTTTGTTATTCCAAAGTTCCAATATAATATAATTTTTTCATATCCCCTTTTAAAAAAGCTGAAAAAATTCTGCTTTTTTTATATTCTGTTAATAAAAAACAAATAAAAAAAAACATTGTTTTTAAAAAAATAAAAAAATTTGGGTTTTTTTTCCGGGAAAATACTCAAAAAAATTAGGTTTGGTAGGTTGGTTTTTTTTTTTTTTTTTAATTTTTTTTTAAAGGGCCCCCGAAGGGAAAGGGATTAGTTTTTGATCCCTCTGTCATCCCTTTTGGTCCCTTCCCGTCCCCGCCGCAATTTTCCCTGCCGGTTTTTCCCCCATCTTTGTCAAACGATGGGTGGTTTTCAATAAACTTGGGAAAGAATTGTACCCCATTTAAAAAGTTTGGGGCCCCGCGCAAGACCCAGGGTTTTACTCAAAAAGGCAAAGGGGCAAAATTTTGACATTAAAGGGTGTGCATTGAGGGGGGTGTCCGGTCCCAAACTTTGTCAAGATGGGTGGATTTCAAATAACTTGGGATGAATGTGTACCACAGTAAGACCCTGTCGCACGCAAGACCCAGGGCCGTTTGCTCAAAGGGCAAGGTCAACAAATTTTACATTAAAAAGGGTAGTGCAAATTTATTTGGGGGTGTCCTGGCCATATCTTTGTCGCGCGCAAAAACCCAGGTCCGTAGCTTTAAAGGTCAAGGGCAAGAAAACTTAAAGGTCTTTTTTTATGATAAAAGGGATTGATGGGCGTTCTGGTCCATATCTTTGTCATTCATGCATGGATTTTAAAATAACTACGCATGAATGTGTGACACAGTAAGACGATATGTCGCGCGCAAGACCCAGCTCCGTAGGTCAAAGGTCCAAAACTCTAACATCGGCCATAACTATTCATTCAAAGTGCCATCGGGGGCATGTGTCATCCTATGGAGACAGCTCTTGTTTATTAAGTGGGACTTTTCGGAAATTATTTTTTTGTCAAAAAATGAATACAAATATAGGGGTTATGCCTTTAGAGCATCAGTAAGTTGATTTCTAACATCACTGACCATGTTTAAGCATAAAAAGTGCAGTTTTGCAACTTTTTGTTAGGAAGATTAAAAAAAATTCTCCAAGGCCATAAAAACATTTAGGGTCAGGCCAAAACTCTATAAAACTCTATATATAGCTGTATTTCAATTTCTATGAAGTCTATTGACTCCATAAGTGGAATATTCCAGAGGTCACACTAGCTGTATTCGAATTCCAATAAAATCTACTGACTCCAAAAGTGGAATATTTCAGAGGTCACACAAAGTCACTGTTCATGTTATACTCTACCCCTAGGTATACTATAAGAACCATGAACAGGAAAATGTACTAACCCATTTCAGTTGTGCATTTCTCATGTAAAACATACATTTAGGTAAATGGGAACTATGCATACTGAACAAGTGGTAATTATCTTCCATCATGCATCAGTCACATTGTCTCAGTATTTCATATCACAGAGACACTCCGCATATTTTATGGTTTCGTCAACCTTACAGAAAAAATTTGGATATGAAATACTGAGACAATGTGACTGGTGCACGATGGAAGATAAATTATCGCTTGCTCAATATGCATAGTACCCATTTACCAAAATGCAGGTTTTACACGAGAAATGTGTGATTGAAATGGGTTAGTACATTTTCCCGTTCATGATCATGGCTTTTACAGTATACCTAGGGGTAGGGTGTACCATGTACAGTTGCTTCTTCTATCTGGTCTGGTGCCATTGGGTCACACTAGCTGTATTCAAATTCCTATGGAATCTATTGACTATAAAATTGGTACATTCCAGAGGTCACCCTTTTGATTGTCAGGTTTGTTCACACTTGTCAGGTCATCATATGAGATGCATGGGCTGGTCCAGAAGTAATGCTATTGGAGCCATAAAACTTTGTGTAATGAAAAGAAAAGAACAGAAGTTCTTGCTCAAGAACTTAGATCTGCTTGAAGTAGATTTTGAAATATAAAAACAATTGCTTATTTACCAAGATAAGCATGGGTAAAGGTGATCGAGTCGTATCTGATATAATTGATGTCAGAAATTGTTGTTTGTCATGAAGCAATTTAGAATAAACTTTAGTGCAAATTTGCTGTTTATAAAATTTCTACAGTATTATAATGCTGAATAAATGCACATTAGATGCAGTGCTATTTATTTTGGATCAGCCCTCATATATGCTACTCACGTCACACTGGTACAGGTCATTTGGCCACATTCCAGTTCCTCGTGGTGGAGGAAAACCCTAGGTATCCATCCAGGCATTATTTCATCATGGGCGGGCATCTGCATATAACCAACTTTTTCATAAGCCTGCTGGATGGCTTCCTTACATGAAAATTCTATGCCCAAGTGCGGCTTGAACCTTCATCAGTGAGGGGCAAGTGATTTGAAGTCAGTGACCTTAATCACTTGGCTACAGAGGCCCCCAATGCTATTCAAACTACCACAATTTAAATAGATGACAAATTTGTCATTTTAGAGATTTTAATAACTTCAAATTAATGTACTTAACACTGGATCTGTAAAAGAGAAAGAAAATGGTGAAGGTAATATATGAATCAAGATTAACCTTTAGCCTGCTGGTGGCATGTTTTGCCTTTGCGAATAGTGCGGACCAAGATCAACCTGCACATCTGTGCAGGCTGATCTTGGTCCACACTATTCGCTATTCAGTCAGTAAATATTCAATGAACACCCCTTTGGATAATAAATGGTACTGCCCAAATTGAACTAGAGTTGTCACAGGAGTGGCGAATTATACCCCCACAGTATGGCCTTGTCACAGAACTAAGCCATTGTCAAAGCCGAACTTGCTTGACCTTTGACCTACTGACCACAAAATCAACAGAGGTCATCTGCTAGTCATGATCAACCTCCCTATGAAGTTTCATGATCCTCCGCCCAAGCATTCTCAAGTTATTGTCTGAAAACTGTTTAAATGTTCCAGGTCACTGTGACCTTGACCTGTGACCTACTGACCTCAAAATCATTAGGGGTTATCTACTAGTCATAACAAACCTCCCTATCAATTTTTTTGATCCTAGGCCCAAGCATTCTCAAGTTATCATCTGGAAACCGTTTAACTGTTCCAAGTCACTGTGACCTTGACCTACTGACCTCAAAGTAGAACTTGACCTGTATTTCAGGAATTCACAAGTTCACAAGAGTGAAATTCTGGATAATTATTGTAGAGAAAAACATTTTGAAAGTAAATATATGTTATACACAGATTTTATTGACTGCAGGATAAATAGAATATTAGGTTACTGTCTTTCTTAAGTTTTTCCACCTCGTCTCCGAAAGATTTATCCCCCTCGGCAAGCCTCGGGTGGATAAACCTTTCTCCAACTCGGTGGATAAACTTAAGTTAAGAAAGACAGTAACCTAATATTTATCTATAGATCAGAAACCTAGAGACTTTATACGTCCATATTACAGATTGCACTCGTACTAGTTTATTAATAGGCCAGTAACCAGCAGCTTTCGCTGAAGGCACGTAACAGACGCACCACAAAATAACTCTTTGTAATCCCATGATGATAATTACTACTATACAGGATTTGCATGAAAAAAAAAGAAAAAAAGATACATTGTATAAAATATTTAGTTACAAATTGAAAATGATATATATAAGGTCAAGACAATTTCATTGAATTGTAGCAATATGTATAGAAATCAGTGTATTTAGTTTATTTTCAATCACATTTTGTTTCTTCAGTGTAAGATAGTTATTCGTCCATATTCTTAAAACTATGCTGAGGAGAAAATGACTGAAAAACTTTGCAGATTAAGTTGTGAAAACACATTTATTCAGGAAGGGCCTAAATTGTCCTCATGAAAACTTGATTGTAGCATAGCTGCGTATTACCTTTTTGTGGGTGCAAAAGTAGTACCTGTCACTAGGTCGTGGTGGGTCTTTAAGGTATATTATTTCATGAAATATGATTATGAGCGTCCTAGTTCCACGTGTGTAAAATTGAGTTCGTATTTCTTACTACTAATTCGGATTTAGTAAGTACTTTTGAGGCAGAAGTTACTACCTTAGATATTCTCAGTTATGACTAAGTAACTCCTTATTAGAAGATAATCAACGCCTGATTAGCAGGTGCAGAGATCCATATCAAAAACGATGACTTCAGCTTCAACGGTGATGTCTGCAACACACTACGGTACAGGGCCTCCTCTGGGTTTTTCATACTTGTCGCCAACCTTTTCGCAAATTTGAAAAAGTTGGAGCCACTTTAGAGCCATTTTTATTTCTCTTAGTTGGCTGTCATAGTGTGCATAGAGCAATAAAATATTGTAAATAATTTCATTAGGAATAATAACAACTTTTGAAGGTGTATTAGTTTATTGTAGAAGTAAATTTAATTTGTAGCTGGATACAAATGACACAAATCATTTCCTTAGTACAAGAATCATATCTTTCCATGAATTACCAATATTCCAGGACTCATTTATTTTCGGAAAGAAAAATTCAGAATTTTTTCTATTTTAGAAGGTCGAGTTGAACACTCATCTAATGATTTTTAAGAAGCCATGGTATCAAGTGATATCTTCCAGTTTCTGAACATTTCAAAGAAATTAACCAGGTCGAGGATACAAATTGAGGCTGTTGTGTTTTTCTTTTCGGATCCATCATTAATTTTTTTTATGACAACTGAGGAATTATAAAATTCAGCGGAGGCCCTGCGGTAGTATAAAAGACAACGGCAATTTTCTAACCCGGTGACAACACTAACATGGACGTTAATAATGGCTACAACGAAACGGATATATTATTGACGACAGTCATCCCAACGGCTAAATAATACTCTGAACAACTGCTGCACTGGGTAGTGATCAAGTACGTGGTAGATGTAGGTCTGCACGTTTGATAAACCTGAAGTGATGGCGTACTGAATTGGCCGTACGGAAATGAAAATAATTTTATGAATTAATGACAGCCTGTGAATAAATGTATAACAATGGCACTGTTTCTATATTTCTAAAATTAAAATATGATTTTAAACATTTGACACGTTAAATAATTAGAAATAATGCCATAGAACTAGCGTGAAATGTGCGGGTCAAATAAGCACACGGATTTAACATTTTATTCCACCACATTATATGTATTTCTTTCTCTCATTCTATCTCTCATTCATACACGTAAGCCAAACAAGACGATTGGACATACATGACAAGTGTTCACAAAGACAAACACACGGACGAATTGCGTCGGGAACCTCCGTCAATATCCGTGATAAACGTACATCACCGAGGATCACCGATTCAATAAAACAACATAATGAATATCGGAAATTTGACGCATGCGTGAGGGTTAAGTATTAGTTTCCCGCTCTGGAAAAGACTTAATGCACGGCGCACGTTACTATTAAGTATAAACAGTCTATAAAAATAACGACCTGTAATACTTCCAAAAGATCTTATTCCGGACGATGTTCGAATCAACGAAAGCGAGGGCAGCCTTAAGCACTCGACCACGTGTGGTGATTTTGATGAGAGTTGAGAGTTATGAGAAAGCGTGTGCGACAGGAGAGGCGAACTACGGTCGAAGAATCACGATACAGATTTCGGTCTCAGAATGCAACATTGCTATTGGTACATTCAAACAACCACTCAGAATGTGAGGTTATAAAGTCCAATTCGGAGACAAGTATTAGATCTGACGCATCTAAATGCGCAGTTTCACACGGAAGCATTTTAAGACTGGTCTCCAAATTTCCATTTAAAGAATCTTGGACCGAGGATACCAGGCCATTCGCTATATATTGTCACATTTCTATCCCTAATCCAGCCATTTACTATAAATATTGTTATATTTCTATCCCCCTCCCCCGCTAAAAAAAATAATAAAATAAAACAGAAAAAAGCATATGTAAGTTTCGTTAAAGTGAGTTGTAGATATATTTTGAAATTATTGAATATCTTGATGTAAAAACCCCGATAATCATTTTAATGTTGCTTTTATGTGTTGTGTTGACATGAATGCACACTTTATTATGACCTTGATTGCAAAATAACAAAAAAGCCCAGGGGCTAAATACATCCATAGAATGGTTTCTGCTTTTGCTTTTGTAATTTGACCACTCAAACCCACACGAGCTTTACGTGAGTCTTCGCTCACAAGTCAAAAGGTCGGACATAAGTTTGTCGGGTGGAAAACTAAAAACAATGCTAAAGACTAGAAAATGGTACAGAAGAAATGCCGACGACGGGCTGGTAGCGGCATGTTTCATGTTAGAAGGTACGTTATAGCTTGTTAACTTTAAAACTTGGTAAAAACTAGGTTTGATTAATACATAGCCATGTCGAACTGAAGGACTGTGCAGACTGTGCTTGACATGCTCCTGACAAAATTGGAACCCTTGTTCAGTTTACCTCAGGTCTGATCCTGAGATGATAACTTCCTTTAGCTTTGTTTTTAATTATGCATCTCTTGTGTTTTTTTGCTGGTTCAGTTTCTTTTTATAGCTCTCTTTTATGGCAACTTTTAGGTCTTTACCTAGAACAGCAGCTACCACATGATTTTTAATTCATCATTATTACATGAGAAATTATTGTTGCCATGTCATCTCATGTTCTGTTATGTGCTAGAAATGTGTATAGCAGGCTGGTAACATTGCCCGATTGGGCTTTCGACATAAAAACTAATATTTCTTGAAAATTAATGAAGATATTTCTTTCAGAATTGGTCCATTCATTAAGCATTACATATGATACAAATTAAAATAAAAACAACTTTGGCTGCCTTCAGTTTTGTTAGATTTACTTCCCTTTTTCAGATTTTTATGATGCATAATTTTTGAAGTCCAAAACAATTATGTTTTAATGCAATGTTTAAAACAGAAAAGGGTTTAATGGCTTTCTGTTGCTCCAAACTTGTGCGCCATTACCTTTATTCTATATATTTAGAGTTAATACTTTGTTTCCTGTGCAGATGTATGAACATTTTTTTTACAACTTTTACATTTTTCTATAATGTTGTAAGTGAAAGCACAATAAAATGTATACTTTCATGTACTAGCGCAATAATTTAGAGCATTAGAAAGCAATTTAACCCTTTTTTGTTTTAAACTTAGCATTAGAACATTTTTTTTTTTGGTCTGCAAAAATTATGCGTTATAAAAATCTGAAAAGGGTAAATAATTCTACCAAAACTGAAGGCAACCAAAGTTATTTCTATCTTAATATGTGTCATTTGTTATGCTTAATAAATGGGCCAAGTTTGAAAGAAATATCTTCATTATTTTTCAAGAAATATTAGCTTTTATGTCGAAAGCCCGATCGGGCAATGTTACCAGCCTGTTTAGGTTCGACTTACAAACTAGATCTCTTGATGCTTGCAATCATTGTCTTTCTGTTACAACTGTTTTTACTTAAAAATTGTTCCTTATAAATTTGTTTATGCATAGTCGGTTCAAAAGTGCCTAGAGTGCTTATGTTGTATTGTTACGTGTCATGCCGACTCAAAGTAGAATTTATCTTATATTATTAGCTCGACTGTTCGAAGAATAAGTAGAGCTATCCTACTCACCACGGCGTCGGCGTCTGCGCCGGCGTCACACCTTGGCAAAGTTTTTCGTACAAGTTCACATTTTGACCAAGCCTTTTTGAGATTAAGCTTTGAAACTTTCAACACTTGTGTACCATCACCTTGTCCAGTTATAGTCAAAACATAGCTCCATCAAGGACTATGGCTGAGTTATGGCCCATTTTAACTTACAAATCTTGGTGAAGTGGTCGTACAAGTTCATATTTTGTGTAAACTGTGTGCCATATGGCTTTGAAAAGTTTTATCACTTACTTATTATAACAATCTCTCTCTATTGGTAGGCAAAAGTACGTCAACTATTTTGGCTGAATTATGGCCCTTTTCGGACTTGGAAATTGGTTCATTTTTCGTACAAATCCACAGTTTATCACAATTGTTTAACATGTGGCTTTGAAACTTTAAACACTTGTTTATTATCATAATTTACATCTGTAGGCAAGAGTATATAACTCTGTCAACTATTTTGGCGGAATTATGGCCCTTTTTGGACTTAGAAATTGGTTCACTTTTCGTACAAGTCCACGTTTTGTCAAAACTATTTGACACGTGGCTTTGAAACTTTGAACACTTGCTTATCATCATGATTTCCATCTGTAGGCATATATAGTGCATAACGCTGTCAACTATTTTTACTAAATTATGACCCTTTTTAGCTCGGCTTCAGAAGAAAAAGTAGAGCTATTGCACTTGCTATTGCACAGCTATTGAAGTTTTTTATAAGTCAATAAACTCTGTTACTATCAAAGCTATTGACTTGAAACTTAATATCAAAATCTACACAAGGAGAAACAACCCCATAACTCTGATTTGAATCTTGGCAGAGTTATGCCCCTTTAAAACTTAAAATATTTTGGTTAGATTTTTTATTCTTGCATACCAGACGGGGATTTCCGGTATTTTTACCGGTGCTGGAAAAATCCATCTTACATCCCGGGGTGTAAGATGACTCTCGTGCTTTAAATGACGTAGATTTTTTCTATTACGAACTACATTATGTAGAAGATTTATGTAGTTATTTATATTCTGTTTCGGAAAATGGAATAAAAATCCAATACCTTGACAGTTCCTCTTTGTTCCTGATAGTATATTTCTCGATTCAAAACACGTTATTTTATCAAAAATTCATAACGTTACGCTGGAACTGATAAAACAAAACCGGAACTAAACATTGTTATTTGTCTTTGAAACGCCATGACGTCTTTCCTGTTTACGGACGTTGATTTCCCGCGCTTTGTTTAAATACGCTGCTATAAGAAATAGTTCTAAAAAGAAAGCCATTCGACTGATTTCATTTTTATTATTATATCTTGATATCGGTATGCAAGAAAAAGATTATGTCACTGGTTATATGTGCAGATGGGAATATCCGGCTCTCGGGTAACTGTTTAGGCGGTAACTCGGTAGGAACCTCGTTACCGCCTAAACAGTTACCCTCGAGGCCGGAAATTCCCATCTGCACCTATAACCGGTGAAAGAATCTTACAATAAAGTCAATTTAAGTATCTCTGTTACTATCAAAAATTTTGACTTGATACTTAAAATACTTAACACCACACCAGGAGAAACAATCCTTATAACTCTTGTTAGAATTTTGACAAGAGTTATGCCCCTTTAGCATAGCGTTCAGTCAATAACCGTTTGTGCATGCAGTATTAAATATCATATTGCACAGAGTTCCTTTACCCAGGTATCATAAATATAAATAATAAAATTTTCAATACATTATACATAACTTATATTTAGTCATTCCCTTATCTAATAAGTATAGGTTAATAAATGGAAGAGCGGTGCCTTTGAGTGATAATGGCCCTGGCAAGGTGATAATAGCCCGAGGGCTTTAGCCCGAGGGCTATTATCTTCTTCCAGGGCCATTATCACTCAAAGGCACCGCTCTCCCATGTAGTTGCCTGTTTATTACATGTTTACCTATAATATAGTAGTGTAATTTTTATGGGTACTTGCATCTTCTGGCACAATAAATTTCAGCTTTTCAGTTTCTATATTATTTGAATGTATAAGAGTCTATTTACTGTATAAAATCAAATACATGGATAGTTGTACTTTCTTGCTTATTGCATAATTTAGGGATAAAAATACGATATTTCACGAAGAATAACGAGGGAACGTTTTTTGGGGGGAAAATTTAAAAATTTTATAAATCAAAATTTCTTTGGTAAAAAAAAAACTTTCATTGTCCCCCCAAACGCATTGTTTTTGGATATAATTTTATCCCCCATGAAAGAAAATTGGGGCTTCATAGCTTGATGGGTTTCTTTGAAACATTAATTTTTTTAAATTTTTTTAATATAATTTTCTTAAGGCCAGAAAAAACGTCCTTGTGCTTTCATAAATGTGTATCAAATTTTTAAAGGGGGAATTTGACGTTGACGTTTAAAAAACTTTACGCCCTTTGGGTTTTTTTTTTTCAAATGTTTTTTAATATTATGAAACGCCATGATGTAGGAAATTTTTCTCGGAATTTGTTTTTTGTGAAAAAGGCCTTATGGCCGAAACTTTAAATAAAACTGAGTGAAACTTTAGAGTTTTTAAAACTTTTGGTACCCCAGGGTAAATACTTTGTTGTACTCAAAATTTCCTTTTCTCATGTCTTTGTCGAACTTCGGGAAATAGTTTTTACTATTAAACCGGCAAGGCTTTCCCCAATATATGTATATTTATGGTTCGTTGTTTAATAAAAAATTTAAAATGTAAAAGTTATTTTTAAACAAATTTAAACCCTTTTGATTTTTCAAAATGGCCCCCCGGGTTTTGTAAACCACATCGAGTAAGTAAAAGGGAAAGCGACTAGCAAGGCTTTCCGTTTGCTAAATGGTACAAGTACAAATTTATGTTTAGAACGGCGGAGGTAAGTTAGCTTTAAAAAAACCGTATTTTATGATACATAAACCAAACCCTTTTTTGGGCTTTTTCGAAAACTAAACACTAAAATTTTAAATTATTGTGGTCGTAAAACAACGTCGGGTTATGTAAAAATCCCAACCCAACCTCACTTTCCCCTATCCCAACACCGAATTTTGGTATCTTACCGAACACGGCTGTAACATAAAAAAAAAAGGTTTATTATCTAGGACTCTTACTGTTGTTACCAAAATTTAGCCGTTTTTTTCGAAAAATAAAAAGTATATTCTATTTTAAAAGTTTTCGTGTAAGATCGTTCTTGTAGGGCACAGTCACGAAATTTTTTTAAATTTTTTCACGTCAACTCCCCCCCGGAATGAATTAAAATTTCATTCATTATTCCCCTCTTTCGCCCTTTAAAGGATTTTATTTTTTAAAGTACCTCAGTGACAAACAAAATGTTTTTGGGGACCAATATTGAGACCCTTTGGGTTGAATTTAATGAAAATTACACTTTTTTTCCCCCAATTAAAAAATTTTTAAAAGTAAAACAAAACAACACATGTCATTAAACTTTGGGTTAATAGATGTTTGTTTCCCAACGTTAAGCTAAACCTTAAAGTACGTAAAGGGTAACCCAAAAATTGTAAAAAAAAAATTTTTTAAAATTTTAAAAGGGTCCCATTTTTCACAAACATTTTATTCATTCATTAATCAATATTTTAACGGGAAAAAAAGAAAGTTCACAGGGGTACTATTGTTTTTTTTAAGCTGAGTGTTTTTAAAAAAAAAAATATGTAGGCGGCTTGTCGTCATTTAAATTTTTGGCGTGGGTTTAAAAGGGACCGCCGTTTACAGTTTCGAAAATTTTTTTCCTTAAAAAAAATTTTGATAAAATTTCGGGTTTTAAAAGATCATTTTTAGGGATTAGTAAAAAAATGAAATAAAAATACGGGGCTATTTTTTCATTTTTTGTAAATTTTTAAAATTGGGTTTACTTCTGTAAAAATCAGTTTCACAAAAATTAAAATTTTAACCCAAATTTGCGAAATCCCTTTGGTTATGTCTAACCTAATCTAAAACAAAAAAAAAATTTTGATAGGCCCACCAAAATTAGATTTCGCTTAAAATAAAATTTACAATAAAGGTGGGGGTGTGAGGGGCTTTTAAAACAACGCAGTACAAAATACGAAACCCAATTTTATTTAAAAACGGGGGCATTTATTCAGCCAAACTCTTAAACATATTCTGTTTTGTCCACATTTAAAGGGCGGGAGATTTTTAAAAACAGGGGAAATCAAAGGCCCAAGGTCGCTCCCCTTAGGAACTTTGGAAAAAACTCGCCAAAATTTTGGTGATTGTAGAAACTTTTTTTCCTGAAATACTGACATTTTTCAGTTTTAAACATCGCTTTTAAAGATGAAAAAAAAAACCCCCCTTTGTAAATTCCAGTTTTTTTTAACAGGGTTTTAAAAGTTCATAAACACTTTTTTTGCAGTCAAATTTTACCCCCCACGATGAAATCGGGAGGGGGGAATTGAAATGGCGTTGCTTTCTCCGCCCTTCGTGTGGGGGCTTTGCGTCCGTCAGCAGCCTTTTCCCCCGTAATAGCGGGAAAAATTTTCTTGAATCGAAAAAAACTGAACCCAAATTTTCGGCGATGCCCCCTCAATTTTTTTCTTTTTTTTGTTTGGATCAATTTTCTTTAGGTTTTTATTGTTTTTAAATTTTACGGGAAAAATCCCCAAAAATGTCCGTTCCGCAGCCATTTTCATTAACTACCCGGGTAGAATTTTCATAAAATTTGAAATAAAAAATAAACCCAAACCCATACGGATGATCCCCGTCCAGTTTTTGTTTGGATTGGCCCAATTTCCCTTCGGGGAAATTGCCCTTAAATTTAATAAAAATTTGGGCCCAAAAAAAGTCTCGAAAGCAATTTTCAGTAATATCAAAATAAAAATTTCATAAAACTTGAAATAAACATAAACCCAGCATACCACTTTGACGCCCGTCAATTTTTTTTTTTTTTTTGGTTGGGGATTCATTTTCCCCCAAAGATTTTAATTTGCCCTTTAATTGTTAAAAAATCCACAGTTTTGGGACTTTTAAAAAACCCAAACCCAAATTTGGGGTAAATTTCTTTTAAAATTTTTTTCATTTTTTTCCCATGAACATTTATTTAAAAACAGCGAATTTGTTCCCTTTGGCCCCCACCCTCACAAAAAATCATTCCTTTTAAATTTTTTTTTCAAATCTTCCATGAATATTTTTATCAACATGCAAAGCGAAACCGTTCCCCACCTCACTCCCCCACTCAGTCATGCCCACCACCCCAATAAAGCATCCCCCCCCTTCCCCACCCTTTTTTTTTGTTCTTTTTTAAATTTTTCATCAATATTTAAATAATAGGGAATTTTGAAAATTTTTTGACCCCCCCCAAATTCATTTTTTTTTTTTTTTTTTTTTGTTAAAATGTTTTTGACTAATGAAAAAATTTGCTTTTTGGAAAACTCCAAAAACTTTTTGGCCGGGTATATTTTTTGCCATTCCCTCACCGAAAAACCCTTTCAGGGGGGAATACCATTTAAATTAAATTTTCTTGTTTTTATTACATTTTTTTTTTTTAACGGGCCCCCTTCTAAAACAGGGGTTAACATACAAAAAAACCCCCCTTTCGGGTAAACATATAAAACCCTTTTAAACCCCCAGACAACTTCAATACAATATAATTATTAATGGAAGTATTTGCTTTCAAAAAAAAAAAAAAGACAAAGTTTAAATACTGATTTGGGCAAGCCTTTCCCGTAAGTGGTAAATTAAGACTAGAAATTAATAGAAACTTTTAAAACCCCAAATATTAGATTAAAATTTGGGTCATAAAAAAACCCAACTATGGACCAGATATTTATGAAGAAGTCATGTAATTTTTCCAAATTATTAATATTAAAAAACGGGTTTAAAACTTTTTCAACATTTTTCAGATCAGAAATGAGGTAAAAGGGAAAATACATTCATAAACCAAAAATTGGAAATAAAATTTTCCCAACGATGTATCTGCCCAAATAAAAGATTTTTAAAAAAAATTTTCTAGTTCGTTAAGTTTTTTAATTTTGATAGTATTTCACAAAGAAAAAAAACTATTTCCCCGGCCATTTTGTGAAATATTTGGTTCTTTCTTCTCTAAAAAAAAAAAAAGGGATTTTTAATTTTCCCAAAAATTTGCCAAAAAATTTTTCTCCACCCTTTTTTACATTTTCCCAAAACCAAAAAATTTTAGTAAAAATTTGTAAACCCCAAAAAACCATTTAAAACACAAAGCAGTAGGGTTTAAATGAAGTCCCTTTTTTCTGAAAGGGAATGTATTAAAATTTAAATTTTGATTAACAATGTCACTTATTTTCCAAAAGATTCCATTATTTCTTTAATCCTAAAATTTTTTTTGAAAAGGCTCATGCAGCAGATTGAGAAGTATAAAAGGATTATTTTACAAGGGACCTTTACAAAAATGTAATTTACCGATGCAAGTTTTTTGGTCATTATTAAATCAAAGGTAGACAAAATGAGTTTGATTACTCGAAAAATTACAAAAAAATGTTTGTACAAATAAAAAAAAACATGCCCCAGTTTATTTTTCCCTATTGCCTGCAGACATACCTTTTTTACTCAGTTGAAAAAATCTAAATTTTTTACTTAAGTATAAACCTACGGGTTTCTGTATCTAAACTGAAAAATTTATATCCAAAATTTAAAACCGGTTTAATGTCCCTCAAAAACAAAATTTATAACAATAAATAAAACAAGAGCTGTCTCCAAAAGGTTTGGCACATCCCCCCAGGGGCCCCTTTGAATGAATAGTTAGGGCCCGTTTTTTAGAGTTTAGGACCTTTGAGCAAGGGACCGGGTTTGCGTGCGACAGGGTCGTTTTTAACTGTGGTACACATTCATCCCAAATTTTTTTTGAAAATCCACCCAGGGGATGACAAAGATATGGCCCGGGACACGCTCTTTTTTTATTTTCCCTTTAAATCAAATGTAAACCTTGCCCTTTGAGCTACGGACCTGGGTCTTGGCCCGACACGTGTCTTACGTGGTACCCCAAATTCACCCCCAAGTTTTTTTAAAACCCCTCCGGGATGCAATTAATGGCCCGGACACGCCCATAAATGCACTACCCTTTAACTCAAAAGTGGCCTTGACCTTTGATAGGGGACCTGGGTTTTGGGCCGCAAAACCCCGCCCTTACTTTTGGTCCCCAATTCATGCCAAGTTATTTGAAAATCCCCCATCGATGACAAAGAAAATGCCCGGACAGGGCCCAAATAAAGCATTTTCCCTTTAAGTCTAAGTGTGCCCCTGACCTTTGAGCAAAGGGAAACCTTTGGTCTTGCGCCTGACACGCGTTTACTTGGTCCCAAAATTCAGGGCCAAGTTATTTGAAAATCCACCCCATCGATGCCCAAAGATAGGGAAACCGGACACCCCCCATAAAGGGGCACTATCCTTTAACGTCAAAGTGTGCCCTTTGACCTTTAAACAAAGGGAAACCGGGGTTTTTCGCTGCCACTTTCGTTTTTCCCTGGGGGTTTCCCCCCCAAAAAAATTTATGCCAAGTTTTTTGAAAATCCTTTCCCTAGATGACAAAAGATATGGACCGGACACAAAAAATTGGGCGGACAGACTAACAGCCCGACAGACTTCAGCCCGGACAGAGGGAACAGAGGGTTTTAAAAAAATTTTTTATAAGGCCCCCCCTTGGGGGGAAAAAAAAAATTTAGGTCTCGTAAGTTTTCCATGGCAAATTTGCCCGAAACCCTTTCTAAATGTGCTGTTATGAAAAATATTATAAAAATCAAATGTACATGAAAACTGAATTTTTAAAGGGTTTTAAAAAATTTGAAGTTTTAAATTGAAAAATTGGTTTAATATGATGGACAAGTGCCGGGTCAGGTTTTTAACCTGTACCTCCCCATGAATTGTATTTTCAATTTCGGGGGTGCTCTTAACCAACTGGCTACCTGTCCCCGACTGTCCTCCCGAGAAAAAAAATTCTGAGTTTTTTTTCTTTTTTCCCGAAGAAAGGAAAAATCTTTATTGAATAAAATTTTTTACTTTTCCAAAATCAATAAAATCATACTAATTATCATTTGTTTATTCAAATTTGTATAGAAAAAATATAAATTAAACCAAAACAAGAATAAAAACACAAGAAAACAAATTTGTGCGTCTGGAAATTTCCTTTTTAGGTCGGGGACCTTTTCCCCGACTAGACTGTTACATTAAACCTTATGGACTACATTGATCTGTTTATTTTGGGAAAATTAAATCCCTGCAATAAATAAAAACAAGGGGGCCATAAGGCCCTGTTTCGCCCCCCCCTGACCTATTGACCTAAAGATCTCAAGACTAACATTCTGCCCAAGTTTTAAAAAAGATATGGCCCATAAATGTAAACCTCTAAAGGGGTTAACTATTTTTTCCCTTTGATCTGCCCCCCGGTGCCCATTTTTTGCCCTCACATGACCCAAAATTGGGAACTTGACCAAAAAGATCACCCAAAATTTAAACTTTTTGGGCCCAAAGGGTTTTAAAGAAGATACAGTCATAAATGGGGCCCTTAGAGTTTTAAAACAAGTTTTTCCTTTGATTTGATCTTGAAACCCAATTTTTTGCCCCCACTAAACCCAGTTTAAACTTGACCTTAGAAAACAAGATCAACATTCTGCCCAAGTTCTTTAAAAGATTGGTCTTAAAGGGGCCCCCCTACATTTTTTAACTATTTTTTTCCTTTGATTTGCCCGGGTTTGACTAGTTTTTTGTTCCTACATGACCCAATTCAGCCTGAACCTTGAGCCATCAAGATTAACATTTAAAACCAAAAATTCTTTTGGTAAACCCCGGGAAGATACAGTCATAAATGGGGGCCTCTACAGTTTTAAAAAAAAAAAGCTTTTCCTTTGTTTTGGGGAAATTTTTCCAAGTTTTATTGCGGTGAGAAATTTAATTTTTTTAAAAATTTTTTCTTTAAGTTTGGGGGCCAAAATTGAAACCCTCTAAGTTTTAAAACAATATTTCCCTATGATTTGCCCTTTGGTAAAATTATTTTTCAATCCCAGGGGGCCCCAAAAATTGGGAACTTGTCCACGTTTTTATTGAGGGGAAAATATTCTGCCCAAAGGGTCTCATTAAGTTTGGGGCCGAAATTATAAACCCTCTAGAGTGTTAACAAGTTTTTTCCTTTGTTTTTGCCCCTGGTGACCTTTTTTTTTGACCCAGAGGCCCCAAATTATCAAACTCGCCCAAAAGATTTCATTGAGAGAAATTAATTCCCTGCCAAAAGTTTCTTTAAGTTTGGGGCCCAAAAATTGTGACCTCAGAGGTTAACAAGTTTTTCCTTTGTTTTGACCTGGGGGGCCCTGGTTTTTGACCCCAGATTGAACCAATTTCAAATCGTCCAAAAATTTTTTTGAAGTAAAAATTTTTTCCCAAAGTTTCATTAAGTTTGGGGCAAAATTGTAACCTTAGAGTTTTTAAAAAAGATTTTCCTTTGTTTTTGACCTGGTGCCCTATTTTTGACCCCAAAATGCCCAAAATTTTTATCGAATTTGTCCACGATTTTTTGGGGGCAATTTTGGGCCCAAAGTTTCTTTTAAGTTTGGGCCCCAAAATTTTGCCCTCTAGATTTGTTTCCCAAGGCTTTTCCTTTGTTTTTGCCCTTTGGTGACCTTTTTTTTCCCGCCCCAGTGCCCCAAATCAAACCCGGGGGCCAAATTTTTTGAGGGTAACATTCTGACCATGTTTCATTAAGTTGGGCCCAAAAAAATTTTGTGACCTTAAGAGTGTTAACAAGCTTTTTTTTTGATTTGACCTGGGGGACCTTTTTTTTTGACCCCATTGAGCCAATATCGAATTGCCCCAAGATTTTTTTGAGGGTAACTTTTCTGCCCAAATTTTCATTAAGATTCCCAAAAATTGGACCTCTAGAGTGTTAACACCCCAAAATTTGGACGCGGACGGACAAACGCGGAACAGGGCGACCCAAAAAAGCTAAACCTTTGAGCCTTTGTGCTTAGGTAGCAAAAAATGAATGACTGACTTTTTTTTCAATTTATAGCAAAACTAAAAATTGGGGTTAAAATACTTTTTACATTTTTTCAGTGAAAATTTCACTGAAATAAAAGAACATGTACCCCCCAATTTGGGGGCGCGCATCTATGGATTGAAGGGACGTGAGTTCCATCCTCGGGCGGGATGTATGTTCTCTGTGATTATTTGATAAACAATATAGTGTCTGAAATAGTAGTCCTCCACCCCCGATTCATTCTCAATATCGACACTATAGGATAAATCCCGTTTTTCAGTAAAAACCCAAACCAATAAACCCCCCCCCCGGTTTTAGGGTGGGGGGGTTTTCCCATTTTTTTCAATTTTTAAAAAAAAGAAAATAAATTTCAAGGGGGTCATGATGCCCGGGAAATCGTCACCCGAGTAATATGACAAACATGTTTCAAATTTGTCAAACTGATGTTTTTAAAGAAATTTTTTCGAAGATTTTCCAATTTACAATCAAGAAAACCCCTGGGGGGGGGGGCCAATTTTCCCCCGGGGTCATGATTTGAGCAAAGTTTGAAAAAGTCTATTTGGGGAAATTTGTTAAAAAATTTAAAACCCCCCCAAAAATTCAAAGGGCTAGGCCTTCTTTTATTTTTACAAAATTTATGTCAATCAAGTAACCCCCTGGGGTTTGATTTCCAATTTGACCCTGGGGGCCCAAGATTTGAAAAAAATTTTTGTAGAGACCACTAGGCAATGCAACATGTCAAATATCTAACTCTGGGGCCCCTTGGTTTTTTTTTAAAAAAAATTTTTGAAGATTTTTTTTGGGTACAATTAAGAAACCCCCAGGGGCCCGGGGTAAATTTTCCCCCCGGGGGGGCATGATTTAAAAAAATTTTCGTAGAAGCCTACAAGCAGTGCTACATATCAAATATTAAGATCTGGGCCCTTTTCTGGTTTTTTTTAAGAAAATTTTTAAAGATTTTTTCCTTTTATAAAATAAAGTGCCCCCTTTGGGGCGGGGTAAATTTTGACCACGGGGTTCATGATTTGCCCCAAATTTTTGTAGAGGTCCCCTAGGCAATGCTACTTGCGAAAAAAAATTTAAAGCTCTGGGCCTTCGGGTTTTATTTTTGGAAATTTTTTTAAAGGGAATTTTCCTATATAAAATAAAGTGACCCCTGGGGGGGGGGTAAATTTTTTCACAGGGGAGGTCATGATTTGAAAAAATTTTGTAGAGGCCCACTAGGAAAAAGTACATGTCAAATCCTAAGTCTAGGCCTTTTTGTTTTTTTTTTAAAATTTTTTTGAAGTTTTTCCCTATAGAATCTACTTTAAAATCAAGTGACCCCGGGGGGGCAGGGTCAGTTTGCCCCCGGGGTCATGATTTGAACAAACTTGTAGAGGTCCACTGGGCAATGTTTACACCAAATACCCTAAGCTCTAGGGTTTCTGGTTTTTGAGAAAAGATTTTTTTTTTTTTCCCCTTTCGGTTGCCATGGAAACCCAGAGTTCGAAATGTAATTAATTTCCCTTTGAAAAAAATATTTTGTAGGCTTCCCCCAAGGAACATTGCTGTAAAGGGTTTGGTGAAATTGGCCTAGTTTTTATGAGGGGATTTCTTTTAAAAAGTAAAGTTTAGGGAAAGGCCCAGGGCGAGGACCCGGGGACGGTGAACGATCGGGAAAAACTAAAACCCCAAAGGGCCTTTGGTTTTAATAAAAAAAAATTGCAGATTATCATTAAACATTTTTGAAAATTTAAGATCTCAAATTTTACTTTATTTTTAAATTTTTTATCTTTTTATTTTACACTGCCGTTTCCCCTTTCTCGAAAACCAAAGGTAAAATTATTCGCTTTTTTTAAAGGTAAAAAATTATTTTAAAAAAAAAAAAAAGGTTTCGGGTCGTAGAATAGTTTTTCCCCCTTTGTGAGAAAGTAAGAATTTTTCCCCAAAACCCGAAATTTCTGGCAAAAAAAAATCGCTAAAATTTTTACAGGGTTTTTAAATATCGGTTAATCGCCCCCACCCCCCCATGAAAAAATTTAGGGAAAATACCAAAAAAGGGTTTTAAAATCCTTAATGTCGATATGGTAAAATGTGGGGAAGTTGGCAAATTACTTGTAAAAAAACGGGTTTGTACGGGTTACAACCCGGGAAAAAACTGATTTTAAAATTTTTCCCTTTTAAATGAAAAAATTTATTTTTATAAACAAACCTTTAAAAACCCAAAAACAAAGAAAAAAAAAACAGGACAAAAATTATCATGTTGAATTTTGCGGGAAAAAACAAGTTTAAAACAGCCATTCTTCATGTATAAAATGATTTGAAATACTGCAGAAAATTTGCATTCTTCATTTTAAATGAACGAAGGGATACACTAAATTTAAATTTCATACCGGAAACAAAAAGGTGAATTTTTCAACAAAAAAATGAAACAGCACACTTTCACTTCCTTGTTTATAAATCTTACCCATAATGCCCGAGCGCAAGTAAAAACAGGTCAGTGTGACAGTAAAAGGGCGCTACGGTGTGACACAATTTTAATTTTTGTCAAAATTTTTGTTACTTTTTCCCTTATACTTACTGAAACCCTTCAAATAAATATTTTTCCAGCTTTCAAAAAAAGCGTTTGTCGGGGGCAGGCCCAAAATTTACCAAGGTCAAGGTCACCAAGGTGTTTTTCTTGGGTTTAAATTTTTAAATTTTTAAACATTTTTCCCCGGAAACCTTTTATTTTTCTGTATCTCTTTTTTAAATTTTTAATTAAAAACTTATTGTAACTTCACATCAAAACATTGCCCCAGATCCCAAACCCAAAGAAATTTGCAGGGGCGGGGCCTATTATACCCAAGGTAAAGGCCCCCAAAAGGTAATACAAAAGGGGGATTTTTAAAGGTTAAATTTTTCCGGCAACATTTGTTTTTCCGTCTTATTTTTGGGGGGTTTTACTTATTGCTTTTATCTTACGTAAAATTTAGGTAATATTGTCCCCCAAATACAAACAAAGAAAGTGAAAAAAGGGGGGGCCCCATTTTCCCCAAGGAAAAAGGGAAACCCAAGGTGCTATACAAAGTTTAATTTTTAAAGGGTTTTAAATTTATTTTTAAACCCTTCATTTTTCTGTAAACCCTTTTTTCTATTCCTTATATCTTATTGAAAATTCCCAAAATAACATTGCCCAGCATACAAACAAAGTTTGTGCTGGGGAAAACCCCATTAGGGCCCAAGGTAAAGGGTTTCCCCAAGGTGTTTTACTTACGTTTTTTTCCCAAGGTAAAGCTCTTATTGAGAAAAAAAATTTCATTTTACTGTAAAATCGCTGAATAGTGGGGGGGCGCTGCCCTTTGGGACAGCTCTTTTTACATAAATTTAAACCCCCTTTTTATTTAAAAAATTTCAGGTTAAATTTTTGGTAAACTTTCACACTATCTCAGTTATTTACCAAAAAGGTTTTAAAATTCAAAAAAAAAACATTTTGGTTTTTAACATCATCCCCCCAGATGTTTGTGACACAAGGTCCTTAACTCGGGGCCCCAAATATTTCATGAATTATCCCCCCCCCCCCCCCCCCTCCTTTTTACTTAAAATTTTTTCATTTTAAATTTTTGATGCATTTCACTTTTTTGTCGGGTTTACACAAGGACCCAAAACCCACTGACACCTATATTTTTTTAAATAAACCCCCTTTTTTGCTCATCTGTTTTTTTAAAAAAAAAAAAAAAAGATGAGTTATTGTCTTCATTTTGATAGGGTCGGCTTTGCCTGGTTAATTTTAAATTTTTTGGGGCAGCTTTTTCCTAAACTGTCAAAGGAAATTGCTTGAAACTTGCAAAAATTTTTCACCAAAAATAGCCTTAAAGAAAGAAACATAACTCCATCCTCCCTTTTTCCCAAAAAATTAGGGCCCTTTTGGACTTAAAAAATTTAGCAGATTTGGGGGTTTAATTTTATTTTTAGGTAAAATTTTTCTCCTAAACTATAAAAGGGCTTTAGCTTCGAACTTGCAAAATTGTTCACCATCATAATTTTACCCTGTACATCAAAAACAAAAACCCCCATCCGGCTTTTTTTAAAGGGAATTTTGCCCTTTTGACTTGAAAATCAAAATTTTTTGGGTTTAAGTTTTTTTTTTAAAGGTCAGCTTTTCTAATAAATATAAAAGGGCTATCCCCTCAGTCCCCCAAAAAAAATGCTTTTTTTTGTTTCATTTGGGGTCAAAAAAAAAATTTGGTAAAACCTTTCATTTTTCAATGTTCTTTTTACCAAAATACCTTGGAATTTTACAAAAACCAACAGTAGGGGTCGTTTTCCCATAGTTCAATTTTTTTTTTTTTTTCGAAATTAAGAGAATTTTAGGGAAAAAATAAAACAGCCTTTGCCCTTTTTTAAAGGGGACTTTTTTTTATTTAAATTACCTCTTTGAACCCAAAAATTTTTTTCCCCACTTTGAAAAGGTAAATAAAAAAAGTAAAAAACCCAAAAAACTAAAAAATTACAAAAGTTTTGTAGTTATCTTTTTTGAAGAAAAAAATTTCTAGAATTTTTTGTTTTCTACTTCTTTCCGGGTTTTTTCCCTCCCTTTTTTAAAATGCATTAATTTAACTCAAATATAAATTTTCAAAAAAATTCAGTCATTTTTTTTAAAAAATAGTTTCTTTTTTGTAAATTATGACTATGTTTGGCAGAGATATCAAAATTTTAAAAAAATAAAAACCGAATTTTCCCCAAAAAGTTACGGACCCAAAACATCATAGCTAAGTGCTTTTTACAAAGGTTTTAGAAGACAGTCTTTAAAAATTTTTGTTGAACTTTTATTTTTTAAAAATGATCAAGAACAAGAAAATAACAAAAAAAATTTAAGGGGAAAAAAAGGATAACGAGGTCCTTTTTGGGAAAGTGTCTTAGGGAAAAATGGAAGATTGAACCCAAATGTTTGTTATGTGACTTAAATTCTGTGGGAAAGTTTCCCAAAAATTTTGGGGCTAATTGTTTTTATAATTTTACATTATATACTAAAAAATAATGAAACTTTAAAAAATTTCATTGAAAAGGCCCGTTGAAAATCCCTTTGGGTGGTTCCCACGGGCAAAAACATTTGACCATAAATTTTCCCTTTTAAAAAAACAAATAACAGACCCAAAGGTTTTTGATCAATGTTAAGCATTTTTAAGTGCTTAAAGGGAAGGCCTTGCAACCGAAAAAGTAACCATTTGACTATGTTTATTTAATTTATAAAACTTTAATAACTTTTAAAAGTCAACTGAACAAAATAAACCCCAATCTTCCCGGGGGAAATGGGGTGGTGGGAAAAAACCACCTGACTACAATTTGTTGAGGCAACTAATTTTTCATGTGGTTATCAACCCCATCAACCCCCGAAATAATAAAACAAGACTGTCGGAGGACAGCAACGTCGAAATTCAACAGCCCTTGGCAACTGAAAGAATATAAAAGTCGAAAAAGGGCATAATTTTGTAAAAATGGGGAAAAAAGGGTTTAAAGGGAAACCCTTTACGTGCTTTTTCAAACTCATGACAGTTAAAAAGTGTTAAAAGTTTTAATCCATTTTCCCCTTAGTGGATACGAGATTCCGCTTACATACAAAAAATTAACCAAAACTGCTAAAATCAGAAAAAGGGGCAAAAATTTTTTTAAAAAACCAAGTAAGGGTTTTGGGCCCCGGGGACTTCAGTTTAAATTTTACAGTGAACAAATGTGTGAAGTTTCCAAACCATTCCCCTTTTTGGGTACTGAATACCCTTACATACAAAACCTTAACCCCAAAAATTTCTTTGTCGGGAAAAAAAAGGGGATAATTTTTTAAAAAAAAAAAAAACAGAGTTTGGGAACCCGTGCAATGAAGGGCATTTATTTCCCCAGTGAAAAATTTTGTGAAGTTTTAATTTCCCTTCCCACAAAATGGTTACTGAGATTTCCCGTTACATACAAAAAACCCTTTTCCAAGAATTTTTTAAGTCAAAAGGGCATAATTTTTTAAAAAAGCAAAAAAGAGATGGAACCCGGGCAGTGAAGGGGCAGTTTCCTGTGAATAAGTTGTGAAGTTTTAATCCATTTCCCCCAAAGGTTTTTTTTTTTTTTTTTTTTTTTTGGTTTTTTTTTTTTTTTTTTTTTTTTTTTTTTTTTTTTTTTTTTTTTTTTTTTTTCCCGAGATACCAGCTTACAAACAAAAACCTTTAAACCCAAAACGGGGCGCGGACGTGGACGCGGACGCCGAACCCTGGGGGAGTCCCAAAACTCACTATTCTTTTAATAGTCAAGCTAAAAAATAAAACACGAAGTTTAAAATTTAAAAAGTTTTTGAAAATCAACATGAGCAAGTTTTATTGGGGCAAGACAGTCACATTGCCCTCAAACCAAAAATAAAATAATTTAGTGCATCTCAAAAAGTTCATAAAAAGGTAGAAACATTTTAAAAAAATAGAAAACTTGTTAAACTTATAGTAGAAAATTTTTTAAAGAAGGAAATTTCAAATGGCCTTAACAGGAGAACTAATGAAACAGGGCTCTTAACGACGCAAAAAATTTAAACTGAAAATTTGGGGAAAAATTCAAAATGGTTTTTTTTCTGTGTGATCCAAGGGCTCATATTTTCTACAGTTATGAATAAAAAAGTTTTAAAAAGTTTCAAAAACTATTTTAAGTACTTTGCGAAATAATACTTCCCCTTTAATTTTGACCTGTTTTTCAGGGAAAAAAATGTTTACTGGATGAGCTTTTTTCCCCTTAGTTTTTAGGCAGCTTTAAAAAAATTACAATTAAAAGCTTTTTTTTTTCCCCCCATACCTTTCTTTTTCAAGCCCCGTAAAATAATATTTTTTTATTCTTTTACTTTTTTTTTATGAATTTAAGATGTTTGACTGGGGACAAAGCTTATAAAAAATATAAATTTTTTTTCTTTTTTCCACATTTTTGTTTTTTTTTATGTTATCACCTTTATTGATATTCCCTTTTTTTTTTTTTTTTTTTTTCCCTTTAAAAATACGGGACAAATATCAGAAACTGCCATTGCAGATCAAACTAATAATGATTTCAAAATTCTTGACCTCTGCCTCTGATGCATGTTGGGGAGTAGGCAGTTACTTGCAGAGAACATGTTTGTTTTTTTTTTTTTCGGGACAAATCAAGGAAAAATTGTTTAAATTTCTTAACTGAAATTCTGTTTTAAAAATTGCATTAAACCCCAAAAAACAAACAATTCAAAATAGCTCTCATTTTTAAAGGGGAAAGCTCAGGAGATGGTAGGGTAGATAGTAATATATCCCTTTTAAAATTTTTTTTTAAAGATGTTTAAAAACTTCAGTTGTATTATATCTGTCAGTTCCCGAATAAAAGTTGAAAAACCCCAAAAGTATACTTCAGAATGAAATCTTGGGAAAAACAATCATCATTTTATCCGGCCCTTTAAGAGGCCCCGAAAAAATGCCATCTTTGGTGGGTTATAACCCAAAAAGTTTAAGGCGAAAATGGATAGCCCAAAACCCATGTATAAAAAAAAGAACCATACTCTACAAAAATATGACCAAATGGCATGTCGTGGGCGGTGCGAAAAATATTGTAACTGTAATGAATTAAAAGAAAAAAGATTAATTTTTTCGCCCCTCCCCCCTCGAAGTGTGTAGGCAACCCTTTTGTTTTTGTGTGTAGTTTTACCAACTTACCAAAAAAAATTAATAAGTCCCTTTAACCAGTAATTTTAATTTTGGCATTCCCCCAAAAATTTTCGAAAGGGGGTTTTGGTTTTGTGTCTTTGGTAAAATCAATTTGGGTTTTGGTCAGTGGGGCTGTTTGAGAAATCTTTTCCCACAACCGCCAAACTTAAAAAAGGGACTCTTAAGGTTAACAGAAGTAAGGACATTGATTCCTGCCTTTGTGTTCAGTCTGAATGGATTATATGCCTGACTTCTTTCAGGCTTAAGTTTTTGCCTCTATCTTTTCATTCTTTCTGTTTTCCTACTGAACCCTTTTTTATTTTTAAAATTGTTGTTTTGCATTTCAGGGGCCGATTTTTTTTTCAAAGGTCTTTGATTTAAATTTTAAGGTCCGTGTTAGTTTTTAAAATGAAAACAGAAAAATATTGAATAGTATTTGCGTAAGGGCTTGGGCCGTAGACACTTTCTTGCATGCCTTGTTTTAGCCCCTAACAAAGGGAGGGTTTGAAAGAAATGTATTATTCCCTTTTTATAGCTTTTAAAAAATTATGTAAGTGATTTTATAAGATTAAAAATTATTTTAAATATCCATTTTTACTTATCAGATTCGACGTACGGGAAAATTAAAGCGTACCAAAAAAGCCCTTTGGAAGAAGTAAGTTTTTTATTTGAAATAAAATTTATCCTATATTTTTTTATTAACATTTTAAAAGGTTTAAAATCACTGAAAACTTGAAAATAGTTTTTGTATGAATTTTTTAAATGATATTTTTTCAAAAAAAACCCCATTTTTTTTAGTATCTAAGGGAAAAAGGGGGGGGGGGGGGGGGGGGGGGGGGGGGAAATTGGGGGGGGGGGGGGGGGGGGGGGGGGGGGGTCTACGGAAAAGACATTTTTTCAATTCAAAAAACTAAATTTATCTCCATAACCCCAGGTTAATTCTGGGGCTAATGTTTAATTTAAATTAGAAAACTTTCCGGGAGCTTTCATAAAAACCCCAGGTTGGAAAAACCCAAAAAAACCCTAAAAATTTTTTCCTTTTTCCCAAAAAATAGGGGTCTACGGGGCAGGACAAAAAATTTGGGCCCTTTTTTTCAATTTTCCGTTCAGAAATCAAATTTTATGAGATAAGAAAAATTTTCCCTGAAAAAATGCTATTATTTTCAGAAGAAGGTAGGGGAAGTTCACCCCAGAGAAAATAAAACAGTAAAAAAGAATTTTTTTTATAATAAAAACACATTATTGGGTATGAGGAAAAGCCCAAAAAGGGAAAAAATGTAACAAAACCCGGAAAATCATTCCTTTTAGTATATAACTTTGTTGTGGGTGACATAGACAGTTGAAATAATTTGCAGCTGGAAGAAAAACAAAAATTTTCCCGTAAATCAAAAAGCACAAAAATTTTCTTTCTGGTTCAGGTTTTAATTCCAAAAAGAAAAAAAAAAAAACACAATTTTTTTGGGGTTTCAACAACACAACGCTGAAAATTTTTACCCCTTTTTTTTTGTTATTTGGGCAGCAAAGGCGTGCATTTTATATTACATCAGACAAAATGAAAGTTTGTTTTTACCCGCAACTTGGGGAGTGGGTATTTAAAACCCCAATTGCTGGAAAAACAGAAAATTTTTAAACATGCACTTTTAAAAATTTGGGGAAAAACATGGGGGCACATAAAAAATGCATTTGATTTTGAATGAGGGGTATTTCTTTAAAACCCTTTCAACGTTGTTTTACCAAACATAAGTTTACCTTTTAAAAGCAAGAAACATAAAACCCCCCGCTTTTTTCCAAAAAATTATTTCCCCCTTTAAAACTCAGAAATTTTCAATTTATTGGTTTTAAATTTTAAAGTTTTTGGTCAACTTTTCTCCCAAAATATCAAACTTTGCTTTTAAACTTGCAACAGTTTGGGTTTACCACAAAAGCTGACTCTGGGGACAAACAAGAAACATAACCCCCCTCCTGCTTTTTGCAAAAATTAAAAGGGCTCTTTTTTTGGGCTTAAAAATCATGGGTAGGAAAAATTTTTTTCTATTTTACAAAAAAATCGAAAGAGCATCAGCACCCCCAAGGCGGTGCTCTTTTTTACTTAAAGTTTTTGGTTTTAAAATTTTGATGCACTTTTGCGTAAAAATTTTTTTATTACCAAAATGAATTTTTCTCAAAAAAATTTTAATAAAAAGTACTTCATCATCAAACCTATGCATATCAATAGACCCCACGGGGCTAAAAAACTTTAAAAAAAATTTGATTGGGTTAAACCCCCGTTACTTAAAAAATCAGGAAATTTTTAAAATTTTATGTACTTTTACTCTATTCTGTTATTAAAACCCAAAAAGATTTGATTCAAACTTAGAGTATTGTACCACTTTATCACCCCTAAATTTTATCACGCAAAAGCCATATATTAAAATGCCCAGTATTTCATGAAAATTAAATTCCCCCCTTTTTAAACCCCCAAAAATTTTTTGTTAAAATTTTGGCGAAAATTCCCTTTTAAAATTTTTTAAATTTCTTAATGAATTTGATTTAAAATTTAAAATTTGTTCTTTTACATCCCCTCCCTCATTAAAAGGCACCCTGGCCAATAGCTAGTCCCATTAATTAAGCCAGAATTAAGGGGCTTTTTAATTTTTAATTACTATTAAAAATGATAAACCCGGCTTTGGCCCAAAAGTCCCATGAAATTTTTGCCGAAATTTAAAGGGCGCTGACTTTGAATTACTAATTTAACCCTGGGTCACCTGGCTTTAAAATTTGGATTTTTCCATTTTTAGGAAACCAACAGGGTGCTTTTTTTTAAACAAACTTTTTTGTTACAGCTTTGATTTTTTTTGTAACTGAAAGTCTGGGACATTTAAAGCAAAAAAACTTTTTTTTTTATAAACTAACCATTTTCTCTTTTTTAACCCAAAATGGGACCTCTTTTGGGTGGAACCCTCTTTACAAAATGTAGTAAAAAAAAACACACTCAATTTAAAAGGGTTTAACACTACAGTTTCATAAAAACCCCCTTTCTTTTCTTTTAGTCCAAAAGTTTTTTCCCAAAATTTTTAAACTTTTTAGCTTTAAGACACAATATGACTAGTTTTTGTTTTAAAAAATAACTTTCTCAGAATCTTGGGTGAAAGTTATACACCCAAAAATTTCACTGTTTTCACCTTTTTAGTAGTTTATTTTCAGACTTTTTTTTATTTATAAAATAAAATTTTTTTTTTACATAGGGCCCCCAACTTTTTCCCCAGGGGGAAGGCCCCCCCCTTTCCCTAAAATTTTCTTTTCAGCTTGTTTTCCCACCCTTCATAATTTTAATTGCTTTCCCCAAGGAGAAAACATAAGGGGGGTACATCAAAAAATTTTAAAAGGAAATTGGGTTTTTTCTATGTTTATTTCAGTCACTTTCCCCAAAAATTTTATTTTTTTTTTTGCATTTAAAATTTTTTGAGGGCGAAAAATTTTCCCCCTTTTTTTTTTATTTTGGTTTTTAATAAAGTTCAATTTTGGGTTTGTATTTCAGTCATGTAAATTTTTGTTTTAGTTAAAACCCATCAAGTGTTTCCTGCAAATTTTTTACAGAAATGACTTGTGCTCAAAGAAACCCTTTCCCCCGTAAATGAGTAAGAAAAATTGGCCCAAAAGACTTCGACATGTTTTTTTCTCTCAAATGGTTTTTAAAAAAAATTGGGGGTGCATAGCCAAGGGGTTCCCAAACTCACAACTTTTCTGGGTTCATAGTCTAGTGTTTTAAAATTCTGAGTAGGATGCAAATTAAAAAAAATTTTAAATTTCCAATTTTCCAAACCAAAATCAACTGAACCATTTTTAAAAGAAATTTTTAATGAAGTGCCCCATTCAGGGTTACCCAGTATCAATTTGGGTTTTTGTATATTTTGCAAACATGATTTTATTTTTTTTTCTCCTTTATTTCCTTTCCCGTAAAATTAAAAATCTAGCATGGTTTGAATTAAAAAAAAAATCTGCAATTTTGGAAACATTGCGAACCAACTTAGTCAAAACATAAATACTTGAAATCACAGGCCCAACCAGAAAACATACCGCCCTTCCGTTTTCCCTCAGTGTTTTGAAACCAAGGGTGAAAAGGTCGTTGAACCCAATCGAATGGTTTTCCACTGTCATTAGATCTTTTTTAACAGCAAACAGCCAACCCCGACCTCTGTATAAACTTATATAAACCTATAAAAATTTAAAAAACAAAATTTGAAACAAAATGCAAGACCAATGAAAATTTAAAACCAAATTTTCAAAATTTTGTGGGCATTTTTGGGATGGGCCCTTTCAATTTAAATAGCTTTTCTTTCATAAAGATTTTTATAAAAAGAAACAACAAAAATTTTTGGGATTTTAAAAAGAGGGGAATTTTAAAATTCTGTCCCCCTATTTAGATCTTTCAATAAACAGAAGTGTTAAAAAAAAAAGAAGGAAAAGCCTTTTGAAAACAAAAAATATATTCCCTGATTGGAAAAATTTTTCCCCTCATAAGATTTCTTTTAAACTGCTTCAGTTTTCAAAAAATTCTGTTTCAAAAATTTATTTTGTTTCCATGCTTTTGGGCCCCCAAAAAGATTTTATATAGTCCGACTCAAGTTATGATATATTACCAAAACCCGCCACATTTAAAAGAGGAATAAAACTAAAGGGCCCTTAAATTATATTGACCCCTGTCACAAAATTTACATCTCAAGTGAAAAACTTAAATGTTTTTTACTATTGTCTTACAAGACATATTGGTTATTCAAAGTCTGGGGATTGAAAGTGCGCAAAAATGTAAATTAAAAGAAAATTTGGGAAAAAGTTCAAACTGAAAAATGAAAGTAGAAAAAAAAAAAGTAAAAAAACTCTACGAAAATATATTTTTTTAAGGGGCCGTAAAGCTTTTGAAACCCCCTCATTAAATTTTTTAAAAAATGGGAAAATTTTCGCAACCAATATTTAAAAAATGTGTGGGCCTTTACGCGAACCCCCCGGAGCGGTAGGATAGCCCCCCTATTTTTAAAAAGAAATGCAGTTTTTTTCAAAAAAAATAAAAGGTTTTTTTCTTTTCATTTTAAACCCCTTTTTTACCAGAGTACCCAGATAATTTTGTTTAAAACACACAACAAAAACAAATTTAGAAAAAAAACAAGTAGCAGTACTTTATAAAAAAGGCAAACCCTTTTTCGGGTTTTACTTTTTTTTTTTTTTTAACACATGTACCCTAAAAATGACCACAAATTTGAAGAATAAAGGTTTAGCTAACCTAATCCCCTGGCCCTCCGGGTGAGAGTCCCCACAAATGTTAAAGTTTTTCAACCCCCCCCAAATATTTTCCAAAAAATCCTTTTAGATATTGCTTTCCCTATTTTGCCTACTTGTTAACCCCTCATGAACCCCATCTGAAAACAAAACACCCGAAAGAAATGGAGGGCCCATTGTCTTTTGAACAACCCAGATTGTAACCCCATTAAAGTGTAAATATCAGGGGAACCCTTTTGTGTACAAATGCACACCAAAATTTTTACATTAAACCCAAATTTGGGGGGAACTTCACTTTTGGGAAAAAAGGGAAAGGATTTGGGTTTCCCTTTTGCATTCAGAATCAAAATTTCCCCCCTCCTTTGGCCCATCACACGTATCTTGGGAAAGGTAATCGAGAAGGTAGTTTTAAAAAAACGGGAAAGAAAATTCAAAGCTTGCACAACAGGTAAAATTTAAGGGTTTAAAAATAAATTTTTGTGAAATCAATTCAATATTTATTTTTTGTCCGTAAAACCCAAAATTATTGTTGAATATAAAAAATACAAACATATTAAAAATTCGTTTATTTTATAGCTTTTGACTTTTGTTTTTTTTTGGGTGGGGGGGGTTTCACTATTTAATTTTTTTTCATTTCCTTTTTATCCCTTTTTAACAAGACAGGAAGGGATGTTTTTTTTCCCTTCCCCCTTTTTTTTATAACCCCATAAAATACTAACCATGGGGCTTGAACCCCGTCTCTTCCTACATGGTTTTTAAAAAGCATTCTTTAAAAAAAATATGAAGAGGAAATTTTTCAAAATGTTGTAATATTGAAAAACCCAAAAATCAGAAAAATTCAAAAAAAAATGTATACACATTAAAGTATAGTTATGCTTGCATGAAATTTTTTCCCCCTCTTTTTTTTTTCAAGAAATTGAAAATCATGAGATTAATTCCCAAAATTTAAAATTTTTCAACCAAAGGCCAAATTTTTAAAAAAATTTCCTATATAATCATTTTAAAAAAGGGGGAAAAAATTCTTCATAAACTTTTAGGTTGTTTGTTCCCCTTTTTTAAAAACCCTTTTGTTCCCTTTTTTAAAACTAAAACACTTTAGTCACACTGGTTAAAAAATTCCCCTAAAATTTTAAATTGTAAAACCTTTCCCCAAAATTGGGGCACGTCTGTTTTTTGGGAATCAGGAAACATAAAGGGAAAAGCACTTAACTGCATTTTCCACTGAAAACAAAAAGAACCCTTTATTCCAAAATTACATCAAAATCCAACCCCTGATGAAAAAAACTTCAAATTTTAAAAATTTGGGGGCCCCCAAATGTACCTTGAACCTTTTTAGATTGGAACACGGGGTTTATGCATGTCCAAACTTCTCACGGATAAACATTCATGCTTAATTAAAAAAAATCCTGTTTGAAGTTTAAGGGCCCGGACCAAAAACGGACGGGCGCACAGAAGCACACCAAACCCTAAAACCCCCCAAAAAGGGTTTACTAAACCCCCCTAGTCGAAAACTCATCGGGAGGCAATTCATTTCTGTTGTTTAGAAGCCATTTTTTCTTTTTTTTTTTTTTTGCTTAAACTGGAATTTACACATTTTCAGTTTTTTAAATTTCTCAAAGGGAAACCCAAAGCTTTTCTAAAATTTGTTTCAAACAAAATTTTGTTTGCAAACAAGTATCAATTTTTTTTAGTAATTTAAAAGGGATAAATAAGTTTATTCATTAAGAGAGCCGGTCATGAGAAAACCAAAATAGGGCTTTCCGGGGCCAGCATGAATCCTGACCAGACCAGGGGAAAATTTGCCGGGTGGTCTGGATAAGTGGTGGTTTTTAAACAAACAAAGTTGTTTTCTCTTTTTGTGGTTTAAGAAAATCTTTTTCTGGCGGGCTACAAAATCCCCTGGGAAGGCATCAAGTTAAATTGGGCGGGTAAAACACTTCCAAAAAATCTGCTGGAAATTTTTCCATTGTATTTTAAACCCTTAAAGTTTCCTGTAACTTTTCCCCATAAAACCAAAAAGAAAAAAAAAAGGAAAAAGCAAACTTTTTAAATCAAAAAGGGCCCCAATTTTTTTAAAGGGAAAGGACGATTTTCCTTGGGGTTTAAAAGGGTCCGATTTGGGGTTTCAAATTTAAAAATCAAGAACAGACTTTTTTAAAAATTTATTTCTTTGACAAGCAAATAGCCGCAATATATTTCTGCTAAAACACAGGTTTAACATAGTCAATAGTCAATAAATTTTCTTTTCATGATAATTTTAAAAAAAAATACAAACCCAAAAAATGACTTATTTAAATTTTCACATTTCTTGCAAACGATAAAGTCCGGGGTTCCTAAAATAACAGCGGGTTTATGTACCTTGACACAGTCACAGGGGAAAAAAAACAGCATTTTAAATCTGGGGTGCCGTTTTAAACCAAAACGGGGTTTATTTTAAACAAATAATTAATCGGTTTTTTAAAAATTTTGAAATCCCCCAGCCCTAAGCCCCCTCAGTTTTTCATTTTGTCCTGTAGTGTTGTCTAAAGTTTGGTTTTTTGCCCCCCAAAAAGTCACTGCTAATTTTAATAATTTTGTACCGATGATTTTATCTTTGTTTTTTTTTTCTCTTACTGTGTAATGTCTGAATAATGAATATTTGGGGCATTACATGTAAACATTTCCCTTTTAATTTTTTTGGGTTTTTTAAAAATTTTTTAAGGACTTTCAAAAGGGAAAAAAAGTTTTTTTAAAAATTTTAAAAGTTTTTATATTTTAGTATTTTAAAATTTTTTTTAAAATTTAAAGTTTAAAACCCCCTTTGCGGGAAAAGTGCCCTCACATTTTAGAAAAACCCGTCGTTAAAATGTTTATTAAAAAAACCATTTTAAATTTGAAATACAAAGGGAAAGTAAAAATTGAAAGAAAGAATTTCTTGGTTTATAAATTTTGCTTTCAAATTTATCAAAAAAAATAATTTTTTAAAATTTGTGTTATGGATAAAGTTTTTTGGCCTTTAAAAAAAAATAAAAACAACGGCGGCAATCAATGTTTTTATCATTTCTTAAAAGGGAAAAAAAACAATTGATTTTTTATACCCAAAAACCCATCTTATTCGTTTTAAAAGACTGATAAAAATTTTTTAATCTTCCCAGACATTTAAAAATGTACATTGGGGATGTATTCTGTGACAGTGGAAAAAATTTTATTTCAAAAATTTTTTTTTTCAGATAAGAAAAGAATTTTTGTAAATTTTTAGTTTTTAAAAATTTTATAAAATCATTTTCTTATTCATTAAGAAACCCAAAAACATGACAGTAGGGAAAATTTACCTTAGAATTTGCAAACTGTCCCGGGCACCCGGGGGGTGCGTCAAAATAATTTGGGAAATTTATACTGTTTTATATTTAATCTTAAAATCCAAACCCTTTTAAGGCCAGAATAATGGAAGATATAAAGCAAAATACACAGTCATGTAAAGTTATTGGTTTTATCACTAAGGCGTAAAAAAAAAAAAAATTGTTTGTTTTTTGGTCTCCCGACCTCCCTAAATTAATGTTTTTTTTTATGGCCCTTTGAGGAAAAATTTTTTTTAAAAATTTTTTAAAAAAAAAGAGCAAACTTTCACTTTTTAAGCTTTAAAAAAATGGCCAGTGATGTTGGTAATTTAAAATTACTGATGCCCTTTTTGGGATTAAACCCCCCCATTTTTTTTTTCATTTTTTGACAAAAAAAATTTTCCCAAAAGTTTCCCTGAAAATTTAAAAAAAATAAAAAAAAAAATTCCCAAAAAAACCCCCCATTTTTTTTTTTAGCATGCTACTGGGAAAAAAAGATTTTTTTTGGCCTAAATTTACTTGTGAAAATAACAGTAGAAATTAAAAAAAGTGTCAGTACAACACAGGTTTTTAAATCACCAGAAAATTTGTAATTTTTTGGGTATTAAATTTTTAACTTTTACATTTAAAACAATCAGGATCGAAAACGAAATTTAAACCCCTTTTGATAAATGTAAGTTGCAAATTTTAATTTTTTTTTGCCCCAAATTTCCTGAAAAAAATTGGCAATTTTTAAAACCCATAAAACATGTTTAAGCGCGCAGCGATGGAAGTTTCATTGGAAAACGCTTCAAAATATTTTTTGGGGGTTTTGAGTGTTTGATGCGAGTGGGGAAATATTTTCCATAAAAAAATATCCCCCCAATATTTCTGAGGAAAAATGTCCCAAAATTTGTTTGACACTGGAAAGGGGCCCAGAACTCAGGCTCAAGGGGTATAACATCCAGTTAAACCCAAAGACAAGACACTTCCAATGATAAAAAATATTTAACAATTTTTTAAAACCATAAACAGAAGCAAACTTCTTAAATTCATATTTGTCTCGGAAGATTGATGAAAATTTTTAACGTTTTCCCTTTAGGCAAAGAACTTAAAAAACAAGAAGGCAAAATGGAGATACTTCCGCTCCCTCCCAAAAAATTTTCGCGTTAAACTTTATTCAAACGTTTGGCCCCAAATTGATCAATTGTGAACAAATCAAAGACGCCTTTTTTTTCAGGAAGAAAAAAAGACGGTACGGGCCAGCCCAATAAAAAACCCAAACGGTCCTTTTTAAACAAAAAACTGTTGGGTTTGCCCCGGACAGTTCCAGTCATAAGTTCATTCCTTCCCATGTAGAAAATACTAATAACAGTAAAACAAGAGGGCCATGATGGCCCTATATCGTTCACCTGTTGCACTCGAGGACAAGAAGGTCCTCAGAAAAAATATCAAAGTCCAAAGGACAGGAACAACAAAGGAAAGAAATTTAACCAAAAAGAAAAAAAAATTCTTACAAGGTACAGATATGTCAAAATACACCTAAAAATTGGAGGTACCATCCATGTTGTACCACAGAAAAGTGATCTTGGTTTTTCCCTATGGCCAATAATAAAAAAGTTACTAAAAATAAGCTATTTATAGTAACGTAAAAGGGAAGTAATTAAAAAGAAAATTATTGTAAGTGAACAAAAGAAGGATCTACCAAATAAATCTGTTGACATAAATGAAATTTCAGATCAGTATCTTCAGTAGTTACGGAGATATACCCATTTTAATTTGAAATAAAGGGAGATAATTTGACATAAAATCAGTCCATAGTTATCTACCCTGATTGGCTCAGTCCAACTAATGACAATAATAAAATTTCAAATAAGTCCTATAAGTACTTACTGATATAAATCCATTTTACTAAAATCAGGGGAGGTAATCAGATATAAAATAACTCTGGAACCTACGATTGGATCTGATTTGTCATGGAATCCAAGATTTATTGTTGTTGACGATATTTTGGAAGTTTGTATCAAATAAAACCATAAATGAAGTCTCTATATGGCTGCAAAAGCCAAAATAGCAAATTTTGACCTTTAAGGGGCCATAACTCTGGAACCCATGAAGGAATCTAACCAGTTCAAGAAAGGAACCAAGATCTTGTGGTGATACAAGTTGTGTGCAAGTTTGGTTAAAATCAAATCAAAAATGAAGTTGCTATTGTGCAGACAAGGCCAAAATAGCTAATTTTGACCCTTTCAGGGGCCATAACTCTGGAACCCATTACGGGATCTGGCCAGTTCAATAAAGGAACTGAGATCTTATGGCAACACAATTTTTGTGCAAGTTTGATTAAATTCAAATCATAAATGAAGCTGCTGTTGTGCAGACAAGGTCAAAATAGCTAATTCTGGCCCTTTCAGGGGCCATAACTCTGGAACCCATAATGGAATCTAGCCAGTTCAAGAAAGGAACCAAGATCTTATAGTGATACAAGTTGTGTGCAAGTTTGGTTAAAATAAAATCATAAATGAAGCTGCTATTGTGCAGACAAGGTCAAAATATCTAATTCTGGCCCTTTCAGGGGCCATAACTCTGGAACCCATAATGGAATCTGGCCAGTTCATGACAGGAACCAAGATCTTATGGTGATACAAGTTGTGTGCCAGTTTGGTAAAAATCAAATCATAAATGAAGCTGCTATTGTGCAGACAAGGTCAAAATAGCTGATTTTGGCCCTATCAGGGGCCATAACTCTGGAACCCATAATGGGATCTGGCCAGTTCAAGAATAGAACTGAGATGTTATGGTGATACAAGTTGTGTGCAAGTTTGGTTAAAATAAAATCATAAATGAAACCACTATCGTGCAGACAAGAAATTGTGGACGGACGGACGACGGACGAAGGGCGATCACAAAAGCTCACCCTGTCACTATGTGACAGGTGAGCTAAAAACACCATTATCATTAAACAAACATCCTAAATTAATCTAGTTTCAAAGCGTTTGCCCACTTAATTAATCTCTTCTATCTATGTTCCGTGACCGTCGAACCCCTTGCGGGGACGTAGACGTCTTGCGCGTCAAAATCATTAAGAGAAAGAGTATAGTGATAAAAACTAAGAGTGGAAGAAACTAAAAAAATAACTTTGGTGAAATAAAAGGTTAAAACTTGAGTTTGCAGGATAACTAGGGCAAGACATGTTCAAGGCTGCAAACTCTTTGGAACTGATGTTTTGTGGGAGGTCATTTATGTAAGCTAGGAAGAGCAGGGGACCAAGTACAGACCCCTACGGGACACCTGATGATACTGGGATGGCATCAGAGGTAGTGCCATTTAGGACTACTGATTGGATCCTGTTATCTAAGAAGCCTTTGACCCATCTTAGTATGTTACCTCTGACTCCATATTCATGCATTTTTAGTAGGACTTTCTCATGGCTAACCTTTTTCCCTAAAACCATGCTGTAGGTCATACAGAATACCATGGTTGGTGAAGTGCTTAACAATTGATGAGGAAACAATGTGTTCAAGAACTCTGCATAGGACACATGTTAATGAAATTGGTCTATAATTTACTGGTTTTGACCTATCACCTTTTTTAACAAGAGCACCGCCTTGCGGGTGCTGACGCTCATCTGATTTTTTTTTGTGTAATAGAAATATTGTCCTACCCATGATTTTCTAAGTCTAAAAAGGGGCATCATTCTTGCAAAAAGCAGGATAGAGTTATGTTTCTTGATGTTCAGTGTCCACATATGATGGTGAAAAACTGTTGCAAATTTTAAAGCAATAGGTTTGATAGTTTATGAGAAAAGTGGACTTAAACATAATACTCAAGCAAGAAAATGATTTTCTAAGTCCAAAAGGGGCAATAATTATTGCAAAAAGCAGGATGGAGTTATGTTGCTTGCTGTACAGGGTCAGCTTATGATGGTGAACAAGTGTTGCAAGTTTCAAAGCAATAGCTTTGATAGTTTAAGAGAAAAAGTTGACCTAAACATAAAACTTAACCAAGAAATCTGATATTTTCTAAGTCCAAAAGGGGCCATAAATCTTGCAAAAAGCAGGAGGGAGTTATGTTTCTTGCTGTACAGGGTCAACTTATGATGGTGAACAAGTGTTGCAAGTTTTAAAGCAATAGCTTTGACAGTTTAGGAGAAAAGCTGACCTAAACATAAAACTTAACCAAGAAAACTGATTTTCTAAGTCCAAAAGGGGCAATAATTCTTGCAAAAAGCAAGATGGAATTATGTTTCTTGATGTACAGGGTCTGCTTATGATGGTGAACAAGTATTCCAAGTTTCAAAGCAATAGCTTTGATAGTTTAGGAGAAAAGTTGACCTAAACATAAAACTTAACCAAGAAATCTGATATTTTCTAAGTACAAAAGGGGCCATAAATCTTGCAAAAATCAAGATGGAGTTATGTTTCTTGCTATACAGGGTCAGCTTATGATGGTGAACAAGTATTCCAAGTTTCAAAGCAATAGCTTTGATAGTTTAGGAGAAAAGCTGACCTAAACATAAAACTTAACCAGGCAACGCCGACGCCGACGCCGACGCCGACAACCGCTCAAGTGATGACAATAACTCATCATTTTTTTTCAAAAAATCAGATGAGCTAAAAATGGGGGCAACATATGCGGATTTCCACTGGGATGGAAGTGAACCTTCCTCCAGGGATTTCTGGAATATGACCTCAAGGATGGGAGATAGTTCTACAGAGAGTGTTTTAAGTATTATAGGCTTGGTTTTGTCTGGACCACTGGCCTTATGGGGGTTCAGGTTGCTGAGAAGTTTCTCAATACCATTTGTACCTATCCTAATATCTGGCATAGTAGGGACTGAATTACCAGTGATCAACAGACGCTTACAACGAGATCTCATTCAGTAGTCACAGGATGTTGGGAAGATTTGTTCTATATGCCTTTCAAGTTGCCGATCTATTTATTTTTATAGCTCTTCGCTTTAGTAAATAAGGCATGGAGTGTGCTCATGACTTTTGTAATTATCAGAATAACAAGTAATACATTTACAAAAATCGTGATAACAACTAATCATCAATTTTACCAGCAATTACTTTATACACTTGCTTTACAGAACATAATACGTACATGTTACTAATTGTATATTAAGTAACGGATCTCTAACCAAATTATAACACATTAAAATTGGGGAAGAACTGACTGGGGCGAAATTACGCCTTCATCCTGCATAAACAGATAAATATTAACGAACTACAGCAAAGTCTAGAGCATTTACAGATTAAATCAGCATGTCTGTTGTACAATAAAATTATGACTGAAAAGTTGGAATGAGATATTAACCTCTTTTTGTTCGTGGAAAAATGTAGCAAAGGACGTAAATGAAACAAAGGGAGGTAACTTTTTAAAGACGAATCGAACTTGCTATCTCGGACTGGGTTTTTTTTTTAAATTCAATAAAATCTTATCGATCAAAATCGCTACAGAAAAGACTCTTGTAGGTTAGCTGTAACCTTAAAACAACGTCTAAGGATCAGTCTGTGCTGTAAACAAAACTGGCATCGTAGGTTTGTCGGTGACCCAGTTTTCGCGCATTAATATGTCACTGCAGTCAGAAATACACATCAGAAATGTAGGTAATAAAACTTGGAAAATACGTTAAGAATTTCTTGTTTTGACGTTCGACAGCTGAAAATACAGTCGTGCCAGAATAATTATAATTTGATGGTTGACCTATTCTATGGCATGGAACTACTTTCCGCACTATTTTGTCGGCCACTTTTTGCGTTTTTTCATAAACATTTCTTTCGTTTTACAATTGATTTGTACAAAATTTCTACCGTATGTGCTTTAATACAAGCAACATTGATTGTTATCATTAACGGCCGTTTACAGTATGGTAAACAATATAGTCCTAAATATAAGACCTGACATAACTCATATCACATTATAAGTTCATTTTAATTGATATTTTACATTTTTTATTTTCCATGTTATGTCGAAAAAGGCTTTGATAGTAAAAATGTCAGAATATTGAATGTTGAACGTCAAATGACAACTTTTTCACGTCTAATTATTTGGACTAAGTTAAGATTATCCGGGTACATAGTGTGAACTTGTTTTTTGCCGACTTTGTTGCTAACGCAAGTGCTTGTGATGACACAGATGTGTTCTCAAGCATCTGGCTCGGAAAAAAGCTTTAAAGTGGGTGGCCGAATATTTACGACCTGGCTGAATTTAAAACTCGAACCAGTAGACTGTATCGTTGGTAAATCCCTGTCTATTTTGGTTCTTATTTTGATTTACAGTCAACTCGTCCCCTAGTCAACTCGTCCCCCAGTCAACTCGTCCTCGATTTGGTCATTTCGTCCCCCTCGGCGATTTCAAATTGGTCATTTCGTCCCCCCTTTTTCGGCCCCCTTTTTAAAACGTATTTTGAAAAAAAATAATAATCAAAGTATGATAATAATCTGTTTTTTTTCTCTTTCAAATAAGTATATCTATGCTTCAAGTTTGTTTTAAGAGCTTTTTGCTTTAAAAGTGATCGATTTAACAAGGAGGATTTTCAGGTTTTTTTTCTGTTTTGTTTTTGTAAGTCTGCTATGTTGGACAACATGATAGCTGTTTAAAAGTCCGTATTTGTTGCTGCTTATTTTCAAACTCTTGAATAATATTAAACTTTTTATGAAACGTTTTTTTTTTATCAGTTCAGTTTCAGTTTATTGGCAAATCGGCAAATACATTTGCCTTTGGCCATCTAACAAATATCAAAGTGAATATGGCCAAGACATATATAACATATATAACACAATCATAAATCATAAATGCGACAACTCAAAATATATACAAATACATATTAAGAAACAGTCAAATCTCTTAGGGTATCAGAACGCTTAACAAAAGCTTCTTTCAGATATTTAGAAACTCTCAACAAAAGACCTTTCTTATGTGTAGACATTAAATTTACAAATTTTTGCATATTTGGCCAGGACACTGGCCCAAGATACATACGGCGCAAGTCAGAATACAATGTACAGCACATGAGAAAATGATACTCTGATTCGATATTATTTTGATTGCAACATTTACATAATCGATTTTCTCTACTGATATTATTATATCTACCAGATTCAATTTCAAGTGTATGAGAAGTTAACCTAAAGCATGTAAATTGTTTACGTAATGTATCATGTTTTAAAACATCTAGATAAGTTTCGTAACAAAATTCAGTTTTGTATTTCACATAATAGTCCAGTTTTGGCTTACTACTTACAGATACATGCCAGTTTTGTATGTACTGATCTCGTAGACGTCTTTTTAGACTACTGAAGTAATTAATATTTCCATCAAAATCAGTTAAAAGGTATGAATATCCTAAATTTTCTAACAAAGAGTTCATACAATATCCCCAACTTTTTCTATCCGTGTTGTTACATTGTTCAATGTACATAGTGTTAATAGTTGTACCAGCATTCTTTTTTACTTTTAACCAGAATTTAATTGCTCTTTCCTTAGCTAAAACCGACAGTGGAAATCTACCAAGTTCACCGTAAATTGCTTCGTTTGGTGTTTGTTTTCGTACTCCTAATATTTGCTTACAGAATCTAATATGTAATTTATCTACTTCCTTATAATTGTATGCCCCCCAAACTTCTGCTCCGTATAATATAATTGGTACAACCATGCAGTCAAATAGGTACAATTTTGTTTTAATATCTAATGGAACTCTATCGAACAACGCCAAAAGATTATGATACGCTTTTAAAGCTTGGTCTGACAATGCTGTTACGGTACTAGCCATGTTACCAGTATATGTAAATTTTAATCTCAAATATGTAAAGCTATCAACTTGTTCAATTTTTTCACCGTTTATACATATATCAATATTGTTTACCTGCTTTCGTTTCTCGAATACACAAAGTTTAGTCTTACTGATATTTATTTTAAGTCCCCATTTAACAGAATATTGATACAAATTATCTAACTGTTCTTGTAAACTAGAAGGATCCGTAGTAAATAGAACAATATCATCAGCATAAAGGATTACATACATAGAAAGTAGCCGGAGGTCATTCTCATTTAATGTGTCAAAATTAATGTGTTTTACAATATCATTGATGAAAAGGATAAATAACAAGGGAGATAACGGTTCTCCCTGTTTTACACCAAGAGTTACGTCAAAAATTGTGACATAGACATATCTGCACCTATTTTTACACAAGATTTAACATTTCTATAAATCGCTTTAATCATAGTTATCATTTTACAGCTAATTCCAGATCTTACTAATTTCCACCCATAATGCGTCTCTAATCACAGTATCAAAGCTTTTTCGTAGTCAATAAATATACACCATAATTTAGACTTATTAGCTAATACTTTTTGAATAGTAGAATGTAGTAAGAAGATGGCATCAGATGTAGAACAACCATCCCGGAAACCAAACTGAGCGTCGCTAAATACATTTTCTGATTCACACCATTTATTTATCCTATTTCTTAACATTAATGAAAATATTTTCGACATAACATTAACTAGAGTAATTCCTCTATAATTAGCAGGATTATGCGTATCTCCTTTTTGTAAATGGGAACAATGGCACCTTTAGTCCATGCCTCCGGATATATACCTGTATCGTATATTTTATTAAAAATTGTACATAAGTAAGGACTTATAAATTGCTTTGCATCAATAAAAAAATCTGCCACATTGTTATCTAAATCACAGCTTTTTGTGTTTCTTTAAAGAAAAAATAGTTTTACAAATTTCATCAACTGTAAAAGGCAGATCCAACTGGTCGATATATAATGTTTCATCCCGAGACTCAGTGAACGTATCTGCAACAAACTGATTATCTGCAGATGTAGACATGTTAGCAAAATGATTCTTAAAATCTTCAATGTCGACATCAGTATTTACATTCTTTCTTTTACTTTTGAATTTTTGATATAACTCCAAATTTTCTTGGCGAATGTCGACCCATATTAGATAATTTACATTTTTCTTTATCAAAATAAGCACTTCTAGCTTTACGCTTTGTTTTGGCAAAAACATTCCGGCTAGATAAAAAGGACAGTTTATTATTTTCAGATGGATTTAATTTGAAATTAGTCTTATTTCGTAGGAAGTTGTTTTTTGCAGTACGACAATCTTCATTAAACCATGCACATTTCCTTTGGGTAGATTTATCAGTTGCGGAGAAAGTTTTGCCAAAACAGCGAAAAGAAATACTATGTATAGCATTTATAATAAATGATTTCCTCACTCCAATCAACTACTAACACATTTAATTCTACTTGGGGGAAATTTTCACACATTTCATCCGGTCAATCAACAACTTCTCATGCAATTAAATACTATTAACACCTTCCAATCAGCCCAATCAACGCCTTTTAATGTGATTAATAACCTTTAACACCTTTCGCATGCAGGTATATGCTCATTCTACTTTTTTAGAAACCACTGTTTCCCTACTTTTGAAGTTTTTCTTTTTTACTTTAATGACAAAAATTAATATAAGCATGTGACAGATATTTTATTTATTCTTTATTGTATTTCTAAATAAAACTTTCTTTTATTATGACCAGGGGTAACGATTTATTGCTCTCTCTTTTCTTACTATGATTTTTAAAAAGTTAATTAGATTTCCTATTATATTATATTTTTAATACTAAGAGCATTGTATTTATTTTTTATATTTTATTTCAGTTAATTGTCTTATATTTTCAGTATATTTCTTTTATCATTTTATCAAACCTAATTATTTAAAGTTAACTATTTCCAATATAACTCCTTCAAAACTCACAATGATTTTAAATACAAGTTTTCAAAGTCAAAAATATCATAAAAATGCAAAAATGCTTAAAATATTAAGGGGGACAAAATGACCAAACGGGGGACGAGCTGACCAAATTTTATAATGAGGGGGCGAAATGACCAATTTTGGGGGACGAAATGACCAAATCGGGGACGAGTTGACCAAATTTTATGATGAGGGGGACGAAATGACCAATTTTGGGGGACGAAATGACCAAATCGGGGACGAGTTGACTGGGGGACGAGTTGACTTGGGGACGAGTTGACTTGATACCCTTATTTTTAATCGATGATTGAATGCCGTAGTTAAGTGAAAAGGTAGAATTTTTCTGACTTTCGTTGTTTTATTTTATTGTTCCTTCTCTTGAGAAGGAATATCTTAATCCGGTAAGTCACACTTGACTGAGCTACTGATATCGAAAGCTGTTGTAATTACAAGCTGGCCAATTAAACTCCGTGACCTTAGAAATAACCTCTGACGTTAAATTATTCTTTCCTAATTGAGGCGACTCTCTGAATTAACGCATTCCATGGATTACATAATTTACTAAACCTGAGGATGATTGATTGATTCTTTTTTTTCCTCCATTCTTGAAGAACATAGCATATGTACATTCAGTTAACCAGATAGACATTATCAGCAAATTTAAATGTAAACAACTAAATATTATCGTTACATTCAAATGCATGGAGATAATATGTGAAAACAAACCCCATTGCGACCCTCTTATTATGCGCAACAAATTCACGGATCGAATCGTAATGGATTGACCGGGTCAATGTTTTATTGCCGTATTTACTCTACTGAAAGTGGTAACATATTTAATTTGTTGTTGGATTTAACAATTTATGTTAAATAACTTGCGCAAATACTTACCTGACATTTTTTTGGCAGTATAAAACAGACATTGCAACCAAAATTTTACAAGATGATCGTTTTATATTTATTTATACGACTATACCCCCAGCAGAGCTATTGTAAAAGTTAGATATGTCCTAAAAACACAAAACTTTCCATATAGTGTGTTAAAACATAATAATAAAATAATAATATAATGTTTTAATGAAATAAAACATAATAAAAATAATAAATTTATAGAATAATGATATAATGTTATAATGGTAAAAACAAAAAATCTGCACATACAAAGTGTATCCCTATGTATCCTATGTAACCAGGATACAAAAAATGAAGGGTGTGGAAAGTGTTGTGTTTTTGGGCCATATATGGTAAAAGTGTCTTCTTACGGCTGTAAGCGGACACTTTATAAATAGAAGTGTCCTGTATTAACGCACTCTATCAATTAACTACCTGCACGTGAAAATCATGAACTAAGTCATAAACTGTGCCTGATGTAAGAATGTCCCTTTTCAAGATGAATTAATTTTTGACTATCTTCTGTTGAAGGTATCAATAATTTAAAATTGCAATGCAAATAAAGCTTTTTAAACAACATAAGAAAGAATTATTAATTTCAACTTATGAACAAAACGGCAATACTTGACAAATTGAAAATTAAATGAGCTGCGCCATGTAAAAACTACGGTGTTCTTAGTGACTGCTCTCTATGAAGGTGAAGATACGATTGTACGATGACGAAGCGCGATAGTACGATGACGATAAAACGACAGTCCGAAGGTGGAGCGCGACAGTATGATGGTGACAGTCCATCGTACTGTCCGCTCTGCCGTCGCTAGGGCTGTCATTGATTGGGTCTTAGGCATATCGACGATACCGATATATCAGAAGACAAATATCGACGATATATCGATTATTAAGTTAGATTAACGACCCGTTTGTTCATATGCATACTATATACCTTCCTGTAAATGCTATGTTTAGTTTTACTGCCTACTTTTCATATTTCTGTTTGATTGTGTTGTATTTATATTTATGAGGCAGAGACAAAATGGTATTTTATAGTGTAAATTTTTAGAGATATTTATCTGTATAGGTCTATAGATACAGTTTCAGTTTTAGTTTGTAGATTCATTATTTATTTAGAATTTTTACTGATTGCTTTTTTCCCATTCATCGTACGGGAATATAAAAGATGATTTACTTACTTATTATATAATAACAATTCATTTTTAGCTTTTGTCTATTTTTACAGGATATATAATTTTAGGGACCCCATTGGAAATAAGTGATTAAGTTTACTTTAATGGGCCATCCCAGGCTATAAGATCAAATTTGCATATGATTAGTTATTAATATCATATTCTTAGAATAATTGTCTTTTATATTAAATACGTATATGTTTATGTGATGTATGATATTTTTAATATGATATTATATTCTTATGATCTTATAACCTGAATAAAATTGAATTGAATTGAATTGAATGAAATAAATAAATAAATAGATAAATAAAAATTAATAACATCTTTCATTTTTTTTTTGCCTTCACTCCTTTTTTGCATTCATCCAAATTTACAACTTTGTGAAATGAAGTTGTTTTTTAGGGTCTGAGTGTTTATTTGGATAGTTTTTCTTTCTGTAAAATATCGATTTTTGAAAATGGGAATCGATGATCAATCGACAAAAAATATCGTTGATACACCGATATCGTTTCTATCGATGACAGCTCTAGCCGTCGCATCTTCGTTCTTCACCATCGTACTGTTGCCATCCTTTCAATCATGCGCAGAATTTATTTGTACGACTTATTACCGCCCGAGTGTATAAATAGTGTTAAAACACGGTTTGCTTTATATTATTTGGATTCTACTATGCCCTTTATCTAAAACAATAGATAAGATGTAGTAGCGCTCTTTTTTGGCCGCAACAAAAACTTTGACGTCATCGCATGTTAACGTGATGTCATTCTAGCGTAAACTTGTTTTAACAAAGACAAGCACATTAGAATTACTAATAATCTTGTGTAACGTAAATTTATAAGAACATGACCGAACTTTATTGAAGGAACACAAATTACCAAAATATTAGCGATAACAAACGACTGTTTTCTAGACCTAATCAAATATATTATTTATATTAGGCCCTAAATATTTTTAATTTCTCACGAGAAAAGTAAACAATTTTTTATTTGTTTATAAATAACACTCTGTCTGGTGATAGTAGTCTGAGTATTGTGTTCAAGTTAAGTACGCAATGATTTAGCAAGGTTATCAATATAAACACGGAGCAGGCATTCATCTATACCTTAAAGAGCATTATCAGTTGAGCTTAGTAACCATTCTTTTTGTGAGCCTACATAGCTCACTTTACCTCTTGTGGTCTTTTTCCGTTTAACAGGCTGTTTTTAAAACATTAATTAAAAGTGAGTGTATTGCTAACAGATATTATAGACCCCTGATTAAAATCACAACAAACCTCTATTAAACAGGCTGGTAACATTGCCCTTACAGAAGAAAAAGGCCTGCTGCGTACTCTTGCTGTGTACATACAGCGTATATGATGCGTACATGATGTGTACTGAAATCAAGGGCTTTAAATAGTACGCAGGATATACACCGCACATACACCGATAGTACGTTTGTAGTACACTTTTGACATGCAAATGAGCTCTGCCGCGTACTACTTGCTGCGTACATGCTGTGGACTACATAGTACACAGGATGTACGCTGGAGGAATTTAGTATGCGGGAAATAGTACGCAGCATGTACGCGGCACATACACTTTTCACATGCAAATGAGCCTGTGGTGTACTACCCCTGCGGCGTACATGCTGTGTACTCCTGCGGCGTACATGCTGTGTACTCCTGCGGCGTACATTCTGTGTACTCCTGGCCCGAGTCCTGCGGCGTACATGCTGTGTACTCCTGCTGCATACATGCTGTGTACTCTTGTGGCGAACTGCTGTGATAATGTAAATTCCTTACCCCACCAACTTTCTTATGCAAATGCTGATCATTTGGACAGAAAAAAACAGAAAAAAGATAAGTGACATGCATCAATAAGTATTTACCCTTACCAAAATAATGTAGATTGATGTTATCAAATAAATTAGTATGCTTTTCTTCATCCACTTTTCAATGAAATAAATCAATTTTTGTAGCATGTAATTTGGTAAACATCTGAAGAAAATGGCGTAACTGCATCAAGGGGAAACAACTTTAATGCAACTAAATATAAGTGTTATAAATTTCGAAGTATCTGCCGTGTACATGCAGTGTACTATTTTCTTGTACAAGTCCCTCCTGCGTACATGCAGTGTACTCCTTAAATTTTCAGAGTCTGTGCTGCGTACTTGAAGTGTACTAGTGACCTCCTGCGTACATGCTGTGTACTCGTCGAAATAGTACGCGGCATGTACGCGGCATGCGGTGTATGTAAAATGTACTCCTCTGGCGTACTACTGTGTTCGCGGCATATACACAGCAAGTACGCAGCATGTACGCCACAGAGGCTTGCTTCTGTAAGGGTTCGCTTGTGACTGCAATAAAGCTCAGAGGGGCATCTGGAATCTTCTTACACCATGAACTAGAAATTAACCATGAACATGTGTGACGTTAAACCCAACAAAAACCGTTCAGTGTGTTGATCTGACATGGAATGTATATGTTCCATCACAGCGCGTTCCGCTGCATATGCTACGTGATGATGAGGAAGTCACACGACACTGTAGAAGGGCGGAGACGCCAAAGAAACAAATTCCGGCAACCTGTTGCATTTATCAATTAAACGCCCAATAGATATTGTTTACAAACATCACTTCATTGTGTTATTTGAACAATTATGTGCGTGAATATTACTATGTAGATGCGAATAATGCAGTTCGAAAAGTAAACAAATCTGAAACAACTCATGATTGCGGTAAGGGGAAGTAATCGCTGTGGGGAGTTTGGTCCCTTCGTAGAGTTAGGGAATAGTACGTAGTTTCGTGTTTGGCCCGGGTATGTTTTCTAGATAAAACAAATAGATGTATTTTATAGTCGTTTATATTCAGTTGGTTATTTATGATGCTTTCTAAACTAAAAGATTTTCGCGAATGAGTAATTGTTACATAAAATAAATAAATGAATTGAATCTTCTAGCTCCTTGGAGACGGTTGAGTCTAAAACTTACCTAAGGTATCGGAAGTCAGTCAAAAATGGAAACGGTCATGCATCTGTCTAGATAGTCTGTTACACTGATCTGTCTTATCGAATTTAACGCGTGGAAGAGTCTACTGTCTAGATTTAGCTAAAAATTAATAAAAACTTGTTTTGAGACACTTACGCTGCCACTGTCACATGCTATAAAATATACAATATGTTTCATCTGTTAGAATATACAACGGATTTGTATACAAACACGATCTCTCCTATTCCATTGTTTGAGTCCTATCTATCAGGTAGAAGTCAGGTCGTAAGTCTAGGAAAGTCAATGTCAAATGCTTATCCGATTACCTGTGGTGTGCCTCAAATAGTCTTAAATATAAATTTGTTTTTATAACTATGTAAAGAAATTGTTTTTTATATGCTGTGATATTATATTTATTGCCTTGTGTTGTGTTTTATGCTATTGATCTTAAATGTCAATAAATAAATAAATAAAAATATGTTTAGGTCCTTACGCAAGAGGTCTCACTAGGTGTGCAAATAAGCCTTTTTTGCCACATAATTTTGCGTCCTGAAACCAATATTTTACTTGAAACGGCCGTAACAAAGCTGACTGACTTTTTGTCTCCTTCAGTTTAGTAGTACAAAAGAATTCAGTATCATGAATCAAGCTTATTCAAACTGTTTCATATTTCTTGTGTGTTGCCCCCATAAATATTAAAGAGTTTACCAGTGTGTGTCGTCCCATACAAAACATAGAATTTTTCATTTTCTTTTGTGCGTGTTGCCCCCATAAAATAATATAGGGTTTTCCAGTGTGTGTTGTCAATATCATGAATCTGATATCTATTTCAGGGCAAGCAACCAGTATCCCTTCCCTAAGCAAGCTCCACACACCAGCTGTAAATCAACAAATCACAACACTACCTCCAGCATGCCTCCTCCAACATGCAGGGGATCAACAAATCACAGAACAGCAGGGCAGAGGACAACAAGTGTATATGCGTCATATAAAATTACAGGACAAACTACGCAGAGCGTGAAAAGATCCAGCCGTAAGTGCTGATGGGTTTTCATGGTACACGCGTGCGCTTTTTTTCAAACATTTTTTATTTTTCTTGTGTGTTACCCCATAAAACACTAAAGAGTGTTTCAGTGTGTGTTACCCCATAAAAGAACTTAAAATTTTTCTTTATTTTGTGTGTGCTGCCCCATACAAAACATAAAGTTTTTCATTTTTAGCTCATCTGATTTTTTGAAAAAAAATGATGAGTTATTGTCATCACTTGAGCGGTTGTCGGCGTCGGTGTCGGCGTCTGCGTCGGCGTTGCCTAGTTAAGTTTTATGTTTAGGTCAGCTTTTCTCCTAAACTATCAAAGCTATTGCTTTGAAACTTGGAATACTTGTTCACCATCATAAGCTGACCCTGTATAGCAAGAAACATAACTCCATCTTGCTTTTTGCAAGATTTATGGCCCCTTTTGTACTTAGAAAATATCAGATTTCTTGGTTAAGTTTTATGTTTAGGTCAACTTTTCTCCCAAACTGTCAAAGCTATTGCTTTGAAACTTGGAATACTTGTTCACCATCATAAGCTGACCCTGTACAGCAAGAAACATAACTCCATCTTGCTTTTTGCAAGATTTATTGCCCCTTTTGGACTTAGAAAATCAGTTTTCTTGGTTAAGTTATATGTTTAGGTCAGCTTTTATCCTAAACTATCAAAGCTATTGCTTTAAAACTTGCAACACTTGTTCACTATCATAAGTTGACCCTGTACAGCAAGAAACATAACTCCATCCTGCTTTTTGCAAGATTTATGGCCCCTTTTGGACTTAGAAAATATCAGATTTCTTGGTTAAGTTTTATGTTTAGGTCAACTTTTTCTCTTAAACTATCAAAGCTATTGCTTTGAAACTTGCAACACTTGTTCACCATCATAAGCTGACCCTGTACAGCAAGCAGCGTAACTCCATCCTGATTTTTGCAATAATTATTGCCCCTTTTGGACTTAGAAAATCATTTTCTTGGTTGAGTATTATGTTTAAGTCAACTTTTCTCATAAACATCAAAGCTATTGCTTTAAAACTTGCAAACAGTTTTTCACCATCATAAGTGGACCTGTAAAATCAAGAAACATAACTCTATCCTGCATTTTGCAAGAATGATGGCCCTTTTTAGACTTAGAAAATCATGGGTAGGACAATATTTCTATTACACAAAAAAAATCAGATGAGCGTCAGCACCCGCAAGGCGGTGCTCTTGTTTTGTGTGTTGCCGAATACAAACATAAAGTTTTTCACGTTACACGCATGCGCTTTTTGAAACTTATTATTCATTCTTCGTGTGTGTTGCCCCATAAAACACTAAAGAGTTTTTCAGTGTGTGTTGCCCCATAAAAAACTTAAAGTTTTTCTTTATTTTGTGTGAGTTGCCCCATACAAAACATAAAGTTTTTCATTTTTAGCTCATCTGATTTTTTGAAAAAAAATGATGAGTTATTGTCATCACTTGAGCGGTTGTCGGCGTCGGCGTCGGCGTCGGCGTCGGCGTCTGCGTCGGCGTTGCCTGGTTAAGTTTTATGTTTAGGTCAGCTTTTCTCCTAAACTATCAAAGCTATTGCTTTGAAACTTGGAATACTTGTTCACCATCATAAGCTGACCCTGTATAGCAAGAAACATAACTCCATCTTGCTTTTTGCAAGATTTATGGCCCCTTTTGTACTTAGAAAATATCAGATTTCTTGGTTAAGTTTTATGTTTAGGTCAACTTTTCTCCTAAACTATCAAAGCTTTTGCTTTGAAACTTGGAATACTTGTTCACCATCATAAGCTGACCCTGTACAGCAAGCAACATAACTCCATCTTGCTTTTTGCAAGAATTATTGCCCCTTTTGGACTTAGAAAATCAGTTTTTCTTGGTTAAGTTTTATGTTTAGGTCAGCTTTTATCCTAAACTATCAAAGCTATTCCTTTAAAAACTTGCAACACTTTGTTCACCATCATAAGCTGACCCTGTACAGCAAGAAACATAACTTCATCCTGCTTTTTGCAAGATTTATGGCCCCTTTTAGACTTAGAAAATATCAGATTTCTTGGTTAAGTTTTATGTTTAGGTCAACTTTTTTCTCTTAAACTATCAAAGCTATTGCTTTAAAACTTGCAACTCTTGTTCACCATCATAAGCTGACCCTGTACAGCAAGCAACATAACTCCATCCTGCTTTTTGCAATAATTATTGCCCCTTTTGAACTTAGAAAAATCATTTTCTTGGTTGAATATTATGTTTAAGTCAACTTTTCTCATAAACTATCAAAGCTATTGCTTTAAAACTTGCAACAGTTTTTCACCATCATAAGTGGACACTGTACATCAAGAAACATAACTCTATCCTGCTTTTTGCAAGAGTGATGGCCCTTTTTAGACTTAGAAAATCATGGGTAGGACAATATTTCTATTATAAAAAAAAAATCAGATGAGCGTCAGCACCCGCAAGGCGGTGCTCTTGTTTTGTGTGTTGCCGAATAAAAACATAAAGTTTTTCACGTTACAAGCGTGCCCTTCTTGAAACTTATTCATTTTTCTTGTGTGTTGCCCCAATACAATACTAATATAAATTATTTCCTTAAAATAATTTCATTTATTCCTCGAGACTTAAAATGTTTGTTAGTTGCTAAGGATTCGGGATTAATCGGCCTTTATTATTCAGTTGAACTGGTTCTCGTTTTATTAATACAGTACTGATGTGCATGTTCAGCGAGCCGAGAACACAGCCAGTTGTTCGATATAAAAGCAAAAAGCCCGTGCAGATTTCTCACATTGCGTCTGAAAGGGCGAATAGACCGTTATTATACACTGACAGAATCTACAGTTCTTCTACATGTCGTTCATAAAGATAAACTTAAAGTAGTCTTAAATTGAGATGCCGCATGAACGTGTTAGACCTAAACGACAAGGCCGGGAAAGGAAGGACGAAGGTCACAGGCAAAATGTAAGAGCAAAATCGTCAACAACAGGAATATCACCATAGGACGAGAGGAGAGAAACAAAAGGCCGGCCAGGAACGAGGTGCGGAATCAGATACCTCCACATGACCTTGGAGCACGAGGGACCGGTAATTGTGCAAACGATATCGAGAAGGAAGAAACAGACAGTTACAAGATAATGCTGGTGGGTGTATTAATAATATTATTGATTTTTAAGTATTTTTACATGGTTCGTGTATTTCACAAGACTATGTCATGGTTAGAGGTAAAATTTCAAGGAGGGTGTGGCGGTGTAAGTGTATAGGTCACTTACAGGCTCGTCTGTATGGTCACATGTGATGTCTAATATTAACAAAAAAAATACGGGAAAACAGGACACTCTTAGTATGGAAAAGGGGCTTGTGTTGCTGCAATGCTATGGAGGTTTACTAGGACATGCTGTGGAACAACCAGAATGTCCAGTTCAGTAACAGTTGAGGCTACCTTGCTGCAATTTACACATCATGCATTTATAAAATAGTAAACAATCTTGTTCTGCCTAGTAAACAGCCTTAAATAACTTCCATTTAAATTCAAACAAGCCAAATTGTCTAGACACTTGCAAAATAACAGTGACGATCGGCCATTTTGTTTCAAAACGAAAGTAGAAAACCTGTTCCGTTGTTGGCGTCTTAGAATTAAAATGTAAGTTATTTAAGGTTGTATATACTAGGTAGAATAGGATTGTTTACTGTTTTCTAAATGTCCGATGTGTAAATGGCAGCAGGGTAGCTTGCATTGGTACTGAACTGGACATTTCGGTTGTTCCACAGCGTGCCCTAGTAAACCTCCATAGCGTTACGGCAAGTCAACACAAGCACCTTTTCCATGTAAGAGTACTATATAGGGAAATTTTTTTTTTTTTTTTTTTTTCCGTTTTAGGCTTAAACATGTTAAAACAGTGTTTTTAATTTTTAATTTTTTTTTGGAGGGGGCGGCACCCATATGGGCACCAAGACTGGATGGGCACCTGTGGCCCCCATCTGGAACGGTATAGAGCAGGTGACACAGTTATCAACAGGTTAATCTAAATATAATTACACAAATTACATTCTTTATTTACTTGTTGTAATATCTACCCTATTTTGTAAAGCGGTTTTTGATTGGTCCTTTCAAAAAGTATTTCCCGGTTACTGTGATATGTTCATGTTATGACGATCAAAAAATCGATCTCCTTTGTTGACATAGTTATCGACATCTGGATATAGTTATATGACCATTTGATTTTCTGGAAATTTTATGCAGTGTTTTATAAATCAACTTATTCACATAAAACTATTTACTTAATAAAAAAATGTAATAAAAAAATGTGCAGACGACATGCTAGCTAGCCTTTTTTTCAAATCAAATGGTTACGACTACAACATATACAAACTATAATTGGCCACTAACTGTTTAATTGATTCAATTAATGACACTGAAATAAATGTAATCGGATCGCCGAGAGTATTAAACAGAAATAATATTAGTGTAGAGTCTAAATGGTATTTTTCCATAAGTGAATTAGGTCAATGGCAGCCCTCATTTTTGAGGGAGAATATTTCAACCTCTTGTTATGTTGAGATGACATCTAAAATCACGGAAAATATGGTTTGTTGGCATTTAAATGCTATAGATTACCCATTTTCCTATACTCAATTTAAATAAGAAAAGAGGTTTGACGACTCAAATATTCACTTTGTAACATTTTTAAATATTATAAGGGACCATGTCGATAACTGTAGACATCACTGAAATTCAGAGATAGTTATCGACACCCCCCAGTATGACACCTGCAATGGATGCATGTAAAATTTAGTGGTCAGGGCTTTTCATCCTTATATAACAGAGGCCGATATTCGGCCACTTCGCAATTGAAAATAAGGTCATTTTTTTTTTTTTGCAATTATATTTCACAAATGGTTAGCTCTAAAGGCAGTACACATGTTATTGGTGGCTGTAAAGTATCATATACCTACATTTTGTATGTTAAACCTAACCCTAACCTCTAATCAGTATATTGTACGCTCAGCGTACTGCCTATAGTCAACTTCGATACTGCATTTATAAGTAACATTCACAAATAGGAAGCAATGAGCTAATTTATGATTAGAAAACCACCAAATTGTGTCCTCTGTTACATACCTCTTTTGCAGAAGGAAAAAAGGCCCCATTTCAATAAAATGCTGTTTTCCCAAAATGAGCAATTATCGCGTATGGATTTCCCAGTTTGAAAGGCCAGGGCCTCTTTCCAGTTTCCTGATGAAAAGCCCTGGTGGTATGCAATCTACAAATATACGTCATAAGGTCAAATTAATATAAATAACATGCCAAAACTACAGCAAAAATTACAAGTAGCAAGATTTAGGACACCGGTGCTCTTACTGTATGACGTAAGCGCTTCTATTTTTAGAACAATAACAAACAGTGCCTGACGAAATTGTCTCTGGTCAGTCAAAAATATGGCGCACAGCTTTCAAAAACAACGAAACAAACACAAAAAATATATTTCCGGTACATTGTGATATTATAGGGTTTCCATGACGTTATTTCACTTAAAAATCAATAAAGGTCTACAGAACTGTCGATAACTGTAGACTGTCAATAATACATACACCTGCTCTATGTACAGATTATGTGTAAATCTATAATCAATAAATTTACAGTCTATAGATTTACAGACTAAGAGTTTGAAAACTGGCGAAATTATATTTGGACGCAAAATGGCATAACGAAATTTGAAATCACTCCCATCATATCATATACAAGGTTGATAACTCTGGAACCAATTTTTCATGAATTATGCCCCCATTTTACTTAGAATTTTAGGTTATTTTCAATGCATTTTCACATATCTCTGTTATTACAGAAGTGATTTGAAACTTTTGAGTAATTGTTCTTCATCATCCCCAACATTATCACACAGGCCATAGCTTTCGCAGAAGCGATGGTTCCAACGCCGCGGCGGTGGAGGATTCGTCGCAGAAGCGGTAGAGAAATATGGCCGACTCACTACATTTATGCTGTCATCGGTACGTTTTCTAATGACCTTTTCACGTTTGACTGAAAACAACCAGTGAGACAGGAGCCCACATACATGTAGTCTTCCAACCAGAAACACTTGTTCAGTGCAATTCTGTGTCATTAATGTGAACACTTCTGTACAGTTTGATGAGGGACTGCCGTTTTTGTAGAATTTCTATCAGAAATGGTAAAATCTTGTACAAAACGACCCCTGATCACGTTTGCATCAAAATATAAGTCTGACACTGTCAAGCAAAAACTTTTTCTCCTTAATCAGTATTTTTTCATTGCAAGCATACAAAATGATCGACCAAAAATCATTCCAACGCAGTGTGCGGTGGGTACAGTTGCAACGCATTACGGTGGATCTTGTTTCTATAATGTTCGCTATGGACTTTAAATTGTAGTAAACAGCATTTTCCTGGGATTTTGATTGGGGTAGGTCCATGAAATCACTTTGACATCAGACTGCAACAGAAACTTAATGTTTAGGCGTAAAAAAAATGTTTGTTTCCGGTATCCCGACCTACCCTAAATTTTTGGCCCGACCCTAAATGTTTTTATTGCCTTAGAGAATATTTTTTTTCAAGTTTTTAACAAAAAATTGCAAAACTGCACTTTTTATGCTTTAAACATGGTCAGTGATGTTAGAAATCAACTTAGTGATGTTTCAAAGGCATAATCCCCTGATTTGTATTCATTTTTTGAGACAAAAATAATTTCCGAAAAGTCTCCCTTAATAAAAAAAAATTCCAAAAAAATTTTTTTTCGACCTACCTACCCTAATTTTTTTGAGCATGTTACCGGAAACAAAGAATTTTTTTTTAGGCCTTAGTAATAATATACTATTGATTTGCACTTCCGTTCTGTTGAATGCACACACGAAAAGCTTTCTTTTAAACCAAAATTATTTTACTAAATCAACTGCCAAATAATAACGCCATGTTCTTTCATACTAAATACACCTCAATTATGATTATTGATATTAAAGCATGAAGGTTTTCTTTATTTTCCTTTTCCCTTATTATATACAAAATATCAACTGACAATAACGATTGTTTGATTAAATGCTTACCACATGCGACCTTTACATCATAGAACAGATCAACTTATCTAATGTACAAACTGACAGGGTTTCTGCTGTCCCTTATTTTTGTTTTGGCCACATAATATCGAAGTCTGGTTCACATTGGGGTGGGGGCGAGGGAGTATTCTCCAACACACGGCGCATGCTGCAACCATTTGTCATTTTTATAGGTTTTTTAAATCATATTTTAGCATATTTAAGTATGTTCCCAGATGTAATTTCTCTTCAGTTGTTATAATAAGAATAACTGAAATGAGTTGATTCCTTGTCATCCTCTTCGCACTAGAACAAGGAGTTAAAGGTATCTTAATGTTTGATTGGCACTGTGACAGTTTTCAGAGGAGAATGATGTTTTTGTCTTTCATTTATTGTAACATTTCTTTCTGCTTATCTGTTATTAGTTGTTTGTACTCTGTTTCTCCGTTTATCTTTCAGTGTTAAATTTAGCCTTAGAATCATCAAGATGAACATTACTGAAGATAAGGCCATGAATGTGGCATATGGCGTTAACAGGCTTTTCCTTTGATTTGACCTGGTGACCTAGTTTTTGACCCCACATGACAGTTTCGAACTTGACCAAGCAATTATTAAGATAAAAATTCCATGCACAGTGTGCCTTATCACGTGATCGCGCTACGTCATTTTGAGCTTGAAAGTGAAAGTAGAAAGGTAAACAAAAATTGAAAATCAGGGCGTAAGTTTTTTAATCTATATATTGTGTTTATATCATGCATATGATTCGAAACCTATTTGAAAGTGCTATCCCCGGTACTAAGATTTCCCAAGCAAAAGCTTTTCGTTTTAATGCTATTCCTGTTCAACTGACTTGCACATTGAGCACATGCTGTCGAAAGTGGTTGAACATGAATAGCGTTAAAACGAGAAGGTTTTGGCGGGAAATTTGTAGTACCAGGGGTAGCACTTTCAAATAGGTTTCGAATGATGTACCTGATATTAACACAATATATTGAATAAAAAAACTTACGCCCTGATTTATAATTTTTGTTTACGTTTCCACTTTCACTTTCGAGCTCAAAATGACGTAGCGCGATCATGTGATTGGGCACACATATGCAAGTTTGTATCAAATCCAAGCATAAATGAAACCTTATATGGCTGAGAGGGCCAGAATAGAAAATTTGCCCCTTTCAGGGGTAGTATCTCTTGAACATATGACGGAATCTAGCAGGTTTTCAATAGGAACCGAGATCTTATCATGACTTAATTTGTGTGTAAGTGTGGTTAAAGTCGAAAGTAAAATGTCACTGCTATCATGTTCATAAGGTGAACATTTTGGCTCCTTCAGGGATTAAAATCTGTTGAAAAATGAGGTCTCTATCGTGTTCAAAAGAACTTGTGGACGGACGACGGACAGACGACGGACGGACAGACGACTGATGGACGAAGGGTAATCAAATAATCTCATCCTGTCACTAAGAAAAAAATTTAAACTTTTTCCTTGACACTTTGAGATCCTGTGGTAAACGTCTAAAAATAAAAGGATATTGCTGAAGAAGAGGTAAATTAGCCTACTTGTAAAAAGTCTTAACTCCAGTAACACAGCTGCTCAATGGCATTTTGTTAAGGTATGCTGCTTATTAGTAATTTTATTGTACTTTCGTCAAGTTAGTTTATCATACGATGCAGAAGTCGCATGTGGTCAAATCAGAAAATTAATATTGTCACTTGATATTATGTATTTACGGATGTGCAAATCAATGTCATATTTATTCTAAACTTTCAGTTTCAGTTGCTTTCTAATGTCAAAGTGATTTCATGGCCCTACCCAATCAAAATTCTGGGAAAATGCTGTTTACTACAATTTAAAAGTCCATAGCGAACATTAAACAAGAGGGCCATGATGGCCCTATATCGCTCACCTGTTATCATTGCACTTGAGGACAAGGTCCTCAGAAAAAATATCTAAGTCCAAAGGACAGGAACAACAAAGGGAAGGAATTTAACCAAAAAGAAAAAAAAATCTTACAAGGTATAGATATGTTAAAATACACCTAAAAATTGGAGGTACCATCCATGCTGTACCACAGAAAACTGGTCTCGTGTTTTCCCTACGGCCAATAATAAAAAAGTTACTAAAATAAGCTATTTATAGTAACGTAAAAGGGAAGTAATTAAAAAAAAAAAATATTGTAAGTGGACAAAAGAAGGATCTGCCAAATAAATCTGTTGACATAAATGAAATTTCAGATCAGTATCTTCATAAGTTATGGAGATATAACAATTTGTATTTGAAATAAAGGGAGGTAATTTGACATAAAATCAGTCCATAGTTATCTACCCTGATTGTCTCAGTCCAACTAATAACAATAATGAAATTTCAACTAAGTCCCGTAAGTACTTACTGATATAAATCCATTTTGATTACAATCAGGGGAGGTAATCAGATATAAAATAACTCTGGAACATATGATTGGATCTGATTTGTCATGGAATCCAAGATTTATTGTTGTTGAAGATATTTTGGAAGTTTGTATCAAATAAAACCATAAATGAAGTCTCTATATGGCTGCAAAAGCCAAAATAGCCAATTTTGGACATTTAAGGGGCCATAACTCTGGAACCCAAGATGGAATCTGGCCAGTTGAAGAAAGGAAGCAAGATCTTGTGGTGATACAAGTTGTGTGCAAGTTTGATTAAAATCAAATCATAAATGAAGCTGCTATTGTGCAGACAAGGTCAAAATAGCTAATTTTAGCCCTTTCAGGGGCCATAACTCTGGAACCCATTATGGGATCTGGCCGTTTCAAAAAAGGAACTGAGATCTTATGGTGACACAAGTTTTGTGCAAATTTGATTAAATTCAAATCATAAATGAAGCTGCTATTGTGCAGACAAGGTCAAAATAGCTAATTCTGGCCCTTTCAGGGGCCATAACTCTGAAACCCATAAAGAAATCTCGCCAGTTCAAGAAAGGAACTGAGACCTTATGGTGATACAAGTTGTGTGCAAGTTTGGTTAAAATCAAATCATAAATGAAGCTGCTATTGTGCAGACAAGGTCAAAATAGCTAATTCTGGCCCTTTCAGGGGCCATAACTCTGGAACCCATAATGGAATCTGGCCAGTTCAAGAAAGGAACCGAGATCTTATGGTGATACAAGTTGTGTGCCAGTTTGGTAAAATTCAAATCATAAATAAAGCTGCTATTGTGCAGACAAGGTCAAAATAGCTAATTTTGGCCCTTTCAGGGGCCATAACTCTGGAACCCATAATGGGATCTGGCCAGTTCAAGAAAGGAACCGTGATCTTATGGTGATACAAGTTGTGTGCAAGTTTGGTTAAAATAAAATCATAAATGAAACCACTATCGTGCAGACAAGAAATTGTTGACGGACGCACGCACGCACGCACGGACTGACGACGGACGACGGACGAAGGGTGATCACAAAAGCTCACCTTGTCACTATGTGACAGGTGAGCTAAAAACAAGATCCACCGTAATGCGTTGCAACTGTACCCACCGCACACTGCGTTGGAATGATTTTTGGTCGATCATTTTGTATGCTTGCAATGAAAAAATACTGATTACGGAGAAAAAGTTTTTGCTTGACAGTGTCAGACTTATATTTTGATGCAAACGTGATCAGGGGTCGTTTTGTACAAGATTTTACCATTTCTGATAGAAATTCTACAAAAACAGCAGTCCCTCGTCAAACTGTAGAGAAGTGTTTACATTAATGACAAAGAATTGCACTGAACAAGTGTTTGTGGCTGGAAGAATACACATGTGGGCTCCTGTCTCACTGGTTGTTTTCAGTCAAACGTGAAACACTTGTTAGAAAAAGTACCGATGAGAGCGTAAATACAGTCAGTCGGCCATATTTCTCCACCGCTTCTGCGATGAATCCTCCACCACCGCGGCATTGGAACCACCGTTACTGCGAAAGCTATGGCCAGTGTGATTATATGACAGAAGGGCCACAACTATTGCACAAATATTTCATGAAAAATGGCCACATTTTACTTAGAATTTTATGTGAATTTAAATGCACTTTCACTTTATCTTTATTACTTCATGGATTTGATGCAGACTTAAAGTAATTCTTCCTCATCATCATCTTCATCATCAACTAATTTGATGCCATCCTAGGAAATATTGAGATAATTTTTTTCATATGGGCAATATCTCCACTCAAGTCAAACACTCTAAAGACCAAAATAGTGGTGGAAATTTTCATCGCTGCTGATGCTTTACATGCTATAGGTTTAAGTGCAGATTATGTCACAAATTGGCCATAAATTGAAATAAAACTTACATGTATCAAAAGGTGTTTGGCGTGTTGTTCCTCACTTTTATTACTTCCCAGTTTATGTAAAACTTATCATATAATTTCCAAAATTTTGAATTTTCTGGTGATTTAAACCGATGAATGTACTGTACACGATTAACGTTTACTGTGTCTACACAGTATAATGCGCAAGCAATAAAACCAATAACTTTACATGACTTCTTGGAAGTTTTGACTTGTGTTAGAAATTCACTACAAAATTTAGGTTTTGCTAAGTATTGGGCAGATCAAACCGTTTTATCCACATTATTCTTTAAAAATGTTATTAAAGATAGGATAAAAGATCAGTATATATACAGACTTGGAATGAACAACTGTCAAATTCAAGTAAATGCTCTACTTATAAGGTATTTAAATCTTCTTTTGAACTAGAACACTATTCAAAAGTTTTACAAAGGAATCTAGCAACATCCCTCTGTCATTTTAGATGCAGTAATCATAAACTTCCAATAGAAAATGGGAGTTTTGTTAGTTTGAAACGCAACATGAGGGTCTGTGAACAATGTCCGTACAATAGATTAGGTGATGAATTTCATTATCCATATGAGTATGAATTATTCAAGGCTGATCGCAAGAAATATATTCCCTTAAACCTTAGAAGACACAACATGTTTAATTTTGAAAAACCTTTTACAAGCCATGATAAAACTGATCTTGTTAAGCATGCAGTATTTGTCAAGTTAATAAAGTCAAAAATAAAATGATCTACCACTTTCCCCCAATTTTTCCTTACTTTACTTTTTTTAGCTCACCTGTCACATAGTGACAAGGTGAGCTTTTGTGATCACCCTTCGTCCGTCGTCTGTCGTCAGTCCATCAGTGCGTGCGTCAACAATTTCGTGTCTGCACGATAGTGGTTTCGTTTATGATTTTATTTTAACCAAACTTGCACACAACTTGTATCACCATAAGATCACGGTTCCTTTCTTGAACTGGCCAGATCCCATTATGGGTTCCAGAGTTATGGCCCCTGAAAGGGCCAGAATTAGCTATTTTGACCTTGTCTGCACAATAGCAGCTTTATTTATGATTTGATTTTTACCAAACTGGCACACAACTTGTATCACCATAAGATCTTGGTTCCTTTCTTGAACTGGCCAGATTCCATCATGGGTTCCAGAGTTATGGCCCCTGAAAGGGCCAGAATTAGCTATTTTGACCTTGTCTGCACAATAGCAGCTTCATTTATGATTTTATTTTAACCAAACTTGTACACAACTTGTATCACCATAAGATCTTGGTTCCTTTCTTGAACTGGCAAGATTCCTTCATGGGTTCCAGAGTTATGGCCCCTGAAAGGGCCAGAATTAGCTATTTTGACCTTGTCTGCACAATAGCAGCTTCATTTATGATTTGAATTTAATCAAACTTGCACAAAACTTGTGTCACCATAAGATCTCGGTTCCTTTCTTGAACCGGCCAGATCCCGTAATGGGTTCCAGAGTTAAGGCCCCTGAAAGGGCCAAAATAAGCTATTTCGACCTTGTCTGCACAATAGTAGCTTCATTTATGATTTGATTTTAACCAAACTTGCACACAACTTGTATCACCACAAGATCTTGCTTCCTTTCTTGAACTGGCCAGATTCCATCATGGGTTCCGGAGTTATGGCCCCTTAAAAGTCCAGAATTGGCTGTTTGGGCTTTTGCAGCCATATAGAGACTTCATTTATGGTTTTATTTGATACAAACGTCCAAAATGTCTTCAACAACAATAAATCTTGGATTCCATGACAAATCAGATCCAATCGTAGGTTCCAGAGTTATTTTATATCTGATTACCTCCCCTGATTGTAATCAAAATGGATTTATATCAGTAAGTACTTATAGGACGTATTTGAAATTTCATTATTGTTATTAGTTGGAGTGAGACAATCAGGGTAGATAACTATGGACTGATTTTATGTCAAATTACCTCCCTTTATTTCAAATTGAAATTGGTATATCTCCATAACTAATGAAGATACTGATCTGAAATTTCATTTATGTCAACAGATTTATTTGGCAGATCTTTCTTTTGTTCACTTACAATATATTTTTTTTTAATTACTTCCCTTTTTCGTTACTATAAAAGCTTATTTTTAGTAACTTTTTTATTATTGGCCGTAGGCAAAAACCGAGACCACTTTTCTGTGGTACAACATGGATGGTACCTCCAATTTTTAGCTCGACTATTCGAAGAATAGTCTAGCTATTCTACTCACTCTGGCGTCGGCGTCGGCGTCGGCGTCACACCTTGGTTAAGTTTTTGCATGCAAGTACATACAGCTATCATTTAAAGGCATATAGCTTTGAAACTTATTTATTCTTTTTCTAGGTCAATTACCAACCTCACTGGGTCAAGTTCCATAACTCTAACATGTATTTTGAGTAAATTATGCCCCCTTTTGGACTTAGAAAATTTTGGTTAAAGTTTTACATGCAAGTTACTATCTCCAAAACTAATGCAGATATTGAATTGAAACTTCACATGTGTCTTCGGGGTTATAAAACTAGTTGATAGCACCAAGTCCCATAACTCTGACCTTCATTTTGGCCAAATTATGCCCCCTTTTGAACTTAGAAAATTTTGGTTAAAGTTTTGCGTGCAAGTACATACAGTTATTACTAAAAGGCATATAGATTTGAAACTTATTTTTTCTTTTTCTAGATCAATTACCTACCTCACTGGGTCAAGTCCCATAACTCTGACATGTATTTTGGCCAAATTATGCCCCTTTTGGACTAAGAAAATCCTGGTTAAAGTTTTACGTGCAAGTACATACAGTTATTACTAAAAGGCATATAGATTTGAAACTTATTTTTTCTTTTTCTAGATCAATTACCTACCTCACTGGGTCAAGTCCCATAACTCTGACATGTATTGTGGCCAAATTATGCCCCCTTTTGGACTTAGAAAATTCTGGTTGAAGTTTTGCATGCAAGTACATACAGCTATTACTAAAAGGCATATAGCTTTTAAACTTATTTTTTCTTTTTCTAGATCAATTACCTACCTCACTGGGTGAAGTTCCATAACTCTGACATGTATTTTGAGCAAATTATGCCCCCTTTTGGACTTAGAAAATCCTGGTAAAAGTTTTACATGCAAGTTACTATCTCCAAAACTAATGCAGATATTAAATTGAAACTTCACATGTGTCTTCGGGGTTATAAAACTAGTTGATAGAATCAAGTCCCATAACTCTGACATGTATTTTGGGCAAATTATGCCCCCTTTTGGACTTAGAAAATCCTGGTTAAAGTTTTGCGTGCAAGTACATACAGCTATTACCAAAAGGCATATAGCTTTGAAACTTCTTTGTTCTTTTTCTAGGTCAGTTACCAACCTCACTGGGTCAAGTTCCGTAACTCTTAACATGTATTTTGAGCAAATTATGCCCCCTTTTGGACCTAGAAAATTCTGGTTAAAGTTTTACGTGCAAGTTACTCTCTCCAAAACTAATGCAGATATGGAATTGAAACTTAACATGTTTCTTCGGGGTTATAAAACTAGTTGATAGCATCAAGTCCCATAACTCTGATATGCATTTGGTCAAATTATGTCCCGTTTGAACTTAAAACTCTTTTGATATTTAACATTTTGGGTAATAATTTCCTGCTTCTGTGACAATATTTCGAATAGTCGAGCTTGGCTGTCTTACGGACAGCTCTTGTTAGGTGTATTTTGACACATCTATACCTTGTAAGAATTTTTTTTTTCTTTTTGTTTAAATTCTTCCCTTTGTTGTTCCTGTCTTTGGATTTAGATATTTTTTCTGAGGACCTTCTTGTCCTCAAGTGCAATGATAACAGGTGAGCGATATAGGACCATCATGGCCCTCTTGTTTACCTTATCTAATTAAAATATTTTGAAAGTTTATGTCTTTTTATGAACATGAGTCTCAGAATGTTTATATGTTTATGTTAAAGGTGGTTGTGGATAGTCTAGCTATCACTCAGCAAAATTCTATAATGCAATTTCATTTCACAATATTAGAAAGTTCAAAGACGTTTTACATTGTATAATATGCTTTGTAGTAGGCTCACTACCTTTAGCATTGCGTTTCATGTTTTTGTGGAAATTGTAAGTGTTGATGCCCATAATATTATGGGCCAAACATATGAAAATAAACTTGAAACTTGACGTTTAGATTGCCCCGTCACAAATATAAAACAATCTGAACGTCAAATTATTTTGACTACATCATGTGACACACGGTCCGTAACTGTGGCACAAATTTTTCATGAATTATGCCCCTTTTTACATGGAATTAGAGTTTAATTTTGATGCTGTTTTAATATATCTCTGTTGTTACATAATAGATTTGATTCACAGATAAAAAGGTTGTTTAACATCATCACCGGCAGCATATAACACTAGGTCAATAACTTTGGCACCAATATTTTATGAATTATGCCTCTTTTTACTAAGAATTTCAGATCAAAGTTGTGATACACTTTTGCTCTATCTCAGTTATTACTACATGGGTTTGTTTCAAACTTAGATTTAGAATAGTCTCTCCACATTATTAGCCAATTGATATGATAAACATGGTGCATTACTCTTACAGAATCATTCCATGAATTATGTCCCATTTACACTTAGTTAATATCTTGATACACTATCTCCCTTATTACTTAAAATGCATTTGACTTGGACTTACACTATTGTCCAGTATCATCACCATCACTGGTATCATTAAACACTCCAGTGATAGCTCCAGTTTCCTCAGATGTGCCCAGTTTCACTATCAAGCATCGAAAAAGTCCAGCGCACTGTCGCGATTGACAGCTTTTTTAGTGGAGTTATTACACTTGTGTATGGCTATTTCCTTAAGAGCCCCAGGAAGGATTAAGTCAAACAGATGTTAGTGTTTTAAACAAAAAAAACCATAAAATTTTGAATATACATGTATTTAAATTATTTGAAATGTTTATAAACAATAATTATTTGTTTTTTGTTTCAGATAAATGTACACTGAAAATGGAACAGAATCAATAGCTGGACATTCAATCTTTTTTCTAAGATCTACAGTCTGCAAAAAATGTTTGTCAAGGAAACAAAATGTTTAATTCGATGGAAAAAGCAAAGAATATTTCTTAGGTCATTATCAGCTCTGCCAAAGAAACATTTGCCAGACAGTGTTTGTACTCAAAGTTACATATCCAGCAAGGATGAGAAATTGATACTTGCTCTGAAGAAGGTCAGCACACCAGAGGCTGCCTTTGAACTAAACGAAAAACAAATGAAAGTTGAAAAACAAGTTAACAGGCTTATTACATTATCAAAATTTCAGGGATTGTATAAACCAGGGATCCAGTCAGCATTGAAAAACGAAATGAAGTTGAATGAAATTAAGTGTACATTTACATTTATTCTGAGAAATTCTGTGGTACATAATCCATTATCTGTGATATTTAGGGGATTTTCAAAGCAGGCTGCTACTGTTTCGTCTAGTCGTCATTACTCTCAGCAGTCTGATTCTGGTGCCGATATGTCAAGTGTCGGAACACAACAATCAGAAGAAACTGATATAGAATCATGGGAGATGCTTGTTGATTATGATAAATTAACGTCCACAGAGAAGAAGATTCATGAACGACACAGGAATGCTGTCAAGGTGTCTACTTTCTTTCAAAATATACATTTGAGCCGTGCCATGAGAAAACCAACATAGTGGGTTTGCGACCAGCATGGATTCAGACCAGCCTGCGCATCCGCGCAGACTGGTCAGGACCCATGCTGTTCGCTTTCAAAGCCTATTGCAATTAGAGAAACTGTTAGCGAACAGCATGGATCCTGACCAGACTGCGCGGATGCGCAGGCTGGTCTGGATCCATGATGGACGCAAAGCCACTATGTTGGTTTTCCCATGGCGCGGCTCATTTAACTGTTGAACAAAAATATTAAATCTTGACCAGAAGCTTAAAATTTGACCAAAATGTTTAAATCTTAACCAAAAGTTTATATCTTGTCCAAAGTTAAAATCTTGACCAGAATTAAGTTTAAGAATTAAGTTTAAAAAAAGGAATAATTCTCCGATAAAAAGATTTGTTTGTTTAAGAGGACTTCAAAATGATATGAATGTCTGTTTGTCCACCTGTTGACCTTCATCCACAATTTGTTAAAAGAACATTGCCTCCTAAATCACCATGCCAATTTCAACCAAACTTTTCCAGATGTTCCTTAGGTAATCCTTCAGATATACATGTAAGTCATCTATGTAGAATTATTACTACCAATACAGGCAAAACTTTGAACCACTGACCTGTTTCTGATATAATTTCACAAGAATGTATCTTGGGTGATAGTGTTTTTGTTTGTTTGTTTTGGGTTTAACGCCGTTTTTCAACAGTATTTCAGTCATGTAACGGCGGGCAGTTAATCTAACCAGTGTTCCTGGATTCTGTACCAGTACAAGCCTGTTCTCCGCAAGTAACTGCCAACTTCCCCACATGAATTATCAGAGGTGGAGGACGAATGATTTCAGACACAATGTCTTTTATCAAATCGTCACGGAGAACATACGCCCCACCCGAGGATCGAACTCGCGACCCCGCGATCCGTAGACCAACGCTCTCCCTACTGAGCTAAGCGGGCGGGCTGGGTGATAGTGACCCTCTAATAAGAAAATTTGGTGAAGTTATTGTAATTGTCTACTGGTAAAAACACTTAAGGGACTGGACCAATTTTTAGCTCACCTGTCACAAAGTGACAAGGTGAGCTTTTGTGATCGTGCGGTGTCCGTCGTCCGTCTGTCCGTCCGTGCGTATGTGCGTCCGTGCGTCCGTCCGTAAACTTTTGCTTGTGACCACTCTAGAGGTCACATTTTTCTTGGAATCTTTATGAAAGTTGGTCAGAATGTTCATCTTGATGATATCTAGGTCAAGTTCGAAACTGGGTCTCATGCCATCAAAAACTAGGTCAGTAGGTCTAAAAATAGAAAAACCTTGTGACCTCTCTAGAGGCCATACTTGTGAATGGATCTCCATAAAAATTGGTCAGAATGTTCACCTTGATGATATCTAGGTCAAGTTTGAAACTGGGTCACGTGTCTTAAAAAACTAGGTCAGTAGGTCAAATAATAAAAAAACCTTGTGACCTCTCTAGAGGCCATACTTTTCATGGGATCTGTATGAAAGTTGGTCTGAATGTTCATCTTGATGATATCTAGGTCAAGTTTGAAACTGAGTCAAAAACTAGGTCAGTAGGTCTAAAATTATTAAAATCTTTTGACCTCTCTAGAGGCCATATTTTTCAGTGGATCTTCATGAAAATTGATCTGAATGTTCACCTTGATGTTATCTAGGTCAGTTTCGAAACTGGGTCAAGTGCGATCAAAAACTGGGCCAGAAGGTCTAAAAATAGAAAAACCTTCTGGCCTCTCTAGAGGCCATATTTTTCATGAGATCTTCATGAAAATTAGTGAGAATGTTCACCTTGATGATATCTAGGTAAAGTTCAAAACAGGGTCACGTACCTTCGAAAACTAGGTCAATAGGTCAAATAATAGAAAAACCTTGTGACCTCTCTAGAGACCACATTTTTCAATGGATCTTCATGAAAATTGGTCAGAATTTTTATCTTGATAATATCTAGGTCAAGTTCAAAACTGGGTCACATGAGCTCAAAAACTAGGTCACTATGTCAAATTATAGAAAAAGCGACGTCATACACAAAACTGGGTCATGTGGGAAGAGGTGAGCGATTCAGGACCATCATGGTCCTCTTGTTTTCTGTATAGCTAAATGAAAAACTTTGAAAATCTTCTCAGAAAGTGCTTGTCCAGTTTCAAAATAATTACACAGTAATAACCTTTGATTACCCTTTTCGAGAATTGTTATGCCCCACATATTTATATTGGGGTGTGTGTGTGGTGGGGGGGGGGGCATATATAAATGTGTGGCAGCAGTATCTAAGTGTTGCTGCTGTTCTACGTCCGTATGTCCCAATGTTTTGTTTGTCTAACTCCTCCCACATTATTACCCTGATTTGCTTCAAACTTGTCACATATGAGCAAGCTAGATGCATGATTGTGTAGATGTCCATAAAGAAAGGATTTTTAGCTTGACTTTTCGAAGAAAAAGTAGAGCTATTGCACTCACCCCGGCGTCGGCGTCGCCGTTGGTTAAAGTTTTTGATAAAGTCAAATATCTCTGTTACTATCAAAGCTATTGACTTGAAACTCAAAATAGTTATTTACTATCAAAGTCTATACCAGGAGAAACAATCCCAATAACTCTGATTTGAATTTTGACAGAATTATGCCCCTTTTTAACTTAGAATTTTTGGTTACAGTTTCTGATAAAGTCAGATATCTCTGTTACTATCAAAGCTTTTGACTTGAAAATTAAAACACTTCATAATTTACTATTAAAGTAATATCTTATAGTATCTCTGTTACTATCAAAGCCCTTATAAACCCTAAATCTATTTTGCAGAAGCAACAGTTTATGTATGTGGATCCATTGACAGGCTACCAAGTGATGACACGCAGAGCCCATTTACAGCGGGGAGATTGTTGTGGTAATGCTTGTAGACATGTATGTATAATATAATCGCTATTATATTAACTGGTATTTTCTCTTCATCGAAATCTAAGTATTTGTTATTACTATCCCCCCTTCAAAGAAGGAGGGGTATATTGTTTTGCAGATGTCGGTCGGTCTGTCGGTCGGTCGGAATGAAGACCAATCTGTTTCTGGATGGTAACTCAAGAACACTTTGGCCTAGGATCATGAAAGTTGATAGGAAGGTTGTTCATCACCAGCAAATGACCCCTAATGATTTTGAAATCTTTATATCAAAGGTCAAGGTCACAGTGACCATGAACAGTAAAACGGTTTCTGGATGATAACTCAAGATTGCTTGGGCCTAGGATCATGAACGTTGATAGGGAGGTTGATCATGACCAGGAGATGACCCCTATTGATTTTGAGGTCAGTATGTCAAAGATCAAGGTCACAGTGATCCGGAACAGTTAAATGGTTTCCAGATGATAACTCAAGGTTGCTTTGTTCTAGGATTGTGAAAGTTGATAGGGAGATTAGTCATCACCAGCAGATGACCCCTATTGATTTTGAGATCAGTAGGTCAAGGTCACAGTGACCAGGAACAGTAAAACGGTTTCTGGGCAATAACTTGAGAATGCTTGGGCCTAGGATCAGGAAAATTAATAGGGAGATTGGTCATGACCAGCAGAAACCACTATTGATTTTGAGGTCATTAGGTCAAAGTTTATGGTCACATTGGCCAGGAACAGTTAGGGTTTCTGGATGATAACCTGAAAACGCTTTGGCCAAGGGTCGTGAGAGATGATACAGAGGTTCATCATGACCAGCAGATGACCCCTATATATTTTGAGGTCAGTAGATTAAAGGTCAAGGTTACAGTGACTCGAACATTTAAGCCGTTTCCAGACAATAACTTTGGAACGCTTGGGCCTAGGATCATGAAACTTGATATGGAGGTTGGTCATGACCAGTAGATTACCCCTATAGATTTAAGATCAGTAGGCCAAAGGTCAAGGTTTCATTGACCCGAAACAGTTAAACCCATTTCAGACGATACTTGGAGAACGCTTGGGCCTAGGATCTTAAAATTTTAAAAGAGATGTTGATTATAGCCAGCTGATGAACGTTGTTAATTTTGAGGTCAATAGGTCAAAGGTCAAGGTCATATTGAACCAGAACAGTAGAACTTTCGTTTGCAGTGAGCAAATAATTTCTGTTCCTTGTGCAATTACTGAATGTATCAAGGGGGGCATTTCGTATTCGAGGAGCTCTTGTTTACAGTTTATTTGAAGAATAGTTTGTGCTATTCTACTCATATTGGCATCACTTCTTGGCTAATGTTTTTTTCTCTAGTCCATATCTCAGTAACCATTGGTTGTATTAGATTGAAGCTTCACACATTAGATTTCTAGTCATGTGAACGCCAAGAAGAAGAAGAAATTTCTAGTCATCACACCCTCTTACTTACAGGATAATAAATCTTGATTGGATAAAATGGTAAATTATTGTCCATTGAACGACTTAGAAAATTTGGGTCAAGTTTCGCAAGCAAGTGTATATTACTGCCAAACCATATTTAGAAACGAAGAGATTTATTTGATAGAAAATTCATACAAGGCTTTCTGGTCATTGTCCATACTTACGTAACCAAATTAGAAAACTATTGCTTTATTCTCTTTTGCAAAATACGGTCTTTTTAGCTCACCTTTCACAAAGTGACAAGGTGAGCTTTTGTGATCGCGCGGTGTCCGTCGTCCGTCCGTCAGTCCGTGCGTCCGTCCGTAAACTTTTGCTTGTGACCACTCTAGAGGTCACATTTTTCATGGGATCTTTATGAAAGTTGGTCAGAATGTTCATCTTGATGATATCTAGGTCAAGTTCGAAACTGGGTCACGTGCCATCAAAAACTAGGTCAGTAGGTCTAAAAATAGAAAACCTTGTGACCTCTCTAGAGGCCATATATTTCACAAGATCTTCATAAAAATTGGTCAAAATGTTCACCTTGATGATATCTAGGTCAAGTTCGAAATTGGGTCACGTGCCTTCAAAAACTAGGTCAGTAGGTCTAAAAATAGAAAAACCTTGTGACCTCTTTAGAGTCCATATATTTCATAAGATCTTCATGAAAATTGGTCAGAACGTTCACCTTGATGATATCTAGGTCAAGTTCGAAAGTGGGTCACATGCCTTCAAAAACTAGGTCAGTAGGTCAAATAATTGAAAAACCTTGTGACCTCTCTAAAGGCCATATTTTTCATGGGATCTGTATGAAAATTGGTCTGAACGTTCATCTTGATGATATCTAGGTCAAGTTTGAAACTGGGTCAACTGCGGTCAAAAACTAGGTCAGTAGATCTAAAAATAGAAAAACCTTGTGACCTCTCTAGAGGCCATATATTTCATGAGATCTTCATGAAAATTGTTCAGAATGTTCACCTTGATGATATCTAGGTCAGGTTCGAAAGTGGGTCATGTGCCTTCAGAAACTAGGTCAGTAGGTCAAATAATAGAAAAACCTTGTGACCTCTCTAGAGGCCATAGTTTTCATGGGATCTGTATGAAAGTTGGTCTGAATGTTCATCTTGATGATATCTAGGTCAAGTTCGAAAGTTGGTCACGTGCCTTCAAAAACTAGGTCAGTAGGTCAAATAATAGAAAAACCTTGTGACCTCTCTAAAGGCTATATTTTTCATGGGATCTGTATGAAAATTGGTCTGAATGTTCATCTTGATGATATCTAGGTCAAGTTCGAAACAGGGTCATGTGCGGTCAAAAACTAGGTCAGTAGGTCTAAAAATAGAAAAACCTTGTGACCTCTCTAGAGGCCATACTTGTGAATGGATCTCCATAAAAATTGGTCAGAACGTTCACCTTGATGATATCTAGGTCAAGTTCGAAACTGGGTTACGTGCCGTAAAAAACTAGTTCAGTAGGTCAAATAATAAAAAAAACCTTGTGACCTCTCTTGAGGCCATACTTTTCATGGGATCTGTATGAAAGTTGGTCTGAATGTTCACCTTAATGATATCTAGGTCAAGTTCGAAACTGGGTCAACTGCGGTCAAAAACTAGGTCAGTAGGTCTAAAAATAGAAAAACCTTGTGACCTCTCTAGAGGCCATATTTTTCATGAGTTCTTCATGAAAATTAGTGAGAATGTTCACCTTGATGATATCTAGGTAAAGTTCAAAACAGGGTCACGTACCTTCGAAAACTAGGTCAATAGGTCAAATAATAGAAAAACCTTGTGACCTCTCTAGAGACCATATTTTTCAATGGATTTTCATGAAAATTGGTCAGAATTTTTATCTTGATAATATCTAGGTCAGGTTCAGAACTGGGTCCCATGAGCTCAAAAACTAGGTCACTATGTCAAATAATAGAAAAAACGACGTCATACTCAAAACTGGGTCATGTGGGAAGAGGTGAGCGATTCAGGACCATCATGGTCCTCTTGTTTTTTTTGACATAGAAAATTTGTTGTATTATTTTTGCATGCAACCAAATGTGAAATATAATTGGAGTTTGCATCTAAATATGTATCAGTATCAATGTCACTTTCGAATAGTTGGGTTTGCAACAGCTCTTGCTCTTGTTTGATAGCAGGTTTTAGTTGAATTCTCATTATAGTGATGTCATTCTCGCATACCAGAGGTCTACCATAGTTCCCTAGTTTGTCTCCAGGGTTTTGACGAACCTTCGATTGATGAGAATGAGTGATGTTAGCCCAGCCTCTTTATATTTATTGGACATAAATCTTTAGAAATGAATTGCCTGATGAACATAAATCATTCCTTTCTTAGGATTTAGAAACATACATATTCAAAATTGAAAGGCTTGGTATAAAGTCAGATATTTAGTGGATGTAACTTCAAAGGCCATACATCCAGGTGAATATGAGCTGCGCCATGAGAAAACCAACATAGTGGCTTTGCGACCAGCATGGATCAAGACCAGCCTGCGCATCCGCGTAGTCTGGTCAGGATCCATGCTGTTTGCTTTCAAAGCCTATTGCAGTTAGAGAAACCATTAGCGAACAGCATGGATCCTGACCAGATTGCTCAGATGCACAGGCTGGTGTGGATCCATGCTGGTTGCAAAGCCACTATGTTGGTTTTCTCATGGCGAAGCTCATATCAAAGGTCCCATTGACTAAATTGGTTAAGTATTTGTATGTCAGCTGTTGTCTCAGTAATCACTTTGATATAATCAAAACAGCTTGAGAGATTTTCATGAAACTAGTGTCAGTTGTTAACCTCATCAATATGACATGCTGAGTATGACCTGGGTCACTAGGTCCAAGGTCAAGGTCACACAAAGGTTATAGAACAGATTAAATTCATGTCCATTTCATGTCTTCAAATCCTCTAGAATAAATTGCACAAAATTGCATCAATTTCAAGGTCTTAATTGGAGGTCAGAGATAAGACAGCTTAATTTGCTGTCTGCTCCATATCTTATTAACTGCTGGAAACATTTTTAGCTCACCTGAGCCAAAGGCTCGTGGTGCACTTTTGTGACTGCTTGATGTTCGTTGTCAGCCGTCCGTCGTCAGTCATCCTTGCATGAACATTTTCTAAAAAAGTCTTCTTGAAAACCAATAGATAGAGACCGTACCATAGCTCTTCGCATACTTTGATTTTTCAAACTAAAGTGATTTTTACAAGTGCACCGGTTACGATAAAAATGTAAACAACGGACTCTGTCTATGAAACTTTGAAATGAATGGATGACAGTCGATCTTAGTCATAATACTGATTGACAGTGAGTGCTAATGACTCCATGTGTTGCAGAAAGGTATTTAGTTTGTAACTGTAATTTCCCATTAATTGAAATTCTCTCAAAACTGGTAAAATAATTACTTATATTTAGACAAATTTTATCGTCTTTGCCGATCGGCAGCTGCAAAAAGGGCAAATATAAAATATTCAGTGTAAGTAATATTTCACTGGTACTGCCAGTTAGTAAGTTCATACTCTGAACAACACGTCAGAGAAATTTGGGCAGATTTGACCAATTATGACGTTGGCAGCATTAGATTATATTTTTTCTTTACACAAAAAATGCCATTAGGAAACAAAGCGAATACGCCGATAATCCGGAGTTCACCGATTATTGTTCCAGTTCACGCAATGTAATCCAGCAATTAAACTGCATAGCTATTAGCTACTGCTGTTATAGGGAAGTGGTAGAGTGTCTGCCTTAGGTGTGAGAGGTCCTGGGTTCGAGTCCCAGTTGGAGCTTAACTATTTAGATTCTGCTAAAGCATAGTTTTTCTGTTAATAGACTGTTCCAGATGTTCTAAATTTTTAGCACACAGTATCATGGATCAGTATTTAGCAATCCAGATCAAAGTTGAATGTTTAATCAAATGCACCCAATTAGAAAATATTGACTATATTATGTCCCTTTGATGTTTATGCTCTCCATGTTCAAGAAGAGTTACATGTCCTTGATCACAAAATGTTCGTTATCATGAAAATATTAAATGCTCATAACTCCGCACTTCTGGTTAAAATATTGTCTATATTTCTGTTTTTGAGAAATATATGGACATTTGTCTTCATTTCAAAGCTTTTAAACTTCAAACCTATGATTTGAAAAACTTAGGTACTATCTCTACAATAGACAGAATTACACCAAACTTCACAGGAATGATCCTTGGGAGGTCTCCTTTCAAAATGGTTCATAGAATTTAAGTCCATGCAGAACTCGGGTTGCCATGGCAACCGAAAGGTAAAACTTTAAAAAATCTTCTTGTCCAAAACCGCAAGGCGTAGAGCCTTGCTATTTGGCATGTGACTTCATGTTATGGTCCTTTATTAAGATTGTTCAAATTGTGCCTCTGGGATGAAAAGTGTCCCTGCACCGGGGTCACAAGTTTTACATAGACTTATATAATAAAAAACTTTAAAAAACCACATGACCTAGGCCTTTGATATTTTTAGTTCGACTATACGAAGTATAAGGAGAGCTATCCTACTCGCCCCGGTGTCGGCGTCGGCGTCTTTCCGCGTCCCCACCTTGGTGAAAGTTTTGGTGCACTTTCTCTTTTTTCAACTTATCTCTGTAATTACTTGATGGATTTGATTCAAACTTGAAATACTTATTCCTCATCATCATCCACATCATCTGACATAAGGGCCATAACTCTGGCACCAATATTTCATGAATTATCCCCCCTTTTCACTTTGATTTAATTTCAGGTTAAAGTTTTGATGCACTTTCACTCTATCTCTGTTATTACTGAATTGATTTGATTTAAACTTAAAACAGTTGTTTAACATCATTACCCACATCATATGACACAAGGTGCATAACTCTGGCACCATTTTTTCATGAATCATTCCCCCTTTTTACTTAGAATTTCAGGTTAAAGTTTTGGTGCACTTTCACTCTACCTCTGTTATTACTGAAAGGATTTGATTCAAACTTAAAATAGTTGTTCAGCATCATCACCCACATCATATGACACAAGATGCATAACTCTGGCATAGTTTTTCATGAATTATGCCTCTTTTTACTTAGAATTTCAGGTTAAAGGTTTAATCACTTTCACTCTATCTCTGTTATTACTGAATGGATCTAATTCAAACTTAAACAATTGTTCAACATCATTACCCTTATCATATGACACATGGTGCATAACTCTGGGACCAATTTTTCATGAATTATTTCCCCTTTTTACTTAGAATTTTAGGTTAAAGTTTTGATGCACTTTCACTCTGTCTCTGTTATTACTGAATGGATTTGATTCAAACTTAAAATAGTTGTTCAAAGTCATCACCCACACCGTATGATGCAAGGTGCATAACCCTGGCACCAATTTTTCATTAATTATTCCCCCTATTTAGCTCACCTGTCACAGAGTGACAAGGTGAGCTTTTGTGATCGCGCAGCGTCCGTCGTCCGTCTGTCCGTCCGTGCGTACATAAACTTTTTGCTTGTGACCACTCTAGAGGTCACATTTTTCATGGGATCTTTATGAAAGTTGGTCAGAATGTTCACCTTGATGATATCTAGGTCAAGTTCGAAACTGGGTCATGTGCAGTCTAAAACTAGGTCATTAGGTCTAAAAATAGAAAAACCTTGTGACCTCTCTAGAGGCCATATTTTTCAATGGATCTTCATGAAAATTGGTCAGAATGTTCATCTTGATGATATCTAGGTCAGGTTCGAAACTGGGTCAACTGCGGTCAAAAACTAGGTCAGTAGGTCTAAAAATAGAAAAACCTTGTGACCTCTCTAGAGGCCATATTTTCATGGGATCTGCATGAAAATTAGTCAGAATGTTCATCTTGATGACATCTAGGTCAGGTTCGAAACTGGGTCACGTCCGATCCAAAACTAGGTCAGTGTGTCAAATAATAGAAAAAACTTGTGACCTCTGTAGAGGCCCTATTTTTCATGGGATCTGCATGAAAATTTGTCAGAATGTTTATCTTCATGATATCTAGTTCAAATTTGAAACTGGGTCGACTGCGGTCAAAAACTAGGCCAGTAGGTCAAATAATAGAAAATCCTTATTACCTCTCTAGAGGCCATATATTTCATGGGATCTGCATGAAAATTGGTCAGAATGTTCACCTTGATGATATATAGGTCAAGTTCGAAACTGGGTCAACTGCGTTCCAAAACTAGGTCAGTAGGTCTAAAAATAGAAAATCCTTGTGACCTCCATAGAGGCCATATTTTTCAATGGATCTTCATGAAAATTGGTGAGAATGTTCACCTTGATGATATTTAGATCACTTTTGAAACTGGGTCACGTGCGGTCAAAAACTAGGTCAGTAGGTCAAATAATAGAAAAACCTTGTGACCTCTCTAGAGGTCATATTTTTCATGGGATCTGCATGAAAATTGGTCAGAATGTTCATCTTGATGATATCTAAATCAAGTTTGAAACTGGGTTACGTGCAGTCAAAAACTAGGTCAGGTAGGTCAGATAATAGAAAAACCTTGTGACCTCTGTAGAGGCCAGATTTTTCATGGGATCTGCATGAAAATTGGTCATAATGTTCATCTTGATAATATCTAGGTCAAGATTGAAACTGGATCACATGTGGTCAAAAACTAGGTCAGTACGTCAAATAATAGAAAAAACTTGTGACCTCTCTAGAGGCCATATTATTCATGGGATCTTTATGAAAGTCGGTCTGAATGTTCACCTTGATGATATCTAGGTCAGGTTTGAAACTGGGTTAACTGTGGACAAAAACTAGGTCACTAGGTGTAAACATAGAAAAACCTTGTGACCTCTATAGAGGCCATATTTTTCAATGGATCTTCATGAAAATTGGTTAGAATTTTTATCTTAATGATATCTAGGTCAAGTTCAGAACTAGGTCACATGAGCTCTAAAACTAGGTCACTATGTCAAATAATAGAAAAAACGACGTCATACTCAGTTCATGAGGGAACAGGTGAGCGATTCAGGACCATCATGGTCCTCTTGTTTACTTAGAATTTTAGGTTAAAGTTTTGATGCACTTTCACTCTGTTTCTGTTATTACTGAATGGATTTGATTCAAACTTAAAATAGTTGTTCAACATCATCACCCACATTATATGACACAAGCTGCATAACTCTGGCACCAATATTTAATGAATTATGCCTCTTTTTGCTTAGGATATACTTATATAGTGTTTTGATACATTTTATCTTTACCTCTCTTATTACTTTAAGTTGATATTTTTGGCATAGACTCAGGCTATTGTGCAATATCTTCATCCACAATAGGAGTCATTAAACTCTCCAGTGACAGCTCCAGTTTCCTCAGATGTGCCCAGTTTCACTATCCAGCATCGAAATAGTCGAGCGCGCTGTCTCCCGTGACAGCTCTTGTTTTATCTAGCATTGCCTTGTGGTCCTCTACCAAAATTATTCAAATTATGCCCCTGGGATGAGAAAAGGCTCTGTCCCGGAAGGGGTGGGGTCTTATGTCTTACATAGACTTAGATAGGAAAAGAACATAAAAAAATCTTGTTGCCTGAAACTGCAAGGCCTAGCTAGGCTTTTGATATTAAGCATGCTGCCTTTCCTGGTGTTTCTCTACCAAAATTTTTCAAATTATATCCATAGAGTGAAAAGAGGCCTTGCCATGGGGGTACCAAGTTTAACATAGACTTATATAGGAAACAAATTAAAGATCTTCTTGTCTGAAAGTTCAAGGCCTAGGCATTTGATAGTGGTGTGTAAGATTGCCTGGTGGATCTCCAACAATTCTGTTCAAATTATCCCCCTGGGGTGAAAAGAGGCCCCGCCCTGGGGGACACTTGTTATAATTATGAGTTATGTAGGAAAAATATTTCAAAAATTATCATATTTCCTAGACTGTTTAATTATAATTACCTGATGACCCAAGCAATTAGGGATCACTTTCAAGACTGATCTTGACCTACTGACCTACTTTCTTGTTTTTTCAGATACAGCCTTGAAATTTGGATGACCTGTACACTTTTGCACACCAATCTTAAAACTGTCTTTCAGTGACCATGAAAGTGACTTACTGACCTACTTTCTAATATTTTAATGTCAGTTTGCCATTTGAAACATGTGGCTCATATTACTCGGGTGAGCGATTTAGGGTCATCATGACCTTCTTGTCATAAAACTTGCATGGATTGTTAACCTCATCAGGATGACCTGCAGAGTGCACAATCCAGTTCACTAGTTCAAAAGGTTAAGGTCAGACTTAAAAATAAAAGGTCATGATCACAAAATGTTTTCTTTTCCTGTATCAAAGTGGCATCTGGGGAGGTTAATCACCTTTAGTGATAGCTCTAGTTTCTCGAGTTTTTAACCCTTACCCCGCTTTGCCCATCATTCAATTTGGACAGTACCATTAACTGTTAAAAGGGGTGCATGCCAAAAAAAAAACCATAACTGAATGGTGAACAGTGCAGGTCATGATCAGACTGCATGGATATGCAGGCTGGTCATGATCTGCACTGGTAGCAAAAGCAGACTCAGACATATCCAGCATGACAAGGGTTAATCTTAATGTTATTATGTCTCCCCTCCTCTGGGGGAGACATATTGTTTTTGCCCTGTCCGTCCGTCCGTACGCCACACTTCATTTCCGATCAATAACTGGAGAACCATTTGATCTAGAACCTTCAGACTTCATAGGGTTGTAGGGCTGCTGGAGTAGACGACCACTATTGTTTTTGGGGTCACTCCGTCAAAGTTCAAGGTCTCCGTCCGTCCGTACGTCACACTTCATTTCCGATCAATAACTGGAGAACCATTTGATCTAGAACCTTCAAACTTCATAGGGTTGTAGGGCTGCTGGAGTAGACGACCGCTATTGTTTTTGAGGTCACTCCATCAAAGGTCAAGGTCACAGGGGCCTGAACATTGAAAACCATTTCCGATCAATAACTTGAGTACCACTTGACCCAGAATGTTGAAACTTCACAGGATGATTGTACATGCAAAGTAGATGACCCCTATTGATTTTAGGATTACTCTGTTAAAGGTCAAGGTCACAGGGGCCTGAACATTGAAAACCATTTCCAGTCAGTAACTTGAGAACCACTTGACCCAGAATGTTGAAACTTAATAAGATGATTGGTCATGCAGAGTAGATGACCCCTATTGATTTTGGGGTCACTCTGTTAAAGGTCAAGGTCACAGGGGCCTGAACATGGAAAACTGTTTCCGATCAATAACTTGAGAACCTCTCGACCCAGAATGTTGAAACTTCATAGGATGATTGTTCATGCAGAGTAAATGACCCTTATTGTTTTTGGGGTCACTCCGTTAAAGGTCAAGGTCACAGGGGCCTGAACATTGATAACCATTTCCGATCAATAACTTAAGAACCACCTGACCCAGAATGTTGAAACTTCATAGGATAATTGAACATGCAGAGTAGATGACCCCTATTTATTTTGAGGTCACTTGATCAAAGGTCAAGGTCACAGGAGCCTGAACAGTGACTTGAGAACCACTAGGCCAAGAGTGTTGAAACTTAGCGGGATGACTGGACATGCCAGGTAGATGATCCCTATTGCAGCCAACCATCAGTGTCTCTTTGACTTTCGCTCCTGACTCCTATTGACTTCTTGTCTATAGGACTTTGCAGGGGAGACATGCCCTTTTTTACAAAAGCAATTTCTAGTTAGCTTTTCTTCTATGATCTTGATTTGAAATGCACATGTATATTTTCAGTGTCCCTATGGGCAAGTGAATGTGAAGGATGAATCAAAGAAGAAGAAATTCAATTCTGCATTTTATGTATAACTGTTTTGAATTAAATTTATTTATTTTTAATTGTAACACTGACTTAGTTATGAATATTCATACAATTTTGTTGAGCTCTTTCGTGTGAATATTTTGCTCTGCAGTGAGCTTGAGTTTTATCTGTAATTTGAAAACCTTTGTTCTTGAACTTTCAAAATACCAGTATGTGGAGAGCTGTCCTACTCACCCTGGCGTCCATATCCATGCCCACATTGTGTTGAAGTTTTTATGCACTTTCAGTTTATCTCTGTTATTACTTGCAGGGTTTGCTTTAAACTTAGAATAGTTAATCCTCATCATTACCTACATCATATGACGCCCCTTAATCCTTATTTTACTTCTGTGGGTGTATATCACATTCCTGTTTATTATTATGCCTGTTTGAAAAAGTCAGAAAGTTTAATAGCTACAGCTTTCAGACTTAACATGGTAAGTCCCTTGAGAAGGATCCCTATTTTTCTGTTGGGTAGAGCAAAGGTTAAGGTAACAGTGACTTTGAAACTGAAAATGGACATCACTCTGTCATAAAATATAACAGCAAGGTTTTCAAACTTAAGACAATTACTAAGTACCACAGGAGGACTCAAAGGTCAATGTCAAAGGGGACTTGCTGCATTCGTTTCCGAGCTCTTGGTCACAAAATATACAGTTTCAAGACTTTACATGTAGGTAAGCACCACTCGAGGAGGATCTCTGTTTTTAGCTCACCTGTCACATAGTGACAGGGTGAGTTTTTGTGATCGCCCTTCTTCCATCGTTTGTCTGTCCATCATCCATCCACAATATTTAGTGAGTTTTTGTAATCCCTTGTTGTCAGGTGTTTGTCGTCTGTCAGTCTGTCAAAATTTAGCTTGTGTATGCGATAGAGGCTGTATTTTTCAACTGATCTTCATGAAATTTTGTCAGAATGATTACCTTGATGAAATCTAGGCCAAGTTTGATAATGGGTCATCTGGGATCAGAAACTGGGTCGCTAAGTTAAATCAAAGAAAAACCTTGTGTATGCGATAGAGGCTGTATTTTTTAATTGATCTTCATGAAATTTGGTCAGAATAATTGTCTTGATGAAATCTAGGTCGAGTTTGGAAAAAGGTCATCTGGGGTCAAAAACTAGTCAAATTAAAGAAAAACCTTGTGTTTGTGACAGAGGCTGTATTGTTCAATTGATCTTCATGAAATTTGGTCAAAATGATTGCCTTGATAAAATCTAGATCAAGTTTGAAGATCAGTCATCTGGAGTTAAAAACTAGGTCACAGGGTCAAATAAATAAAACAAACATATCAGAAACTGGGTCACTATGTCAAATCAAAGAAACAGCTGCATGAAATATGGTCAGAATGATTACCTTGATGAAATCTAAGTCGAGTTTGAATATGGGTCACCTGGGGTCAGAAGTAGGGCACTAGGTCAAATCAAAGAAAAACCTTATGTATGCGATAGCGGTTGTATTTTTTAATTGATCTTCATGAAATTTGGTCAGAATGATTACCTTTATGGAATCTAGGTCAAGTAAGAATATGGGTCATCTGGGGTCAAAAACTAGGTAACTAAGTCAAATCAGAGAAAAACTTTATGTATGCGATAGAGGCAGTATTTTTTAATGACCTTCATTAAATTTGGTCAGAATGATTGCCTTGATAAATCTAGGTCAGGGTTGAATAAGGGTCATCTGAGGTCGAAAACTAAATCAAATCAAAGAAAAACGTTGTGTATGCGATAGAGGCTGTATTTTTCAATTGATCTTCATGAAATATGGTCAGAATGATTGCTTTGATAACATCTAGGTCAAATTTGAATATGGGTCATCTGGGTTCAAAAACTAGGTCACTAGATCATGTCAAAGACAATACTTGTTTAAACTCAAGAGACCACATTTTTGATCCAATCTTAATGAAAATTGGCAAGAATATTTGTTTCCATGAAATCTCTAGGTCAAACATGTTTACACTTTAATGATGTGTTTCTCAGGTGAGCGACCTAGGGCCATCTTGGCCCTTTTGTTTGTGAACACGATAGAGATCATATTTTGCAATCAATTTTTATAAAACTTGCACACAACTTGAATTGGCATAATATCTTGGTTCCTTTCGAAAACTGGTCCCGTCATGGGTTCCAGAGTTATGGCCCCTTTAAGGGCTGAAAAATGCTATTTTTGGCTTATGAACACGCTAGAGACCACATTTTGCAATTGATTTTAATAAAACTTGCACATAACTTGCACATAATGATATCTCGGTTCCTTTCGAAAACCGGCTAGATTCCATCATGGGTTCTAGACTTACTGCTCCTAAATTGGGAAACAATTCTATATTGGCCCTTTCAGCCATATAGAGGTTTCATTTATGCAGGGGTCAAATTTAGCAACATTTTCTACTAGCTAAAAGTAGCTAGTGCACTTTTTGTTAACAAGCTAAAATGAAAAGCTACCAGCTGATGTTAAACAATAATATTTAATTCCTTTATTAATATTTGCTGGCCAAAACTTACTGATTAATCTCTGTAAGTAGCCAGTCACCAAAAAAAATCTATAAGCTTAAAACAGCCAGTGCCATTTTTATCTTCTTACAAGTTAAAGTCAAACCCTTCCATGTTAACTTGATGCAAACTTGAATCATGCATTATATCAGAGTTTTGTTGAACAGTAAAATATCATTTATAAACATAAATGATAATATTTCTTTCATGAAGAAAAAAATGTGTACCTGCAGAACAAACTTAAAGATCTGAAGACATTTGCTTGGTATATTATTGACTAGCTGAAATTAGCTAGTATATTCCAAGCCCACTAGCTATTCTCAAATTCCACTAGCATGGTTTAATTTGATCTCTAGGCCAAGTTAGTATCTGCGTCATGTTGGGTCAGAAACTAGGTCACCAAGTCAAATCGAAGGAAAAGCTTGTTGACACTTAAGAATTTAGATGCCATTATTTAAGACCCTATTTTCATGCAACTTGGTAAGAATATTTATCTTGAGGATTCCAAGGCCAAGTTCGAAACTGGGTCATTTGATGTCAAGAACTAGGTCACCACTCAAAACAAAGGAAAATCTATTTAACACCTAGATGCCACATTAATGGCCCTGACTTACTGAAACTTGGTCAGAATGTTTATTTTGATGATTCTAAGGCAAAATTTCGCAGGTTAGCGATATAAGGTCATCATGATTGTCTTGTTTTTGGATTCAGTAAGTCAAAGGTCAAGGTCAAAGTGACTCGGAAAATATCGCCTCTGGGCTGTAGTCATAAAGTATAACAGCTACAAATTCAAACTAAATAAAAAGTACCATTAGAAGAAGATCGCTATTGATTTTGGGGTACCTGCCTCAGAGGTCAAGGTCACAGGGACCTGAGTTAGTATCTGTTTTTGTTGGCACAAAGTCACAAGGTAATTAGCTACTTCTTTCAAACTATACATGATTACTTGGCTCTGCTTAAGGAGGACACCTGTTGTGTTTTGGGTATGCAGGTCAAAGGTCAAGATCACAAAACTGGGAGACTAATCCCGGTTTTGTTTCCAGACTGTAATTTATGAAGTACATGTATGACAGTCACAGCTTTCAAACTTTACAAAGTGACTAAGTACCACTAGAGGAAGATCTGTATTGATTTAGGGATCAGTGACTCAAATGTTAAGGTCACAGGGATCTGACTTAATTTCTGTGTTGAAAAATTGACAGGTCAATTAAATAGTACAATATGCAGCATTGCCTAGTGGATATCTAACAAGATTTTCAAATTATGCCCCTTGGGTGAATAGAGTCCCTGCCCCAGGGGTCACTTGTCATAATTATGAGTTATATAGTAAAAATACTTCAAAAATTATCAGATCATATTTCCTAGACTGTTTAATTATAATAACCTGATGACCTCAAGTGATTAGGAATCACATTACTGTGACCTTGACCTACTGACCTAATTTCTTGTTTTTTAAGATACAGCCTTGAAATTTGGATGACATGTACAATTTTGCACACCTACCTTAAAACTGACTTTCATTTACCATGAATGTGACCTTCTGATCTACCTTCTTAATATTTTAGCATTGTATTTGCTATTTTGAACATGTAGCTCATATTACTCAGGTGAGCGATCCAGGGTCATCATGACCCTCTTGTTAACATTTACACTTCCTTGTTCTAGAAAATGGCTGTTGTGTGCAATTTATTTTTAAATATTTCAGAACGTACTATATTAGTAAGTTAAGGCAGCTTAATAATATTTTTGTGATATCACTTCTGTTATCATAAACTGAAGGTGAAAACAAATTCCTATAATATTTATGGTAACAAATATTTGCCACTGAGTGAGTGTCAAAAACTGATTTTTCACCTGTGTCATTAACCCCTATCATGCTGTACACGACTGATTCTGCCTTTGCTACCAGTGTAGTCTGTGAGGTCTGATCAAGATCTGCACTATACGCCATTCAGTCAGTATCTTCTTGTTAAATACCCCTTTTAACAGGTAATGGCACTGTTCAAATTGAAATTTGGACAAGTTCTGACATAACAAATTTTTAGCAGGATAAGGGTTAAACAGTTAGAAAATGTGTCTTACTCTATGTTGGGTGAAGTGCTGTGAAAAGACCCACTGCAAAATAGTTGCATTCCGTGATTTGCATCGAAAATTGATAAATACAGTATAAAATCATAGTGACATTCATCTGGCAAAGACTTGGGTATTTACTGTCTGTTTAATTGAATTGAGGTAGCAATAGATATAGTACATTGTGTACTTTGATGTATTTTAAGGTATCATAAGTTCAGAACACATTTTGTTTTTACAGTGAAAGATCTTTATCTGGCAGTGTTTAAAACACAAAGCACTACTGATTTAGCAGATAAAGATAATCTAGGAAGGCCTAAAATTATTTGCCTGTTATTTTGTAATTGCATTATCAGATGATTTTCATAAAGTTCATGTTGGAAAAAATGTAGAACACTACGTGATGGTTGGTTATTAGCTCAACTGAGATAAAGGCTCATGGTGAGCTTTTGTGAGCGCTCAATGTCCGTCGTACGTCCGTCAACAGTTTCTAAAAAAATCTTCTTGAAAACCACTGGGCAGAATTACACCAAACTTCACAGGAATGATCCTTGGGTGGTCCCCTTTCAAAGTTGTTCAAAGAATTGAATTCCATGCAGAACTCTGGTTGCCATGGCCACCGAAAGGAAAAACTTTAAAAATCTTCTTGTCCCAAACCGCAAGGCCTAGAGTCTTGATATTTGGCATGTTACATCATCTAATTGTCCTCTTTGAAAATTCTTCAAAAGAGGCCTCGCCCAGGGGCATCCGAGTTTTGCATAGACTTATATAGGAAAAACTGTAAAAATCTTCTTGTCTAAAACCACAAGACCTAGGACTTGGTATGTAGTGTTGCCCTGTAGTCCTCTACCAAAATTGTTCAAATCATTACCCTAGAGTGAAAAGAGGCTCAAGTTTTACATAGACATATAGGAATTTTTATGCCCCCGAAGGGAGGCATATTAGTTTTCAACTGTCCGTCCGTTCGTTAGTTTGTTTGTTAGTTTGTTTGTCACAACGTTTACTCTTTGCATGAAGGCACTTAACTCGCGAACCGCTGCACCCAGGACCTTCAAACTTCACATGCTGATAGTACTTTTTGAGTACACTACCCCTATTGACTTTGGGGTCACCAGGTCAGACATCAAGGTCACCAGGTCAAAGGTCAAGGCGCTGTGGGGGCATTTGTCACCATTAGTGACAGCTCTTGTTTAAAAAAATCTTCTTATCTTCTTATCTGAAACCACAAGGCCTAGGCTTTTGATATTTGGTATGTTGCATTGCCTTGTGGTCTTCTACCAAAATTGTTCAAATTATTACCTGGGGTGAAAAGAGGACCTGCCCTGTGGGGTCTGAAGTTTTTATTTTTAATTAATTATTAGATCATAGACTAAATTCATTCCTAGACTGTTTAATTATAATTACCTGATGACCTCAAGTAATTAGGGGTCACCTGACTGTGACCTTGACCTATTGACCTACTTTCTTGTTTTTTAAGATACAACCTTGAGATTTGGATGACATGTACAGTTAAGCACACAGATCTTAAAACTGACTTTCAGTGACCATGAATGTGACCTACTGTCCTACTTTTTATATTTTAGGATCAGTTTGTTATTTGAATCATGTGGCTCATATTACTCAGGTGACCCTCTTTTTAGCTCACCTGAGCCAAAGGCTTATGGCAAGCTTTTATGACCGCTCAATATCCGTCGTCCGTCTTGTGTCGTGTGTCCGTCAACATTTTCTAAAAAAATTCTTCTTGAAAACCACTGGGCAGAATGACACCAAACTTCATAGGGATGATCCTTGGATGGCCCCCTTTAGAAATTGTTCAAAAAGTTGAATTCCATATAGAACTCTGGTTGCCATTGCAACTAAAAGGAAAAACTTAAACAATCTTCATGTCCAAAACTACAGGGCCTAGGGTTTTGATATCTGGTGTGTAGCATCATCTAGTGGTCCTCTACCTAAATTGTTCAAATTATCCCCCTAGGGTCAAATATGTCCCAGCCCAAGGGGTCAGGTAGTTTATAAAGACTTATATAGGGAAAACTTTGAAAATCTTCATGTACACACATACATAAACTGTTGCTTCTGCAAAATAGATTTAGGGTTTATAAGGGCTTTGATAGTAACAGAGATACTATAAGATATTACTTTAATAGTAAATTATGAAGTGTTTTAATTTTCAAGTCAAAAGCTTTGATAGTAACCGAGATATTTGACTTTATCAGAAACTGTAACCAAAAATTCTAAGTTAAAAAGGGGCATAATTCTGTCAAAATTCAAATCAGAGTTATTGGGATTGTTTCTCCTGGTGTAGACTTTGATAGTAAATAACTATTTTAAGTTTCAAGTCAATAGCTTTGATAGTAACAGAGATATTTGACTTTATCAAAAACTTTAACCAACGGCGACGCCGACGCTGGGGCGAGTGCAATAGCTCTACTTTTTCTTCGAAAAGTCAAGCTAAAAATCCTTTCTTTATGGACATCTACACAATCATGCATCTAGCTTGCTCATATGTGACAAGTTTGAAGCAAATCAGGGTAATAATGTGGGAGGAGTTAGACACACAAAATATTGGGACATACGGACGTAGAACAGCAGCAACGCTTAGATACGGCTGCCACACATTTATATATGCCCCCCACACCCCCCCCCCACAAACACACACTCCAACATAAATATGTGGGGCATAACAATTCTCGAAAAGGGTAATCAAAGGTTATTACTGTGTAATTATTTTGAAACTGGACCAGCACTTTCTGAGAAGATTTTCAAAGTTTTTCATTTTGCTATACAGAAAGAAATTGGTCCAGTCCCTTAAGTGTTTTTACCAGTGGACAATTACAATAACTTCACCAAATTTTCTTATTAAAGGGTCACTGTCACCCAAGATACATTGTTGTGAAATTATATCAGAATCAGGTCAGTGGTTCAAAGTTTTGCCTATACTGGTAGTCATAATTCTACATAGATGACCTACATGTATATCTGAAGGAATCTGAAAGGAGATTACCTAAGAAACATCTGGAAAAGTTTGGTTGAAATTGGCATGGTGATTTAGGAGGCAATGTTCTTTTAACAAATTGTGGATGAAGGTCAACAGGTGGACAAACAGACATTCAATGATCATAAACGCTAACCATGAGCTAAAAAACAACCTTGAACAACCTGAAATTTAAGGTTACATATTATTTTGAAGTCCTCTTAAACAAACAAATCTTTTTATCGGAGAATTATTCCTTTTTTTAAAACTTAATTCTGGTCAAGATTTTAACTTTGGACAAGATATAAACTTTTGGTTAAGATTTAAACATTTTGGTCAAATTTTAAGCTTCTGGTCAAGATTTAGTATTTTTGTTCAACAGTTAAATGATCCGCGCCATGGGAAAACCAACATAGTGGCTTTGCGACCAGCATGGATCCAGACCAGCCTGCGCATCCGCGCAGTCTGGTCAGGATCCATGCTGTTCGCTAACAGTTTCTCTAATTGCAATAGGCTTTGAAAGCGAACAGCATGGGTCCTGACCAGACTGCGCGGATGCGCAGGCTGGTCTGAATCCATGCTGGTCGCAAACCCACTATGTTGGTTTTCTTATGGCACGGCTCAAATGTATATTTTGAAAGAAAGTAGACACCTTGACAGCATTCCTGTGTCGTTCATGAATCTTCTTCTCTGTGGACGTTAATTTATCATAATCAACAAGCATCTCCCATGATTCTATATCAGTTTCTTCTGATTGTTGTGTTCCGACACTTGACATATCGGCACCAGAATCAGACTGCTGAGAGTAATGACGACTAGACGAAACAGTAGCAGCCTGCTTTGAAAATCCCCTAAATATCACAGATAATGGATTATGTACCACAGAATTTCTCAGAATAAATGTAAATGTACACTTAATTTCATTCAACTTCATTTTGTTTTTCAATGCTGACTGGATCCCTGGTTTATACAATCCCTGAAATTTTGATAATGTAATAAGCCTGTTAACTTGTTTTTCAACTTTCATTTGTTTTTCGTTTAGTTCAAAGGCAGCCTCTGGTGTGCTGACCTTCTTCAGAGCAAGTATCAATTTCTCATCCTTGCTGGATATGTAACTTTGAGTACAAACACTGTCTGGCAAATGTTTCTTTGGCAGAGCTGATAATGACCTAAGAAATATTCTTTGCTTTTTCCATCGAATTAAACATTTTGTTTCCTTGACAAACATTTTTTGCAGACTGAAGATCTTAGAAAAAAGATTGAATGTCCAGCTATTGATTCTGTTCCATTTTCAGTGTACATTTATCTGAAACAAAAAACAAATAATTATTGTTTATAAACATTTCAAATAATTTAAATACATGTATATTCAAAATTTAATGTTTTTCTTTGTTTAAAACACTAACATCTGTTTGACTTAAACCTTCCTGGGGCTCTTAAGGAAATAGCCATGTGCAAGTGCAATAACTCCACTAAAAAAGCTGTCAATTGCGACAGTGTGCTGGACTTTTTCGATGCTTGATAGTGAAACTGGGCACATCTGAGGAAACTGGAGCTATCACTGGAGTGTTTAATGATTCCAGTGATGGTGATGATACTGGACAATAGTGTAAGTCCAAGTCAAATGCATTTTAAGTAATAAGGGAGATAGTGTATCAAGATATTAACTAAGTGTAAATGGGACATAATGCCTGGAATAATTCTGTAAGAGTAATGCACCATGTGTCATATCAGTTGGCTAATAATGTGGAGCAACTATTCTAAGTTTGAAACAAATCCATGTAGTAATAACTGAGATAGAGCAAAAGTGTATCATAACTTTGATCTGAAATTCTTAGTAAAAAGAGGCATAATTCATAAAATATTGGTGCCAGAGTTATGGACCTAGTGTCATATGCTGTGGGTGATGATGTTAAACAACCTTTTTATCTGTGAATCAAATCTATCATGTAACAACAGAGATATATTAAAACAGCATCAAAATTAAACTGTAATTCCATGTAAAAATGGGCATAATTCATGAAAAATTTGTGCCACAGTTACGGACCATGTGTCACATGATGTAGCCAAAATAATTTGACGTTCAGATTGTTTTATATTTGTGATGGGGCAATCTAAACGTCAAGTTTCAAGTTTATTTTCATATGTTTGGCCCATATGGGCATCAACATTTACAGTTTCCACAAAAACATGAAACGCAATGCTAAAAGTAGTGAGCCTACCACAAAGCATATTATACAATGTATAATGTCTTTGAACTTTCTAATATTGTGAAATGAAATAGCATTATAGAATTTTGCTCAGTGATAGCTAGACTATCTACAACCACCTTTAACATAAACATATAATTATTCTGAGACTCATGTTCATAAAAAGACATGAACTTTCAAAATATCTTAATTAGATAAGGTAAACAAGAGGACCATGATGGTCCTGAATCGCTCACCTCTTCCCACATGACCCAGTTTTGAGTATCACGTCGTTTTTTCTATTATTTGACATAGTGACCTAGTTTTTGGGCTCATGTGACCCAGTTTTGAAATTGACCTAGATATTATCAAGATAAAAATTCTGACCAATTTTCATGAAGATCCATTGAAAAATATGGTCTCTAGAGAGGTCACAAGGTTTTTCTATTATTTGACCTATTGATCTAGTTTTCGAAGGTACGTGACCCTGTTTTGAAATTTATCTAGATATCATCAAGGTGAACATTCTCACTAATTTTCATGAAGATCTCATGAAAAATATGGCCTCTAGAGAGGTCACAAGGTTTTTCTATTTTTATACCTACTGGCCTAGTTTTTGACCGCACGTGATCCAGTTTCAAAATTGACCTAGATATCATCAAGGTGAGCATTCAGATCAATTTTCATGAAGATCCATTGAAAAATATGGCCTCTAGAGAGGTCAAAAGATTTTAATAATTTTAGACCTACTGACCTAGTTTTTGACCGCAGTTGACCCTGTTTCAAATTTGACCTAGATATCATCAAGATGAACATTCAGACCAACTTCCATACAGATCCCATGAAAAGTATGGCCTCAAGAGAGGTCACAAGGTTTTTTTATTATTTGACCTACTGACCTAGTTTTTTAAGGCACGTGACCCAGTTTCAAACTTGATCTAGATATCATCAAGGTGAACATTCTGACCAATTTTCATGAAGATCTTTTGAAATATATGGCCTCTAGAGAGGTCACAAGGTTTTTCTATTTTTAGACCTACTGACCTAGTTTTTGAAGGCATGTGACCCAGTTTCGAACTTGACCTAGATATCATCAAGATGAACATTCTGACCAACTTTCATAAAGATCCCACAAAAAATGTGACCTCTAGAGTGGTCACAAGCAAAAGTTTACGGACGCACGCACGGACGACGGACGCTGCGCGATCACAAAAGCTCACCTTGTCACTTTGTGACAGGTGAGCTAAAAAAGTAAAGTAAGGAAAAATTGGGGTAAAGTGGTAGATCATTTTATTTTTGACTTTATTAACTTGACAAATACTGCAAGCTTAACAAGATCAGTTTTATCATGGCTTGTAAAAGGTTTTTCAAAATTAAACATGTTGTGTCTTCTAAGGTTTAAGGGAAGATATTTCTTGCATCAGCCTTGAATAATTCACACTCATACAGATAATGAAATTCATCACCTAATCTATTGTACGGACATTGTTCACAGACCCTCATGTTGCGGTTCAAACTAATGGATGTTGCTAGATTCCTTGGTAAAACTTCTAGTGTTCTAGTTCAAAAGAAGATTTAAATACCGGTACCTTATAAGTAGAGCATTTACTTGAATCTGACAGTTGTTCATTCCAAGTCTGTATAATACTGATCTTTTATCCTATCTTTTATAACATTTTTAAAGAATAATGGGGATAAAATGGTTTGATCTGCCCAATACTTAGCAAAACCTAAATTTTGTAGTGAATTTCTAACACAAGTCAAAACTTCAAAGGACCAAAATATTAAATGGAGGATAAATCACAGTACACAGTCATGTAAAGTTATTGGTTTTATCGCTTGCGCACATTAGTGTGTAGATGCGGTAAACGTTTATCGTGTACAGTACATTCATCGGTTTAAATCACCAGAAAATTCGTAATTTTGGAAATTATATGATAAATTTTACATAAATCAATGATAGTAATTGAATCCCCTTTTGATACATGTTAGTTTTATTTCAATTTATGGCCAATTCATGACATAATCTGCACTTAAACCTATAGCATGTAAAGCATCAGCAGCGATGAAAATTTCATCGGAAATTTCCTCCACTATTATGGTCTTTAGTGTTGACGTGAGTGGAGATATTGCCCATATGAAAAAATTATCTCAATATTTCCTAGGATCGCGTCAAATAAGTTGATGATGAAGATGATGATGAGGAAGAATTACTTTAAGTCTGCATCAAATCCATGAAGTAATAACAAAGATAAAGTGAAAGTGCATTTAAATTCACATAAAATTCTAAGTAAATGTGGCCATTTTTCATGAAATATTTGTGCAAGAGATGTGGCCCTTCTGTCATATAATGTGGGGGATGATGCAGAACAATTACTCAAAGTTTCAAATCACTTCTGTAATAACAGAGATATGTGAAAATGCATTGAAAATAACCTAAAATTCTAAGTAAACTGGGGGCATAATTCATGAAAAATTGGTTCCAGAGTTATCAACCTTGTATATGATATGATGGGAGTGATTTCAAATTTTTTTATGCCATTTTGCGTCCAAATAAAATTTCGCCAGTTTTCAAACTCTCAGTATGTAAATCTATAGACTGTAAATTTATTGGTTATAGATTTACACATAATCTGTACATAGAGCAGGTGTATGTATTATCGACAGTCTACAGTTATTGACAGTTCTGTAGGTGTTAATTGATTCTTAAGTGAAATAATGGAAACCCTATAATATCACAATGTACCGGAAATATATTTTTTGTGTTTGTTTCGTTGTTTTTGAAAGCTGTGCGCCATATTTTTGACTGACCAGAGACATTTTGTCAGGCACTGTTTGTTGTTGTTTCTAAAACTAGAAGCGCTTACATCATGCAGTAAGAGCACCGGTGTCCTAAATATCGCTACTTGTAATTTTCGCTTAGTTGTGGCGGGTTATTTATGTTAGTTTGACCTTATGACGTATATTTGTAGGATGCATACCACTAAATTTTACATGCATCCATTGCAGGTGTCATACTGGGGGGTGTCGATAACTATCTCCGAATTTCAGTGAAGTCTACAGTTATCGACATGGTCCCTTATATTTAAAAATGTTACAAAGAAAATATTTGAGTCGTCAAACCTCTTTTCTTATTTAAATTGAGTATAGGAAAATGGGTAATCTATAGCATTTAAATGCCAACAAACCATATTTTCCTTGATTTTAACATAACAAGAGGTTGAAATACCCTCAAAACTGAGGGCTGCCATTGACCTAATTCACTTATGGAAAAATACCATTTACACTCTACACTGATATTATTTCTGTTTAATACTCTCAGCGATCCGATAATATTTATTTCAGTGTCATTAATTGAATCAATTAAACAATAAGTGGCCAATTATAATTTGTATATGTTGTAGTTGTAACCATGTGATTTGAAAGAGAGGCTAGCTAGCATGTCGTCTGCACATATTTTTATTAAGTAAATAGTTTTACGTTAATAAGTTGAACGTCAATATATTTATTTATAAAACACTGTATAAAATTTCCAGAAAATCAAATGGTCATATATAGCTGTCGCTAACTATATCCAGATGTCGTTAACTATGTCAACAAAGGAGATTGATTTTTTGATCGTCATAACGTGGACATAACACAGTAACCGGGAAATACCTTGTGAAAGGACCAATCAAAAACCGCTTTACATAATACTAATAGGGTAGATATTACAAGTAAACAAAGAACGTAATTTGTGTAATTATATTTAAATTAACCTGTCGATAACTGTGTCACCTGCTCTATACTGTTCCAGACAAGGGCCATAACTTTGTAGAAATGTACAGAAGAGTTCAGCGCTACATTAAAAGCAGAAACGATCTACACACACACACAAATAATTTGACCAGATCCAAAAATATTATAGACCTGTAGATTCTCTATAAATGACTTCAAACCGAATGATACAACTACACATGGGGTACTTCGCTAAAATTATCCAAATTATCACTAAGTATCAGTCTTATAATCAGAACAAAATGAAAAATTGCTGTAGAAACGGTCGCGAATACTGACTACATAACGGCTTTTTCAGCAAAATTGACATCACACTGAATATAAAAAGCGGCGGCCTTAATTTGAATATTTATTGACTTGAAAGTATGATGAAAAAACAGGTTATTATTTTTCAAATGTGTTATTTTATTTAAACAAAATCTAAAATAAATTAAACCGGAAGTTCATTTTCTTCCATATTGGACTGGTTACAATTTTTTATTTGACTACATATAGGTCAAAGAACACCAATTCAAACTTACTGGGAATGAGGTACGTGTATACCTGAGATTAAGGTTAAAGGTCAGTAATTCAAATCCTTCTTTGTTTCATATAAAAAATGACAACTTCATGTCGTCTTTACGTATCTTTAGAGAACATCACTTTTTCCTACACCTAATTTTCATGAAAGTTCTATCACAAATTAACGAAAAAATGCGGTCAGTGTAAACACCCCGGGATACCCCGGGATATATTAATTTCTATAGAAAACTATGAATTTAATTGTTATGGGTAGATTTTACCGTTGTAAACAGTAAATGGAGCGTGTTTATATGTGTACCAAAAAGCTGACTCATAACAAGAACCCCGGGATGCTTGATTATTCTTCACGGATAAGAGCGTTCATTTATAGCTGTACCCTGCCTGAATATTAAATAATTGGTGTTTATTTTCTATTATTTTTTTTTTAGTAGAAAATTAATGTCCAGTATTATCAGAAATAACGATCTATTCTATAAGAGTACAACTATATCCAGGCCACACCACGGGGAGGCGCTCTTGTCATGGCTCGTTTTTTTTTTGTTGTTTTTTTTTCTATTCTATTCTTTTTTCTATTCATTCATTTTTTTGTATTACTTTTATCTCTCTGTCTCTCGCATTACCGCAAATTTGACATTTATATAAATGCTTAAGCAGTTAAAATTAGTTGCACAATAAAACAACAATGTAAATTTCAAGATAGATCAATTTTTTTCTCAAAAATGAATCAAACTCAATATAATATATATTGTCCATTGTAAAATGACATATATAAATTTTATTTTATTGAAGTATTGAATTATATTAATTGGAAAATAGCGTGCGAGAGTTACACGTACAGTTGCAAAAAAAGTCACAGTTAGAGACATCCGTTCACAGTAGATTACGGTGGTTGTTAAATCATTATTGATTTGTATTGGTTTATTTTTTTATTATTATTATTATTATTTGTATCAAATTAATATGAACGAAAAGATAGAAAGAAATAGAAAAATCTTGCTTGTAAATGAAATAAAAATTCTGTTAGAAAATCATACCATACTATGAACGGGTGTCAAACAAAATATACATAATGAACAGAATTACAAGTGTGAAACAAAATATACATGATAAACAGAGTGATTGGTATCAAACAAAATATACATGATAAACAGAATGAGTGGTAGCAAACAAAATATACATATAAACAGAAAATATACAGAGTAACTGAGCCGGGCACACTGCATGTCGGCCCACGTGGGCAGGACTAGGTGTCCTATACCGACAGCATTATGTATGAAAGAAGCAGATCACGTCGGCCTACGTGGGCAGGACTTTGGGTCCTATACCGACGGAACTAACGCTTCTTTGTTCGTTCATTTAACCCTCGTTTCCTTTGTCCCGTTTTTTTGCTAAATCCTTGGCTTTATTTATCACGGTGAATTTGCCGTCTTTTGATGTGACGTGCGTATTTCTGTGTCTCTTTTTCGTGTCCTTCAAGAAAATACAAAGGCAGCATGCTTTTCATCACTTGCCTTACACCGCCGGCAAGGCAGTACGCTTATTTCGGCGTTCCTGGAATGTCAACCAATAGGAAATTTGAAGCAGCTTTTCAGAGAATGAAGGTCTTTAATCCAAGGTAAAGTGTGCTTGCAGTCTGTTACTGTAAGGATTTAGTGTGCAACAATGCTCATGACTGCGCATGCTTTTTGCATGCCTTTTTTTTTTCATAAAAAAAACTCATTACGGTTCTAATATACTGTACTATATTTGATCCCTTTCTTATAATTGAAAGAAATAATTAACATTCATTACGTAATGAAATTTAAAGATTCTTTATTTTATATTTTCTGATACGTTCTTCTCAATGTGGGCGGCAATGATCTGAGATGGGACAGCGACATTTACAGTGTATTTACTGAGATCGTGCAATGCGTGGACAGAATATTAAACGAATGCGAAGATGTGAAGGGAATCTGGGTATGCAGTATTATCAAGAGAGGGAAGTTTCCATCCTGGAACGGACTAACAAGAACATCTTTCAACCGCATGAGAAGGGAATTAAATAAATTGCTGAAGGAACACTTTGAAGGATTGTTTGTTGATGTACAGAGAAGTGTAAAGTTTTTTATTGTTATAAAATAAACACGAATCAAGAACATATAATAATGAAATAATGAAACATATACACACGTACAATTTGATCTGTTTTAACTATAAGGCCTAAAGCACCTCACTACAATGTCAGCCAACAATTTCAGTCCAATACCATATCTCGGGTGTACCAAATCATTCTCATAATGTTTAGGAGACTTATAACACAAGCCCCGGGATGCCTGATCCATCGTTTCGATAACAATAATTCGAGTGCGGGAGGTCATGTGATCGATCCTCGGCCGCGGCATATCAAAGACGTGAAAATGTTATCAGTGACTCCATATAGATTGCAGCAATTAATGGGAAGGAGTAATATATAAATATGCCTTGATCATTATTGTATCTTAGTATAAAATAAATAAAGATAAACCTTTATATGTAACTCATCGTCTGCTATTTTGGATAAACCTATAAATATGGGAAAAAAGAGAAATTTATTCAAAGCTTTTCAATAGAAATAAAGGTATATAACTGAACGCTCTTATACGTGAAGAATATTCAAGCGTCCCGGGGTTCGTATTACGAGTTACACCGGTAATCATGCTCGATTTACTATTTACAAGCATAAAATCTACCCATTAACAATTAAATCAATGGTTTTCTAAAGTAATTAATGTATCCCGGGGTGACCCGGGGTGTCCCGGGGTAATTACACCGACCCAAAAAAAAATGAAAAGAAAATAGGGGGTTGAAAAGTTCCTAGTGAAATGCCAGTCAGTTGTGGTCTGCTACCCTAAAAATGGCGCATATTTGCTCTCCTCCGCGCAATAAACACCTACTTCCGGTTTCGATCTGCAAAACTTGCCATGTGGGTTGTATTAACATGAAAACCGTCTCATTTCATGCAGAATGTATTCTAGTAACGAAAAAGTGTGATTAAAGCCCCCGTTCTACACGAATTTGCGCAAAAAATGGGAAAATTAGGATCTAGTTATTATGGACTTCTTTCGACTACACCACGGAAGCACATCTACACCACGGAAGCACATTTTCGACCGAATTACTGACGTTATTCCATAAGGTAATGTTTCTCCGTTCTGATTGGTCAGTCATGTAAACAAACCCAAGAAGTGATTTTTTTTTTCAAAATGGAATATTTTTACTGCATTTATAGTATTTCATTATACATTTTGACAAAATTTGCTACATTTTATGTGTATTGAAAAAAGTTTTATCAAGTGAATTTCTCCCGCAATGCCAACGATGTAAACAGGGGGTCATCTCATTCACACGAAAATTACTTAAATAAAGGATCACTATTCATATGTTTTTCATCCGATATTTTGGTGGAACTAAGATATTTCTTGAAAAAAAATGCGATTATATATATGTTTCGGAAGGCCGTACACGCCATAATGTTATAATGGGAGTCTATGGGAAAACAACTGGTGTTCTCTAACCTATATATACTTGGAATATTTTCATGGTCAATGTAGATCGCGGTCGATGTGTACCACATCAGGGTGTACCACTATCCAAGTCAATGTGTACCACATATGAATTACAAAGGGATTTATTACAGGTAAAGGATAAGTGTGACATAAGTGTGACATTACGTAATTTAGAATATAATCGTTTAAAAATAGGTGAAAATTGTCATTGACAATGAAAATTAACGGCCTGAATTAAAGATGATATATATGGTATAGATAGAAAAAATGACATTTTGTTTAAATGTAACGATGAACTGTAAATGTCCAAGTTAGGTATTAATAAAATGTCTTTTCTGTAAATTAAACTGTAAACTTCTGGTTTCAAAAAAACTGTTTGAAATGAAAATAAATTACCAATTACTTCATTATAGAAACAACATTGTGAGAGTGCTGAGAATATACCACAAAAAATAATATATTTCAGTATTAATTTCAAGTTTAAGCTTAGCTGTATTATTGTGTTTATATTTCATGTTTTAATATAAATTATATATGTCTTCATTAGAAATAAACAAAAGTTTATATCAAATGTGATAATTTTGAAAAATAAATATCTAAATTGCTTAACTGAATATATACAATACGTTTACGTTTCATTTAAAATATATATAACATGCTTAGATCATATAAAATGGATATTAGATTCTTTAGAATCATTTCATAAATAGATGTAAAAAGTTAAAATATTATATATTTTAGTTTATTATATCTTTAAATAAAATGAGGTGGAGAACCAGAAGATAAGTGCCAAAAAGATATTCTGCGATATGCGTACAGTTATTATGTTTGATACATTTCTGCTTGCAACATAAACGTTTCTTTGTATTAGAATTGTGTGAAGCAATTTCTATTACAAAATAGTGATTGTGCATTCTAAATTAGAGGCATATCAATTTTGATTAAATTACAAATGAAAATAATTCCAGTAAATCCAATCAAATTTATTACCAAGATTATTTCAATTTCTCAGTATGCATGTTTTACATAAACATGAGAACAAATTCAAATAACAAATAAAATATAAAGTATTAATATTGGCTTAACTATTTTGTTTCGATTAAGATAAGTGTACTTTGAACAATTATATATGATCATATTATTTATAATTCCTTCATTTCATAATTTGCTTTAACTACAAACATTAAATTTTAATTGCAATCACCATTAATAGTACGAAGCATTTATTAAGGTCTTAATGTTTTGTTTCGATTAAGGCCAGTGGTTTTCATATTTAGTAGTCTTATCCATTACTATTTTTTGTGTAGCATGTAAATATTCAATATCTTTATGCTGTTAAGTGTTGGTCAATATATTCTTTTGTTATACTAACAGTATTTTAATAAAGCTAATGCCTTTGAAATATTTGAAATAATATCTGTGTGGCGATTTTTATTTAAAAATGTGTCGTCATCATCCTGCTGCCCACATCAGCATTTAAGGCCTACTCAAACATTTTTTTCCTTTGAAACTACCCATCAGAATTACATCACTTTTTATTTTGGTCATTGTCCTAACTCAAGTTTGTTCAAATGGTTCCGCTTGGCACATAAAGAACAACTGCAAGAGCTAATAATAGAGAGAAAAATACACTTCTTCTTCCGAACCATGCACTAACGGTCTTCTCTTTGAATTATGGTGTAGTTGTTTGCTATCTGACCGAAATTTTATGTTAATATCTTCACAAAACTTGGTCTGTAGCATTCTTCTAAAGACCTTTCTTAATTTTGTTAAATGATTTTGATTGGCCCCTTTTAGGGGCTGCTAGAACTAAAAACATTTTAAAGGTGGTTCTAATATGCCGTTTGCATTGGACAAAATGTTACGATATTTTGCCGTTTTGAGCAAATAAAACCTGTCGCTAGCACAAGATTTACTCAGACAAACAAATTAAATCATTACTTCATATCACGGTGTTTTAGACTAAGCTATTATCTGAGACTTTGTTTGCACCGTTACAGTAAGGAAAACATACCACATAAGATTTTTATTGTCCGACTAGCGCTTTTGGTTCTGGGTCAGGCTGTATAGAATTTCATCAGTCAGACCTTAAGAGGACTCGTGGCTGCTAATTCGAGTTAATTTGTATTAAAAACGCTTAGTATATCTTTTGATTTCCATTTGATAGATATCGTGATATTTTAAAAATCTGAATCATACAACAAGTTTTGAAACTCCGTGTTTATTTATTTCCAGCTGAGAAAAGGGGAAGGAAATATATTAATTTTACGAACTTGCATTTCTGATGTATTTATGCTAAATATAAGTTGACAATGAACTTTATTTTTCAAAATTTATACATTTGATCTTATGTAATATCATAACATTTCTCAGGCAAGGTATCTTTATCAAATTCATTACTTTGCTAAAATAATTCTATATATTGATTGGGCGAACAGGATAGGACAACCAAATTCTAAATATATGTCCAAAGAAATACACTTAGCTCACAATAAGGATTAATTAGTGTTATAATGTATTGTAAATACGTGTAACTTGTTACTTCTCATCCTATATCATTTTCTTATATGATTTAGCTAAGCAGTTTCTAAGCTTTGAATGTTATATTTTTTAATATTTTGAATCAGTCTCTTTTTGCTCAAGTCTTAAAATTTTATCATTTATGCATCTCAGCTTTCAATTGTGTTTTCTTGTCCGATATAGATTGTTAGTTTGGATTATTACAGGATAATCATGTTTAGTCAGAAAATAGCCTGTATTAGCTATATTCATATTGATAAAACCGACGATAAAAATAAAGATTATTTTATCCTTTAACTTTATATGACCAGATGTTAAAGTTTCGAACAAATCCATTCATGCCATTACTTGACCAAAATCAGATTAACCACCGTTAAACTATCCACTGATTATATGAACCTGGTTCCCGGTGTTTACTAATAGAATTGTGTAGTGCTTATGGTAGTTTTGCACGTTTTATTAACTGAAAATGACAGTGTAACATTATTTTTCCAAGAAACGTATAATAATACATGGTAACCGTTAGACGGGCGAGAAATTCATAATATCACGTGTATTAAGTGTAAAACGATCAACCTTACTTTCTTTTTTTATGTAAATTTTGACAAAAGGTAGGTACTGATGTAAAATAATTCAATATAATATTGAATAATCAGAATTTAAGGATTACAACTGATATTTGGCGAACTTTGAAAAAAAGCACACATACCTATACGTTTTATTTTGCCATATGATTGAAAACTGAAAATTATACAACTATGGAAAGTTTCATTAAATTCTACATTGTGTAATTTCTATGTGCAAATAGTCAACGCAAGTGTGATTTGTCCACAAGGTCTATTGGGAAAATTGACCGGAGTACCAATATTTTCAAATTGGTCTCAAGAAAATCAAACACACGACCCTTTCTTCTTTTATTAGCTGGATTTCATTCGGATTCAATAATGCTTTGAAAAAATATGGTTTAATAAAATTCTACAGAACAACATTTAAGTCAAACGTGCAAAAATATCTAAAGCCGGTGCTAGGGGGCGTGAGGGTGTTGCACTTTCCATTACCGCTCTTGAACAGACTCAGTAAAACCAAGTGTGCTATTATTTTGCTTGGTTGCATTTTATGCTCCGAAAGGATTTTCATATAGATTTTACTAAGGAGCAGGTAAGACTATTGATGATATTAGCCTGCGTCGGGAATTGTTCTCGTCTTCCAAACTTTCTGAAACATTTAATAGTTTTCAATTTCTAGGAATAAATCTTTCACATTGTCTATCATCTAAACCACTTCTAATCAATACTAGCAGAAACCTACATCTCGCTAACGTCTTATGGTAAAGCTGCATGTAAAAAAAGGTGAATGCCCTTTATTTCAATGTACACGAGGTCCATCTCCGGTTCTACATAATTGTACTTTTCACGAAATATGAATATCATCGTGACAGTTTTGTGTCCTGCTTATTGTTGCTAGTTATAGACTAGGGTCGAATAGCCAGTATGTCACCTATTATAACAAAAAATACATCTGTTCAGCTGAAGTACAAAAGGAATATCGTAATACCGAAATCTATGCCTTTTTGTAACCCAGTCGCACTGCTCACCCTCATAGAAGTTCTGCAGCTTTAAGCTGTATATCTAAAACGTCCATGTTATACTTGTTTTCCCTTCTAGCTATCCAGTCGTCCGACATTCAACTAAATCCTGGACCGCAGGCACAAATCCAAAATATGCATGTGGTAAATGCAACCAAGAGGTTACCTGGCGGCAGATAGGTATTTTATGCGATTCTTGTGACTGGATGTTTCATACTGACTGCCAGAATATTTGAAATTCCACATATGATAAATTATCATTATCAGACTCGCGGTTTTGTAAGTATCACCAGCTCTACGAGGGCAGTAATCATTTTTCATCTTTGGTTGAATCACTAGACTCCCGGAGTGACACCAACAACGGCAACCACCTCATATGCAACAGTACAACCTATCTGTATTGTCTCTACATGGACCCCATCACACGAATATCTAACTCCACAGGCAAAACCAACTCCCTACTCCAAACCAAAAACAAACAAACAAACAAACAAATTCAGCAGTAATGAACGTATCTCTGTTTTAAATATCAAGTGCAGATCTGAATGTAATCTATGTTGGGCAAAAATCACTATAAACATTCTATTTTCGTTGGTTCATACTACAAATTAAGTCCCTTGAGAATGATGATGAATCGCTAAATCAGCTCTGGTTATCTCTGAACCTTATCCCTGACACCAGTATTGTATGGCTACCTGCAGACTTCAATATGCCCGACATTGACTAGCATAACGAAAGCGTAAAACCGCAAACGTAATGTATAATAGTACTAAATAGTTAATCAATCGGCACTTCCGGGCTAGTCGGATAATGGCAGAAAGAAGAAATCCTCATTTTTTCCCAGTTAAAGTGGCATTTTCATGTTTTATGTAAGCCAGTTCCTGTTTTTTTATTTCAATGTGGACCTATACTTGACATTTTGGTGGCATGTTCAATGAGATTTGTTGGATTTATAGGAATGACAAACCTTATTACACGTGTTCATACCTGTATTTGAGCTGTCAGTTTTGAAGATATTCCATAGTGTTGACCTATTAGACAAAACATCTCTCTTAGAAGATATATGACCCGTACTTTTCTTGGTGTCATTTTGTGGTGTATAGGTCATTTAAGAACATAAGGCTAGTAATATTTTTTTAATGGGCCTGGCTATGTGTTACAGGTCTCAGAAGATTGTTAATTTTAGATAGAACATATAGTAAATTTATTTACTATTGTATACCCGTAAGGAGCTGTGCTGCAACTTCTTAGAAACCATGGTCAAAACAGTTCTTAGTGAATATATTTGAAATCAGTCATTTTTGAAGGAGACTCACAGCCAGGGCGAAATAAGAATATTTTTGTCAACAAACATAATTTAACTGATAACAGTGAAGTGTCACCGCTAAAGTCTGACGAATCCTTTATACAGATCCCACTGCCAAATCAAACATACTAAACAAACAATTTAAATTTGAATTTTTCAGTCCCCACCCTATCAGCTTGAAACACATTTGTTGAAGCCTGTTCAACCCACCAGAAAACCACATTCCACATAAACTTGAAGACTATGAACGAAACTGGGCGATGGGTCTAACACGGGTAAAAGATAAAAGGTAAGGGTAGATTTCCCGGAAGCTTAGAGCACCCCAAACACAACCATAGAGCCATGCATTGCAAAGTAGGCCCACAACAAAAAGAAACTGTAACGGAAAAATAAAATAGACAGGTTGCTTCAAAAATCCAACAATTAGTGCATTTTAATTATATGCAAAATATAAAATGAGGTAAGGGTAGAGGAGGGCGGGGGGCGAAAAAAACAAGGGTGAATATTCAACAGGAAAAGCCACGTTCCTAAAACGCAGTCTCCCTTCACCGTAAACAGCAGCAGCGCGCGCGCGCACACACACATACACACACACACAGAGATAAACAAACAGACAAGCAAGAAAACCCAACACAGTGGGTCAACGCACCAGACACCCATCCAAACAGCAAACAAGCAGGAAAAAACAATACAGTGGGGCACCGCCCAAGGACGGCCGGCGGCCAAAAGTATGGTGGGCACGATAACTTTTAGTAAAAGGAAAGGGGAGCAAATGCAAGGCGGCGGTAGGGATGAGGGTAGGCCTAGGGGGAGAGAAAGGAAAGAAATTCCAAGAACAAACAAGAAAACATACACAACACAAAATACGAAACAGACAGAAAACAAGTTGAAAATAGGGACGCCACCTTGGAACGGCCAGTAACCTGTATAAAGGAAACTAGGGGTTTAAACGTCTTTTGGGCGGGCCAACCTCGCACTTTCCCTATTTTCAACAAGTTAGACAATACAGTGTAAATAAAATCACTCCACGCTGAGAAAGGCTCTAAGATTAGTGACAAAATACCAGATCATATAAAGTAAAACATATAAATAGGGTCAATCTAAGGTATAATTACACCACTGTACGCAACAACTTGTCGAGAGTCAGAGCACTGAGAGCCAAAAGCAAGGTTCTAAAGATCACCAGGAAGAAAAGCTCATTCATTTTCCAAAACACACTGCACAATACCACACTTAAAACCACTGACTCGGCTTTGATATTTAGGGATGACTACCTCTAAGGATTTAAACTGGACCCGTTACATAAACCATGTCACAGCTAAAGCTAACAATTCTTTCAGATGTATCAAAAGAAACATCAAAACATCAAATAGGAAGGTAAAAAAAAATGTTTACACAACATATGCTACACCCTAATTTGAGCACTGTTCAATTGTTACAGACATACCTGTCAGAAAAATCTTGTCTATAAGATCAAGATTGTCCAGAGGGTTATTAATAAAACCCGGCCCGGCCCGGCCCGGACCAAACCACGGAAATAGCCGATTCCGATTATACGGAAACCACCGGAAACTTACGGACGGTAGGCTAATATAATTACGAATGAATGGTGATACCGACATCTTAATCAAGGCAAATTTATGAGTATTTTATTTCATTATTACAGAAACTTACGGACGGAAGGCTAATATAATTACGAATGATATCGTGTCGATATCAACTTACATATTTAGAATTTAGTAAAAAACACTGAACTTTATCATGCCCGCGAGGAACTTCTTTGATGAATGGGTTAAGACTGCGTGTTCTTTCTGGTTGCAAAAACGTCTTAATATAATTTCTAAACTTGTGCACAGGAAGTCGTTATACATTATATATATAGCGTTGTTTTGACGAGCCTTCTAATTATTTCCCGAAATTTTATATCGTTATCATTGTATACTATTTTATAATCACGTATGTCCAAAAAAGTTGTTATCTTTCGAAGAAAGGAATTCCTCTCGGGCCTCAAAGAATTTTTGTTTCACCTGTGCATTTCTAAAGCCTAAATAATTCTTTGTGTCCGGTAACATGCCTAAAAAAAGGTAGTAAATAGGCAGATTTTTTTAAATACTTTTTTGTTCAATGAGACTTTACGGAAATTATTTTTATGTTAAAAAAAATGAATACGAATAATTTCTAATATCACTGACACTTTTTTAAAGAATAGAATGAGCAGTTTTTTAAAACTTTTTATTAAAAAAGTTTTTAAAAAATCTCAAAGACCATAAAACATTTAGGGTCATCTGGAACAACTGATACGTATTAGACCCTCCTGGGGTCATGTAAAAAATTTAGGATAGGTCGGGATACCGATTACGCACGAAGAATGCAGCGTTGAATATTGAAAAGTTTTACACACGGTACCCCATATTTTCAAAATATTCCTGTATAAATATATAGAAACATACTGAGATAGGTTTGTTCACGCAATATTCTGAGTATCTCTGGAACTTTGTCGACTGAATTGATGTAAATGAGAGTCACAAATTGAATATATTGTGGTACATTGCAGTTTGTGGCATAGTCTTTGCACTTTCGATAACCGATTTCGTATTCGGCAGGTTGCTATGATGTTTTAACATTTTTTTTTTCAAGTTTGCAAGTAATCTCTGAATAAACTGACTAACTTAAGTTATATTCAAATTAGTTCAAAACTATATAGAGTAGAATCGAGATACAAATTCTACCTTTTTTCATTTTTGTGCAGATGTCTCGTAATCCGGAGGTCGCGGGGTTGAATCCTGTCAGGAATTTTGACCGTGACTCCAGCAGTCCTTTCTTTCGGTGTGAGTACTGGTTAGTTTCCAGGAAGCAGTCACCGAGTGTATTTGACATTAGTTGGTGAACCAAAACTCGACGCGAAAAAAGAAATCTTTTAAATGGGAACAAAATTACCATTTAACTGCACTCAATATATAGAACGATTCACACTGTTTCGTGAAAAAGACCAAGTAACTTGTTAAGGTTCGTTTTGATATTTACCAATGCTCTATACTTTCAGATTATGCATTTAGATGCTTCAAGATTAAACTTCAATGGTTAGACATATCTTGCAAAACTTAGCAATTTATTTAGGTTGATTTGATATATTATTGTATACAGAATGCCCTTTCAGTCAGTTTGCTAGTGATCAGCATTTTTGATACATAACAACAGAAGAATCGTTTGAGCCCGCTATCATAATTTACAAATAAGTCTGGATAAAAGCAAAATAAAACTTTGTAAGGATGTTGTTTCTTCAAATCTGACAAATTTCTTCATTAAGATATTTTTGTAAATTTATCAGTATCACAGTGTACTGCAGACGATTTACTCTAACATTGCTTACTTTACTATAGTCACGTGACCACACCGGAAGTGAACTGTACTTGGATCTATATTGAGCAGCTTTAATGCTGTCGCATTCTGAGACCCTACGTTTTGTGAGTTTTTCATTGGTAGAACCAAACCTATTGTAATTATGCAAATTAAAATGTTGCTCTTTTTTATATACAGAGTAATTGCACGATAGTTTGCAGTTTTTTACGAGGGATCTGAGTGTAATTCTCCAGCTAAAATGGTTTGTTAAACTGCCCATGTGTGTTTTAGGATTTTAAGCCCATTTTCGTCAACATTTTATTATACATTTACATTTTGAATACTAAACTCTTTCTCTACAGTAACTTACAATTGTCGCATTGAAAAATATTAGTCACGGATAGAGTTATTTCGAGGGATCACCCTCTTAGGAATACATTATTTATTTTATTATACCGGAAAATAAATGAAATGGTTTATTTAACGTTAAAAAAGTTATGACTTACCAAATAATGAAGTCAAAATTAAGGAGGCTTTACTAGTAAGCATTTAGATTGTCGCGACTTTGCTGTATAAAAAGACTTTTTGATAAGTATAATCTTGAGGTTACATATCGCTGTATTTATGGGCATACTTCAACAAAATCAGCAGCAGTAACATTCGGAAAACGGCGATAACTACGGAACATATAATGAGAGCACTCATTTTCTTAGTAGTTAGTAGTTAGTTAATTTCCAATCCGATGGTGATAGTTTCAGTTTAATATTTGATAAAAAAAATTGTTTTCAAAATGTTGCATGTAGAACAAATCATTCAAAAGCAGAAAAGAAAAATAGGCCGGGTTTACACATCTATGAACACAGGATAAAGTAATTTAATCCTATGTATAAATAAGCGCATCGTCTTGTAATCAGTACGAAAGTATCGATCTCTCATAGGGGGACATGAAAATGTAATATCGCATGCGCAGAAAAACAAAATAGCGTTGTTGCGCATGGGATATAAGAATAATTATTTTTATCATTAAATCAATATTTATAGTCCTTTCCATTTTTCTAGATGCAGTCAAATGATCAACGATAAAAAGTCCGAGAGTATTTTCTCGAAGGCGGAGTCAAACACACATATTGACCTCCAGCTGTGACGCCCACACGTTATTACGTTAAAACAATGCGACGTCGTATACAATTAACTACGAATTTCAAAGATGACCTAAGGCTGCAGACATTTGTATCTAATGTTTATACTTATGAGTAGGCTGGATTTAATAATAAAACAATTGTCGCCTTTTATGTGTGATCGATATGTGGATTTATCGACCTGTATACCGATATCAAGTCGATAAATTCGCCCGAGGTTGATATTGCTTTTATCAGGCCGATAAATCCACATATGAGCCACGCCATGAGAAAACCAACATTGTCTATTGCGATTAGAGAAACCGTTAGCAAACAGCATGGATCCTGACCAGACTGTGCGGATGTTGGTTTTCACATGGCGCGGCTCATATCGACCTCACCAAAAGGCAATTATTGTATAATATGATTAGTTGCGCAGAAGTTGAAAATAACGATTTTGCGCACGAGATATAAAAACACTTGTAAATATGATATATTATTCAAGTTAAACTAGTGGGAAAATTGCATTGGACATTGTGTGGGGTATAATAATTTAACATCTGAATTGCACACATTTGTAATCCATTTTAAAAACAAAAAAGTTACCATCGTGTGAATAGTTGTATAAGCATAAGCTGAAAAAGTTCGTAGTCCGACCAGACCGGTTTTTTTTTTAATTCTGTGTTAAAAAGATATGCTAGTATTATTTCAAATATAAAAGAAAGAGAAATAAAAAAATAAATAATCTAAAAATAAAAATAACGTTAGCAGTAAATTGTTAAAACACGAAAGTTCATTGCTATCACTACCCTCCCATTTATCCATATTAGATATTTACCGGGTTTTTTTTTTAATCCCCCGCCGTGGCGGAGGGATTATAGGAATGGTCTGCGTCCGTCCTTCCGTCCGTCCTTCCGTCCGTCCTTCCGTCCTTCCGTACTTCCGTCCTTCCGTCCGAAACAAATTCGTGTCAGGTCCATATCTTCTAAACCCCTTGAAGGATTTTCATGAAACTTGGGTCAAATGATCACCTCATCAAGACGATGTGCAGAACCCATGAGTCAGCCTTGTCGGTTCAAGGTCAAGGTCACAACTCAAGGTCAAAGGTTTGAGCCTGCCATTTTGTGTCCGCTCTATATCTCCTAAACCCCTTGAAGGAATTTTATAAAACTTGGGTCAAATGATCACCTCATCAAGACGATGTGCAGAACCCATGAGTCAGCCATGCCGGCTCAAGGTCAAGGTCAAAACTCAAGGTCAAAGGTTTGAGCCTTCCATTTATTGTCCGCTCTATATCTCTTAAACCCCTTGAAGGAATTTTATAAAACTTGGGTCAAATGATCACCTCATCAAGACGATGTGCAGAACCCATGAGTCAGTCATGCCGGCTCAAGGGCAAGGTCAGAACTTAGGGTCAAAGGTTTGAACCTTCCATTTTGTGTCCGCTCTATATCTCCTAAACCCCTTGAAGGATTTTCATCAAACTTAGGTCAAACGATCACTTCATCAAGGCGATGTGCAGAACTTATGAGTCAGCCATGTCAGCTCAAGGTCAAGGTCACAACTGAAGGTCAAAGGTTTGAGCCTTCCATTTCGTGTCCACGCTATATCTCCTAAACCCCTTGAAGGAATTTTATAAAACCTGGGTCAAATGATTACCTCATCAAGACGATGTGCAGAAATTATGAGTCAACCATGCCAGCTCAAGGTCAAGGTCACAACTAAGGGTCGAAGGTTTGAGCCTTCCATTTGGTGTCCACTCTGTATCTCCTTAACCCCTTGAAGGATTTTCATCAAACTTTGGTCAAATGATCACCTCATCAAGAACTCATGAGACAGTCATGTCAACTAAAGGTCAAGGTCACAACTGAAGGTCAAAGGTTTCAGCTCTGTATCTCCTAAACCCCTTGAAGGATTTTCATGAAACTTTGGTCAAATGATCACCTCATCAAGACGTTGTGCAGAATTCATGAGTCAGCCGTGTCAGTTCAAGGTCAAGGTCACAGCTAAAATCAAAGGTTTTACCCTTTCACTATCCATAGCAGTGGCGGGGGATTTAGCTGTCTTTCAGACTGCCTTGTTATTGTTTTGTTTTAAACAGACTGAGCGCTGAGCGGGCATGTTTCGAGGGGGGGGGGGGGGGGGGGGGTCTGGGTCGAAACTTTGCGACCGCTCTTTCATATTTTATACTCCAGTTTATTCATTTCTACAACTTACTGTAACTCCAGGTATCATGATACATATCACCCGTTTTTGTTTAAAGCTAAATCATGTGATTTATCATTTGAGCAACATTTTATGATATTTTTTTCAGTTTTCTTGTATTTCAGGAACAAAGACCTATTACACAGAGTTATACCTCTTCTGGAAATGTTTACTTTGACACTTTTTATGAAATTTTGTAATTGCCTCCCTTTAATATGAAAAAATGTAAAAAGTGGACTTTTTTTTTAGCTTTAGATATAATTTATAGTTTTATATTCAAATTTGAATACCTCAACAACCTGAAACAAATGGTAAGTATGAAAACAGCGCATAGCTTCGAAGTTCATCTATTTTCGATCTGTCTTGGTTGCGCAACCGAGATAGGCAAAAGGAGTATAATAATAATTTCATAAACTTACATTTCTAGTTAATTTTCGCAAAATGTGTACTTATCAATGCAAATCTTTGACAAACTTAATATAAGAGTGTTTATATTTATATGTTCCCTAAGGCAAGATATTTCTATTAAATTAATACTTAATGTGCTAAAACGCTATCTTGGTCGGGCAAACAAATTTTATAAATACTTCCAGTGCACGTTATAGACCCCTTCGTCGTACTACACAACATAGTGTCACATCTTTAGGTGTGAAATAACGACGTTCCATTAACTAGCCTGTCAAGTTCTGTTGAAAGTATCCTGCAAACTGCTATATCGTGTCTGTCCGGTACACAAAATGACACATCGCCGTGACTGCCGAACGTATTACTTCTTTGATTGGGTGTGATTCAAATATCTTGTTATTTTAGGTCTTTGCTTATGTTAAGTGCAATACTTCATCAAACATACGTATCATCAATATTAAATACTTTGCTTCTACTTTTGTAATAATGAAATAAAATACTCATAAATTTGCCTTGATTAAGATGACGGTATCACCATTCATTCGTAATTATATTAGCCTTCCGTCCGTAAGTTTCCGGTGGTTTCCGTACAATCAGAATCGGCTATTTCCGTGGTTTGGTCCGGGCCGGGCCGGGCCGGGTTTTATTAATAACCTGTCCAGAGAGCAGCGGTCAAGTATGCCCGTAACATTTTTTATGATTTTACGAGCAGAGTAACACAAATAATAAAAACCTTTGCTGGAAAACTTTAGAACAATGAAGAGTTAACAACTTCATTTTATTCCTATGTTAAATGCATCAACAACTTATTTGTCCTTAATGTTGTTCTGCACGTTTGATAAACCGGAAGTGATGGCGTAACGTTATTTATCCGGAAAACGTAGAATAAAGCCTGGATTCGGCGTACGAAAATGAAAATCATTTTATGAATTAATGGCAACCTTTGAGTAAATTTATTACAATGGCACTGCTACTATCTTTCTTAAGTTAAAATATGATGTCAAAACATCTGATATGTTAAATAATTCAAATATAATGTTTTAAAATTAGCTTGAATTGTCCGTTTCACTTTAATCATGGTCAGATATCTCAAAAATAAGCACAAGGACTAGCTCATGACTGTTTTCTTTTTAACTATGGTATTTTTTTCTTTATAGATTAATACTGTTTCTCCCAGTCAAAATTGATTGTTCGGGAGTACTGGAACGAGAACTACTTTCCGGTTTAACTGTTACTGTAGGCCGAGGCTATATAAACGGCTGCCGTGCGAATAATATATTGTGGTCCCTACTTCGTTATTCACACGGCAGCCGTGTCCCCTAGAAACTATTCGCACTGCAGCAATTGTAAGGGGCCACTGGAGAGACCTATGGAAAGGATTTTTCTGCTGAAAGTACGGATTTTGCAATTTATTTTTAGATAAATTTTCGTTCTTTGATGTATTTTAAGGCCCGGAATTTTGAAGAAAATATCATATAATCCCTCCTGCACAATATAAGATTTGAGTTGCATTATCTATTCATTTATTTATTTTTATTTATCACCATATCTATTCAACTTATTTGCACTGCAGAAATATTTTCCGGAATGTGTATAAAAATACACATAAATTTACGTAATATACACTTTATTTAAAGTACACAACTTTCACAAAATTAATTTAGACTACCTTTTGATGGCGATAAAGAAAAACTTATATTTAAATTAATTTAGTGGAAACAACAGGTTAAACAACAATCATAACAAGATTCTCGACAGCCAAACGACAATTTATCTTAAAATAGATTTCGAAATCCGTAGAGTCTCTACTTTTCCGCCATTCTCCGTATACAACCGATGATTCTCGAGTACTATTTACGGTACGGCGATATCCGGTCCCTAAGAAATTATTCGCACGGCTGCCGTGTCCCTAAGAAATTATTCGCACGGCTGCCGTGTAAATAGTCACTTCGATAAAGTAGTACAGTTCTCATACCAGTCTAAAATGGATGACTGACACTTCCCACTTCGGAGAAAAACACTTATATATATCCTGATTTGCTTGCATTTTTAGATGATGAATATCGTTTTCCAACATGGATTGATTCATTAAGCATTCAGCTATGTCAAGATTAAGGTATTGCAATCAGTTTTAGCCGTTGTCTGTTGTTTATAACCAGAACAATTGGCTACCTGTTGGCTGAGAAAGAATCGGTTTCGCTTTGTTTAGGTAACAAATGTCCGATCTTAACAGTGATCTGAAATATAGACAGTACGTAAGAGAAACTGATCTCTCTTCACCAAAAAGTCAGCTGGATTCTGGGGAGCAGTTAAAGTCACAGACACTTGGGGTCTGGAACCCCCAACCCCTCCAGCCCAAACTATACTCAACATCACTAATCTCGCGTCATCACTAATTTCGCGGTATTTGAGTTGCGCCACTAACGTGGTGTTTGCCGGGGAAGTTCGTGACCTATTTTACTCATGCTGGTGAAAAAATGTTCCTACCTGCAGTTACATTGCTAAATATCTGTCAATATTTATTAAAATCGTATTTTTCACACATCTATTGCAAAAATCCATGAATTAAGCAAATATTTGCAATGTTTATAATTCGTCTACCAGCTGATCGGCATTTGTCCTCATTAATTATGCAAATTAAGTCCCGCCTATAGGTTAGAGGACACAAAATTTCAAGTAACACCCCCAGCTACACAGAAATGAATGAAATATCGGTATCAGGCGAAACATCAAAACGACAACTCGACGGATTTTAAGGGGGAGGAAGGGATGGGGGCCCCTGACCATCTCCTCAGTATACACCCATGATACTGAGCAGTGAATTTTAACATGTTAGATAACTATCAAATAGAAAATTATTAAGTAATAGTAAGAATTAGGCTCCGCTGCATTATGACCACGCCCGCAACCTTTTGATTTACTTGCAATATATCTGGTGTGTCCGCTGCCCAGAGGAGAATATTTTCGATAGTGCCAATGTAAACAGATAATATAAAACGTTTAAATTGGCGTTTTAATGACATTTGAGTGTTCCTGTTAGTTAGACTTAGATAGTTTTTCAATGTTTGAATTATATTTAGTGTTTTTAAACCTACGATAGTTTGATTGACACAATTGTTGACCTATACCGCGACATTAGTGATGTGACGTCACATGATAACAAAGGCTGACTATTGTTGTTCGAAGTACATATGGATGTTTCTTGAATGATATCTTATTCATTTTCACACAGTTATTGATGCATATGACATGAAATATTGTGGTAAAGACAAGAAATACATTGTTGTTTGTTTCTTCTTTAATGTCATTACGTCGAATGTCAAGTAACGCGACTTTACAGATGAACGGTATACTACACACAGGGGCCACCTGTATATATTTGAGTCGGCTAAACGCTGAAAGCGTTGACGAGTTCTTGCTATCGCCCGATTTCTCATTCTTATTAACCCTTTACCACACAGAGCAGAAGCCAAAGTAACCTCCTTTACATAACACTGATAAGTGATAATCAATAATCGGTATATGGCTGATAAGCGTGACTGTCTTATCTGGACAGAGGTGTTGGCATTATTTTGTGATTACACACACCTATGTTAAAAATACCATTATTTTAATATTTTCTGTAAGTTTGACATTATTTTTGTCAATATAAAGTTTATAGGAATTTAAATTCTCTTTCCGATGATAAAAAATTCATTGTAGTTTCTCTTTGAGTTTCGAAGATATAAAGTGTTAAAGTAAGGGAAATATATTTTTTAGGCGTAAAATTCTGTTTTGGATTACTTTCACATTGAAATTCATATACAGTTTCATTTTGATGTTTGAAAGTTTGATTTATAGTTAATAGACTCATCTTCCGAATTGGAATCGGCAAGTATTTATATAAAAAACAACAACCATCAAACTGAATAACACTACATAAATAACGGATCGTAAAATTTCTGAAAGTGCAAAAAGATCGCTGACATCGAGACTCGACCGACAACAGTATTCTTGTGCTAAAATTTAAAATATTTTTAGATAATATTATGTAATATTTTGCTGATCAAACGTCGGTACATCACGGGTGACTTCCGCTGCAATTAACTCTTGGGGTGTCTTAAAATATTTGGAAGTCGGGGTCCTTCTGTTTTGATTAACACTTCACGTTATGTAAGGCCATAAATTCCAAGCCATTGTATACACAAATTGTTGTTTAGGGGAAATCCGCATGTATAACGCGTGACCTTCATGACCTAACACATTTAAAAATACTTAGATGTTAAATGGTTGTTATTTTTAGAACGAGGAAAGTCCTGAGAACCGGCCAGTTGCAAGTAGTTTTCACAGTAATTTTCCATGACGTAGGGTCGTGCACATGTAGGAAAAAACCCCGGTGTCTATTTTTGCAAAGTACTCGATAAATTTAAATAGTAACCACATGATATTTTACGCAAATATTGATGACGAAATCCCAACATCCGGAATTCTTTTCTTTAGGAAAAGAATGAAAATAAAGCGATTGATTATGAGATACGGGGATAGACATTTCTGTTCAAATGGCCGATTCTCGATAATATACGTTTCTATCGGGTAATCGATAGACACGGGTCAATACGTTTCTGTTTGGTAATCGATAGATACGGTGATATATTTGCTATTCTGTGACAAAAGGGCATAAAATTAGTTTAAAAATCGTCCCATGCTTACTATTTATGCAACTTTTCCATAGAATTTTGGTGTTCTTTATTACAATACAAATTTTTCTTCAGGATGATGTTCATGATAATACTTTATCTTCACTACTGTCAACAGAATACGCGAGGAATTCAGCAATTGTCAAAAAATTCGCTCCATTTACAAAACCTTTCGACTACGTCAGCTATGGCTGCCGGCTTCATATGGTAAATATTTTTCGCGCAGTGAAAACTGGAACCAGCTGGTTCCCACATTCATTACGCGATGTTTATTTATCGTACGAAGCCGGAAGCCACAGCTGACGTAGTCGAAAGATTTTGTAAATGGAGCGAATTTTTTGACAATTGCAGAATTCCTCGCATATTCTGTTGACAGCAGCAAAGATAAAGTATTATCATGAACATCATCCTGAAGAAAAATATGTATTGTAATAAAGAACACCAAAATTCTATGGGAAAGTTGCATAAATAGTAAACATGGGACGATTTTTCAAGGTGGGTGTGCGAGATATTTCTGGCGAACATTTATATCTTGTGTATTTTTAAGCTAGTGAGAGATTTAATATATTTTCAAATTAGTTCAAATGTGTTTAATATTGCATGTGTGATTATAGTCTGTGTCTGGATATACAATGATAATGATAAAAATATATACAGGTGCGTAGTAGTTTGGGCTGGAGGGGTTGGGGGTTCCAGACCCCAAGTGTCTGTGCACGTGCCATCAAAAACTAGGTCATTAGGTCAAATAATAGAAAAACCTTGTGACCTCTCTAGAGGCGATATTTATCATGGGATCTGTATGAAAGCTGGTCTGAATCTTCATCTTGATGATATCTAGGTCAAGTTCGAAACTGCGGTCAAAAACTAAGTCAGTAGGTCAAAAAATAGAAAAAAACCTTGTGACCTCCCTAGAGGCCATATTTTTCAATGGATCTTCATTAAAATTGGTCATAATGTTCACCTTTTGATATCTAGGTCAAATTCGAAACTGGGTCACGTGCGGTCAAAAACTAGGTCAGTAGGTCTAAAAATAGAAAAACCTTGTGACCTCTCTAGAGTCCATATTTTCAATGGATCTTCATTAAATTGGTCAGAATGTTCACTTTGATGATATCTAGTTCAAGTTCGAAACTGGGTCACGTGTCGTCAAAAACTAGGCCAGTAGGTCAAATAATAGAAAAACCTTGTGACCTCTCTAGACTCTAGAGGCGATATTTTTCATGGGATCTGTATGAAAGTTGGTCTGAATATTCATCTAGGTCAGTAGGTCTACGTCATCCGTGTCTCCATGCATAAACTTTTGCTTGTGACCACTTTAGTTTAAGATCCAGCCTTGAAATTTGGATGACATGTACAGTTTTGCACACCAATCTTTAAACTGTCTTTCATTGACCATAAATATGACCTACTGTTCTACTTTCTAATATTTTAGCATCAGTTTGCCATTTGAAACGTGGTTCAATATACTCAGGTGAGCGATTCAGGGCCATCATGACCCTCTTGTTTTAAGATACAGCCTTGAAATTTGGATTACATGTACAGTTTTGCACACCAGTCTTAAAACTGACTTTCAGTGACCATGAATTTGACCTACTGACCTGCTTTCTAATATTTTAGCGTCAGTTTGCCATTAGAAACATGTGGCTCATATTACTCAGGTGAGGGATTCAGGGTCATCATGACCCTCTTGTTTTAGTCTCTGTTTAGTGAAAATTAAGGCTTGAAAATTGAAAGGCTTCACTTTTAAGCACAAGCTGAAGTATGTGTATACATGTCAAATTGTGATTTAGTTCCTTAAAGTAAGGAAAAAGAAACAAAGTTCACAGCACTTCAACTGCAAATCCATAATTATCTCAGTCCTTTTAAATATGTAATACACAAATTGTACAGATCTTGTAGAATTAGGTCAAATTACATCACATACATCACAACATTTAGCTGTCAAACAGGCCATCCTTTCATCCTACATCAAAGGCCAAACGCCGATCGGCACCTTTCCTTTGAACTTCAGCCGCCATGTGCCTGTGTTCATTTCAAGATGTTAATGCAAATTGTCACCAAATGTGTCGGATAATACTGGGATTTAAAAGTTAAATTATGTTTGAAAATTCATAATTTTAACATGTCCAAAACATTGCGGAATGATACTACTTTCACTTGGGTAATGATTACATTTTACTCGGACTTTATCATAGACTCCCTGTGTAAAATCTCAAACTTTAAACTAAAATAAAGGTATTAAATCCATATAATATTTCAATGAATTTCAAAATTTTGTTGTTTGTAGCATCATCTGGGACATGTGCAGTGAAAAATCTTAATTTGATTTCTAAATTAGTGTATATTTATTTCTAAAGTCACTATATGTTCATTGTCAGTATACTTCGTTATACCCAAGTGGAAACTGGCAGGTACTCAAAAATGCAGCTCTCTGATTGGTCAGTTAGGACCCCTGATGTACGGTGATGTCATGATAAAGTTATGAATACAGGAAAATTAAGATTTACAAAAAAAACAAATCTCTGTAAGTGGCTTTATTACAGTGTTCGAAAAAGGTCTCAGTTCATATCAGTGTGAATAGTTATCACTCAAGTTGCCGATTATTCCGTTGCATGATCCAAAATTTAGATGTCTGTTTTCATTTATAAACTTTTAAACAGAAAATCAGAATAAATTAGTCATGTTGACTGACTCATTGGTTAGGTCCGTAGAGTCATGTCAGACGACATTGTTTATCAGATATACATAGGTCATCGTAAAAGATCTAGGGTCATGCGAGAAAGGCTAAGTCAAGAAGGTCAGAGCGACTTTCTCACTCGGATCGTAACTTATGACTTCCGAAACATACACAAATTCAGCAGTCTGTTGTCGCGTTTACTAAATGCTGAATGATCTGCTGTATATCAAAATATGGAAAGGAAAACGTTTGCTGAAATTTCATTTTGCATCAGAAAGGATTAAAACAGTTAAAAAAAAATTTTGCCCCCTGGACTGCCTAAAAAATTTTGGGTCGGGACTATTTTGATGGGTCGGTCGGAGCACTACAAATGAATATTTTTTTAATTATGGCCTTACCGCTCCCCCGGTGGCATACACCCGCACACCATCATGATTGTAATAATTTGAGAGGAATAATCCTTTTGACCTTGCTGGGGATTGAACCCTGGACCTATGACTGTCAGACACTCCACCACGTCTCTAAAGAGGTAGCTCAACAGCTTGACTATTATTTCCTTGTACAATCACGGTTCATACAAAATTTTGCTTCAAATAACATCTCTTTAACCACTTGACCAATTTTGATCAAACATCACAGAAATGTTCCTTGAATAGTCCCCTTTCAGAATTGCTTAAAAAATTGAATTCCATGCAGAACCCTGGTTTAATATTTTTGCCAGGACAAGGATTCGAACCTTGGTTTCAGTCCAAAGAAGGGATTATGTCTTGACCACTAGACCATCCTGGTGCAATATGGTGTATGTAACAACAAAATACCACTAAGAATTGCATATATTGGTGATGTGTTTTCAATGTGCATATATTACATATGTGTGACCACTTATGTCTTTAACCACTTGCGTCTGGGGGGAAAAAAAGAAGAAAAAAAGGCCTACCTACCTACCCTATTATTTTAGCTCACCTGTCACGTAGTGATAGGGTGAGCTTCTGTCGTCCGTCCACAATTTCCTTGTGAACACGATAGAGACCACATTTTCTATTTGATTTTAATCAAACTTGCACTTAACTTGTATGGGCGTAATATCTCGGATCCTTTCGAAAACTGGCCAGATCCCATCATGGGACCCAGAGTTATGGCCCCTTAAAGGGCCAAAATTTTGATTTTTTTTGCTTGTGAACACGATAAGACAACATTTTGCAATCAACTTTAATCAGACTTGCACACAACTTGTATTGGCATAATATCTTGGTTCCTTTCGAAAACTGGCCAGATCCAATCATGGGTTCCAGAGTTATGGTCCCTTAAAAGTCCAAAATTTGCTATTTTGACTTTTCTTGCCATATAGAGACTTCATTTATGGTTTGATTTGACACAAACTTGCAAAATAACTTCAACAACAATAAATCTTGGATTCCGTGATGAATCTATCGGATCCAATCATAGGTTCTAGAGTTATTTTATATCTGATTACCTCCCCTAAATTAAAATAGGTATATCTCCGTAACTAATGAAGATACTGATCTGAAATTTCATTTATGCCATCAGATGGACTTAGACAATCAGTGAAGATACATATTGACTGAATTTATGACAAATTACCTCCCTTTATTTTTTATGTAAATGAATATACCTCGCAGCTTCTAATGAGATTGGTTTGAAACATTATTTATGTCTTCCATGGTAAGAAATTTCTACTTTTACTTACTTTTCTAATATATTTGTTGTAAAGGCTTGTACTCTGTATCTTCTACATGCATATACCAATGCATGATTACCTCCCCTGATTGTAATAAAAAAGGATTTATCTCAGTAAGTATTTATAGGACTCATTTGAAATTTCATTATTGTCATTAGTTGGACTGAGACAATCAGGGTAGATAACTATGGACTGATTTTATATCAGATTACCTCCCTTTGTTTCAAATTAAAATGGGTGTATCTCGGTAACCAATGAAGATACTGATTTGAAATGTCATTTATGTCATCAGATGGACTCGAACAATCAGGGTAGATAACTTTTGACTGAATTTATGACAAATTACCTCCCTTTATTTTATGTAAATGAATATACCTCAGCAGCATCTAATGAGATTGGTTTTAAATGTTATTTAAGTCTTCCAGGGTAAGGAATAGTCATGCTAGTACAAAAATGCAGCATTTGAGCCTAGGACCCTCAAACTTGGTATGGAGATTGGCCCTGACTAGTATGTGACCCATCGGTTAAAAGGGACTGTTACAAGAAAATATTTATCCTGATGATATTTAATGTGTATGCCTATGTGATCTATGTCAAAACTTGATCTTATCATTAAGAGCAATGGTACTCAGGTGAGCGATATAGGGCCATCATGGCCCTCTTGATTACCAATGGTACCTGAACCACACATATTTTTTTTCAGCCTTAAGAAGCTTAGGCCGATAATTGGTGTCTTCCCCTAGAAAAAAATTCCCCAAATGAAAAAAAAAATCCAAAAAAAATGAATTTCCCCTCAACAATTTAATCTCCTTTTTTTTGCGTTAAAAATATTTAATGCTGTAATAATTCCACTGTATGGTTTACGTTTTATTTGTTCTAAACTGTCTAATATCTGGAGGATGTGGACGATGCATCTGTGTGCCCATACAATCTGTCAATGGACCCGCTCCCCTTTTTTATACAGATTTATATCGGCGAGTGTCTGGAGTTAGCACCATATTTTATGACGCACATCTAGGTCTAGAATTACTGTTTCACGGTATAAACAACTTCATTGAATTTGGCAAGCCATTCAATACTTGTTTTATTACATGGAAACAGAAATTAAATTTTCATAAGTTTTGACGACATTTATTGACATAATTTATTTTCAGAGAAAATCCGGAGAAGTTGTTTGAAGTGTTTCTAGAAGTTGGCAAGCCCACTGAAGAAAAAAATGGTAAATATACTGGTATTATGGATGTTTTCTTGTTTTTGCCTCTGAGTATCGTGTCACATTTTTGTGTAATTATGTCTCCCCTAGGAGACATATTGTTTTTGCCCTGTCCGTCCATCTGTCCCTACGTCACACTTCATTTCCGAGCAATAACTGGAGAACCATTTGACCTAGAACCTTCAAACTTTATAGGGTTGTAGGGCTGCTGGAGTAGACGACCCCTATTGTTTTTGGGGTCACTCCGTCAAAGGTCAAGGTCACAGGGGCCTGAACATTGAAAACCATTTCCTATCAATAACTAGAGAACCACTTGAACCAGAATGTTGAAACTTCATAGGATGATTGGTCATGAAGAGTAGATGACCCCTATTGATCTTGGGGTCACTCCTTCAAAGGTCAAGGTCACAGGGGCCTGAACATTGAAAACCATTTCCGATCAATAACCAGAGAACCACTTGACCCAGAATGTTGAAACTTCATAGGATGATTGATCATGAAGAGTAGATGTCCCCTATTGATTTTGGGGTCACTCCTTCAAAGGTCAAGGTCACAGGGGCCTGAACATTGAAAACCATTTCTGGTCAGTAACTTGAGAACTACTTGACCCAGAATGTTGAAACTTAATAGGATGATTGGTCATGCAGAGTAGATGACCCCTAACGATATTGGGGTCACTCTGTGAAAGGTCAAGGTCACAGGGGCCTGAACATTGAAAACCATTTCCGGTCAGTAACTTGAGAACCACTTGACCCAGAATGATGAAACTTAATAGGATGATTGGTCATGCAGAGTAGATGACCCCTAATGATTTTAGGGTCACTCTGTTAAAGGTCAAGGCCACAGGGGCCTGAACAGGGAAAACCATTTCCAATCAATAACTTGAGAACCTCTCGACCCAGAATGTTGAAACTTCATAGGATGATTGTTCGTGCAGAGTAAATGACCCCTATTGTTTTTGGGGTCAGTCTATTAAAGGTCAAGGTGACAGTGGCCTGTTCATGTAAAATCATTTTTTGGAAATAACTTGAGAACCACTTGACCTACAATGTTGAAACTTAATAGGATGATTGGACATGCAGAGTAGATGACCCCTATTTATTTTGAGGTCATCTGATCAAAGGTCAAGGTCACAAGAGCCTGAACAGTGACTTGAGAACCACTAGGCCAAGAGTGTTGAAATTTAGCGGGATGACTGGACATGCCAAGTAGATGATCCCTATTGCAGCCAACCATCAGTGTCTCTTTGACTTTCGCTCCTGACCCCTATTGACTTCTTGCCTATAGGACTTTGCATTGGGGGAGACATGAACTTTTTTACAAAAGCATTTTCTAGTTTATTTCTAGCAATCTTTAATTTACTCTGTCTTTTTTACACAGTCACTGGATTAGACTGTGAGGTAGACTGTACCTTTTTATGCCTCCGAAGATAGGCATATTAAAATCGTACTATCCGTCATTTTCAATTAGACTGTTGACAGTCTAGACAGGCTTTCAAGTAGTCCTACTTTTTCCTACTTTTTAGGTCTGTTCCTACTTTTTTCGAAAAAACTCCTACTATTCCTACTTTTTTATCTAAAGAAGAGAAAGTATAAAATTAACAAATGTTGTTAGTCTATTTGTATAATGAATTTTGTTACATAAATTAAGGACTGATGGTGTACTGGTGAGCTCTAGAGACGAGACCTTTGATATGCTGCTGGTGACCCCCCACACACACACACACACACACCACCACCACCCTCCCCACAGTTTTCTAAAAAATTTAGACCGAAAAGTGCACCAGAGGCCTCCATTTCATACCTATATTTCAAAATTTTCCAGGGGGAGAACACACTAACCTCCCTAAAATTAGGAAAGTACCCCTCCCAGTACCTCAAAATTGAGACCAAAAAATGCACCAGAGTCCATCATTTCCTACTTGTATTTCAAAATTTTCCAGCGGGACAGCCCCCTGACCCCCCTAAAATGACTGGGATACCCCCTCCCATACCTCAAAATTCAGACTCAAAAATGCACCAGGGGCCACCATTTTATACCTGTATTTCACAATTTTCCAGAGAAGGAAGAGCCCCCCTGACCCCCCTAAAATGTCTGGGATACCTCCAATACCTCAAAATTTAGACCAAAAAAAATGCACCAGAGCGCCACCATTTCACACCTGTATTTCAATATTTTCCTTGGGGACAGCCCCCTGACCCCAACCCCTACCCCTAAAAGGAGGGGAGAACCCCTCCAGTACTTCAGAACTTAAGACATTATATCAAAAACATTCAGGGGGAGACCCTTCTCATCCTTACCCCAACTTGGACAGGGGCCCCCTACCATAATTACCCCCTCTTGGCGCTATGCACTTCGCCGGTGATGCTTTTGTTCTAAAACTGGCGAGTTTGTTCCTACTACATAATCATGTATTTATCATCAGATTCCTACTTTTTTCCTACTTTTCTCCTACTTTTTTATATCAGAGGCTCCTACTTTTCTCCTACTTTTTCATCAAAGGTCACTTGAAAGCCTGTCTAGAGGTCACAGTTTTGGCCCAATCTTAATGAAATTGGTTAGAATGTGGCCCTTGAATAAATCTATGATTTTGATACTGGAACATGTAGGGTCAAAAACTAGGTCACTAGGTCAGTTAATAGGAAAACTTTTTGAACAACTTAAAGGCCAAAATGACATATTTTCTAACTACTGTAATCATCATAAATCTTTGTTAAAACGTTTGTCTCTATAAAATCTAGTTCAAGTTTGAAACTGAGTAACCTAAGGTTATACACTAGGTAACTAGGTCAGATCACAGAAACACCTTGTCAAACTGCAGAGGCCACATTTTTTACTTTATCTTCATAAGCTTTGTCAGAATTTTTGTCTCCTCTAGGAAATCTAGGTCAGGTTTGAAACTGGGTAATCTGGGTAAAGAAACTAGGTCTCTCTCTGGGGGCAGCATTTTCTTCTTGAGTATCATAAATCTTTATCAGAATGTTTGTCTCTACGAAATCTAGGTAAGATTCAAAATAGGGATACCTTAGGTCAGAAGTAGGTCACTAGGTTTCACAAGTTTTCTAAGGGGCTAGTTTAACTTTATGGAAAACTTTGAAAACCTTCTTCTCTGAAACCGCATGTCTGATTTTGCAATAATTTGACAGCAATGTTCCTTTCTCTCAAGTGACTTTGATTTGTCTGAAAACTTGACCGCCTACGGCCAGACTAGTTTTCTCTATATGACCATAATTATGGAAAATAATGAAAAACTTCTCCTCAGAAATGTCTGGCCCAATTTTGAAATAATGTCACAGAAATGTTCCTTGGGTGGCCCTCTATCAAAATTGTTCAGTCTACCTTTGAAACTCAGGTGAACGATCTCAGGCCATTGTGGTTCTCTTGTTTTATGTAATGTATGAAATTTTTCAAAAAAGTATAGTCTTTAGATTTCCACAACCTTTTCTTTCCTTTACCAATTGTATGTAGTTTTTCGTTTAATTTCAGAACCATTCATTTTGCAAAAATACCCACTGGATTACAATGAAGCGGTAAGATCTTCTTTTCACTTATCTGAATTTTTCTTCACGGGTTATTGACACATTAAAACAAACTATTTTGTTCATTAACGAAAATGATGGTAATTAAAACAGATGTCACTGTTTGGAGCTCAGGCACAGGAGTGGAAAGTTTGTGTCATTTGATGCTGGTGTCAGTACTTTATTTAATTAACAAAAAAGTTAAACAGCAAGATCTGTCTTCAAACAACATCTATGTCTTGAAAGAAAATGCATTGGAGTAAAGGTGTTCAGTTTGATATCATCAGTAAGGGAAAGTAATTCAGTCAAGACTTTAATGCAGATCTATGTGATATTTTTAGCTCACCTGTCACAAAGTGACAAGGTGAGCTTTTGTGATCGCGCGGTGTCCGTAGTCCGTGCGTGCATGCGTGCGTCCGTCCGTAAACTTTAGCTTGTGACCACTCTAGAGGTCACATTTTTCATGGGATCTTTATGAAAGTTGGTCAGAATGTTCATCTTGATGATATTTAGGTCAAGTTCGAAACTGGGTCACGTGCCTTCAAAAACTAGGTCAGTAGGTCTAAAAATAGAAAAACTTTGTGAACTCTCTAGAGGCCATATATTTCACAAGATCTTCATGAAAATTGGTCAGATTGTTCACCTTGATGATATCTAAGTCAAGTTTGAAACTGGGTCACGTGACTTCAAAAACTAGGTCAGTAGGTCTAAAAATAGAAAAACCTTGTGACCTCTCTAGAGGCCATATATTTCATGAGATCTTCATGAAAATTGGTCAGAGCGTTCACCTTGATGATATCTAGGTCAAGTTCGAAACTGGGTCACTTGCCCTCAAAAACTAGGTCAGTAGGTCAAATAATAGAAAAACCTTGTGACCTCTCTAAAGGCCATATTTTTGATGGGATCTGTATGAAAGTTGGTCTGATTGTCCGTCTTGATGATATCTAGGTCAAGTTTGAAACTGGGTCACGTGCGGTCAAAAACTAGGTCAGTAGGTCTAAAAATAGAAAAACCTTGTGACCACTCTAGAAGCCATATATTTCATGAGATCTTCATGAAAATTGGTCAGAATGTTCATCTTGATGATATCTAGGTCAAGTTCCAAAGTGGGTCACGTGCCATCAAAAACTAGGTCAGTAGGTCAAATGATAGAAAAACCTTGTGACCTCTCTAGAGGCCATATTTTTTATGGGATCTGTATGAAAGTTGGTCTGAATGTTCATCTTGATGATATCTAGGTCAGGTTCGAAAGTGGGTCACGTGCCTTCAAAAACTAGGTCAGTAGGTCAAATAATAGAAAAACCTTGTGACCTCTCTAAAGGCCATATTTTTCATGGGATCTGTATGAAAATTGGTCTGAATGTTCATCTTGATGATATCTAGGTCAAGTTCGAAACAGGGTCATGTGCGGTCAAAAACTAGGTCAGTAGGTCTAAAAATAGAAAAACCTTGTGACCTCTCTAGAGGCCATACTTGTGAATGGATCTCCATAAAAATTGGTCAGAATGTTCACCTTGATGATATCTAGGTCAAATTCAAAACTGGGTCACATGCCTTAAAAAACTAGGTCAGTAGGTCAAATAATAAAAAAACCTTGTGACCTCTCTAGAGGCCATACTTTTTATGGGATCTGTATGAAAGTTGGTCTGAATGTTCATCTTGATGATATCTAGGTCAAGTTCGAAACTGGGTCAACTGCGGTCAAAAACTAGGTCAGTATGTCTAAAATTATTAAAATCTTTTGACTTCTCTAGAGACCATATTTTTCAATGGATCTTCATGAAAATTGATCTGAATGTTCATCTTGATGATATCTAGGTCAAGTTTCGAAACTGGGTCACTTGTGGTCAAAAACTAGGCCAGTAGGTATAAAAATAGAGAAACCTTGTGACCTCTCTAGAGGCCATATTTTTCATGAGATCTTCATGAAAATTAGTGAGAATGTTCACCTTGATGATATCTAGGTAAAGTTCAAAACAGGGTCACGTACCTTCGAAAACTAGGTCAATAGCTCAAATAATAGAAAAACCTTGTGACCTCTCTAGAGACCATATTTTTCAATGGATCTTCATGAAAATTGGTCAGAATTTTTATCTTGATAATATCTAGGTCAAGTTCAAAACTGAGTCACATGAGCTCGAAAACAAGGTCACTATGTCAAATAATAGAAAAAACGACGTCATACTCAAAACTGGGTCATGTGGGAAGAGGTGAGCGATTCAGGACCATCATGGTCCTCTTGTTTATATTTACCTGTCGTGTTCAATCGTAGTACTATGCTGAAGTTATTGGAAATTTTTAGCTCAACTATACGAAGTATATGGAGAGCTATCCTACTCACCCCGGCATCGGCATCTTTCCGCGTCCCCACCTTGGTTAAAGGTTTTTTACACTTTCTCTTTTTTCTCCTTATCTCTGTAATTACTTGATGGATTTGCTTTGAACTTAAAATAGTTATTCCTCGTCATCACCCACATCATATGATATGACACAAAGGCCATAGCTCTCACACCAATATTTCATGAATTATCCCCCCTTTTTACTTTGAATTTCAGGTTAAAGTTTTGATGCACTTTCACTCTGTAACGGTTATTCCTAAATGGATTTGATTCAAACTGAAAGTGGTTGTTCCACATCATCTCCCACATCATATGACACAAGGTCCATAACTCTGGTACCAATATTTAATGAATTATCCCCCCTTTTACTTAGAAGTTCAGGTTAAAGTTTTGATGCACTTTCACTATATCTCAGTTATTACTAAATGGATTTGATTCAGACTTAAAGTAGTTGTTCCACCTTATCACCCACATCATATGACACAAGGTGCATAACTCTGGCACCAATTTTTCATGAATAATGCCCCCCTTTTACTTAGAATTTAATGTTAATTTTGATGCATTTTCACTATATCTCAGTTATTACGAAATGCATTTGATTCAAACTTGAAGTAGTTGTTCCACACCATCATCCACATCATATGACACAAGGTGCATAACTCTGGCACAAATATTTTATGAATTATTCCCCCTTTTTGCTTAGACATATACTTATATAGTGTTTTGATACACTTTATCTTTACCTCTCTTATTACTTAATATTTTTGACACAGACTCAGGCTGTTGTGCAATATCTTCATCCACCATTGGAGTCATTAAACACTCCTATGACAGCTCCAGTTTCCTCAGATGTGCCCAGTTTCACTATCCAGCATCGAAATAGTCGAGCGCGCTGTCTCCTGTGACAGCTCTTGTTTATAAATCTGTCTAGAGCATAATGAATATATTTAGGTAACACAGTTGTATGGTTTTCTTTGCCTTTAGCCAGTTTTTTCAGTCGTTTAAACTAAAATGAACCAAGGCTATTGTCCCATGGAGAGTATATTTCAAGATTTTCAGCAGTTCCTGTTTTTACATGCATGTCTAACCAAAGTTTATATTGCAGGACGTTCTTAAGTCTGTTCCTAAGTTTGCATTTCCTTGCGACACAGAAAGGTATACGTAAGTTATCTCCCTTGCTGTGGGTTTGGCTTTATCTATCTTCTTTAACAGTCAAGGAGAGCTTTCCTCAGATCCAATTTGACTGATTTATGTGCTTGATGTTTTAACTTGGAAAATATTGCAAATTGAAAGGTAGATTTTTCTGTTGAGAGAAATTAAGAAAGAAAAATATTATTTTTTCTTGCAACTTCATATCAGCCAAAGCAATTTTCTGGAAAGAAATTATTAGGTGCTTGGCTTGTGATACAACTTAGCTGTTGTTTACTTTATTCTGTTGTATGTATTTACTGTACTCGCCCATATGAAAAAGAGAACATGTTTAACCCTTAGCCTGCTAAATTTCTATAATGGACTGGTCCATCATTCAATTTGGGCAATATCATTTATTATTCGAAGGGGTGTTTACTGAAAATTTACTGACTGAATAGCGAACAGTGCAGACCATGATCAGACTGCACGGATGTGCAGGCTGATCTTGGTCTGCACTGGTCGCAAAGGCAGAATTATTGCCGTCAGCAGGTAAAGGGTTAAAAATCAATAACATAAAAACTTAAATTTGGGGTAGCTTCATTTATGATTGGTGAAATGTATATCATTAGCTAGAATAAAGTATGGGATCCGAGGAAAGCTTTAGTTTTAGAAGTAACAAAGTTATATACTTCATCAAAATATGTGATTAAAATGTACAGTATATTGCTGTATGAAGTGTCTTTGCTGTACATACAATGCTCGTTGAAACATTAAAAGTGATAAACTATTGCAGGCATATTATATGATAAGGCACAATTACACACTTGCCTTACCTGAGGATGAAACTCCCATTTTTTATGAAGCAAGTTATTTGTCCTTCACCTCTTACTCAAGTGAAGAAATTAAAAGGTTTCTCGGAAAAACTGGGTTACGAATTGAGGAGCACTAAGGTTACTGACCACGGTTACAGTGCATTAAACACATACCAAACAAATATCTTCTTGAAAACTTGACCAGAGTGATATACCCTCCTAAATTCCATTTGGAGAGGTTGTCAGCATATTGCAAAAAGCAACTTGGTAAAGATGGGAAACCCCATTACATGGTAAAGATGAGAAACCCCATTACTTGGTAAAGATGGGAAACCCCATTACTTGGTAAAGATGAGAAACCCCATTACATGGTAAAGATGGGAAACCCCATTACATGGTAAAGATGGGAAACCCCATTACATGGTAAAGATGAGAAACCCCATTACATGGTAAAGATGGGAAACCCCATTACTTGGTGAAGATGAGAAACCCCATTACATGGTAAAGATGGGAAACCCCATTACTTGGTGAAGATGGGAAACCCCATTACTTGGTTAAGATGAGAAACCCCATTACATGGTAAAGATGGGAAACCCCATTACTTGGTTAAGATGAGAAACCCCATTACTTGGTAAAGATGGGAAACCCCATTACTTGGTAAAGATGAGAAACCCCATTACATGGTAAAGATGGGAAACCCCATTACTTGGTGAAGATGAGAAACCCCATTACTTGGTGAAGATGGGAAACCCCATTACTTGGTAAAGATGAGAAACCCCATTACTTGGTGAAGATGGGAAACCCCATTACTTGGTAAAGATGAGAAACCCCATAACTTGGTGAAGATGGGAAACCCCATTACTTGCAAAAGATGGGAAACGGAAACCCCATAAAGTTAAATTGAATTAGACCCATGTAAATTGAAATTTAATTGAATTCCTTATGTCCACAGACTCATTGAGTTTATTAAAAGTTTAATTGAATTCCTCAAGTCGGCAGAGTTGTGTGACATGCTTTTTGTAACTATTTATATCAATCTGTCTCTTAATAATAATCCACAATAGTCAATACTTTCAAATACAGTATGTTTTTCACAGTATACTGTTATTAGCTCACCTGTCACAAAGTGACAAGATGAGCTTTTGTGATCGCGCGGTGTCCGTCGTCCGTGCGTCCGTCCGTCCGTCCGTAAACTTTTGCTTGTGACCACTCTAGAGGTCACATTTTTCATGGGATCTTTACGAAAGTTATTCAGAATGTTCATCTTGATGATATCTAGGTCAAGTTCCAAACTGGGTCATGTGCCATCAAAAACTAGGTCAGTAGGTCTAAAAATAGAAAAACCTTGTGACCTCTCTAGAGGCCATATATATCACAAGATCTTCATGAAAATTGGTCAGAATGTTCACCTTGATGATATCTAGGTCAGATTCGAAACTGGGTCACGTGCCATCAAAAACTAGGTCAGTAGGTCTAAAAATAGAAAAACCTTGTGACCTCTCTAGAGGCCATATATTTCACAAGATCTTCATGAAAATTGGTCAGAACGTTAATCTTGATGATATCTAGGTCAAGTTCGAAACTGGGTCACGTGCCATCAAAAACTAGGTCAGTAGGTCAAATAATAGAAAAACCTTGTGACCTCTCTAATGGCCAATTTCTTTCATGGGATCTGTATGTTTACTGGTCTGAATGTTCATCTTGATGTTATCTAGGTCAAGTTCAAAACTGGGTCACGTGCGGTCAAAAACTAGGTCAGTAGGTCTTAAAATAGAAAAACCTTGTGACCTCTCTAGAGGCCATATATTTCATGAGATCTTCATGAAAATTGGTCAGAATGTTCACCTTGATGATATCTAGGTCAAGTTCGAAAGTGGGTCACGTGCCATCAAAAACTAGGTCAGTAGGTCAAATAATAGAAAAACTTTGTGACCTCTCTAGAGGCCATATTTTTCATGGGATCTGTATGAAAGTTGGTCTGAATGTTCATCTTGATGATATCTAGGTCAAGTTCGAAAGTGGGTCACGTGCCGTCAAAAACAAGGACAGTAGGTCAAATAATAGAAAAACCTTGTGACCTCTCTAGAGGCCATATTTTTCATGGGATCTGTATGAAAATTGGTCTGAATGTTCATCTTGATGATATCTAGGTCAAATTCGAAACAGGGTCATGTGCGGTCAAAAACTAGGTCAGTAGGTCTAAAAATAGAAAAACCTTGTGACCTCTCTAGAGGCCATACTTGTGAATGGATCTTCATAAAAATTGGTCAGAATGTTCACCTTGATGATATCTAGGTCAAGTTTGAAACTGGGTCACGTGCCTTAAAAAACTAGGTCAGTAGGTCAAATAATAAAAAAACCTTGTGACCTCTCTAGAGGCCATACTTTTCATGGGATCTGTATGAAAGTTGGTCTGAGTGTTCATCTTGATGATATCTAGATCAAGTTTGAAACTGGGTCAACTGTGGTCAAAAACTAGGTCAATAGGTCTAAAATTATTAAAATCTTTTGACCTCTCTAGAGGCCATATTTTTCAATGGATCTTCATGAAAATTGATCTGAATGTTCATCTTGATGATATCTAGGTCAGTTTCAAAACTGGGTCAAATGCAGTCAAAAACTAGGCCAGTAGGTATAAAAATGGAAAAACCTTGTGACCTCTCTAGAGGCCATATTTTTCATGAGATCTTCATGAAAATTAGTGAGAATGTTCACCTTGATGATATCTAGATAAAGTTCAAAACATGGTCACGTACCTTCGAAAACTAGGTCAATAGGTCAAATAATAGAAAAACCTTGTGACCTCTCTAGAGACCATATTTTTCAATGGATCTTCATGAAAATTGGTCAGAATTTTTATCTTGATAATATCTAGGTCAAGTTCAAAACTGGGTCACATGAGCTCAAAAACTAGGTCACTATGTCAAATAATAGAAAAAACGACGTCATACTCAAAACTGGGTCATGTGGGAAGAGGTGAGCAATCAGGACCATCATGGTTCTCTTGTTTTTCTGTTTATCCATACAGTAAATAACATTCTCTTTGAAATATACATACAATATACATTGAATGCTACACTTTTTGCATGGTTCATGTAAACTGTATTCAAGAATTTTGGATTTTTTCATTACAAACATAATTATGTATTCAACAAAACAAAACTTTAAAATAGTAATATTGAAAGATGCTATGTAAGGCGACTGAAAGGAATGCATATTTTTATGCACAGGCCATAAATAAGTTTGTGAATAAGTGTAAGAAGTAGAGTTTTGGATATATGTACAGCTAGCTTTGAGAAACGGTGTACTGGTACTAACACATTATTTAATCAGTGTTGAAACTAATCGTACACTGTAGATAGGTATCTGGTACAGAACAAGGCTTTTACTTGATATTATAGAAAATATTTTTAGATTAAAGAGGCTAGATATTGTAGAAATTGCTATTTAATTCAAAGTTTTTTTTCCATGTAAAATAATGATGTGCATCTGAACTGCATTACAATGTAAGGTGCTGGATTATATAGCAATATTATTGCACCAAAATCTGTCATGTTATCTGTACTGAAACTGCTTAGGGAAATTTTCGTTTGTTTGAAAAAGCATATCTCCTTATGCAGGAAAATTATTCCTAATTTCTGGCCCACAATAGACATGAAACAAAAAGTGTGAAAACATTTTTTATCTATGGAAATCTTACCTTCATGAATTTTTGAGTGCCACTACATATTAAAACGGTATCAGATATTTGTCTGAAAGATGCCATCTAGCAAAATTTTTGTATTAAAAGCTGCGAGATGTAACTGTAGTATTGTACAAATAGAATATAGGTAGAATATAGGTAGAATATAGGTAGAAAGTACATGCAGTAGATTTAACCACTTTTGCTTGCCTGCTTAGCTCAATAGATAGAGCACAGATCTATGGATTGCAGGTTGTGAGTTTGATCCCCGGGCAGGGCTATGTTCTCTGAGACAATTTGATGAAAGACATTTTATCTGAAGTCATTCATCCCTCCACCTCTGATTCATGCGGGGAAGTTCACAGTTACTTGCAGAGAACAGTTTGTACTAGTACAGAATCCAGGAACACTGGTTAGGTTAACTGCCTACCGTTGCAGAACTAAAATACTTTGAAAAATGGCGTAATCCACCCCCTCAAAAAAAAAATTTAAGAAATAAACTTATGGCAGCTGTGTAATAGGTACTTTGTAAGGTTAATCTCACTTTGCCAATAAAGCAAGATGTGACATCACATTAAAATCTGTTCTAGAACTTTAAAGTGAAATATTTTAGAACCAATGTATTCAGTAAAGAATATTTATAATTGTAATAAAAATCTTGCTCAGGGCCTATATGTGTTAGTATCAAACTGACTTATTTTGGAAAATATTCTTAAAACTCTTGTTACCAGTAGATTAAAACTTGAACTCTAATGTTATTATAATTATAATGTATTCAGGACTGCAGTTGACCATTTCACATTCACCCTGACAGACCTGGACAGTAAGTTCAAGTTCGGCTTCTGCCGTCATGCCACTGGAGCTCAGACATGCTTTTGCATTGTCAGGTAAGATTTTGAAGAAACTTCGTTTAGCTTATCAGATTGAAGAATAATGAGAGCTATCATACTCACCAGTGTGTCAAACCTTGGTTGAAGTTTTGCATGCAAGGTCATATCTCAGAAACCAGTATATGTATTAAATTGAAATTAAATTAAATTTTTGTCAGTCCTACTAAAATAACGAAGATAGATAACTTTTTGTTGAATTATGTTCAAATCAAGGCACTTCTTCAGCTTAAAAAAAAAAAAAAAAATGAAAATCAGCACACACCTGCTAACTTGCTAAGCTCAGTAGGGAGTGTGCAGATCTATGGATCGCAGGGCTTGAGGTGAGGTTCTGCGTGACAGTTTGATAAAAGACATTGGGTCTGAAATCATTCATCCTCCAGCTCTTATTCATTTGATGAAGTTGACACTGGTACAGAATCCAGGAATACTGGTTAGGTTAACTACCCGCCGTTAAATAACTGAATTACAGTTGAAAAAAGGGCGTTAAACCCAAAACAAACAAATGACTTTAAACATTTTATTAAAGTTTTTTTTTTCATAGAACTTAATATCAGGCTGTATCTCAGTAACCCCTATAATTATCAGACTTAAACTTCATACAATGCTTTGAACTCGTTAAACATAATGAAATAAATACGTTGGATATTTCTTGGTGAAATGTAATGTAAATTATGCCTCTTTAACCCTTACCCTGCTAAATTTCTATAATGAACTTGTCCATCTCTCAATTTGGACAGTAACATTAACTGTTACAAGAGGTGCTTACCAAAAAGATACTGACTGAATGGCGAACAGTACAGACCATGATCAGACTGCATGGATTGGCAGGCTGATCTTTGTCTGCACTGGTCGCAAAGACAGAATCACTTGCCACCTGCAGACTAAGGGTTAAATAGTCAAAGCTTGACAATTCGAGTTCAGTTTTATAAGTCACAACTTGGGAAATTTGTCTAAGTTGTCAGCTGTGTCTTAGCACTTTCTATATGTATTTGATTGAAACTAAATACAATGTTTTTCAGTCATTAGACCTACTGAAAAAAACAAGTTAGATAACTTTTAATTTGATTTAGTGTAAATCTTTGTTTTTTTCGACTTGGAGAATTTGATTAAAGTTTTGTATGCAACTCATTGTCAAGCTGACTATCTCAGTAACAACCGTGAATATTGGACTGAAACTTCACTCATCAAATATATTTAGATATCCAAGTTAGTAAACTCTTGTTAGAGCTTAATTCAAATTACAACACTTCGATTAAAAAAAAAAAAAAAATCGTGAAAATTTTGCATGATATTTGCTATCAATAGCATAATAAAGTTTTATCTTTTAATGAATTGTAATAAAATGACATACATGTAGTTACATAGTGACTTGCATAAATATGGCCCTTGTTTACTTAGAAGTTGCTAAATAGTCAAGTGCACAGTGTTATGGACAGCTCTTGTTGATGTAGGATCATCATCTGTATCAATGATATCAGTGTAAGAAGTATACATGGCCACTCAGTCTGTGTTCATTATTGTACCCCCAAATAATGAAGTTGTAAAGGGGGTATACTGGTTTCAGGCTGTCTGTCCGTTTGTCTGTACATCCGTAGACACAATCTTGTGCGCACCAACTCTCCTCATCCCCTTGACACAATTTAATGAAACTTCACACAAGTGATCAGTAAAAACAGTAGTGGTGCATGATGCATGATCTTTCAGAAAAAAAATTGCAGAGTTATGGGACTTTGTTTTTTGTTAAACTAGTACTATACTGTATTCATAGAGTCTGCATATGCAATCTTGTGCACGCATAATCTCCCAAACCCTCTCACAAAATTAATGAAACTTCACACAAGTGGCCAGTACCAACCCTAGTTGTGCATGGTGCATGTTAGGTTCTTTCAGAAACAAAATTCTGCAGAGTTATGGGACTTTGTTTTTTGTTAATATACTCTATACATACAGTCCACATAATTATGCAATCTAGTGTGCGTCAAATTGCATTGTAATGTGTCTGTGCATGCAGGGGTACATTCATCACCTTCAGTGATAGCTCTAGTTACTGTTAACTTTGGGTGAATCTGTTGGCTTTTCAGAAATTCAAAGTAATGTGAAGAGTCTGTCTTAGAAGTAGACAGGCACAGGTTCAAAGCCTGGCAAGTCATGTAGTGAATAGAAATTTTAACATATTTTGAATACAATGGATTAAAAGACTGAAAACTCACTTTCATTCCGTTTAGGATAAAACTTAGTAATGTCTGCAAAAATAGCTATTTCTTTGGGACATGCATTTTGTAAGCTTTTAAAATAAACACAATTTTTGTTTGTTAAATGCAACCATTAAGTTGATAAAACTTATTCCCCCAGTTCGCCTCCAAAAAGGTTATCATTTTACATGAAATCAGATTCAATTTTTAAATTAAGAAATGCCCTTATGTTGTTTTTCATCATCGGTCTTGAAGTCATTTTGGATTTTGTTTTTCCAGTTTCTTACCATGGTTTGAAGTATTCTATAACTTCCTCAACATTCTGGCTGAAATAACCAACCGTTCCGAGGATAATGACATGACCAGTATGCTGCGGGCAGCATATGTTCATGAGGTACCAAGTCAAGGTATCCCTGTCACAATTGTGTCGGGCCAAGAGGTAATTAAACTTTCAGTTTCCATTTCACTTTTAGGTCTAGTGCAAAATTTTGTGCTTGTTGGTCAATAAATTTGAGTCTGTCTTAAATTTCAAATTTTAAAAAAATTTGCTCAGCATAGTCTTTCACGACTATCCATTGGAATAGGTTGTTAAAGAGGGGAAAGCTTTCTGCCAGCGATGGCTACAAATAGTCATCAGCCTACTGGATTTGCTCAGAAAAAAGTAAGTTTGAAGTTGTTTGTTTTGTACCTGTAGTTCCTGAGGTGTTTATTTTTTGTCATTTTTGTTTTATTGCTGAGAACAAGTTAATACTAATAGGGATCCAGGAACATAGTGTTTGATGCATGACTGCAATACTGTTGGAACAAATAAAGCATAGATTCATATGTATATAAACTAAAAAATCATATTTCATGAAGTAATTGTTTCTTATTGACAGATGTTGAGTTTTAAGGCCCCAGAAGCAAGCAAGCTACCAGCCATTCCTGCCAGTGTAAGTTGTTTGTTTTGACAGCAGTACTTTAGATTACCATGTGTTTGTTAATCAAACAGATTGGATGTTGGTTGCATTTTTTAGTAGGAATTAAAGTGAAAATTTATTGATTTCTCTTAAAGAATTTGTAGTATAAAGTTGGTATATACATTAAGTGTTCATCTAAATTGTAAAAATACTGATATTCAGTATTATTTTGACAAGATTTTTGCAGCATCTTTTGTCCTGGCCTGGTTGTCTAAACAAGTTTGAGGTGTCACCTAAATTGCACAATTTTTTTTATATTGGTAAGTTGGAAAAAAAACCATTGCATTATTGAAAAATACAAACTTTATGTGTCTTTCAGAGAAATTTGACTGAATATTATAATGCAGTCGATACAGAAAACATGATGATTATATTTGCAAGGTAAATACTTCCTTTAAAATGTAACATTTTATACCATACCTAAAGCAAATTTTCCAGATGAACTTTTAGTATATATGGATGGTCTATCATCCAGTATCCATCATCATCATTTTACTTAAACATCTTCCCAGAAATGAAGAGTTAGAATTACACAAATCTTGGTTCTGTAGCATTCTGGTATAGACCACTCTCGTTAGTTCATTTGGTTCTGCTTGACTGCATTTAGAGGTTGCTAGATCTAAAAATCGACAAATATTGAAATGACTTCTAATAAGAGGCATTATAGATGTTCAGCAAACTTGGTCTGTAGCAGTCCTGGATGGACCTTTGTTAACTTTGTTCAAATGGTTCTGCTTGACTGCACTTTGGGGCCACCAGGGCTTAAAATAGGAAACCCTGAAAATGACCGTCTCATAAATAGCTTGATGGATGTTTTTACGACTGTCAGAAGCAGAATATCAAGGTCAGGTGAGCAGCTGAGTTCCACCATTGACTTTTTGTTCTGATTTTAGTTAATCCCCCGCCACAAGTGATGGGGGGTTATAGGAATGGTCTCCGTCCGTCCTTCCGTCGGACTGTCCGTAACACTCGTGTCCGCTCCATATCTCCTAAACCCCTTGAAGGATTTTCATGAAACTTGGGTCAAATGATCACTTCATCAAGACGATGTGCAGAACCCATGAGTCAGCTATGCTGGCTCAAGGTCAAGGTCACAACTCAAGGTCAAAGGTTTGAGCCTTCCATTTTGTGTTCGCTCTATATCTCCTAAACCCATTGAAGGAATTTTATAAAAGTTGGGTCAAATGATCACCTCATCAAGACGATGTGCAGAACCCATGAGTCAGCCATGCCGGCGCAAGGTCAAGGTCACAACTTGGGGTGAAAGGTTTGAGCCTTCCATTTTGTGTCTGCTCTGTATCTCCTAAACCCCTTGAAGGAATTTTATAAAACTTGGTCAAATGATCACCTCATCAAAATGATGTGCAGAACTTATGAGTCAGCCATGCCGGCTCACGGTCAAGGTCACAACTTAGGGTCAAAGGTTTGAGCCTTCCATTTTGTGTCCACTCTGTATCTCCTAAACCCCTTGAAGGATTTTCATCGAGCTTGGGTCAAATGATCACCTCATCAAGAACTCATGAGTCAGCCATGTCAACTCAAGGTCAAGGTCACAGCTCTAGGTCAAAGGATTGAGCTCTGTATCTCCTAAACCCCTTAAAGGATTTTCATGAAACTCGGGGTCAAATGATCACCTCATCAAGACGTTGTGCAGAATTCATGAGTCAGCCATGTCAGTTCAAGGTCAAGGTCACAGCAAAAGGTCAAAGGTTTATCCTTTCACTATCTATAGCAGTGGCGGGGGATTTAGCTGTCTTTCAGATTGCCTTGTTATAATTAAATGCAAAATTTTATATTCACCAAAAGTAAGATGTGTAAACTTGTGATGAATTTTATGTGTGAATCTGTGAAGAACTAGAGATATTTTGTTGATAGTTTATGACAAAGGAATAAATCCCAACAGTTTAACTTTTGAAGAATAGTTTTCTAACTTGTAGAACAGTTTAAAGGAAAGTGACCTCTTATATCTGTTACAGCATGTTACATGAGAGACGTGTAGTTATTACATCAAAGAAGTTGAGTCGATTGACTGCTGTTGTACATGCTGCCACCAGTCTACTATATCCAATGTTCTGGTATGTATATAACACATCTTTCCTTTCTTTAGGTATGTAGTGGCAAACAAAAAGTGCACTAGTGCCTGAATAATTAAAAGATTACAAAATTCACATACACTACAGTATAAACTGTTCTTAAGACAACCTTAGAATAAACACTACATGTATGTCTTGTGTTGCAAGGTCACCATTATCTCTACCTGTTCACCAGACAGACACTACCATTTTACCTTCTATCAGAAGATGGAATCAGGGACATACGGGAATATCTGTGGCGACAGCGGGCGTGCAAGTGGGACCTCCATAAAAGTTGGCTCTCTAGCAGTTCTTATCCAATGTTCACAAAACTTGGTCGCAATGTTTATTAGCACAGTATCTTGGCCTGGTTTGATAACCAGCTGGATCTTCCAAGTATCCTTTAATATTACTCAAAATTGCGAAAATTGACTTCCACTCTCAAACAGTTCTAATCCAGCGTACACCAAACTTTGTTCGTGTCTCAACCAAGTTTAATAACACCAGCTGGATCATCCGAGTTTTTCTGGAGTAATGGTCCTTGAATTACTCAAAATTGCGAAAAGTGACAATGTCTGCTCTCTGACTTCTTATCCAGTGTTCGCCATATATTTATTGAACATTTATCTTTTTATTTTCATGTGTTTCAGGCAACATTTGTTCATTCCAGTATTGCCGTCTTTCCTTATTGACTATCTCACGTAAGTATTGCAGTTATTTACTGGTAGATTATTTTGTATCCAAATTCCTCATATATAACTTTTGCAAGTGTGTTTATGTATAATCACATAAGTGTTCATCTTTATTTTGTTACAAGAAATAGAAACCAAAAAATTCAGTAGCTGTTTCATTTAGTTATGTACGTAACTGCTGTGTATGAAAATATAAAAGTTTTTAACTCCACTATTCAAAGAAATAAGAGGGCTATTGTTATCAATCCTGGCATTGCAATCACCTTTCCATTTAGGTTAAGGTTTTATTGCAAGGTTCTCATTTTATCTTCAGTTCTGCCCCTACTTTCATCAGACATCACATAAGGGTTGGTTAAAAGGAGGGTTTAGGGTCAGGTACCCTAAATGTCAAGGCCACTGGGGTCAGTGTAATAAGTGCTGGTTAAAACTTGATGGCAATCCTTTAAGTTTCACTCTATCTTCTGAACTACTGTTGCTTTAATAATCAAATTTCACCCAAATTTGGTCTTTGCAAGTTCTTGATATATTAAAAAAAACTTGCCATGTATCTTTTTTTCAGTGCCCCTATGCCATATGTGATTGGAGTCCATACAGCTTTAATGCAGGTAAATTTCTTACATATGATTGTTTACTGAAAAGATTATAGTAATTTCTAAGCAATCATTGCTGCAATGTATTGAAAACTCTAAACTGGTTCTGTACTAACTGAAAGATGTATTACAGTTGTCCATTTAACAGAAGGTTTGAACTGGCAAGCTTGATGATTTTATGATTGAGAGAATTTTTTACATTGTTAAACAGCCATGTTAGGACTTTTTGTGTGACGGCTTAGCTCATGATTTTGTTGTTTGGGGCTAGGATGATTACTACATCTAATTGACATGAGTCTTTGTATACATCCTGAAAATGAAAATGAAGTAGATATTGTTTTTAATTTCATGTCAAGTTTTTTCTAGACTTTTGACCCATTTATGGACATTATTTAATATTGGTTATTCCGTAAAGCATTTTCAGGGGGCATGTATTATACAATGTTGACATCATACTTGTTAAATAGTGATAGTAGATTTGAAGTTTAGCTTTGTTGTGATTATATTACAGAAAGTTAAGACTGCCGAGCTTGGTGATGCTGTGGTAGTTGATGCAGACAAGAACACTGTTAGCACAGAGTTTGATGATTTACATGACTTGCCTGATGAAATGGTAAATATATGAGCCGCGCCACGAGAAAACCAGCATAGTGCGTTTGCGACCAGCATGGATCCAGACAAGCCTGCGCTAACACGCAGTCTGGTCAGGATCCATGCTGTTTGCTAACGGTTTCTCTAATTGCAATGGCTTTGAAAGCGAACAGCATGGATCCTGACCAGACTGCGTTGATGCGCAGGCTAGTCTGGATCCATGCTGGTCGCAAATGCACTATGTTGGTTTTCTCATGGTGCTGCTCAAATATATAATATTGCATAGAAATGACATTGGTAGATCAGAAAGTAAAAGATCCAAGAGGCTTATATACCTGTTTAAACTAGAATGTTTGTGATGTACATAATCAGCATGGTGTAAATACTTTAAGTAGAGGGTTTAAACTAGAAACAAAGCTTTGTCTTCTAATTTGTATTCTGCTAAATGTTATAGCAGTTTTCTTTTAAGTAGACACATCTTCAAACATAGATCTTGGTTTCAAATCTTGATGGCTCTTTCTCCAACACCAGTGGGCTTGTGTAGCCCAGTGGTCAGGGTTGTTGACTGAATCAAATGCCCCTTGGCTCAGGGTTCAAGCCCCGCATGGGTCATCATTTAAGGAATCCATCCTGCTGGCTGGTCATTGGTTCTGCCTAGTGTCTAGGGTCATTTTCCATCATTAAAGGTTAATGCTGGACAGTCCGGGACTGTCCCCATATGGCCTGAATTGTACCTTGACTTAAAAAGCCCAACAACAACAACAAACAAAATCTGTCAACACCTGTACCAGATGATTAAAGAATGGTTCAAATTTTTCAAGGTCATGCTAAGGTAAATATTTGCCTGTTAAATTATTAGCTAATGTTGTTTTATTTTTAGTCATCCTACCTCAAGCGTCACTTAAAAGGAGATAAAGTGAAGAATTCCATGCAAGGCACAGGTGATATCATCTCTAAAACTTTCATGATGTCTCTAGTCAAACTTATAGGTAAGTTAAGTTATGTAATATATTATAAATAAAAGTTTAACCCGTACCCTGCTAAATTTCTATAATGAACTTGTCCATCTTTCAATTTGGACAGTACCATTAACTGTTAAAAGGGGTGCTTACCAAAAATATACTGAATGAATAGCAAACTTTGCAGATCATGATCAGACTGCACAGATGTGCAGGCTGATCATGATCTACACTGGTTGCAAAAGCAGAATCAATTGTGTTCAGCAAGATAAGTGTTAAAATACTAATTTTATATCAGTTGTTTTAGTTAACCCATCTTAACTTCCTAGCTCATTTGATTTGTTAAAACATAAAAATTGCGATTATTAGGTAATGAATTTTTACAGCATGTTGGAAAAAGATGTATTTTGCAACTAATATTCAGGGGCAACATATTTTGTAAAAACATAACTTAGAATGATTAAGTGTTTAATTGATAGTCACATCTGAACTCTTTGCCCAGTTTACAATGCCTTTTGAACTTGTACTTGAAAAAGTAGTCCATCAGTTGTATTGACTGGATAAACTTTTAAGTGAAAGTGGAAAGCTGAAGTTTACATGGCAGTTTATTTCTGCTTAATAAATGCACATTTCTAGGATAAACTCCATTGCACTGACTTTACTTGTGATACTTGATAACTAAAATTTTGACTTGAGCAGCCTAAGATGTGATTTTTTTATAACTTCAGTGAAACTTATAGTCTGTGTTTTGATAATTTCTTACCAAAGTATGGCATTTTAAATTACTAATACATTATTATTTACATAAATGTTTCATTACCTGTGAAAAACTTACTGTTTGCATCACAAAAAGGTCACAAAAGTTAGAAAGACAATATTTCACCTGCAGAAATGTTTAGAACAAGTGTCATAAAATCAAAGAGATATTAGAATTTAAAATGTTAAAATGGCAAGTTAAGATCACATGTTTATGCTCTATTGTATCAGTGCAAAAGATGTCAGTGTTAAAACATTGTATCAAACATGGTGCAGAATAAATGATTTACACCATATATCTGTATTTTTCCTGTTAATTGTTACACACATTCTTATTTACCAGGTGGTTATAGAGATGCCCTCATGTTTCACGAAGGGGAGACAATCACGTTTAATCCACAGGCATTTGTCCAGTCACGTCCACTCTCGATGCAACCTTTCCTAGAGAATATGCTTCATATGCAGATCTTCCAACAGGTAAGTTTGCTTTCTCATACTTAGGGATTTTTCTAGACCTCTAAAAAGGGCAGGGTGCTGCTAAAAAGGGGCAGGGTGCATTTTGCGCGTTGCATACCTTTGTCTACGAAAATCATAAGGTAGATTTCCATGTTTTTTGTTGTAATGTCTGGATTGCAAGGTACTAACAGAAAGATTTGCAATGAATCTGAATGTCAGGAAAAATATTAATACCTGTTTGTCTATATAACATGCTTTTCATTTATAAATACATGCAGTTTGTTTTGTGTTGCATACATTATTTTTGTCTTGAAAGTTTTCTTGATTAGAAATATACCATAAAGATACTATTGAATAATTTAATAATTCTGGTGCAAATCTGTCATTATACCGTTGATACTCGTGTATAAATGCACATTTTTTTTACCCCGGACCAGCCCCCCCCCCCCCCCCCCCCCCCCCCCATTCGCCATTTTGATAAAGGGAAATTACTCTACGCGCTGACTGTCTACGCTAAATTCTGAGATTGCCGTTACGTTCTGTAAAAGATCGAGTGGTTTATTTTCTTTTAAACAAAATTAATATCATACAAATTTAATAGTATTTTGATGAAATAACTATAACAAAATCATAGATATTCTGATAGGCAGTGATACTAATTAAAGATCGACTGTTATCTTCAACCGAGATCAAACTGTGAACAACAAAATTGACACGAGGTGCCACGCTAATTGCCGATAATTGCTGGCCATTGATCGGCATTTAATAAGCAGCAGACTTTGTTTTAAGATGTTTTTATGCCCCCGAAGGGAGGCATATAGTTTTTGAACCGTCTGTCGGTCTGTCAGTCTGTCTGTCGGTCTGTCAGTCTGTCCGCAATTTTCGTGTCCGGTCCATATCTTTGTCATCGATGGATGGATTTTCAAATAACTTGGCATGAATGTGAACCACAGTAAGACGACGTGTCGCGCGCAAGACCAAGGCCTGTAGCTCAAAGGTCAAGGTCACACTTAGACATTAAAGGATAGTGCATTGATGGGCGTGTCCGGTCCATATCTTTGTCATCAATGGATGGATTTTCAAATAACTTGGCATGAATGTGTACCACAGTAAGACGACGTGTCGCGCGCAAGACCCAGGTCCGTAGCTCAAAGGTCAAGGTCACACTTAGACGTTAAAGGATAGTGCATTGATGGGAGTGTCCGGTCCATATCTTTGTCATCGATGGATGGATTTTCAACTAACTTGGCATGAATGTGTACCACAGTAAGACGACGTGTCGCGTGCAAGACCCAGGTCCAAAGCTCAAAGGTCAAGGTCACACTTAGACGTTAAAGGATAGTGCATTGATGGGCGTGTCCGGTCCATATCTTTGTCATCGATGGATGGATTTTCAAATAACTTGGCATGAATGTGTACCACAGTAAGACGACGTGTCGCACGCAAGACCCAGATCCGTAGCTCAAAGGTCAAGGTCACATTTAGACATTAAAGGTCATTTTTCATGATAGTGCATTGATGGGCGTGTCCGGTCCATATCATTGTCATTCATGCATTGATTTTAAAATAACTACGCATGAATGTGTGAAACAGTAAGACGACGTGTCGCGCGCAAGACCCAGCTCCGTAGGTCAAAGGTCCTAAACTCTAACATCGGCCATAACTATTCATTCAAAGTGCCATTGGGGGCATGTGTCATCCTATGGAGACAGCTCTTGTTTTCTCTTTTTTATTCTGTTTTGCAGTTTGCTTTAATTGCTGACCTATCTAATTGTTGTTTGTTACGATTCGGTTGGTCGTCGTCTGCATACCGATACTGCATACATGCCTCGGGCAAATACACAGCACCTGTGTATAGTCGGTGGGTGTCGTAACTTCATATCGATTGACAGTTATTTGGGATGGTATTTTGACAGATGATTGATGGGCAGTTCGTTTAGAAATACTTAATTAATGGTCAAAGGGGTAGTGCTAAAAGGGCAAAGGGGCGCTGAAGAAAGGCAAAAGGGCGGCGATTTCGGGCAGAAGGGCGGCGCTAAAAATGGGCAGGGCGCTGCGCCCTGTTATTCCGCTCTAGAAAAATCCCTACATACTTTTACTGAAGGGAGCTTGACTGATAAACTACAGAACTGTGTTTTGAGTCAAGTCTTAGTATGTGGCCTTGCCATTGGTCATTTTCAAGATAGTGCTGCAAAACAACCAACCAGATTTTGGACTTTAAAAAGATTTGTTTCCAAATAAAGCTTTATAACCTGGATTTTATGGATTTGTCTGGTATAAGAGCCACCGGTCAAGTGGTAAAATGCCAAACTGAAAAACTAGGGGTTACAAGCTTGATCCTAGGTCCCTAACTAATTTAGAATTACTAAGTCTGTCAGAATTGATTTTAAATCAAAGTCCTGTGTAGGGTGCTTTACACCTTGCACATTAAAGAACCAGGGAAATTTGCTGAATTGGAGCATCTTAGCAAACTGCATTTTCCTCCTTTGTTGCCAGTATGAGCATCCAGTGATAACTTTTTTAGATAAGCTTAGATACACACACACATGAACACACACACCCATGAACCAAACTGAGATGAAGGAATGGTATTCAAGTGGATCAAGTTAATTGCTTTACTGATCTAAATATGAATTGCCCATTGCTTCTATCGTAAATGAAAGTGTCAGTTGCCTCGTTAACATTCTGATTATTTTTTCCAAACAAATTCATGTACATTCTAAATTTTTCAGTTCATAAATGACAGACTAGACATGTTGAATTGTGGGCGTGGATTCGCAGACATATTTGAACAAGAATGTTTGATACATGCTGATAAATTGAATGCCCAGACAAGGTACAATGAATGGCTTGGAAAAATGAAGGTAAGGAATGTCATACATACTCTCTACATTTGTAGGGAGTTAGTACATTATTACCTTGATACATAATAAGTAAAAATATTAGATTTGATTTTGATTATGCATGTTGGGGCCTCATTGGTAAAGTCATTGAGGTTACTGACTTCAGACTTAGTATTTTGTTGCCTAAATCAGGTGATGTTTTTAAAAGTAGCAAGTGAAAAATTGATCACTGCTATACTGGTTTTCTAATATGCTGATTAGAAGAACAGATTTCCATGAATAACTGACACAGTCTTACTTAGTTAACTCAAAAGAATAGGTATTTCAGTTTATGCCTGAATTTCTTAATTCCTTCAAGATAAACAAATAATTCATTGAACTGAATCAAAGTGAAAAAGAATAAAGTGAATCAAAGTATAGGGACTTGTAGTTAAGTAGTGTATTGAAATTATGTTGTATACTGTTTTTAGAAACAAGGCAAGAAGTTACACAGAGGTGGTAAAGATGTCTGGTCGGATTTCAAAGTGAAGGTATAGTTAATTATCTGTCAGACAATATATCTTTAATATTATAATCTTAGTGTTATAGTTATGTTGTTTAGATATATTGTTTACTGTAAACAAGGAAATTTTAACTGTCAACCAGTTTCAGATTACTTTACATCTTTTCCATGTTTTGTTTGCATAAAATCTTTGTGTTTACAAATTGGTGTGGTAAGTTAATTATGGAAATGTAAAATATGTTTGTGACTTGTTTCACACTATGCAGATGCAATAACCAGTTTACAGTCACCTATAGGAAGCAGATATGATTTACATTCTCTGGTTAATGGTACTTCTCTCACACAATTGTCACATATAAGTTTTATGTTCTTACTTCAAAGACCATAACATTATTTTACATGCACTGTATTTTAACATCAGATTTTATATTTTACTATTTATACTCAGATATATTTAGATATTGTATACAGAGCAGGGAAAGGTGCTTTTATTGTTATATGTTTATATAGAGCTTTACGGTAAATATTGTTTGTATGGTAGGCGGGACCAGTTATGAAGGAAGCCAGAGGCATGATGGATATCATGACACATCGGGTATATTATCTTTCCTTTTTCAATCTTTTCAGCACAACTCTTGTTAAAGACTTTTATTGTTGTTTTTTAAATTCTTTGACTCTTCGACTTTCTGCCATTTTGGAAGCATGTTCTGTGTAGAAAAAGTCAGCGAAGCAGCTTTGTATCAAAGAAATTATCTCATTGGCTTATTTGAAATCATGCAGCACAAAGAGAGCCAATCAGAATAGCTGTTATTTTTGACAAATTCTTTTGTTAACATATATAAAAAAAAATGGCAGCTGACAAACTTTTGATAGTACCAGAAGTTTTAGAAGTATTAACAGGAAAAGTGAACAGGAGTTGTTTATTTGAAAACATTGAAAAAAGAATCTGTTGCTTCGGGATGCTCATGAAAAGTGTGTACTCTATAATGGTCTAACTGCATCCTGTCTGTGTCATAAGTGATGCATGTTCTTTTTACTGGGATATTGAAAGCTATCAACTTTAACCCTTACCCTGCTAAATATCTAAAATTGACTGGTCCATCATTCAATTTGGGCCATACCACTTATTATTCAAAGGGGTGTTCACTGAAAAATTACTAACTGAATAGCGAACAGTGCAGACCATGATCAGACTGCACGGATGTGCAGGCTGATCTTGGTCTGCACTGGTCGCATAGGCAGAATCACTTGCCGCCAGCAGGCTAAGGGTTAAATACAGTATGTCATCTGGTTGTTTATCAAAGAATAGAGACATTTTCATGGTTTATATCTGATTAACCATAGTACAGAGTTCAGATGCTGAGGAACTGGACCATGAAGGTGTTAATATTTAAGCATTTGAATGATGAACCATGGTAAATTGGTAGATAAACCACAAGTCTTGCTTATTTTCATTCTATCGTGCTCGTTGAAATATGATAAAAATGATGTGAAGATTCATTCATACAAAATAATAATGAACTGGATGTCATGAGGTATTTTGTTGTTCTAATATAATTTAACTGATCTGTGCAGCAACCATTGTTTATCACAGATTCTAATATGCTTTTATCTGTTAAAACATTCTGACGCTAGAATGACGTCGGGTTAACATGAGGTGACGTCAGTGTTTTTATTGCGACCAAAAAAGAGCGCTACTAAATTTTATCTACTGTCTTAGATTAAGGGCATATTAGAATCAAAATAATTTATATAAAAACCGTGTTTTAACACTATTTATACACTCTGGCGGTAATACGTCGTACAAATAATTTCTGCGCCCTCGTGACATTATTACGCTCGATGTATAACCACCCATCGTGCATAAATAGTGTTAAAACACCCCTTTGCTATAGATTATTTCTTAGATATACAATGCTTGAATTCCTTCTTTGTTAGACATACAAAAAAATGGAGTCATGATAAAACTTTTGTTCTGTTACATATCAAGCTGTTTATTTATGTAAACTTCATTAATGACACGCTACTACTAGTTCATTACAGAAATCATCAGATTTCCTTGCTTTAGGTTTGGCATTAGATCCTCTAGTGAAGATATAACTATAGACGTTATGCCAGAAGTCTTTCGTCCTCCTGTTAAGAGGGGTATGCCTCAGAGTTTCTCTTTATTTCCAAAATAATTAAAGACCCTGTCCATTAATTTGTTAGTTCATAATTATGTGATTTAAGGATGTCTCAGATTTGTGAGCAATACATTGTTATTTAAGAAAAACACTCCTAATAGCCTGTGAAATATATACAAATGCCATGATGTAAAATTGAGTAAAACTTGTTTTATAATTTACCGTAATGTAGATCTGCTGGCATGCCTCTGTAATTTGGATAAAGTATTTGAGTACTTAATGAAATAGTTAGTGATCTGGTAAAGTTCAGAATTATGATTATGTATACTAGCTTCTGTTGCAGAATGTGTAAATTTAGTATAACTTGTTGTTTACGACACCTGAGCTAATGCAACCTACAAAGATAGATACTTTCTCTCCAAGAATTTTTTTTAATCAGTTAACTTACCCAGAGCGACTATACTCTGTACAACAGACACATTTCAAGTTGTACTGTAAATCTGATATGATCATTATAATATGAGTCGAATGCTTTTGAAACTTTGCACAAATGTAGATCACTATAGGATTGTGTTGCACACGCAACTTATGTCAGGATCACATCCTCATAGTCATTACTATTTCAATAATTTACAATCCATAAATTCCCACATAACAAAGTGATCCACTGATGGTTCTTCATGCAATTTAAAATCAGTATAGATCACTAAAGGGCATTGAAGCATGTGCTTCATTCATTAGGGTGTCTTCAGTAATTGCAGAGTTATTGCCCTTTAATTGTTTAAAAATTCATAAATTCCCACTGAACATATTAAGCCATTGATGGATCTTCACGAAACTTCATACAAATACAGATCACTGTAGGGTGGTGGAGCACACTCAGTGTTTGTCAAGATATTTTAAGTACCTGCAGAGTTATTGCCCTTCAATTGTTACATCTTTCACAGCATAGTCCCCGCATTTACAAAACAACCTATTCAGGAGGGAACATAAATTCTCTGAATTTGCTTGATTTTATTGTTTTTGCAGTATGTATGTAGCAGCTTTCAAACATGCATGTTATTAATATCTCTAACTGAACAAGAGTATTATGTTCTTCATTACAAATACTGCACTTTGAGTACTTGGCCAATATTATTCAGCTTTGAAAGAAACAATGTTACATTAAATTTGATTAACTGTTTATTGTATAGTGATTTCTACTGATATATGGTTAGAAATCTAAGTCAGATTTAGTCACTTTTTTATATAATTATGTATATATTAGTTCCTTTAGAGTACAAACTAAAAAGCTTCTTGTCAGAAAATAGTGGCCTAATTTCAAAATAATTTAGATATTTTCCATGCATGACCCTCTTCAAAAATTGTTCAAGCAGTCTTTGAAACTCAGGCGACTGATCTTTGGCCATCGTGGCCCTTCTGTTTAGTTCAAGAGTATTTCAGTTTTCTTAATTCTTAAGGATAAGGCACCTGCCCAGCAATCTGGAAGTCAAATATTCAAGCCCTGTCAGAGACTGGTTGGTGAGCTGCCTGCTGAGTTAAATATTGGTTAACGATTGCCCACCTTCCAGGAGTCTGGTATTAAAAATATAGGTATTGAGAAGTAATTCTTTTCATTGTTGGTTGGTGTCTCAAAAGCCAATATGACTGGCCCTTTCAGTAGGGGCAAACACTTGTTACTTTACTTTACTTTTATTATGATGACATTGTGTGCTCTGAACATTCCAAAAGATCATTTTCAGCATGATCACAAATTGATTCAGATAAAGATTCTTAAAGGTTAAGTCTGAAATTTAAGACTTCAACTTTGAGATTTTAACTTAGCACAAATAGTAATGCTATTGCATTTTGAAGCTACAGACAGCTCTGAAAACTTTCATTACTGTTAGTTTACTGTAAACAAATTTATGTCAGTTTGAATATTTGCCGAAGTCCAGACTTTCAACATGATGAATACAGACCCAAACTTCCAGTTTTTCAGTTTACGTAGAGATTTTTTTTTTCTTTGTACCAATTTTATGAACTTAGGCGTATTTGATCTCCTAGAAACTGATAACAAGCCCCATTTAGATATTTAAATTGTTATTGTATCACAGTAGCTTGATACCTATTGCATGTACTTTAATTTGAACCCATTTTACTATAGTGATGTGTGATGCATTAGAACTCCACCATTAGACTGCAGTCTCTTAAAGTGTTAGGAGAGTAATCAGTTAAGGTTGTCAAACCCTTACTCTGCTAAATTTCTATAATGAACAAGTCAATCTTCCAATTTGGACAGAACCATTAACTGTTAAAAGGGGTGCTTACCAAAAAGATACTGGCTGAATAGCGAACAGTGCAGATCATGATCAAACTGCATGGATGTGCAGGCTGATCATGATCTCTACACTGGTCGCAAAGGCAGAATCAATCGTTTTCAGCATGGTAAGGGCTCAAGTATCGGCACATTCTACTTAATAACATAATGGTCTTGCATTTAATTCAGTGTTGAGCACTCCGTTGTTAATGGCCTGCATGTTGCTTTTTTACTTGTAAAATTGCCAGATGACTATGTATATGAGATATAAAGAGATTTTCACATTGTTAATTGCTTGTTTAATATAATTATTGATTGTTATTATGGCATTTTAAGATTAATTTCTGCTAGGCCTACTGCATAATTAAATTTTAATAACAGATACACTGGACTTTGTCTTCTTTATACACATACTTGCATTATTTTCAGCTTAGACAGTCTCATGTAAACTGCGCTGTCAGAGACCTTTTTATTAATAAGTTGTTAGCTCACCTCAGCACGAACTGCTCAAGGGCGAGCAATTGTGGTCAGTGATTGTCAGTCGTCCATCCATCCACATTTTCCCCTAAACCACCAAGCCAATTTTGATGAAACTTCACAGGGATGCCCCTTGGATGATCTTTAAAAATTGTTCAAAGAATTGAATTCCGTACAGAACTCTGGCAACCAAAAGGACTTCTTGTCCAAAACCACAGGGCCTAGTGCTTTGATATCTGGTATGTAGCATCATCTAGTAGTCCCCTACCAAGATTGTTCAAATTATCCCCCTAGGGTCAAATATGGCCCTACCCTGGGGGTCACATGGTTTTTATAGACTTCTATAGGGAAAACTGAAAATCTTCTTGTACTAAACCACATGGCCTAGGGCTTTGATATATGATATGTATTAGTAAATTAAATAATTTATATTTGGCTGAATGAAATGAAAGAAAATATAAGGAGAACTGTTATCACGCAAACATATGAATATGGTAAAATTGGAATTTAGAAACATTCATGTTAGCTTTGAAAGTTACATGGATTAGAAGAATTATGAACAATAATACAAAATACTTCAATTTTCTTGAAGGAGAATATCTACTCTTAACAACTTTTACAAAATAACGAGGTGATTATATCAAAAATAAACTGAATCGGGTCAGAACAGTTTCTGGAAAGATGTTTTACAGGGGTACGTACAGTTGAGCTCTCAGCGACCAAAGACATGGAGTGATTTTTGCGCATCACCAGTGTGGCTTAATAATTTCTTTATTATTAGTGGAACAAGTTTTTACTTCCCCCAGATTTTTAAAAACTGGGTTATCTTGGTTAATGATAGAAACGGTAACTTACTGTCTTTTAACAATTTCATGGAGAAATATAATATACAAACTAATTTCCTGCAGTATCAAAGCATTATTGAGTCAATTAGAGGGGCCTTAGATATTTTAAGATTTCCACACTATGCAATAAAGAAAGAAACCCCACTTCAACCATTTATAACCAAGGTCATTAATGCTAGGAAAAAAAGGTTGAAGGTTTATATACACCTTTATGTTAAAAACAAGTCCTTTATGTTAAAAACAAGTAATATACCTATCTCCAACAGTAAATAGAGAAACAAACTTAATTTGAATGTTAAAATTTTAATTTTAGATATACATACAGATTTCTTTTTGTTGTTATCAAAGACCCAAAACTACAATGGTTTTAGTTCAAAATAAACTGTAGAATCATGGGCACAAACTACTTGTTACAAAACATTGTGATAAAGAATGATAATAGATGCTCTTTTTGCCATACTAAGATAGAAACTATTGAACATTTATTTGCTGATTGTCAGGTAGCAAATACTTTTGGGAGAATATTAAGAGATGTATTTTATCTTTTTGCACAATTGTCAATACGGACTGGTCAAGAACAGACATTTTGTTAGGGAATGAAAATTTAAAGGATGGCATAATGAATGAAATTCTGATTGCTAAAAGTCAACATATATCAGTGTAAAATGAAGAATTTAGTTCCCAGTTTGCAAATACATTGTATTTAGAAATAGTTTTAAGCTTCTGTGAAGGACAGAGAGATATATTGCCAAAGTAAAAGAAAATATGACAAAGTTTGCATCTCAATGAGTTGATTTCATGACAGTAGTTAGTAATGATCATTCTTATGTGTGTAGTGATAAATCTTAAGGTGTGTCTTCAAGCCCAATCTCCTCAGCTTTTGTTTAAAAACTGTATTTCCATCATGTAGGAGTTTAACGCATTCTTCCCTACTTTCCCTTTCTTCTTTCATTTTCCTTTCTTCCAGTTTTCCTCTTTGCCTGACTGCACCTCATACGGGTCTTTCTCCTTCTAAATATTTTTGTCTCCTTTCTTGTTTGTTTTTTTCTTTGTCTTTTTTTCTTTTTATTTTATTTGTTTTGTTTTTTTGTTTTCCCCCACTCTGAGGTATACTCGTGTGGAAGTGAAAGCATAGGAATCGTAACTGTACATTTCAAGTGGTAAGAAGCCCATATGAATTGTTTCCCTTATAAGCTAAAATCTATTACGAGAAACATAAGTGCTGACAGTATGTGTTAATAAACTATCATAGTTGTTTCCCTTGAATATGAATCGTAAATACCAGTACTTTAGTTGTTTTTTTTTCTTGCAATATTCGTTGTTTTTCGCCCTATTATTGCAAGGTTGTTTTATGTTTCAGTTTTCTTTCCATTTTAAAATTACTTTCCTCTTATGATGTTTAATACCTACTTCTTATCTTTTTTTTCCTTTTTCGAAATGGCAAGGAAATATTACTTTTTAAGATTTATGATCAGCGTAAAAATAAAACTCATTAAATACTAAGTAGAAATAGGACCTAGTAAACTGTAGGAATTTCGATGTCTGGAAAGAATTTACTATTTTTCCTTTATGGAGTGTTACTATGTAGAAATTAGATATATACTTTACTATCTGTAGGCTATACTCTTACTTTTATTGTAGTTTGTTTCTTCTCCTTCATGCTTCATATCCTGTATATGAATTATGCATGATGAATTTATGAACTAAAGAAAAAAAATCAAACAAATGGGGTTAGCCGCAAGGAACAAAAAAAAAACTTATAAAATGTCAGTTATTTTCTTCCTTAGTTAGTTATTTTCTTCCTTAGTTGACTTTTTTGACGCTTTAGTGTGGTCTGTTTTTAAAGGTATATAAGAAATTAATGTTAGATGGTTGGAAAGACATGAAGCATAAAAGCAACACATTTATTTTATCGGGTTGTATTTTGTTTTCGGGGGGCGAGGTTGGGGTGGGGGGGTGGGTAATGACATGAAGTGCCCCTCCCGACATTATGTTTTTAGTACCTGGACTTTATTTATTTGCCCTGACCACATTATAACCCCTATACTGTAAATTTGCATGTTTCAAAATACCAATTGATGCATTGATGCATGTGGAGAACATTCGGTGAATGAATGTATGTTATTCAATCCCCACTGTACGTTTATTCAAAGGAAAATTTATTACCAAATAACGTTTGTGTAATCTAAATCGTCCATATATAATGTATATATTCAGTACTTTTTGGGATTTTCTGATCTTTAACAAAAAGATTGATTGGTGTTTATGTTAATTGTTAACGATGGAGCTCAGATCGAAACCGTATTTGTGCAACAAGGTATCACTGTAACATAAGTTCAGATGTAATTCAACTATTTACAATTTTGTTTCATATATTTCGGAGAACTAATGGCTGAAATCAGATCAGAACGAATCAATGTTGGCAAAATGATAGTGATTTGGGTGATTTAATTCATATGAAAGAATTGTTATTCTGTGTTATATGGCTCGCCATAAAGGTAATGACGTACATGCATTTTCTTTGTTTGTTTGTATGTTTTACAATGTTTATTTAGATGAACCGAGATGTATTTGTAAGTACACAACATAATAAATTAAAGGTTATCTTAAACATAAAATCAGTCAAACTATTTAACCATTTCATGATCAAAACTCGAGATTCAAATTCTACATAATTGTACTTTGAAGCCAAAATCATAAAATAAGTAAAACATTCGGTAATATTCTAATTACTGCATTCAAAACCAATTATGATACTGTTCCTACACATATAACAGCAAAAATGTAGAATTATCCTTAATAAAGGCATTTAGTAATAACAAAGAAGGCTTATTAATAAGTGCTGTTATATTTTCTTGTCCTTTTGGATCATGGAGTACATTCATTTTTACTAGAAGAGAATTCCACTTTAGCCGGTGCTAGGGGGCGTGAGAGGTGTTGCACATTTCGTTACTTCTCGTCAACAGACTCAGTCAGACCGAGTCTGCTATTATGTTGCTTAGTAGAGTTCTATGCTTCAAAAAGATCATTTCACAGATTATTAACTCTTTTAGTGCAGAGTGATGGCTGTAAAATGTCTCCACGCACTTGAATTCAGTATTGTTATATTTTCTGGTCCTTTAGGATCATGGAGTACATTCATTTAAACTGTTATAGAATTCCGCTTAGGTCGGAGCTAGGGGGCGTGAGGGGTGTTGCTTATTTCATTACCTCTCACGAACAGACTCAGTGAAACGAGTCTACTATTATATTGCTTGGTTGCGTTCTATGCTTCCAAAGGATCTTTTCACAGACTTTATTTACCAGAACAACAATAATCTTTAAATACCGAGTGGCAGTTAAATACGATACAAGACAATACAATACAATACAATACAAATTTTATTTAAAGTCGGTGCATACATAAACAGAAAATATTAGCTTTGTACTGGTACTGATGATAAACCCGGACAGATGATAAAGTCGACCACCTTGGAAATATTCGTTTGCAATCGGTTATTTATAAAATTGAACACACCATCTAATAGTTTCCACTTACAACACCAACTGGTGTAAACAAAAACAAAATTAGTAAATATTCTGTATAAATAAATGACTTACATAACTTTGTATAAAAAATATTTATCCAAAATTACTGGGGAAGAGGGTGTTTTTTGCGCATGCTCACTGTCGAAACATGTAGGCCTGACATTTGGTAACTTTTCATTACTTGATCAGGAATGACTGGTGCAGCTTTTTGGGGAAAGTTTCAATATAATAATACCAAGAAAATTTTGTAAATGACTAAGTGTTCGAATTTATCATCAGTGAACATTCATACAGTCCCCTTTTTACATACCCCTTTCCGGGCCTCACTTCGTGTGAGTTTGTTTACTAAATATAAATTTTAATTATGTAAAGTTTTCAGCAAAGGTTAAGCTTTATTTTGATACCGACCGTTGATAACAATTTGCAGAAATAAAAAAGGTACAGGTAAAAAAACCTCATTTTCTGTTCGGGTTTATCATCAGTACCAGTATAGCTATTTACCGACATGTATATGGCATGTAATGTTACCTCTGTGTTGTTATATTTTCTTGTGCGTTAGGGTCATGGAGTACATTCATTTTTGGGGCGGTGCGTAAGCTCTACTTCGAATGGAATTAAGATGGGAAAATGAAAGCCCGTCACTTCTTAGTGCAAAACGGCAAAGCGCATCTACTTTCTACATCCTCTCATAAAGAAGAGCACCGAAAACAAAGCGGATGAATATGACCTATATTGCGGCTATTTTAGACTTGTCTGGTTCCCGTCGTACTATATATTTTAGTACGACAGTGAAGGAGGGGCAGGTAAACCAGACTATTTTTACACTCTGACGTCATGAGGGAAAACCCCACTTGGTTTTAATCTGAATTGTCTAAAAATAAAAGTAAGTGACTTGTAGCCTAGCGGACTATTTTTTTAATTTTTTTCTTAAAACGGCGCCATCTTGTTATTTCCAATAACTGCAAAAAAACATATCTACGCGATTATTATTATAAACTGGACTTTTATTAGGTTCGTGAGACCATGGTACAAATGTATAGTGTATGCATACCGTATTTGCAATTACTACATAAAAGTTTTTACAACGGAAACGCTTGAGGAAACGGAAAGTGACTCATGTTAGCATTTGTTCAGGATTTTAGCTTTCTGCAATTCAAATTAGGAAGATATTGCATCTGGAATGGAGTGTTATTGAATAAAATCATCGAGGATACGGGTTGCCTATTTGTTCTGTCAAGCGGCGTAATAGCGTGTGTATAAGTCACGTCATTTGTTTGCTTGGTGAAGATGGGTAATTCGGTAAACAACTGAACTTCGAACAAAATTTTGCATGGCAGCAAATCAAAATTATTCAAGAATGTTAAGCAGAACAGAGAGGTCGGGCAAAAAGTTAAACAAGGTTAGCGTTTGTTTATCAGCTCATATTTTTAGTCCTATCAATAAGACCTGACATAACATATTTTAACATTTTGACGTCTATCTGACCGGTCTTATCGGATCACCATTTATAACATGTAGCCAGAAGTGAACACACATCATGTCGCCTTTATTCTTCAAATTACGAACAACATAACCCAGTCCGAAGTGAAAGAACACTACTTACACCGAAAATAATCCTTTTTTCAACTGCATATGTGAATAATTACAAAATAAAAGTTACTTTTCATGTTAAATATAGAGTTGTTTCTTTCAACTGTATATATTGCTGTGTATCTGTGTTATGGTGTGCAACATTGCCGGTCTATTCCGAATGTTGTGTAAATACAAAATAGTTTCGCTCTAAATCGGTTGGCAAATAGTTCACGTTGTTTTTCGTCTAAGTCGCATCTAAATATATTACTATTATAACCTGCTGCATATGCTTGAAAAATGGCGGAATGTGTATTGAAAACTCTACACAATTGGCATACATTGAATATAAGGGTTTTTAAAGGTAAATTTAAACGATATATTACTAGAATATGATAAATAACGGTAGGCTAAACTGTTTAAATCTGCGTACATTGTATATTTTACGTTTGAGAAAATGCTACATTCTACATATTAGGGCCCTTTTAGACGTTACAATGTAGATTAAAAATGAAATATAAAATAATGAATGTTGAAGGTAAAATAAGCATGTACATTGGACTACTCTTATTTTATAATATTTTTGATTTTTTTCAAAGGCTCTATTCAATAATTTAGCTGTTTGTGTATTCTAGTATTCTACTGTCAATTCTACTTTTAAATTTCTTGTACAGGCGCGCAGCTGCACATAATACTCGTAAAGAGGGGTAATGCAGTATAAATAGATAGATAATGGCAGTGTTCGAAATTCGCGGTAGTCTGACAGCCTGTGGCTACCAAATTTCAGCTCGGGCTACCGATTTACCGCAGGTACAAGCCTGACCAGGCTACCGAATTTTCCTACTTTGTTTAAAAAAATCATGCTAATTAAACGAGTACTGCATCCAGACTGAGAAAGGCTTGCACAGTGTCAAAGACGTAACCGCAGCGCTAATTGGCTGAATACAATCACCTCTAGCGTAACGGATAATTTGATTAGCTTTCATACTTCTCGCGAAAATCTCACAAGTACCTGCAGTAGGCGGAGCTTAAATTATGCTATCAGCGTGTGTGTAAATGTATATTCAGCACTCGTTATTACATCTTGCAAATTGTCAACAGTCCGAGTTGCAGTAATTGGCGAGTGCGGATCCTAAAAAATTGGGCGAAACAGTTTAGATTTTGTTTTGGCAAGGAGTGTCATATCCGATGCATGCTTTTGGACTCTGATGATGCTGATCTGGACTGGAGTATTTAGAGTTAAAATTTTTCAAAAACATGGCAGACATGTACTGTATGTCTTTTTTATTACTTCAAACATGCATAGAGATGTCTGTAAAACAAAATGTTATATGGTGCAAAAATTATGACATTTTAAGGTATTAAAGTTCGGGCTAGTGAAATTGGTGTCGGGCTTGGAAAATTTCCAATCTGGTAGCCCCAACAGGTTAGTGGATTCAAATCTGAATTTCATACACTGTAACGGTTTGACGTATTAATCTTCAGATTTTTATGCAAGGTAGCAGGGGTGGCAAAATCTGATTTTGACTTGTTTGTCCTTTTTGTCAGGTGCTATTTTGTACTTGTCCGTATAGTAGTTACATGTATATAGTAAATTCTAGTCAAATTAGACTCGTCCGTACAAGCTTTGGGACAACCTGGGCAATACGGACAATTGAATTTGCCACCCCTGGGTAGTCGAATGTATTTGATGATGATCATGAACGAGCATTAAATTACATCGTCATAGGTAGTTGTTCTTTGAAAGTCAACAGGTGTACGGCTCCAGTCGCATTCAGTTTAATAATATTACAAAACGCACAGTTTTACAAATTGATATCTCCAATCAATTGGACCTCATTCTATTAGTGTACAATGAAAAACGATATTTTTGATTCGTTATTCAAATATCTTTTGAAACTGAATAACCATTTTAAATGTCATATGATTTAAATAGCGCTGTAGATGCCCTCAACTTTTAGGACACCATAAGTTATTTTACACTAACAACTTCTTTCCATAAACAGGGTTCGAATTTAAGCTCGCATACACAGAAATGCGAGTGCAAATTTCAAACTGCAAGGAGAGATTTTAAACACCAGCATTTTTTTGCGAGTGAAAATTTTTGGCCGAATAGTGTGCATTTCTAACGGTCGTCTCGATCTTACACTGTTCTTTCTTTCGGAGCACTCTTTCATCTTTCGTCGTAAAAGGACATTTACACTCGATACATGTCCCGTGCGCATGTCTTTTCAACTGCTGACAAGTACCTGCGCCAATTTTGATGACGTTTACCGCATCCGGTGGGTTTTTTGGTAATCTATTAATAAGTTACTATTTATATAGCGCAAATACGATTGGCTGGACTTGTCACGTGGATGTTTGTGTTAATGTTCAAATAAAGTAACATGTCGCGGAAAATGCAAGTTGTTTTTCATTTAGCAAGTTAAAAAAATACCACTTGCGAAAAAATGCAAGTAGAAAATCAGGCTAAATTCGAACCCTGATAAATGGCATTTTTTCCCAATCTGAACAGTTATCACGCAGAAATTTTCACACTTTTGAGCAAGTCTCAATGAAACAATGAATGTTACCCTTAATAAAACTTTTGATGAGTTCTTGATTGGGTCATCTTAGCTCTAAAACTAGGTCACCAGGTCAAATCAAAGGGAAAGCTTGTAAACACTCTAGAGGTAAAATGTTTGGCCCAGTCTTAATGAAACTTGGTCAGAATGGAACCCTACATAAAATCTTAGAAAAGTTTGACATTGGGTCATCTGGGGTCAAAATCTAGGTCACCAGTTCAAATTAAAGGAAAAGCTTGTTTACACTCCAGAGGTCACAATTTGGGCCCAATCTTAATGAAACTTGGCCAGTATATTAGCCTCAATAAAGTCTTTGACGAGTTTGATATCAGGTTATCTTTGGTCAAAACTAGGTCACCAGTTCAAATTAAAGGGAAAGCTTGTTAACACTGTAGAGGCCACATCTATGACTATATCTTCATGAAACTTGGTCAGAATGTTGATCTTAAAGATCGTAAGGTCCAATTTGTATCTAGGTCATCTAGAATAAAAAAAAACTAGATCACCAGGTCAAATCAAAGGAAAAGCTAATTTACACTAAAGAGGCCACATTTATGAAGTTATCTTAATGAAACTTAGTCAGAATATTAATTTTGATATTCTTTATGTCAAGTGCAAATTTGGGTGAGGTGGGGTAAAAAACTCGGTCACTAGGTCAAATCAAAGGAAAAGCTTATTGAGGCCACATTTATGACTGTATCTTCATGAAACTTGGTTGGAATGTTAATCTTGGTGATCTTTAGGTCAAGCTCGAACTTGGGCCATGTCGGGTCAGAAACTGGTCACCGGGTCAAATCAAAGGAATAGCTAGTTTACACTTTAGAGACCACATTTATGACCATATCTTAATGAAACTTGGTCAGAATGTTAATTTTGATAATCTTTAGGTCAGTAGCTCAGGGGAGAGATACATGGCCTTCATGGCCCTCTTGTTTATATTTTCTCTGACTCGCTTAATAAATTTAAATTTATATGACAGTAACCTAATATTCCCTATTTGTTACATAAATGGCGTTGCAGGAGTGTAATACAGCCATTAAATAAAAACGATACTACACTGTTGTAATAAGCTTTGACATTGACGTGATTTATAGTATAGGCGACGTCGGTCAAATTGACTAGTTTATATGGCAGAAGAAAGTCGAATATTTGATGTTTCGACAAGAAAGGCTAACATGTGATAAAAAGAATTCATCTTACATTTGTGACTATCCACGTTGAATTTATTAAACTCTTTGACTATTATTGATAAAATGTGGTGTTTCACATTTTATCATGCAATCTGTCTTATATTTGGCATGAGTGTCATCGTCGGTCAGACGAAGTCTCTTGCGCAAACCACAGGTTCCTATCTCAATATTTGACTTTCATCTAAGAATGTTACAAAAACAGCTGAAATGCACCGCCCCATCAGTACTCTCAGTGCTTTGATTACTATAATAGAATTCCGCTTAAGCCGGTGCTAGGGGGCGTGAGGGGTGTTGCACATTTCATTACATCTCATGATCAGACTCAATCAAAACGAGTCTACTATTACGTTGTTTGGCTGCGTTCTATGCTTCCAAAGGATCTTTCACAGATTTTATTAATAACAGACATGAACATATAAATAATAATCTGTTATTATACAACTAGAAATGTGTCCATTGGACACAGATGCCCCCAGTAGGTATGCTTGGCCACAAAATTGCGAGTCTTGTAATGACACTCCGGCAATAGAACACGTACGCGGAACTTACGGACTGACCAAGAAAAAGATCATAAACATATCTTTCATCATTAAATAATTAAATGTTAAATCCCCTTGTTATGGTAAATATTTTTACCATTTGAATATCTATGCATGCATAAAAATGTTAGAGTGCGGAAAAAAAGGGAAACTTAATTATTTGACATTTAAGTGTGACAATGACTTTTAAAATAGGGGTTTGGATTTTGCTGGCTACACGTCATCTCGTTATGGTGTTCATTCCCCCCCCCCCCCCCCCCCAGATATTATAAAATCCTTCGTAACACAACTAAGTTTAAGGCTGGAGACAACTTTGTTAACAGACGGACAGACGGAGAGAGGTAATATTAATTGCATTCTCCCACATAGGGACATAAACATATTTTAAAGAAAAATTGTAAATTTGAAATAATGATATGCTTAACCTTTATCCTATACAAAAACATTAACATTCCAAATTAAAGCTTAATTATCCTAACACGCAAAACCATGTACACATTCCAATATATTCCAGATATTCAAATAGAAAGCTTTAAAGGTCTTTCAGACACTTAGAACAATACGTTGCTCAATGAATATTATGAAAACACGTAAATGATCACGTAAATTGATCAACTAGTTTTAACAAAGGTCAAAAAAAATGCATAAAATATAGACTAAGGATATGTTCGTTTCATAATTTAATAGAACTAAAATGTTGAGAATAAGATTCTTGTCGATGTACAAGGACTCCTAACCCGATTTTGAGCCTTAATTCAAGAAATAAAATCAGTGGTTGCGTTGTGCACAAAAGTGTAAGCGTACAGGTTACAATGTACTAATTAAATTCTTACTTAATTTCATATAAAGAGGTAAATCATGAAAAATCATTTGCCGAATCTTAGAGCATTTCAATACAACATGACTTATTACCAAAAATGAGAGAATATTGAGATGAAATGATACACATAAACAAAACAACAAATTTTGTAAAACAACACTCTCGCAAAATGCTGCAGGGAAATTTGCGCTGTTGAGTTAATACACGTATGTAAATATTTGCGCAATGAATAAAACTAAAACATGGAAATTCACAACGAAAGTGGTCTTGGCCTTGTCCCAAAATATTAAACAATAAACCTAAATCAAAAGATATAAATCTTCTTTGTCTCCGGATATAGTTTAACGTCTATTCTTTATGCACCCTGATGCATCTGCTAGAAGTAAAAGACTGCAGTTTTTACATGCTCATAGTTTGACAGAAGGTGGACAACGTAACATCAGGAAAAAATACCAATTAGTTAGAACCTCTAATAAACTTGTTACAATACACATTAAAGCAATTGCATTAATACAAGTTTGACAATTGTACTTAAAATTATTTCCAGACAGAGAGAATAAAACTTGCAAAATTCCATTTGGTCATTTCATTTACCTACGTGAAAACAGTTACATTATATTATCCATGAAGAACATTAAGTAATGACGAAATTTAAAATCGAAGAATACTTCAGGGCTATAGGAACAGAGTGGGGGCGGGGGCTAATTTGACCGATTAATAATTATCTTAGCAATTTTGTGACAGCGAGTCAATTTTAGCTGTGCCCTGTGATTGTTTTAGATGGGCTAAGCACGCAAAACTAAAAAAAAAGTTGTTTAAAGTTTCTTTGATCTGGATCTGTTTGTTGGTCTGTTATAGGTCGGAGGATTTTCAAGATGTGTGCCTCTAATCTGAAAATGCCTGTACTTTACGATTGAAGCAAATTAGGATAAGAACGTGCCGAGATAAAATAAAATTAAGGACATATGCCCAATAAGAATAGTCGCGTAAGAAGAATACATTATCCCCAAAGCAATGTACGAATATATGAATGCGTTCATGATAAACATATATGCATGCAAGAAAATCATAGGCAAAGTAAAACATCTGGACAATGATATCGAAACAAAAAAGTGAAGGAACGTATTTGAACCATCAGTAGCAGAACCATCTGTGGAAAGTTTAAACATGTTTATACCGTACTTCGCTCTTGATTCACGCTATGTTCCATTCACAACCAATAACAAAAATTATACACTCTCAAGCAGTGCATTATAAGGCGCTGGAAATTTATTATATTTAAACAGATTAAAAAGTGTGATTATATATAACTGCTATGTGCCTTGATTTATATAGTGGCATTTCAAGTGTTTTCACCCGCAAACTTCTGCAACTGAAGGTACACACGATAGCAGAACCATCTGTGGAAAGTTTAAACATGTTTATACCGTACTTCGCTCTTGATTCACGCTATGTTCCATTCACAACCAATAACAAAAATTATACACTCTCAAGCAGTGCATTATAAGGCGCTGGAAATTTATTATATTTAAACAGATTAAAAAGTGTGATTATATATAACTGTTATGTGCCTTGATTTATATAGTGGCATTTCAAGTGTTTTCACCCGCAAACTTCTGCAACTGAAGGTACACACGATACCTTGATAAGGATTTTATGAAATTGTATGCATAATAATGTATTGAGCGTTTATCTATTCTTCATTTCTTGGGCGAGTTTATTCTTACATGCAATTATTTTGTGTAACAAGTTTTCTACCGACTTTCTGGCTGATGGTTATATCATCTATCAATCTAATTCAACATTCACATAAATGGATGAATCATATCAAAAACGGGTGACCAAATATGTTGGAATTATTAACACAAAACTTGAAAAGTTCATACAATACAATCACCATTTGCTGCGAGGTTCAAGCGAAAATATGTTTAAAATAGCATAATTATAAGATAAATATATCTTGGACTTGACTAGAGAAACACATTCTATTTATAGAAAATGCAATCATGAGCTGCTGGTGAATCCATTTTAACTAAAAACGTAAACCCTTTCTTTTTCATTATTGTTTTCAGTCTTTCTGCTCCACCTTCAACTTTATCATATTCTATAGAAATAGTTCTAATTTTCACTTTATCCAAAGGTATATTGTTAATAATTCCTTCTTCGGCACCTTCAACGTCCAGACTGAAGTAGTCTACCGTTAACTGGTTCATGGCTAGTAGAATAGAATACAGAGGAAAACATTGCACGGTTATCTCTTTGACCCCTTCCTTGATCCATTTGTCTTCACTTGTGATGTTTTCAACCATCTTTCCATAGAAGGACGTCGGCAAAAATTTTACCTGAATAAGAAAAAATTAAATCTACTGACTAAATTATTTAAGAACATTACCTCGTGAATTTCTTCCTGATTATTATGAATATCATCTTAGTCTAAATGAAGTGTTTTTTCTTTAATTTTTGCGATGTCGTTTGTAGTTTTGATCAAATCAAACATGTACGTATTTTGCAAAGGAACTTACTTATGTAACGGTTTTGCCTATGAATATGGCTACAAAATTTTATCTCAATCTTTTTACAGGTTAAAAATGATGTTTCTATGTTAATTATGATCTTTAAAAAGGTTCGAAATGTAAATAGTGCTGAACAATTTCCAGCTGAAAATACCCACTAAAACTGATATTTAATTATTAATTGAGAACTGTAAGAGATATTGTACGAACCTCCTATTCGTCATTATACTTCATAAAGATAATTAATATCGAGTGTTAAAAGCACTCCAAGAAAATTCCTTACTCGATATAGATGGATCAATATATGATTTTGAGGCATCGACACAGTGGCAGCCATTTTACTCGAAATTTTACATGCAACGTTTCATAAAAATAAAAGATGACTAAGTGGTAACAATACAGTCAGTAATTTTGTCATAATTATGTTCTAAATATCTATGTGAATATATGCAAGTAAAAGGATGTATATTTCACTTCCTGTATTATGCCTTTATTCGATATTTTTCTCTGGCAAAAATGACAAAATTTTGCAATTATACTGCAGTCAGACTCAATATATATTCAATACATGTAAAACATAATTACAGCCAATTGTAAAGCAGACCGTGAAGATCTAAGTCTTAGGAAACCATTTTGAAAAGTTACCTGGTTACTTAATTATACAAAAAAATTCAAATACCATCGATCTATCCAATTTGTTTAATCAGCTTGCATAATTTACATGCATATATATAGGTGATATTATAGGTTGGCTGTTCAATGAAAAACTTATCTCCCTATATAAATCAATAGAGTTAGTGTTGTGTTGCGATGAATAATCGGTGTCTACCGGTTTACCTGACTAGCTGTGGTCAGTAATGCATGTACAAGCAACATTTTAAACTGAATTTACATGGGGTTGTCTTTTGTGTCTAATGCAATAACCAGGAACAATTTCGACAAAAATTCCATGAGACTTTGTAGTATACATAGTGTACTACAAAAACAACTGCAGTCTGTCTTTGTAAAATGTGTTTTAATGGAGTTTGACTGTCCGTAAGATTTCAATATTTTTTGGTAAACTATCGGTCAAAACGAGACTCAAACATTTTACAATCGGCGTATGTACAACAACTCATCATCTGCTTCTATGATGATGATAATTTGACCAACTGTTAAGGCTTGAGTGCAATTTCAAGAGAAAAATACTCGGTCTGAAAATATGAACTGCTATTGAGTTGTGACTATGGCGATGCCTAAGTTTGAAAAAAAAAATAGGTGTCGATAACTTAGGTAATACTTAGAAAAAGATTGTTTGATTTAATCTTTTTAAAGTCCATTTGACATGCAATATAAACGTATAAGTTGTAGTAAGAAGATAATAAAACACTCTTATTTTTCATCAGATGTCAACATTACAAAACTGATTTTTTTTTTTTTTGTTATCTGTACTTCGACATCATTCATCACATTTTTAAGCCTTTATGGTCTAGCCATCATATGTTGAATATGCCTCTGGCTTGTAATGTTTACATTCATCTTATCAATATAAACAGCCAATACATAAAATAGTAAAATGAAAATGTAACATGTCAATCCCTTCAGAGTAACAGCGGTGAGAAAAAAGCTTGATATTTAACACTTAGAAAAACATTTTACTCTTTTATTTTCCTGTTTAAATGCTTTATGTAACAATTTAACGTAGTTTTATATTGTTTTTTTCTGGAAAAAAAAAGGATTTGCAGAACGCCAACTTGTCATTGTGTGCTTAAGAAATAATTTGCAAACATTAGAGTGCTAAAGGTAAATCAGTGGAACTGGTACTCACTGCTAACCTTATGCATATGATAACATTTACATAATCTATCTAATTCGTTGGCTTTTTTTTATTGTTGTTGTTGTTGTTTGGTCATACAGCGACTTAATTAGGTCATATGGTGACTTTCCTAGCTTTGATGCTGGAGGAAAATCAAATGAGCATCCTCTGTTGTTTGTGTATGTATTGGCGGACATCTGGGTAGAATCAACGATCTTCCGTAAGCAAGCTTGATGGCTTCCTTGCATAAACGATATTACACCATAAGCGTGGTTTCGAACTCACATCGGTGTGTGGCAAGTGACAGGATTTCAGCGACCTTAACCCCTCGGCTAAGAAGGTCTGTCTGTTTTATACCCACTATAGTTAAAGAGGCATGCCGTAAAGTGTACATCGAAATATTCAACTCTTAAAACAGATGAAAGCAATAAAAATATTAAAAATCCTAAATCAATACTACACACGTTGATATTTTAGGAGACTGAAATAAAGACAGCTAAATGTCTCCTTCTACAGCTTCTCTAAATAGTTTACAGTCAGTAGCTGCTTGAAGTCACTGAATCATTTTCTTTACATTTTTAACAAATAATGATTTTTCTAAATTGAGAACTATTACAGAAGTCCGGATATATTTAATCTTACCTTTGAAGGAAATGGCTCCTCGCTAACGCAAGCGTTTAAATGAAAAGACTTTCTGTGTTTACTTTTTAATTGCCGGTATATTCTAGGTTGTGGTTCTATAAGAATGCCAGTCCAGTGTCTAATTCTTTCGAAGAACAGTGTATTTGATTGAATCTCTCCGTCATGTGCTCCACTGTCGACGAAAAAGCCGCCTTCCTGTTTAAAACAATAAAACGATGAGACGTTGTTTACCCGTCGTAGAGCAATTGTTTACGAAAATACATTCACTTATGTATTTATTTTGTAAAGGGTAAATCCAACACAACTTGACTTTAGTATGAATATTAGTTTTTACATGCTTGTTATTTCAATTCGAATAGGCAAGAAACATAAGCAGAACACAATAAGAAGGTATGCGAGAATATGTTCCAAAATGTACAAAATAGCCATATATTTTCTTAACATAAATGCATTTATGTGTACTACAAGAAATAACAAAATTTCTTAATTAAATTAATAAAACTTATTTGTTGAATTTATGAGTTCTATAAAACACATGGATTTTCATAAAATATTTATCATTATCATATCGTAGTTCTTTATAGTTTTTGTATCTAAAATGAGTAAACAGCTAATATGTTTGGCTTTATGTGCAGTGTCATACAGGTTTATACGTATGTTCTCTCAAATAAAATATGTGTCCAATGAATACAAAATTCCATTAAAAGGCCTGTATCTAAGCAAGTTACCATCCTTGGCACTGTATGGTCATTTAGCTTCACCGTAAGGTTCCAATATATATGTATAGGATCATGAATTAATTAAATAAACTCATGAAATGTGATAGTAAAGAGAACAATGTTGCTTTAAGAGTTCAAATTTTCATTCACATTTATATACATTACAACATTATATTACACAAATTTTAGAATGTGTGCATTTTTATCATGCTTTGTTTGTTTGTTTTGGGTTTAACACCGTTTTTCAACAGTATTTCAGTCATATAACGGTGGACAGTTAACCTAACCAGTGTTCCTGTATTCTGTACCAGTACAAACCTGTTCTCCGCAAGTAACTGCCAACTTCCCCACATGAATCAGAGGTGGAGGACTAATGATTTCAGACACAATGTCGTTTATCAAATAGTCACGGAGAACATACGCCCCGCCCGAGGATCGAACTCGCGACCCCGCGATCCGTAGACCAACGCTTTACCTACTTAGCTAAGCGGGCGGGCATCAACAACGGTCGGAATATAGCAGAAGCACAGATTTGACGAGGATTTATATTTGAAACATGTTTTCAAGTTATTTACTGTGCTTAAAAACAAAACATAAAAAATTACCCTACTATTAACAATTATTGCTTAGTCGCTGATACACTTCTGTTTTTTTTTCTTAAATGTAGGTTGTAGTTGCAGTGAAGCTAGGACTTTAAAAGAAAAACACGCATTACAGTAATTACACGTTTTCACTACCAGAGCGTTTTCTGCATGAATTAGTATATATTTCATATTTAACGATGGTGACAAGTTTTTTATGAAACCGAATGTAGATTTAAGGGCAAATATTTGTCCTTTTAGGGTAGCAGAAACCACTTATTGACTTTTCGCAAGGAACTATCAGCTTTATACTTCCTCTCGATGTTTTGTGTCAATATGTGACAGAACTGTTTTGAAAAGTAGGTGTAGGAAGAAATGATGTTCTATAAAAATACGTAATTAAGGTCTAAAGTGGTCATTTTTCATATAAAACAAAGACGGATTTGAATTAGTAGATACCTTAAGCCTTTAGAATAATAAATTTAAACTCAAGTTACTTGCCATATTTCTCAGCGTTCCATCTACAAATACTGCCTGACCATAAGACTGGTCTCGTCTTCCGGGCTCCCCCAATTTATAAGGTTCTTGGGATGGCGGCTCTATGTAGTAGTTCCTTATCAAATGGACCAGGCGGGGATCATCCGGCTTCACTCTTTCTTTGTTCAGTTTATCCATCTCTCTTTCGTAGTCCAAATTTTTATCCTTACTCACATTGAACGGGATATGTTTATAAACGTTTACCTTTGGTGAAATGTAAATTTCACACTCTGTATTTCTAGGCGTGACAAACAGAACAGTAAGTGAAATTGCTAGCACAATTAATAGGCCGGATATGATCCGCGTCTGCGTCTTGGTGCCAGGTGAACGATATTTGTGCTTCATTCTAAAAAAAGGCAATTATGTATATTATAATATAGAGTTGTTTTCGGCTAATTCTATAGACGATATTTTCACATTGTTTAGCTAAAATTCCTAATAAAAATTTCATCAGATTTTTATATATATAGAATTTGACAGAGCATCGCAGCTTGAAATTTGTGGCCAAATGATTTCATTGAAGTGGTGCACTAAATCTAAAACATCCAATTAGTATACATGTATGAAAGAAAATTCAACTGTGTGGTTTTATCACGGTACAGAACTTGAATATTTAAACAGGGAAAAAATGTGTATTACCTACTTCGCAATAAACTTCCTTTTTATATAGCCTAGGGCCTTGATTATATGTAGTTGTAATGTTAAAATACATCTGATATATATACTGATTTTAACCCTTAGCCTGCTAAATTTCCTAAATGGACTGGTCCATCATTCAATTTGGGCAATACCATTTATTATTTGAAGGGGTGTTCACTGAAAATTTACTGACTGAATAGCGAACAGTGCAGACCATGATCAGACTGCACGGATGTGCAGGCTGATCTTGGTCTGCACTGGTCGCAAAGGCTGAAATATTCGCCGCCAGCAGGCTAAAGGTTAAAGTCTTTGCGAGGGTTTTAAGTAATTGCATAGTCTACCGTATAAATATTTATAATGTATATTTGTTTGGAGTTTGAGTGAAATCAGATCTGTTGTATGGAGGATCGTATTTTCTTCACACAAAACACCTTTGTGTCACTTTAATATGGTTATGTCTGACAATTTAATTCTTATCAATAGATAATCAGCAGATGTTTCCATCTATCAAAACCATATTGTTTCACATAAAGACAGTAATGTAAAATACACCTATGAAAATCCATGTTTCATGTACTAGAGTTAAATTTCATATTTACAATACTAGAGTAAATCGATAACTACCTTTCATCATAAATTATGCAGAATATCTTGCCAAAGAGAATCACAAGCGATCGGAGACATTGAACGGTGCGTATCAACGTTACAATCAATGACAGGATCAATAGAAACAAACTGAATATTAACACGTCAAAAAACTGAATCTATGTTTGGTAGCCGACCTCAATCGAACAAACGTTTTACAAAATAAGTAAACATTGCTCGTTATCATACCAAACGTGAAAGAACGATTAGATTTCTTGATGAAGCTTTGAACTTTAAAGAGATCATGTAAGTTGCAAATGTCGTACAACCATGTTAACCTACGAATTAAGAACATCCAAAAATATTTTACCAAAGCAGCCACGGAAATTATTTCAAATCTGAATTACTGCAATGTCATACTGCATGGTATAGCTGACATTGAATTGCATAAGATGCAACGTATTCAAAACATGTGTGCAAAACTTGTCCTTAACAGAAGGAAATCTGACAGTTCAAAACAAGCATTGTATGACTTACACTGGTTGCCGGTGAAAGCAAGGATTGAGTTTTAGATACTTTCTTTCATGTATAGATGTTTCATTGGCACATCACCTTTGTATTTAACAGAACTGTTTATAGAGCATGTTCCTAGTAGGCAAGATTTGAGATTGTAAAATGATTCTCAAACTTCAGATACTATGTCTACATCTCTATTTTAGGTCGACTGGAATCTTTCGCCTCGAGGGTATGAGCGAAGGGGCCAGTTTTCCTTTTAATGCTGAGCGCCTAGCAAGGGAGCTACTGGTATCATTTTTCACATCTTTGGTTTGACGCGTCCGGCGATCGAACCTGAGACCTCCCTCACTCGAAGCGGACGCTCTACCACGAGGCTATCAGTGTGGTTAATACTGTGACACTGTGTCTGTTGAAGAGGGAGCGGTAACTGCATATATATAGAAGACATATTGGTAATAAACGAAGCTCTAGAAAATCCATGACTATCTAAAAATGGAGGTAGTAATTCTTTGGAAAAGGATGAAGATTTAAAGTTTACACAGGACAAACATTCGCAGGAACAAAATGTTAGTACGTCCAGTGACAAATCGACATCAATGCTAGAAAACCCACCATTTTTTATTAATGATGCAAACTCTGGGGTAAATAGAGCATACCTAATAATCGGTGATTCAAAAAATTAAAGATGTTGTTGTTGTTGTTGATGATGATAATGACATCATCATCATCATTATTACACTCTTTTTTATCATAATGCTTCCTTGGTCAACATAACATTCAGGAATATATATATTTACCTTAGTCTACTGAGGGATGTTTAAATGCATTAGTGGAAACCTATCTGTGTTAATTGCCTTATAATATAAGTGTATACCCTTAATAACATATATCCATAATTCCTTAATTATTCAATTAAGAAAAAAAATATTTATTTATTTATTCAGCAATAATGCGAAGGAAAGTCTGCGACATGTTAAAAAGCTTTTTGAGCGAGAAAGATACGATGAAATACTAATTTCCTTGAACAAATCCACAGAATATTTGGCAGCCATAACGGGTTGTAAGTAAATCCATGTGGTTACACGCTTGACTGTCAATCCTGAGGTCCTGGTAGAGGAAAACTTTCGCGCCCTTGAGTGACTGCATTTGTATATATAAAAAAACTTTGGATGTTTTCATACACTGAATAGGAATGTAGAATGTCAGTCGCTGCGGTATACCAAGTCATCAAACTTTTCAAACCATCTGACATCGGACTATTATGATGACGTAACTTAGAATTGCTAATAAAGAAGAATTTTTATCTATGTTGACAGGGCCATCCCCAAGTGCTTATATGAAGCTTGTATTGAGAAAAGTAACAAAACACTAAATTAAATTCTCTGAAGAGTTGAGCGTGCATATACGAACAGACTTCAATTGCATGACCTTAAAATATGCAAAAAGTCTTTATTTCAAAGACAGATTTTGAACTTCGATGCTTAAGATAATTTTGATCTTTTGAATCGATACATTTTGGATTTAGAACAAAACATTTTGCTTGCAACTAGATATGGACCCATATGATGTGGTCATTTTATAAAGGTCACAACCCGTGGATTTTCTGGAAACAAGTATAAAGTCAATAGGTAGAATTAAATATGTTTCATTTTGATATATTAATGTAGCGCCAGATTGAACAACTTTTCGCAGATTGGGATCGCAAGTCTCCAAGTTTCAATTTTCATTTGAACATTTGGCCCACATGGGTATCAGCATTGAAAATAAATGCTGTAAAACATAAGCAAAGAAGTATGATTAGGAAATAAATGGAGATTGGCAAATATTTTATAAAAAAATGATTTTTCTATTACAGACAAACTTAACTATACTAAGTACAACTCCAGACAGGCTAATGAATAACGAACCTCTGATAGGCAAAGACAATTCAATTATTATTTTGTATAATATAATGTATTTACATCGATGAGACTCAAATAAAGATTATTTCTATTAGGTTTGAAAAAAAGCTGTATTTAAAACACATTTGCTCTTTTAAGACAAATGTTTTGTGCGGTCAACGTTAAAATGAGGACACTAAAAATGTTATGAATGTTATCACCTAACACATTATAGGTTAGACCTAGGTAATCCCCTTGCAAATGACGATCGTCATGGTTACTACAACTAAAATGGCAATGAAAATCAAAATGTTAGGGTAAAAATTTAAAATTGGGCTCTAGCTAAAAAGAACATTTGGAAATATTCTGTAAGTTTTACACCTATTAGAATTACGCACCTTGTACCTAAGTTAGTATTTGTTTACAAACTACTATTAAGCCTATTTCACAAAAACAAACTGTACATGGACAATATTAAATGGATCATTTCACACATACAAAATATAAACAGATTATAATCAATGGATCATTGCATATATATAAAATGTACACATAATGAATGGATCATTGCATATATGTAAAATGTACACAGATTATAATCAGTGGATCCTTACATATATGCAAAGTGTACACTGATCATTGCATATATACAAAATGTGCACAGATTATAATCAATCGATCATTGCATATATACAAAATGTGCACAGATCATAATCAAAGGATCATCGTATATAATGATTATAATAGAGGGATCATTCCATATTGACAACATGTACACGGATTACAACCACTTTTATACATACAAAACAGACCTGGGGTCAATTACTTTGAAAAGTAATTAATTAAATTACAATTACTTGACATTTTTATCAATTAAATTACAATTACAGTCATTTTTGAAAGTAATTAATTAAATTACATTTACATTGTCTAATGTAATAAATTACATTTCAATTACAGTTCAAAATCATCCAGGTACGCCCCTGCCAGACCAGCTTGCGCATCCGCGCAGTCTAGTCAGAATCCATGCTGTTCGCTAACGGTTTCTCTAATTGCAATAGGCTTTGAAAGCGAACAGCAAGGATCCTGACCAGACTACGCGGATGCGCAGCCTGGTCTGGATCCATGCTGGTCGCAAACGCACTATGCTGGTTTTCTCATTAAGCGGCCAATATATAAATAAAAACATATATACCTGTTAGAGAGAAAAAATGCTGTAAAATTCCTCACAGAAACATTTAAAACCACTCGAGATGGTTTTTGGTATAGCCCTGTAATAAATCTGCATGAATTTATATTATATAATCGACTAAAATGTTCCTGTTCATCTTCACATGTTTTATTATGTAAAAGTGTTTACTTAAACACACAGCGGAAGTGGTTGAATGAGTATATTTTTTATCACAGTTCAGCCGCTATTTGATCATTTTGAGGAAGGTATGAAGTGCGTTTCGAGAACATAATTTATAATGACAAAGTTTTTAAAAATTTAAAAGGTAGTTTCAGTTGTAAAGAAATGTCATGAAACGGATTAAAAATGTTTCAACAAATTATTAAAAAAAAAATAAAAAAATAAAAACACACTTTCAGTCAATATATATAATAATGTATTATGTAAAGAAGCTTTTATTATGCACGTTACGCCGTGAACTCGGACTGGAACTGCAATATATCTAACGTTCTTAACTCCACAGCATTAAAAACGTCAACTTTAGATACATTTTGTATATTTTAAAGATCTATATTCATTTTATGCTTTTCAATGAAATCCTAAACTTTATAAGTGAAATGAAATTGATATTTTCACTGTTTTAAACAGTGAAAATATTATGATTATTTTTTCACTGGTACTGAACTACACTTGAATGCGAAAGAATATGAATAAATTCAATAATAGAAAATCCCATGCAAAATATACTTCAGAAAAGATATAGATGTACATAAATATTTACAGGATCAAAATCTTCACTCGTGAAAACACTTAATTAATAATAGTGTTCACTCAGTGAAATATATTTCAGTTAAACAAACAAATATCCTCTATAAATCTTGGGAAAACAAAACAGGAAAAGCCACATTCAAAGAACGCAGCCTTCCATACAGACCCTTTACCCCTTACCCTGCTAAATGTCTGTAATGAACTAGTCCATCTTTCATTTTGGACTGTACCATTAACTGTTAAAAGGGGTACTTACCTAAAAGATACTGACTGAATAGCGAACAGTGAAGATCATGATCAGACTGCACTGATGTACAGGCTGATCATGACCTACACTGGTCGCAAAGGTAGAATCAGTCAAGTCCAGCATGATAAGGGTTAGAGGTTTGAAATATGTGACAAAAGAAAAATAGAAAAGTGTATAAATTTATTTTGTTTTAAAGAATAGATGTATTGATTTGAAACTAAAATTAAACAGTTATGGTTTGGAAAGTTGCTGTAAAGTGATAACGCACATATCATCCGAAGTGGTTCTTTGCAGAAATTTCAAACTCTAAAGAGCGGTTACCACAAAGAACCCTTCAAACAAATAATAAAAAGTAAAACAAAACAAAATTTAAAAAAAAAATGAAGAAATACAGAAAGACAACATGACATCGGAACAATTTGGACTGGGGGACTGGGTAACTCAATGAGTTTGGTACATATAATCAGAAGGTTTAAGATAATACATTAGTATCACAAATATTTATTGATAACACAAACTGATAATTTAACACTGATAATGTTTTTTGCTACAGTAAAAGGCAAATATATTAAAAAGGTTTTGAATTCAAAAGTAAATAGAAATTAACAATGTAAAAAATTCATACACGTTGCATTATTTGATTGCAAGACCATAAAATCTAGACACATTGAAACATATTGGTGTCATGAAGTGTTTGAAGTGTTTGCTGGTTTTGACATAATATATTGAAAATATATGACATTAAAATGATAATGAATTAGAATATTTGGTAAATATATATATATCTTGCCAACACTTGAAAATTTGACTGCTGTTAACTGAGCGTAAAGCAGGCATTATAAAGTATTTTGAAAAACACCTTGATATGTTTATTTTATTCTGTTCATGTAGGTAAGAATCTTGGCATCAAGATTTACTTTTCAGATTTTATTTCATTAGGGACAGTAAACGAATGTAGGTTTTGCAGGAGTATGCTGACTTTAACGAAAATTTTGCTGACTTTAATTGATAAAGCCACCAGCTCTTGATTTAACGAAGATGTTACTGTTTCTGCAATTTGGCGCGTGAACCTGTTTCTGTAACAGCCGATATGAAAATGAAACATTTTTATAGGCTGATATGTATAAGATCTTAAGAAGAAGAAAGTACATGACACCCAAGAATATTCTTCAAAGTGTTCAACGTCCGCGCCACCACCCACCCCACGAGCAGCCGTGTCAATCACGCAAAGAAACGCAGAAGCGTTTTAGACAGAATTAGTGGAAAATCAGTCAGTCAATTTACTTTCGGATGCTATTCATTACAAAAATAAAGAATGTCAGCATTTTAATTTGAATTAAGGAGGTAGGTTACCTTAATATTTGTATGTGTGCATGCCCAACCGGAAGCTAACGTGACAATTTACGACGACGTTTACGACAAACTAAATGTGTTTTTTATATCCATTCCTCTAAAAAATAATCATGAAACTGTCTCTGAACACTTCATGGTTTAATAATGCAGAAATAATGAATAAATTGCAGCAGAAACGCTTCAAAACATCGTTGCCTTAAAATGACGTCATTGACGTCATGACGTTACGTGTCAGTTACCGTGCAAAATTAAAAGCTTATATTTTGAAAGTACGTAATTCTGTGCATTTTCTTTGTCTCTGAACAGCCAATATTTGCTGTAATATTTTTATGAGTCTTTCACACTGAATAATGATCAATATTTTCCTTCTTTTATGTAGTTATATTGAAATGTAATGCGGAATATAAGAAAGTGGATGGTGGTAACTGAAGGTTACTTAATACGGCCATTTTCAAATAAACATTTGGGCAGTTTAATTTGTAATACCCATTTTTCAGTTTCTGTTGATAATTTGTTACTTATATACTAAAACTAAGCTCTAATATTGTTCAAATTTCAGTAGAAAATTGTGGTTTCTTGAATTAAATTGATGTTACCATTGAAACGAAGCCCGCGACCTATATATCTAAATGTAAAATTCAAAAGCATTGACACTGGTCTATTTAAGGAACACAGCTTCGGCTTTTTATTTGCATTTTAAAAATATCCATGAGAATAATAGTAGCATGCAGAACGATTTTTCCATAACAAATGTCAGACGATGGGTACTGCTGTAAGTATTTTAAGCTGTGAAATTTGTTTAAACAAATGCAAATAACAAGAAAATATTAATTACGTTAGAAATAAGATGTTTTAAAGCTACTACATTAACAAGAAAGATAATTTAATTTAGTATTCTTTATAAGAAATTACGATAAAAATTAAGATACAAGCTATTTTAAACATCTCTGTTGCCATGGTTACTTTAAACTTTAAGAAAGATATGGTCCATGTAAAGTGCTTGGTATTTTGCTAATAATATTACCCAAATATTCCATATTGGTCATTAACAGAATGGCACTGAAGCCGTCGAAAAACTCCGTTTTCATACATAGTTGTTTAAAAATGCGAGAAAATGCGTTACTATGGGAACACGCGCTCCGCGACATATACATGTTAAGCATATATTAGAGAGATAACGCTCATACTAATAAAATTATCAATTATGCAGACTTCTACGGATAACAATGAAAGCAAACTACACTGAAAAGTGTTAAATATCCATATTTTTCTTTTTCTTTCAATATAAAATACCTGTGGAGGGCCATGTACTTCAAACCTGGGTAAAATTGTACTTGAAGGAACAGAGATAAAAGAAATTGAGATTGTAGCAGTTAAAACATTAAATTACCCGAAGTATAAAGAAATTGCTGAGTTTCAACTAATTTGAATTTGTCTCCGTTCTCTATCTATTACTTACCCTGGTAACAAGGTAACCTACCTCCTTAAAGCAAAAGAAGGTTTTATCCAAACCGAGGCTGTATCAGATAAACACTGAGATCTGCACGAGTAGATACAGTGTTGAAAGGCGAATAATTTAAGCTTTAGGACTTTTGATATAATTTATTTCACATTCCTGTTGATTTAAACAAGATTTATTCAAAATAACTGAAGTTATTACAATGTTACATATATCAACATACAGGACAGAGTAGGAAGCTAATAGCTTTTCCAGAAACTCTCTCCATATACATAATATAATTTCAACGGTGACAAATTAAATAAATCTATCTTACATCATGTTCTGCTTGCAGTTTCTTCGTTAATCAATATGTTATGAGACATAAATTTGTCAAACTGTAGTATAAAAAAGAATACATTTTCGGATATAAAATTTGAAGTGTTTATATAAACTTAAATCTGAACTTAAACGACTTGTTGTATATTAATATTTTAAATTTATGGGATTATAAAAGAAGGGAGTGAAAAAGTGGAATTGAGTTTTACAGGTCAGGAAGTCAATTTAGAACACACGGAGTTTTTGAGGACTTTCTTAAGCTGGTAGTAGGCTAAGGTGGCATTGGACCTAGGACACGAAGCTTTATAACAGCTATAATTGTGAATAGTATTTAAACTACGTATCAGATCTCTTTGTTTTCTGTATGTATTTATGTACATATAGAAATACTGATTCATTTAGTGTGCTTGAAACTGAGAGATCACCATATAACAATGTATTTAGTGCAACAGTGGTAATTGGCCTAATAATGTTTAGGAGATCTGTGCGTTCCCTTTGGTATAAGGAACACCTGAAAAAGAAAGGATATGTGTTTTCTACCTCTCAACACTCACACAACGGACTGTTTACAATATTTTTTTTTGAAAATAGATGTTCATTCAGAGAGCTGCAATGGGTCCCAAGTCTCCCAAGAAGAATCTGGTATTTTCGTTCGCCTGCATAATAATGGCATGGAACTTTCTGTACATCTGAATAAAGTTGTCTTTTGAATATGCTTAAAGTGGGAGAACTTCTGTGACCTAATGGTAGCTGGTTCCAGTCAGTAACAGTCGGTGGCAGAAAGGAGTTAGCAAAAAGTTGGGTACGACAATGCAGGTTCTAGAATTGCCGACATTTCTAAGATTGTATACGGATGTTTGCGCAACAATTTCAGGTACCAAAGAAGAAAGATTCTGTGGAGTTAAATGAGTTTTCATTTTGTAGAAAAAAGTGAGTCTGTGCTCTTGTCTTCTGACTGAGAGGTTGGAAACCAGTTTCTTTATAAAGATTTTTAAAAGAAACGAGTTTGGTGGCTCCAGTGATGATTCTGTATGCTTCGAGTTGGATTTCCTCAGGTTCAGGTTTATCATGTTGGGTAATGTTGCCCCATACGACATCAAAATCCTCCTGGAGAGGCCGTAAAAAAGACAGATAGGTAGTTTCAAGAGACTTACGGTCAGGAATAAATTTTCAGGTTCTCGTTATATTTATACGTTTCCATGCTTTTTCTTTAATGTTGTCAATATGTTCGTGCCAGTTTCCGACGTTTAAAAATATTACGCCAATATGCTTATGAGACGTCACCTCGTTGATTGGAACACCATTCATGTACAAAGAAGGATGTAGGGGTTTGTTAGTTTTACGAGAAATGAGAAGATATTCTGTTTTCAACCAGCCGGTCATTTTCCCACTCATCTTTTTTCATTTGGTCCAGATTTAGGGTTCCGCTGCACTGATGGGAATGTCAACAACAATGTATAAGCTAATATCATCAGCAATGAGTCTGATATTTGAACTGATATTGAGGACAATGTCGTTAATTAAGACGATGAAAAGAAGAGAACCAAGAATAGAATCTTGTGGTACACCTGCTGAAATATAAACAGTATTAGAGGAACCCACTGTAAGAACAACTTTCCGCTTTCTCTCGGATAAATAGTCACGAAACCAATTTAACAAGCATCTAGATATACCTGTAGATTCATACGCGGTCAAAGGCTTTAGAGATATCACAGAAGACTGCGCGGACTTTTTTACCTTCATCTAATGCTTGGCAAAAAGTATTATATATAGAAACAAGTTGGTTGGTAGTTAAGTCATTGGGAAAAATCCAGATTGGAGAGCTAAGATAGTGCTGTTTCCTGAAAACAAGGTAAAACGTGCTTATGAATATTTTTTCTGGTGCTTTGCTGATAGTGCTTAGAAGCGATATAGGTCTATAGTTAGAAACTAGCTGTGGATTATTTTTCTTGAAAACAGCACATACATGAGCTGATTTCCAATGGGATGGCAGTGATTTGAGTGTATTCGTTACTTCGTCCTCCGTGGTGTTAATTGAGTCAGGGGCCTCCGTGGCCGAGTGGTTAAGGTCGCTGACTTCAAATCACTTGCCCCTCATCGATGTGGGTTCGAGCCTCACTCGGGGCGTTGAATTCTTCATGTGAGGAAGCCATCCAGCTGGCTTACGGAAGGTCCGTGGTTCTACCTAGGTGCCCGCTCGTGATGAAATAATGCACGGAGGGGCACCTGGGGTCTTCCTCCACCATTAAAGCTGGAAAGTCGCCATATGACCTATCTTGTGTCGGTGCGACGTTAAATCCAACAATAAAAAAATATTTTGGATGGGATGTATTGGTTTGCATTTGTGGAAGTGTTTTGTTATTATCATTTAGTGGGGCCTCCGTGGCCGAGTGGTTAAGGTCGCTGACTTCAAATCACTTGCCCCTCATCGATGTGGGTTCGAGCCTCACACGGGACGTTGAATTCTTCATGTTCTACCCAGGTGCCCGCTCGTGATGAAATAATGCAAAGAGGGGCACCTGGGGTCTTCCTCTACCATTAAAGCTGGAAAGTCGCCATATGGCCTATCATGTGTCGGTGCGACGTTAAATCCAACAAAAAAAGTATCATTTAGTAGTAACTGAAAGGAATTATTAAGTAGGTTTGCTTTATCTGTATCTGATCTGACTAAATTACCATTGTAATTTAGTAGTGGAACAGCTGTGTTTTTTAATGGTGATATGAATTGTTTTAGTATCTTCCAGTAGTCGGATGTTTTAAGGGTTTCGTTTTGTAGTTTGTTTGATACTTTTTGTGACATTTGTGCTTTTGCATTTCGTGTCGAAGGCAAGGCCGGTAGAATTTTCTATATTTGACAAAAGAAGAGGGGAGGGGTTAGGAAGGCGATAGAATGTACATGTACCATAAAGAATTTTCCTATACGTGATTTTAAGTTCTATCCATATACACTCGACTCCGGCAAACTCTAGATCAGATCTCCTAATAGCTCCTAATAGCTGGGATATTGCTTTTAACTAATCAAGACACAGATCAAGTAGCCTACATATTGTTAATTAAGTAGAATTTGCTAGATCATCATCATTCTTGTTATCTTCAAAATATTTAATCAAGTTCCATGGCTCTTTTGCTAGTAAATGTACTAATGCAAATATCGGAACTGCATATGTAACTTGTCTAACAAAGCTAACAACCAGTTTAAATGGAAAAATTGCAAGCACAAGCATTTTGGTGATAAAAACAATAAAGCTTTGATGTCTACTAATTAATAGCATGCATGACAATTGAAGTGAACTTGAATTGTAGCATTTTGCTGTTCTCAAGAATGTAATCTGAGACAGTCACTACTATTCAAAGCTTTAAGTATACAAAATAACAAAATTTCATGTACATGATTGAAATCATATATAGATAGAATAATAATGTACATGCTGCAGTATAATACAAAAATGACAATCATATGGTTTTGTCACAAAACAAAAACCAGATCCTACTTATTTGTACAGTTAATCAAGTTTTTTTTATAAGAAAGTGTTTCTGGTATTAATGTTATTAGAACTAAAATGGTATGAATATCTTAGATCTAGTTATGGATGATATTCATAACAGGTAAGCTTTATTGATTTGTAAATTTCATGTTGTCATGATATATCTAATATGTCAGTGCATCACTAACTGCATATACTTTTGTACAGATGTTTAACACATATATGACAATAGATTATGTTTCTAAATATCAAGTTAAAATAATACTTTCCTTTCAAATGCAAGTAAAACTAGACATGGATATTCTAAAAATGTTTCAACAGTTGAAATGCAACATAGATAATCTTAACGCAGTTCCATATTGTCATTAAGAATGTCAGTTCATACCTGATTATCAATTTGCTCTTCCTAGGCGTAATACACAAAACTAACAAAATTGCATGTGTATTAAATATGTACATGGTTAAAAATATCCACGCACACACACGCACACACGCACACACACACACACACAAAATCATAATAATGTACATGCTGCAACTTATAGTACAAAATTGAAATCGTACAAGTGTTTTCCTTTTAATGTAATAAGAAGTGCAATGATTGATTGTCTTATTAGATATATCTGTGTGTGATCTACAGATGATATACTGACATATGACTAAGTTTTGTTTTTAATTTCCAATTTACTTTAGTAATTCAAATACAAATACACAAAACACACACACACACAAATAATAATTTAGCATCATCATCATCATCAGTTGTATATAAAATTATACATGTATCAGTTATATCTTTTATCAATTGGGTTACCATCATCATTGTCATCATCATACTATAATCATCATCTTGGTGAACATCACCATCATCATCATCATCTTCATTACAAGTATATATATTTATATATCAAAATTTGTGTATAGACTCTTAATCAACAATATTTGTTTACTTAATTCAACAGATCATTATCATCATCTTCATTATCAGCACCATCAGGTTATAATTTCATTGTGGATATATTCATACTTATGCATATTTATATTTATTCATAATACTCTGTTTATCATCATTGTTGTAAAACACAGCTATTTTCAATGACATTATGTATATATATTATCATGTATATTCATACTTATACTTATATACCTCTTTGTGTACATCATCATCATCATCATCAGCTTGAAATGTACATATTTATTCATAAGATTATACATGTATCAGTTATATATTTTATCATTTGGGTTACCATTATCATTATCATCATCATTCTATAACCATCATCTTGGTGATAATCATCATGAGATAGAACTGTATACTTATTCAGCTACAGCTTTTATCGTTTCGTAAAGCACCATTATTTTCATCATTCGATCACCATCATCATCACCCTCATCATAAACATCATCATAATAATCAATTATGACAATTTTCTGGTTTATATATCCATATTTATACATATATATTGTTCAACTCTAGCCTATATCCTTTTGATTAGGATTAACATCGTCATCAGTATCTACAAATACAACAATAACAACATAATAATCAACATTATCACCTTCATCATCGTCCTCATCATAATTATCACCAGTAGTAAATAATTAATACTTATGTTTAAGATAGTGCATGTACATTTGTTAGCTATGGTTATTTATCATCTTTGTTAACAGCATCATCATCATAATCTTCATCATCATTATCAATTATGACAATTTTCTGTGATATATATCCATCTGTAATTTTTCAACTCTAGCCTTTATCCTTTTGATTTAGATTAACATCATCATCATTATCAACAAAAACAACAACAGCAACATTAATATCACCCTCATCATCATCATCTTCACCCTTATCATCATCTTTATTATAATTATCACCAGCAATAAACAATTTATAAATATACTAACAAAGTGCATTTAGATTTATTAAGTATGGTTATTTATCATTTTTGTTAACATCATCATCATCATCATCATCATCAGTATCAAAATCAATAATTCTGCATATTCATGCATAATCAACAACTTCTTTGATCACATTATCATTGTCGTTTTATTTGCTTTATTTGTTATGCAGTCAAGCTTTTAATGATTTATCATTTGTAAATATTGACTTAGTCATACTTTTTTGTACATAGTGCTGTGTCATTTTCTGAAATGTTTACAGACAGAACATCTGTCTTCACACTGTATAGCTTGGCTTCACACTGTATTTCTGAAGATCTTCTTTACTGTTTATTTTTACCACTTCATCCTTTTCTGTCTGAATATAGTTTGAACCATTGAAAGTCCAGGTTTTAATATTGGTTTTGTCACTTTTCTTCATAATCTTAGCTTCATATGCTATGTCACTTCTATATTAGTGAGATCTTCATTAATGAAGATGTCCTATTTGAGTTCTCTCAGCTTTTTTCTTCCCTTGATAAAATCTGTTCTTGCCCTGTAATTTGTGAATTTTATTATTATATCTCTACACTTGTCTTTTTTCTTTTGGCCAACCCTGTGGCAGTTATCAATATCTCTTCTTGTGATATCTGCTCCACTCTTTTCTGCTATTTCAAGTTTTTAAATATTTACAACATTTTCATTCTAATTTTCTTGACAGTTTCCTACTCTTACACTGTTTTTCCTACTGTATTGCTCTGTCTCCTCTTGCTTCATATTCAGCTCCAAGTTTGTCTGTTTTAACGCTTTTATTTCTTTTCTAAGATTACCTGTCTCATTAGCCAGTTCTGATGTAGCTTCTTTGACTTGTGTCTGACTTGTATCTGAACTAATGTTTGAATCTCTTCTCTTAGGGCCTCTTTTAGTATGGAGACAATTCTTACAGCATCTTGATCAGAGATACCTGTAGACATACTATGTGATTGCGCAAGAGATGTAATTAATTGTGGTATAGGTGTTGTCATGTGGGGTATCATTGATCGACCCGTACTATACATATGTTGTGGAAACGTTGCCATTTGTGGGGTTGAACTTGTGGGGTTTGCAGCTTGAGAGTACATTTTATTTTCAGAAATTATTGTTTCACTGCCAGTGCTATCTCTGCCTTCCATTTCTAGGTTTCTATTCGACATAGATTAGCTTTTTGAATTGTCAGTGCTATCACTTACGGCTCTTATTGTCTTTTTATTGGATTTGTTTGCTTGTATTTTTTCTCTTGATTGACTGTTTCGTCAGGGGAAGTAACTTTTCATTTTGTAGAGAATGACCTGCTTTTAATTTTCAGTTCTACCTTTGGACTATGAAGTTTACGCCTTGGTTTGGGACCCATTACATTTATTCATATCTGTGTCAAAATCTGTCTCTATTGTAAGTTAATTGATTGTATTGAAGGCTTTTCTGACTGATCATATGTCCGGACATCTACAAGATTTCGGATATATAAAACTTCCCGATTTGTGTCATTTCTCATTCTTACCGACGTCTCAGCTTCCTTTTATACATTTTTATAAACTTCGAGTTTCTTATTATCGTACCTCCATCAATCTGTAGTCGTGTGGTAGGGTCTCTTATATTTACATTTTTCTTCTACAAATTTGAAATTGTGTGTTGTTACCGGAAGTCACATTCCTGTTGTTGTAAACTTTTCAATAATTCACTTACATGTACAAGATATACATTATTAATGCTCAGACCAATCTCTAATTAATGAATTTCTCAATGCATGTCTATACCTTTTTATCACACCTAGAGCACAAAATTGGCGCAATTTCGTGACATACGTTGCATTTGTTACAAGCATAACTTCAAGTAACATAACGTAACATTAAGTAACATGAATAAAGATCATGTAATATATTTAACTGCCCCACTTCTGACTGATTTAAGAAATGGACTACAAAAAGACACCTATTCTCAAACAAACGTAATATAAGTAACATTCATGTAACACTCCTGCAACACCCTTGTTACATCTATATAACACTACTAAAGGCCTTTTTTGGCCATATTTATGAAATGAGGTGTAACATGTGTCTTCTCAGACACACGTAACATAAGTAACATCCATGCAACATCCTTGGAATATCCTTGCTAAATCTATGTAACACTACTAAAGACGTATTTCGGCCAAATTTAAGAAATGAGGTGTAACATGCGTAACATTTTAACTACAAAAAGACGCCTTTTCTCAAACACAAGTAACATAAGTAACATCCATGTTACATCCATTTTACATCTATATAACATTACTAAAGACGTATCGGCCAAATTTAAGAAATGAGGTGTAACATATGTAACATGTTGGCTACAAAAAGACGCCTTCTCAGACACACGTAACATAAGTAGCATCCATGTTACATCCTTGTAACATCTTTGTTAAATCTATATAACACTAGTAAAGACGTATTTCGGCAAAATTTAAGAAATGAGATGTAACATGCGTAACATTTTAACTACAAAAAGACGCCTCTTCTCAAACACCCGTAACATAAGTAACATCCTTGTAACATCCTTGTAACATATTTGTTACATCTACTAGTATATAACACTACAAAGACGTATTTCGGCCAAATTTAAGAAATGAGGTGTAACATGCGTAGCATTTTAACATCAAAAAGACGCCTCTTCTCAAACACACGTAACATAAGTAACATCCATGTAACATCCGTGTAACATCCTTGTTACATCTATATACCATTACTAAAGACGTATTTTGGCCTAATTTAAGAAATGAGGTGTAACATGTGTAACATTTTAACTTTAAAAAGACGCCTCTTCTTAGACACACGTAACATAAGTAACATCCATGTAACATCCTTGTAACACCCTTGCTAAATCTATGTACCACTACTAAAGACGTTTTTGACCAAATTTAAGAAATGAGGTGTAACATGCGTAACATTTTAACTACAAAAAGACGCCTCTTTTCAAACACACGTAAGATAAGTAACATCCATGTAAACATTACTAAAGACGTATTTCGGCCAAATTTAAGAAAAGAGGTGTAACATGTGTAACATTTTAACTATAAAAAGACACCACTTCTCAGACACACGTAACATAAATAACATCCATGTAACATCCTTGTAAAGTCTTTGTTTCCTCTATATAACACTACTAAAGACGTATTTCGGCCAAATTTAAGAAATCAGGTGTAACATGCGTAACATTTTAACTACAAAACGACGCCTCTTCTCAAACACACGTAACATAAGTAATATCCATGTAACATCCTTGTTACATCCTTGTTATATCTATATAACATTACTAAAGACGTATTTCGGCCAAATTTAAGAAATGAGGTGTAACATGCGTAACATTTTAACTATAAAAGACGCCTCTTCTGAGACACACGTAACATAAGTAACATCCATATAACATCCTTGTAACATCCTTGATAAATCTATGTACCATTACTAAAGACGTATTTCGGCCAAATTTAAGGAATGGGGTGTAACATGCGTAACAAATTTGACAACAAAAAGACGCCTCTTAGCAGACACACGTTACATAAGTAACATCCATGTAACATCCTAGTAACATCTTTGTTACATCTATATAACACTACTAAAGACGTATTTCGGCCAAATTTAAGAAATGAGGTGTAACATGCGTAACATTTTAACTACAAAATGACGCCTCTTCTCACTAGCATCAGATCAGAAAGAAAATGCCTCCGTACGTGTTACACCCTACCCCTAAGTATTCTATAAGAACCATGGTCATGAACGGGAAAATATACTAACCCATTTCAATCGCGTATTTCATACCTAAAACACGCAGGTCAGTAAATGTGTACTACTGATATTAAACAAGCGATAATTTATCTTCAATCGTGCACCAGTCACCTTGTCTCAATATTCCATATTGCAGAGATGCTCCGTATATTTTATGCTTTAGTCAACGTTACAGAAAAAACTTGCGTGAACTTCCCTAATGAACATCCGGTCTAGAGGTCACGACAGTGTGCACATGTTAAGCGAAATGTAAACAAACAAAAAACAGATTGCAATATATTCATAGTTTTACGATAAGACTCGAAATGATGAATGAAATTCATCTTGTATATGGTTTTGAATTTGAAATCATACTTAGTTATACATCTATTCTGTGTTTATTTAATTCATTTTGCACATTTATGCTGCATATAAACATTTTAGCGTACACGTGTAGTAAAATGACGACTGACATACATTTTCACATCAGCCAATCAGAGTGTGTCTATAATCTAGAACGGAACTTCACCAGGGAAGTTCAAGCAATTTTTTTGTGTACCTGTGAAAAAACTGTAAACTACACGTTGTTTTTCTAAGATAAGAAGTATTGAAGAAATGTGACCGGTACACAACGGAAGATAAATTACCACTTGTTTAATATCAATAGTACACATTTACTGAACTGCGTGTTTTAGATATGAAATACGCGATTGAAATGGGTTAGTATATTTTCCCGTTCACGACCATGGTTCTTATAGAATACCTAGGGGTAGGGTATAACATGTACAGAGGCATTTCTTTCTGATCTGGCGCCAGTGCCTCTTCTCAAACACACGTAACATAAATAACATCCATGTAACATCCTTTTTACATCTTTGTTACATCTATATAACACTACTAAAGACGTATTTCGGCCAAATTTAAGAAATGAGGTGTAACATGCGTAACATTTTGACTACAAAATGACGCCTCTTCTCAGACACACGTAACATAAATAACATCCATGTTACATCCTTGTAACATCCTTGTTATATCTTTATAACACTACTAAAGACGTATTTCGGCCGAATTTAGTTTAAACTGTATTTATTTCCACAAATTGTATATACAAACATGAGTACTATATTCAAATTAACAAATTTTGATAAAAAGACATACATCAATCAAAATAGTACAAACAAACAAAGATATTTTTAAAAGAAAGAAATTAATTTTTCTTCAGTGAATGTGGAATGATAATAATAACTATTATTATTTTGATATTAAATACTAGTAGATGATAAAAACTATTACATTAATGTTATAATAATGATGATAATAAAAATAAAAATGAAAATGAAAATAATCTTAATTATTATAATACATATAGGATGATAAAAGATACAGTAATAATACTGAAAATAGTAATGATAATAAAACAAAAGTATAGTGAAAACTTCGTGAATTCTTCTTGACAAACAGTATTTTTCGAATTTGAAATTGATTTTATTGTATTCATGTAATCAACATTATTTGAATATAGAATTATTGCGTTCCATATATATTGAATTTTCATTTTCAGTAAAATATTGTGATTTGTTTGGGAAAACAAAATAAAATATGTTCTAAAGGTCGTTTGCAACCGAGTGGGTAGATGCGTTTACAAAAGTTTCTGTTTTCAATGAAGTGAACAAAAAATGTTAATGATCCCGGATTCTGTTTTCAATGAAGTGAATGTAGTTGCCATATTGAAATCATATTGCAAATGATTTTAAAGTCTATGGAAGCGATTTTACAGTATACCCTTTAAAATATTTATATTATACATTTGCATTGAGTTGTAGTGTAATAATATCTATTGTATGTATGCTAGTTTTTTTCTTCAAACACAAAATTTATGTGCCACTGAAATATAGTTATATTCTGACAATATAATTATTATAGATATTTGATATAATATAGACAATCAGGTGACACAGGATATCGATGTTTCCATCTATTCAGTAATAGGAAGAGTAGGGAGTTCACGAGAATAATTACGCCTTCTCGAAATAACCTCATTAATCGAGTGGCCCCTACGCTTTCTGTTTTATATCATGGTCCGCCAATCGGCTGCTAATTTTGATTGACAAGTTAACATTCCATTTTTAGCGTTGGTACTATCACATGAGCAGCTTAAATTTGATATTAGATAAGCGTACTGTAACTGAAATAGAGAACGGTTTCAGAAAGTTCAACATTTCCCTACAGTATTCTATATGTAGGCTGGACCTAACACGTGTTCTCTAACTTAGTTAGAGTACGGCTTATAGCCACGCCTCTTCCTCAGTTGAAGAATAGTATAGAAAGAAGTTAACAGTTATACTGACACTGCAGGTAAACCATGAAACAAGACCATATATTTCAAATCTAGACAGTCCACGTATCATGTATCGGAGTTAAATTTCCTATTTTGATATTGATAACTACCCTTCATATTTTCCTTTTAGTAAAGTACAATGAATTATTTATTCAGAATATCTGTCACAACAGAAAGCCAAAGAATTTCGAGCCATGTTTTGTCAAAAGAATATTCAAAATAAATTCATGAGGAATATGTTGCCATTATTCTCAGTTTAGGCTGATGACTTAAAAACATAGTCTATGCGCTTACTTATTTGTAATAGATAAATGTCTTTGATGTTAAATATTTTCTGTAGACCACATTAATTTTACTAAATAAACAATCTGCTGAGAGCTGTAATACATCACATGCGCATTTTTTTAAAAAAAGAAAGCATTAATAACTTTATGTTCTACATGACCATTAACCCATAAAATACCGAGAAAAGTAGGGGTCATGAATCTTCTAAGACAGGGTTTTTTGTCTGACATGTCAACACTATGGAACATCTTCCAAACTGACAGGTAAAATACGGGTATGAACACATGTCTAATAAGGTTACATTTCTATAAATGCAAAAAAAACCTAACAATTCTTCAAAATGTAGCAATACGTCAAGTATAGTTAACAACGAAAGAAAAAAAAACAAGTATATGAATTACATAAAACATGAAAATTAAACCTGCTGCCTGATTTTTTAGTATTTTACACCTTCAAGGCGATTCTGAAATAAAGATCGTCTAACAATGATACCATTATTAACAAGCTGATTGTAGATTTGTTTTAAATGATGAGTTTCAAATGAAAACATTACATCAAATATAACTTTCTATTTTCATTTTATTTTCTTGTTGTATTAATATATTACGACACATATTCAGTGTTGTTCAACCTTAAATCTAGAATACAACCTTGTCAAAAAAGTTCCAGAATACATGTACGGTTGCAAAAACGTGACAAATCGAGCTTATTACTACAAAAAGATATACTTGATTAAATGGAATAAAATAGTCTTCATCATTATCAGTGTTTGATCAAGGCTTACGTTTTACTCTATTTCATGCACTATTTTTTTCTATTCATATACATGTACATGTATTTACTTCCTAAATAAAGTTAAAAAAAACAGTATATATATACCTTATTTTCAAACGTTTTTAAAGGTCAGATATTTGCAAGATATTGTAGAGATGGTACCTACCAAAGTAAATCTCTAAGGGGAACAACTCTGAATTGACCAATAAACTGAATCCAACATGAAACATTGGTCATAAGAGAAAGAAAAGTCAGATAAGTCTTTTTTCACACAACTGATCAGGCAGACAAAATATGGCCTACATTTGTTTAAATCACATTATATTCAATATACAAAATGCACACTTTTCTCATGGCTTACACTGACAGTTATTTTATAAGCTGTATTGAGGCCCTGATAAAAAGTTTAGTAGTGCATGAAGATAATGTAATATAATGTATAAACTCCTTTATTGAAAAATTACGAAATTAAGAAACTTTATGAATTTCCGATCTTTCAGTCAAAGTTATTTATTGGTCTCAGTGGTGATGCATTAGTTTACACAAAATTTATATATTAAAATGTAAAATTTATATATCCAACAATGAGAAATAACAAAAAAAGTTAAATTGGTATCACTGTTGTGTAACAAAGTAGCTAGATTGCGTATATTTATCACTTCATTGAATCATTTTGAAATAGTTTCTTATGCTATAGTCATTTTGAAGAGTTTCTCTTACTGTTCAGGAGTATTTTGCTTCAAATAATGTAACACAAAAATTCATTGTCATCGAATATAATTACAATGTTTTAAGGTAGTGGTTGTAATTAACATTTGAAGGTAGCTGATAGGTAATGACTCTATGTAATGTATTTTAAGCAATTCAACATTATCTGGATGGAGCTTATTTATTGTTCTCAATGGTGATACATTGGTTAACACAACATTTATATATCAAAATGTAAAATGTATATATCAAACAATGAGAAATAACAAAAAACGTTAAACTGGCAACACAGTAATTCATTGTCGTCAAATATAATTACAATGTTTTAAGGTAGTGGTTGTAATTACTACATATTAAGGTAGCTGACAGGTAATGACTCTGTGTAATGTATTTTAAGCAATTCTCAATTTAAACATTTTCTGGAGGGAACAAGCACGATCATTTGCTTTCCTTGAAAAACGAATAAATGCTGAAAAAGCAAATGAGTTTACTTTATTTGATGATTTTCGATACAGGACAACTACCTTAAACAAGCTATAAGGTGTTTTATTAACATGAATTGTTTTTAACAAAGTAAGCAGGTAACTTCAAATATATACTTTAATACAACTTAAATTGTTTACACAACTTAAAAAAAAAGGTTTTTGTTGGGGCCTCTCATTTACAATTATATCAACAATTATCACCTGAATTGAGTGCATTCATGAGTGGAAAATATTGATGATAAAATGGTGTAGGGGTTTGTTTACATTATAAAATCTTTAATAACTTCTTTCAGGTAAATATTTAGTATGGTTTTTGTAAGCTTATAATAAAGAGCATGTCATTCTCTTACACTCATGATTTTCCAGCATTTTAGACTCTTGGCTAGTCTTGTAATTTGACTTTAATAAAAAACAAAAGGAAGTTCAGTATAGGCTCTTTTAAAGTGTTGAAAGTAGGCTAAACTTACACTTTACTCTACTGAATTTAAATAACGATGGAAACTTTTGATATAGACTATAATTGGGGAAATTCTAAGATCATTGAAAAACGGTCAATACAAAAGTTGTCCATTTTGATTCAGCTATTTTGAAAAAGTCATTTTTTAAATATCAGATATTTCTATTTTTACATGGAGAAGAGGAAAATCATAAATATATTTAGAAAATTGGTGTACTTAGCTATCATTTCACTCTGAAAAAATCTGTAAAGATGAATTTTATTTTTTAGGTACCATCTCTACTTATCTGATTTTTCTTTCACTTTTGACCAATGTTTTATGTTGGATTCAGTTTACTGGTCAATTCAGAGTTGTTGCCCTTATATTTACTTTGGTAGGTACCATCTCTAAGTAGTAGCAAAAATGTTTGTGTTAATTATGTTTCTTTGATCAGTGTAAATTTAGTGATTAAACTTTCAAGTATCTCTGACTGAGTCTGGAACTGGAAGTGAAATTTTCAGCGCTTTTGACATGTAGTTGTCCGAGTCAAATGTTTTATAATTAACAACTAATCAAGGCCTTCGAGTGGGTTATCGTCTAGTTTACCACGGTTCAGAGTTCAGTAAGCCCGAGTGGTTAAATACTGAAGCATCTGAACGATGAACCGTGGTAAATTAGACGATAAATCACAAGAAGGACTTGATTGTTTTCATTCTGACATGCTCATTGACATATTTTAATAAATATTATGCTGGATTTAATTTACCAGAGGAGTAATGTATTGGACGTCATGCGGCATTTTGACGTCATAGATTACCGTTGTTTTTCGCAGAATATACAGAGCTTTATTTTCTTCTTTGTTTAACCGGAACCAGATCGAGCCATGTTAGAATGGGAAAATAAAGCATGTTTTGATTTATTCAAGAGAATATTTTTACGCAGATAAGAGTTTATTTATTTCATTATTATATTTATAAGAATATCAGAAAACCAATAAACATTGTCGAAGTTGAAATCAATATGGCAGTCGTATTGTTTCGTTCAAGCGTTTCAGTGGCGGATGAATTTTCAAATCCGTAAAATATGAATTTATTAATTTTATTCATTTTATATCATTGTTTTATTTAGTTACATTTTCAAAACGTCATTACACTACGCGATACCTGTACTTGTACGCTCTATTGATTATCATGTTCTCACTGTCACCTGATGTTTGCAAGGTGCTCGCTGAAGGCCGGGGATTCCGTTTTATTATAAACCCTTATCAGAAATGGTAGACGAATGTTTTCATTTTTAATTTATTAGGAAAACAACGATTTTGGACAGAATTCGATGAAAAATACATTGTTAGAACATTCAATATGCAACATAAAGGTGAATATAGGTAAACGTTTGATTTTATAAATTCTCACACCACAAGTGTGGGTTAGATCTAGTCGCTTTAATATTTCATCTGCAAAATCGATAATTTCTTTTCTGCATCGCATGCGTATTGATCTGTGAATAAATAACGGATGCGTTATAATTGTTTACATTTAATGTTTATTTCAATAAGTGAAACATTATGTTGAATTTCCAGTCAATGTTTTCGGTGTAATAAAATAAATATTGTATTTCTGACAGGGTGGTATGAAAATTGTTTACCAATAGACCTCTGATGACGCCTCGGTCAATATTTATCTATCTCGAGGTGAACATTTTTAAACCAATCCCAATATATATCCTACAATAAATTTAGTGAATTTATGAATAGCGAACAAAAAAATCATGTTATGGTATCCTTCAATGAATTTCGAATTATTTGATAGTATTATAACATTTAATGAATTATTGATGCCCTCCTAAATCACACCTGTTTTCGATACCTTTATCTCCACTTTTTGATATTTTATAATTAGACAAATAATACTACTTTGAGCAAATTTTTTATATCCATTAATCGAAATAAGGATGTCGTGAAACCACACGTATTTTGAGATATATTTCAATGATTTGTTGAGATCATGTATGGTATGCTCAGATATCACATTATGCATTTAGGATGTCATAAATCTAAATTAAGTATATCAAAATATGATATTCAATATTCTGTTCTGTGATATACTGTAAAATCATTAAATTTCGTTGGCAGGAAATTTCGTGGTTTTGGTGTAAAAGGCAATTTCGTGGGGATATGAATTCGTGGATTTCAACCTTTGAACATAAAATGGTTGTGAATTTTTCGTGTTCGTTTGGATTAAATTTCGTGGAATGACTCAACCACAAAACCCACGAAAATTAGTCCCCCACGAATATTCATGATTTCACAGTATGTTTTATTCATTTAATGATATATTTAAATCAGTTTTTGATATCAGAAAATATATTTTATGATATCTATAATTACAATTAAGAATATCATTAAATGCCCTCTATTTTAAAGGGAAAGGCAACGTTGTTCTAATGTTAATTTGTAAGCAGGGATTTCTGAAATCATTTAAAGAAGTGAAAGAATTTTCAAAATCGGAGTAAAAAAGAGAAAGTTATGAGCATTTAAATATTTGGTCAAATTTGCGGCCATTTTGTTTCCATGGCAACAAAAAGCAAAATGACGGATTTATTAAATTTTAAGACACACATTTGAACTGCATTTACTTATTACTGTAAAATAAAGTCACTACTTTTTCCAGCTATGATGAAAGAAGTCATCATGTTTTACACCTTACTCCCAAGAAACATATGAAAATTAGTCTTTCAGTAGGTTATTTGCTAAATAAAGTATTCAGCAGTGTGTAAATGACGTTATAAACACACTAAAATGGCTGCCTCCATTATCAGCCAATTTCTTAAATTTCTAACTGCCATATCTTATTCGATAGTTGTCCGATTTTAAAAAATCTTTCAGCGTTATGAAAGGCTTGATGATGGCTTTCATTATTTTCAGGATTTCCTTACCCTTGAAGATATTATTAAATGCATTTTACTGATATCATAAAATGATAAACGGATATCACAAAAATGAATTATAGATATATCAGCATCCCATATATTACAACACTTCACAAATATTCCCTCATCCAAACACAATACAATTGAATTAAATGAGGGGGGGGGGGGTGACTTTTCATGCATATCTGCGTTAATTATTTAATTTCGGTTATATTTCAGATTTTTGCTCTTTAGATTTGATTTATAAATATTACTACATGTAAAGCCTTATAAACAAATAAATCAGAAACAACTTACCTCAGCAAACTTCCTTTTATAGATTTCAATTTATTCATTTATGATACAATTACATGAATTAAACACTTTTATGATCAAATGATACAGTTTCTTCCTTTCCTTGTCTAACGATAATGAAAACATGGCTTGCTCAAATACAAACATAAAGCGTAATATTTTGAATTACTTGAAACATTGATTATTGCCATGCAAGGTTTATTGGTATCAAATAAAATAAAATCGCACTGTGATGTTAGGATGTATTGTATGTAGTATTCTATAACCTTTTTCCTATCGATTTTCTTATAAAATCCGAACAACGGTATTGATTCGTCGCCATACTGAAACAATTTTAACGGCTTCTACCTTCAAAGTTTATTTCAAATGCTCTCAGCCTTTGTAGCGGTTGATGTGTGACAGCTTTATTATAAATTTATAAATACTCTGCGTAAACACTCAAGAACAAAAACAAACGCTACATCCATGTGTGTAGAAAAATGTGTCCAAAGGTTTTTCTTAAAGCATATATTTCTAAAAATGCATTATTTTCATTTCATTTATTGGCTAGCTGGCATTACAAATACCTTTGACCATTTACGATGTGTTATATCAATATTGTCAAGACATACATGTAACATAATAGAACATTTCAATAAGACATGAATACCGTACGTTCAGAAATTCAACTGATCCAACTAATAAATACATTAAAATATAAGAAGCAGTTAGGTCCTCGTAGTTTTTAAGCTTCGCTTATATATTTGGCACTTTTCTTTATACTATTTGAAAACTGTAGGACCCCAAACTGTGTAAATGATTATAAATGTTAAAACAGTCAAAAATGTGAAAGAATTTAACAACATTGTAAAAACTTTCCACAAACGTGAAACCTAATCGTTGTAAATGCAGTAAAACTAATAAAAAACGTCACAAATGCAAAAGCATTTGTTTTGGTCACAGACGTAAAAAAAAATTCCTACAAATATGAAAATAGTTTTCGCAGTCACCTTGAAAGTTTTATCTAGACCAAAATACTACGTTGTTTATATACTGATACAAAGGAAAACTTGATCTTGAGTGTTCTCAAAGCAGTGGGGATGTAGTAATGGTACGTTCGTTTAAATACGACGACAGTGCGAGGGATTCAGAATTCATGATCGAGAATTCTAATTTTCAAACTTATTAACTTATCTCTCCCACTTTTAATTTAAGCAAACCATTTCATTCTCTGGAGTTAGAAACAATTTCAAATTAGCTGTATGCTTATTGCAACACATCATTATTTAAAGTGGAACCCCTCTATAACCAAGAGTTATCAATTTTAGTGTCAATTTTCCGCCAAACTACGTTGAAAACGGGCATGCATATTCAGAGGAAGACTTGTTTTTTGACAAATCAAGTTAGCTCACATAATTTAGTAGAAGGTCACCAGTTTAATTCTTGATTAAAGATTGGATACTCCTTCAGCTGAAAACTGAAAGGGTTATTTTTCAAAAAGCTGTTTTAATGTACAAAAGTATAAATGATAAAGCTCCCGTTTACTTCAGAAATACATTTGAGCCACACCATGAGAAAAGCAACATAGTGGCTTTGCGACCAGCATGAATCCAGACCAGTCTGCGCATCCGTTGGTTTTCTCGTGGCACGGCTCATTTACTTTCAGTCAGAACTTTGAGATCTACTTCTAATTTACACCTTTGACCTCTGAAAACCTCTACTGAATTATTCTGAAAGTCCTTTGTCTATCCTTGGCTCTATTAGCTATAATTTGGTTTACATTAAATTTCATCTTACAAAACGGAAAGTGGAGAGTGGAATGACGTCTTGAAAATTGCTTCTGTCGTGCCCTTAAAATACTTTGGTTTTACAGTTACAAATTGACAAGTAGTATTTAAAGACATTTCCTTGATTATTTTCTACGGACAGATCTTTTTTAATTCTTACTTGTATCTACCACAATATTTGAGAGGCACCATGAGAAAACCAACATAGTGTATTTGCGACCAGCATGAATCCTGACCAGCCTGCGCATCCGCACAGTCTGGTCAGGATCCATGCTGTTCGTTAACGGTTTCTCTAATTGCAATTGGCTTTGAAAGCGAACAGCATGGATCCTGACCCGACTGCGAGGATGCTGGTCTGGATCCATGCTGGTCGCAAATGCACTATATTGATTTTCTCATGGCGCGTCTCATTTATCGATTTCAGCGATCATTATGATATGTCACCATGCCCGTTAAATAAATATGACAAATTGATTAAATTTTCACATCAATACAATAACTGCCTCAGTCGGGAATCGATCCGACTTCAACTCATCCCATATTTGAAAGGAGCTGTCTAATGACAACACGCTAAACAATTTGATACCCTTCCACCTAGTACTCTGGCTTTTACAAAAAAAGCTTTGATGGAAAAGGAGCATACTTTTGAACAATTAAGTCGAAGTCACGGAAACTGGCTCAGCGACAGCCATTTCATCCACCCAACTATACTAATACATTTTCATGTAGCTCACCCTGACAAAAATTTTAACAAATGCCACTGCTGACAATCAAGTGACATCAGTAACATTTTTACCGCTCACCTGGCCTAGCTCTTATCTTAGTTAGCACAGTATCCAATTTGGCCTAGATTTCATAGAGACAAACATTCTTACCACGTTTTATGTACATCAGGTAGATCATAAACCAAGCTTTTGAACGTTTTGACCTAGTGACATAGTTTTAACCTCAGGTATCCCACTTTCGAACTTTACCTAGATTGCCTACAGATGAACATCTGACAAAGATTTATGATGATCAAGTTGAAAAAGCGGCCTCTACAATGTTAACGATCTGACTTAATGACCTAGTTTTGACCTCAGGTTGTCCAGTTTTGACCTTGGCCTAGATTTAATAGAGACAACAATCCAGAAATGTTCCAAGAAGATCAAATTGAAAATGTGGCCTGTAGAGTGTTTACAAGAGTTTTTATATGATTTAATCTAGTGATTTAGTTTTTGACCTCTGGTAATCCAGTTTTAAACTTGACCTAAATTACAAAGGGACAAACATTCTGACAAAATTTTACGAAGACCAAACAGAAAATGTAACCTCTGGAGTGTTGACACGGTTTTTCTTTGATTTGACCTAGTGAACTAGTTCATGACCGCAGGTAACCCAATTTCAAACTGGACTTGCAGTGGTTGATGAAACACAAAAATAGACACATGGTGATGACAACAGCTCACCTTGAGTACCTTCTGCTCAGGAGAGTTAAAAATTAGACATACTAACAAAGAGGGCCAAGGTCCCTGACCTGAGTAAAACAACATAACAGTGTAAACATATTTGACATAGTGACTTAGTTTTTGACACCAAATGACCCAGTTTCAAACTCAACCGGGTTTTTAAGGAGACAAATATTTTGTAAGTTTCATGAAGACTGAAGCAAAGATGTGGCATCTAGAGTGTTAACAAGATTTTTCTTCAGTTTTGCCTAGTGACCTGTTTTTGACCTAATCTGACCCAATTCTTAACAAACAAAACAACATTTTATTCCTTAAAAATTCGCTTAAAGTTCCACAATACTTTTAATTGTCTGTCAAAAATAAATAAAATAGCCATCCAAATAGAGAATATGCGTAATAACATTGTTATCCACTTTCAATATTGCATAATTATGAACTTTCAACGTTACGTGTCACAAAGGGACATAATCTAAAACAATGGATTCAGTAATACTTCCTACTATATAATTCAACAGAGAAATATATGAGAAAGCAATTTTAGCACAAGCAACATTAGTATATTTTATGTTAAAACAAAATAATGTGATAATAGTAGTGTATGGCTTAAAGTAACAGAGCTTTATCAGTCACTTCTGTTCTTATAAATTTAGTTTCAGCTTATATCCTGAATTCACATTTTTAAAAGTTTATTTTATTCAAGTTCCCTTGTTCTTCTTTCTTTTTCATATTTTCTGTTGTTTCTTTACACTAATTTTGTTGGCTTTCCATTCTGTAGCCAGCTGCTCTCAAGAAGGAAGCATGTAAAACACAAATCAAACATTGTCAATTGATAAAAGAGATCCTAACAAAAAAAAGCAAAAAGAAAAAGAAACGCTTTCATATCAGAAAGGAGGCAAACTTTATAAATAAAATCAATATTTCTCCAACAAAATGGACATACTTCTGAATTAAGGGTTGAACTAGAACTTCCATGTTCAGGCCCATGTGACCTTGACCTTTGATTGAGTTACCCTAAAATCAGTAGGGGCCATCTACTCTGCATGTCCAATCACCCAATTAAGTTTCAACATTCTGGGTCAAATGATTCTCAAGTTATTGATTGGAAAGCGTTTTCTATGTTCAGCCCCCTTTGATGGTGTGACTCCAAAAACAATAGGGGTCATCCACAATGTATGTCCTATTTTCCTATGAAGCTTGAAGGTTCTATGTCAAATGGTTCTCAAATTATTGACCGGAAAGGGATTCCCATGTTCTGTCTGCTGCGACCTTGACCTTTAATGGAGTGATTCAAAAATCATCTTCTCTGAATGTCCTATCATCCTATGAAGATTAAGCATTCTTGGTCAAGTAGTTTTCCATGTTCAGGCCCCTGTGACATTGACCTTTGATGGAGTGACCCAAAATCAATAGGGGTCATGTACTCTGCATGGCCAATCATCTTATGAAGTTTTAACATTCTTGGTCAAGTAGTTCTCAAAGTTATTGATCGAAAAGTGTTTTGTATGTTTAGGCTCCTGTGACCTTGACCTTTAACATAGTAACCCCAAAATCAATAGAGGTCATTTACTTTGCATGACAAATCATCCTGTGAAGTTTCAACATTCTGGGTCAAGTGGTTCTCAAGTTATTTACCAGAAATGGATTTCCATGTTCAGGCTCCTGTGACCTTGACCTTTGATGGAGTGACCCAGAAAACAATAGGAATCGTCTACTCTATAAGTCCTGCCATCCTATGAAGTTTGAAGTTTCTAGGTTAAACGGTTCTCCAGTTATTGATCGGAAATAAAGTGTGACGGACGGACGAAATGACGGACAGGGCAAAACAATATGTCTCCCCAAGTGCGGGGGGTGGGGGAGACATAAATATTTTCAGTTGTTTCTATACAGAGTTGATATGAAAATCAGACCGATTACTTTTGACAAAGAGATCTGCAAAATGTTCTATGCAGTAATATATAAATAGCCAGTCCCATCCACATGTGGTCATGTATATGTGACCAACCAAGTAGCTTGTTATAGGGTGGCATGGTTTAAGTTACCAACCGAGTAGCTTTGTAGAGGGTCACCAGACGGTCAAATCAGTGAAATCAAATCATATTCTGACATTCGGTTAGCAATAAGGCGTATACATTGTTATATGTAATACGCCTATGCTGAACCGATTTAGCATTTCAAGATTGTTCCACAGCTTCAACTAGGTTTTTTAATGATTCAACCTATTGGCCTAGTTTTTTTTTTACTTCTATTAATTCAGTTTTGAACTGAATCCATAAACATATAAACACTCTAATAAAGTTTCATGATGATTACGCAGAAAATGTAGCCTCTGAACAAATAACAATGATGTCTAAGATTTGACCAAATTACCTAGTTTATGATTCAAAATGACCAAGTAATGGTCTTGTTAATGATTTTATAAGGCAGCTATACTGACAAAGTTCAGTTAAAGTTAGATAAAATTCTGACCTCTGAAGTGTTAACAACTTATCATTAAAATAGTTGACAACAAAACATGATGATGATGGACCGCATGCAATAACAATAGCTAACCATAGGTACTGTAAAATCATTTAATATTGCGGGTGTAACATGTTGTGGTTTGGCCCCAAAATACTATCTCATTCAGATATTAAATCATGGATTTTCACTTTCCAAGATAATAGAATGGAGACTTTACCTGTTCCTTGGGATTTGATTTTGTGAACTGATACATCCGCGAAAATCCACACAAAAATATCCACACAAATACTTCTTATGATTGCACAGTATACCATGCTCTGGAAAGCTAACAATTGAATTCCCACAATCGGAACTTAAGAAAAAAGATGGAGACCCCTGAAAATAGTGAAAATTGTGCAAATTATGCAGCTAAACATGTTGCATCTAACCACCATATTGTGCAAAGTTTTGGCCACTTTTTGTGAGCTGCAATAACAAAATTATTGGTTTCTTTTCTATGCATCTTTCAAAACAAATTTAAATGAAAATCCTGGACATGATAATTTTTCAAAATTTCAGATAAGTCCACAATTCTGGACAGCATTTATGTAGCATTTCGAAAAAGTACATATATGAACTGAAGTAACAATGATTAGTTATAGAAAGAGCAGCGACAGAGATGACTAACGATGATCCTTAAGTCCACATTTTTCATATGCCAAAAACAATGCAAGTTAATTTCTGAATTATACCTTGCAAATCTTTTACAAATAAATCTTATTTGTGTTGTTGTGGTAACGAAAATTCTAAAGCACCCATACATCATGAAAATATAGAAGTGTGATGAAACCAAAAATATACGGCTAAGTTACTTTTCCGTTAAATAATTTTAAACTGTTACTAAATATTCAAATGTATGATGTTTATAAGTGATAAACATAATGTGTTGCGTTAATGACTTTGAAAAACACCATGCACGACGGCGTCATACTGCTTTCATGACGTTCATAACGTCACGTCTCAAAATGCCTCCGGTAACTAAAAAGCATTGTAACTCTTGAAATATTGGAGATAATTACTTCAATTATTCCGATTTGGGAGGCAAAACAATGTCTTCGTGAATTGTTGTCTCAATTTTTATTATTTTATCACTAATTAAGGTTTTCTCACGGAACGGTCCATATCCAATTTACCCGAGCAACGTCACGTACATTGCATCATGGCGTCATAATGTCATGACGTCACGATATATATGTAGAAATCTATGTCAAATAGTTCTATATGACATTTCAAGATTTATTTTAGATTTTATTTCGATGGAAAGTATATCTTTATGATCCTGTAAGTATTTATGTACATCTTTATCTTTACTGAAGTAAATTTTGCAAGACATATCATAATAAACACGTTCTCTGGTTACACTACTTGCTGTATACCATTGGTCTTAATTCCACCAAACATCACGAGTGAGTAAGTGCATTACTTACATGTGTTATGTTCACACCACAATATTGAGATTAAATCAGGTAATTAATAGAGAAAATCGCTTTTACAAATGATGTTATGAATGAATGTTGAATCTGAGAACCATTTCTTTTTGTGTTGTCCAGTTTCATTCTGAAATTCGTGGAAAATATCTTTGACCAATTTCGTGGCCAAATTTGAATAACATTTGTGTCGACATGTAGTAAGCGTCTGTTATACAGAATATATAGTCATATGAAAGGTGTTTTTGTAAAAAGGTCCTATACCCTTGACAGCACTAGCCTACTGTTTCTTTAAACATGCATATCTGGTTTTCATTTTATTGTAGTATTGCCATTAAAATGTATGACTTGACCATATTTTATTGACACATGGTTATTTATTGACACATGGTTAGATGCTAGTAGGCAATATATAATGCCGATTTGAACTGAACTTCTGAAACCAGGAAAAAAGGTTATATAAAACCATAGGAAAATGACAGATAATCTTTAAAGAATGGGTATGGTCGTCTTGCTGTTGTTCATTAATAAAATGTAATTGAGTCCCGCCATGAGAAAACCAACATAGTGGCTTCGCGACCAGCATGGATCCAGACCAGCCTGCGCTTCTGCGCAGGATCCATGCTGTTCGCTTTCAAAGCCTATTGCAATCAGAGAAACCGTTAGCGAACAGCATGGATCCTGACCAGATTGCGCGGATGCGCAATGTTGGTTTTCTCATGGCACGGCTCAATTATCTATCAAATTCACTTCTGCTATGGTGTCCAAGAGATTAGTATTTCGTTGAAGAATGATACGCGATGTTTTGTACTAATAATCTAACAGTAATGCACACAAATTTAGATAACAGTTATTCATTATAATAACTATTAAATAAGGTTACATATGTATAATAAATATTATTACATACAGACAAATAATAATAATAATAATAATAATAATAATATAGAAGTGAATATTTTGTGAGGGATACAATGAACTTTAATAGGTTAATCATTTGGGATTGTTATATATACATTAGATAGTTGGCATAACATGATCAGTGTTTAATACTGGTGTTTTGGGGTAACGTAGTTGTGACTTGATATTGTAAGAAAAAGTAATTTGAATTAAAGCGACACCCGTTTATAGCAGATCAAATATGTTTAGATATTTACAAAGGCTTAAAAATAATAGATGTTGCTCCAATGAAAGAATGAGGATTAATAACGATTGTAAAGGAACGTGTCGAATCGGCTTTTACTGACGAAACCTCACTAGCCAACTTGGAGACAATGGGAACATCCTCGCTAACTCAAGGGCTGCTGGCTTTTATCCATTATGGTCAACAGTATACACCACATACACGTGTTTACTTTCCCGAAACGAAATTTTTGTTGCAAATACATTTACCAGCATGTACAGAATAAAAGAAACATATGGTCGTGTTTTTAATATTTAGACTGTTCTAAATGTCACATATTTGCAATATACTGTGTCTAAACCAGCAAACACTTTACGACACTGATAAATTTCAATGTATCTGAATTTTATGGTCATTATTCTAAACAATGCAACATGTACTAGCAACGTAAATTTTTATGTACTTCTGCATTCAAAGCTTGAATTTTAACATCTTTTTGATATCTTTCTTTTACTGTAGCATTCAAGTTCGTGAAATTTTATTCGCTAAACGCATCAAATGTTTGTATATTTTTACTTTGTTTAGGAAGTATATAAACCTAAACACCGTAAGCCTTGTTCGAAAACTGATAATGATGAAAATTTTTATTCCATCATATGGGAAAATTCGACCCATCGTGAAAATCACCACAAAAGCCGATAATCACGCCATGTACCCGGATAATCTTAACTCTGTTCAGCGACCCTAACTCAGTGCCAACATGGCTGAAAGAAAGAAGATGTATGTAGTTAATTTCCTTGTCTTTTTTCATGTTTTTATGTGAGTATGCAATGTTAGCGTAAAACTTTTGATAGTCATAATATCCTGTATTGATAGCATGTTTTGTGTACTAAATATTTCAATCGAAATGTCACATTATGTGGCTGGAATTCATTAAAATGTACTCAAAAAAAGTCTTCAAAATGAACATGTTTTATGTTTCTAACTGTTTTAAAGTATCAGAAATTGCAGTAAGACCTTAGTTATTAAATGTATTAGTTCCATAAATATCTCTTTGACAGTGTTTAACAGTATCAAAGTTTGAAATTGATTTTTATAGCTTAAAAATTGTATTGATTATGAGGTGGGTTTAAATTTGCAGATAACTCCTAACTGGATTAGGAAACAGTGCTGGATAAATACGAACTTAGAATGGATAAACACCTAACCAAACGAAAACGGCTGTTCGTCTGTGCTTTTTTATGGACTGTTGATGCTCGAAGTTCTTTGATCTACCCACCCCTGCAGGGATGTGGGATTCCTATGTCCAACTTATCCGACTCGTGATTTTTTTGCCGGCGGACAAGTGCATTTTTCATTCTGTGTGTCCGCGGACAAGCATACTTTTTCAGGTATAAAACTAGAGCTATCACTAAAGGTGATGAATGTACCCCCCTCATGCACTGACACAGTACATTGCAATTTGACGCACACAAGATTGCATAATTATGTGGACTGTATGTATATAGACTGTATGTATACAGTATAGTAACAAAAAACAAAGTCCCATAACTATGTAGAATATTTATCTAAAAGAATGTAACATGCAGCATGCACAACTAGGGTTGGTACTGATCACTTGTGTGAAGTTTCATTAAATTGTGTGTAAGGGTTTGGTAGATTAGGCACGCACAAGATTGCATATGCAGACTGTATGTACATAGTATGTTAACAAGAAACAAAGTCCCATAACTCTGCAATTTTTGTCGCTGAAAGAACCTAACATGCCCCATGCACAACTACTATTGTTACTGATCACTTGTGTGAAGTTTCATTAAATTGTGTCAAGGGGATGAGGAGAGATGGTGCGCACAAGATTGTGTCTATGTATATAGTATAGTAACAAAAAAACAAAGTCCCATAACTCTGCAATTTTTTTTTCTGAAAGAACCTAACATGCCCCATGCACAACTACTGTTGTTACTCATCACTCGTGTGAAGTTTCATTAAATTGTGTCAAGGGGATGAGGAGAGATAGTGCGCACAAGATTGTGTCTATGTATATAGTATAGTAACAAAAAAACAAAGTCCCATAACTCGGCAAATTTATTTTCTGAAAGAACCTAACATGCCCCATGCACTACTACTGTTGGTACTCATCACTTGTGTGAAGTTTCATTAAATTGTGTCAAGGGGATGAGGAGAGATGGTGCGCACAAGATTGTGTCTATGTATATAGTATAGTAACAAAAAAACAAAGTGCCATAATTCTGCAATTTTTTTTTCTAAAAGAACCTAACATGCCCCATGCACAACTACTGTTGGTACTGATCAATTGTGTGAAGTTTCATTAAATTCTGTCAAGGGGATAAGGCGAGATGGTGCGCACAAGATTGCGTCTACGGACAGACGGCCAGACAGACAGACAGACAACCTGAAACCAGTATACCCCCTCCCCCTTACAACTTTGTTGTCGGGGGGTACAATGAGAAAACATAAAATATCATTTAGATTGTGTGTTGCTTCAAGTGTATGGAGGTGATACAGATAATGGGTTCTTTGACTAGGTCTCGCGCACACTGTAACTCGGTGACTATGATAAAATATCAGAGAAGATTTAGATACAAGAAGATTTATCTAACGTCGGATAAGTATAAATATATAACTCTAGCTTAAAGCTATTTTCCGGCAAACACATGTAAATAAGCTCAACATAAGTAAATCAGCTGTAATAAAATGCAAATATGTTAAAGCACATTAAAGCAAATAAAGCACCTGGCGCTAGGTAGATAAGAAACAAATCACAAATTATCGATCACACACATGTTACAGCGCATTAAAACAAAATAGAACTTAGGTACTAGCAAATAAAAGGAAAAAGTAATTTACCACATACAGATTTAGCACATTTAAAGCAACATAAAAAAAGATTAGCTGACACTACACAAAAATAAGAAGAGTCACATTTTACAACATGCATTTAAAAAAAAACATAAAAGAAGAAATCATATACGTGCTAAAGGGAACGTAAGAACTACTTAAAGTAGCTGAAGAAAAATATTTGCATCATCAGCATATAGCATTCTGTAACTAAAATAAAAAAAGGAAAACAAGGGTTACACACAGAGAACTAAAAGGACATTTAAAGACATCAGAAACGTAAACAACTTTAAAAAAGTATTATGACAAGTTTGCAAGTAGAATTCCAACTGCTGAGACAATAAGTCACTGTCAAAGGAAATATTTGAGACAGTAGTCAGCCAAATTAAAATCAAAAGCACACAGAGATCGCAAGTATGATTAAAACAAGTCGAAACGTTTTAAGAGTCTTTCTTTGAATTCATCTGGCTTTGCACCATTGCGTGGGCAGGCAGTGTTTCGGGCAAGACCTCAAAAGATCCCGAACACTACTTACGCGATTTCAGACTTTTATAAACGTTAAAATGCAAATATTTCAACAGCTTATTTTTTACCACAGTTACTGTGATATGCTTTTCTTTTCATTGTCCTAAATAAAGAACTCGATCTCCAGTCTATTTGCGCTTTCATGAAGGTTTAGTATTACAAATCAGAGCAAGTGAAATTTGACTATGAACAAGTGGATTTTTAAGTTCCGTGGACAAGTGAAAAATGTAAGGATACCCACACCCCTGTCCCGTCAGTCCATGCATCACTCCCCCATCCCACCCCACCACACCCCCCCCCCCCCCCCCCCCCCACACACACACACTTTTCTTCCCTATTTACCATGTGAAAAAATATCATATTTAATAATTAATCATAAATCTAATCCCATTTAAACAATTTCAAAAATATTCCATTACACCTCTATAAAATCTCTTACACTATACGATATACAAGATTTGAAACAAACACAATTCTTCTCTGTGTGTGTGTGTGTGTGTGTGTGTGTGAAGGAGAGAGGGTTGGGGACTACAGAACTTCGAACATCGGTGGTATTAAATAATTTCTTATATAAATATAATAATTTTGACTTTTATACTGAGTTATTTTTTCAGATTTTTCCAAACATTGCTATCAGTTTGCATAAAATTAAAATTATAAAAAAATATTTGACTGTAGTGGGCATACATATAACATCTTGTAAAATTAATGACAAAGTTTGAAGACAATACCGCTTATAAAGTAATGTTTACAATAATCACACATGTACATGTCAACTCATTCATTTCTATAGAATACTAGTCAGTTAGGTGTTTATCCGTCACGCAATTTCGTGTAAGTTAGGTTTTTATCCATTCCTCGTGTAAACTGAGTTCGGTTTTTATCAACTCAAAGTTAGGTTTTTATCCCTTTTCTCGCTGTCAGTACATTTGAACATGTATTGTGTCAACATGCAGTGGGTTAACAACACAGTGTAAACGGGCCTATAAAGCAGCATATCTTTGCTTTCAAACAACAAAATAGTCGCGGCATCAAAAGCATAGAAGTATTTTTAAAGATTTTTTGTAAAAGTTTTCATTGAAAAAGTTGCCTTGTTTGTCGTTTTTCCACCTGAAAACACAAGGGTTGATATATTTAACATGATGCATTTTGAAATAAACATACACTTGATCAATGGAGATAGATATAACAACAGAAACATTCCTTTATACATCGTAATTACACAGAAAACAAAGTTGTATCGGCTTAACATCCACCATGTTGGCACTGAGTTAGGGTCGCTGAACAGAGTTAAGATTATCCGGGTACATGGCGTGATAATACGTTTGGCCAGGTAAATCGGCTGTCGAGACTGTTCGCTAGTTTTCGGCCTACTCCGTATTTCAGACCGATGTCTAACCCTTCTTCGCCAATGTACTGTTACATTAATACTTTTGATCATATGGATTTAGGGATATTGTCAGGCCCGTAGCTATAATGAGGCACAGGGAGGCCAGTGCCTCCCTGTTTTTCTGCCAAAATTATGAGAAAAAGAATATGTTTTGAGTCACCATCTTAAAAGGCAAAACCGAACTTAGGCACTATTTTCCGCTATTATTTTATTATCACGAATAATTACACTATACATGGCCGTAGCGAGAGACTAAATTTTACCGAGGCAAAAGAGTATGTGCGTTTGTTCGTGGTTATTAGGTAAATTTGAATGGTAAAGTCAAAGCCCCGACGGGCATTAATTTGGAAGGTTGTGTCCCACCCTCTTCCATATATGAGGGTTTGTGGGGCTCCCCAAAAAACAGGATATATGATATGTAAAAAAAAAACACACTTTGTTGCCCTGTTTTTATATTAAAGAGACAAATTTCCCTTTCACTCCTCAATCTACCCCGGGTACTAATACCGATTTATGGTTTGTAATGTGTCGCTCTTGCGAAGGAGGTCTCGGATGCAACACAGGACTTACTTTTTGGGAGATGTATGTCTATATTATTCTTCTTGATGGAGCCGCTGATTTATCTTATACGAGTAAAATAAAATGTAAAAATGTTGAAACAATTTTCTCTAAAATCAAAGTCCCGTATAATGTTGCTCTCATGCTGAAAAAGGTTTTCTATAAAAAAAAGTTCTTATTTCATACAATGACAAGGATGTTGCTACAAAGACTGGATATCCAGAGGTAAGAGAAAAATGCGTTTTAACAAATTGTTTGAAGGGTGAAATTAAAATAAAACTTCATAAGGTTGAAAAGAACATTCAAATCCATACCAGTTAATGATTACAGCATAAATGGAGTTTCATCAATTGATCACAATACCCCATGTTCTACCTATCGTCTGCTTCAACAAGAATTTCGCGCTTAATATTCTTCAAAATAAATTAAATTCTAACACGACCAGTGAAAAACCTACATACATGTAGAGAAAAATCTATCTCGGGTTATTCATCAATAAACCACCATTGAACTGTGCTGCACGCGCTTCGTGTTTTGGCTATTCCACCTATACACTGCGTGTTAAGTTTTATGAATGAATCTGCAAATGATTTATAACAGTTTTTGGGGGCAATGCCCCCAGATTTAACAAACCGTCTTTCAATTTTCTTGTCGAGCTTATGACCAACCTGACAACACAAAGAAAACAAGTTCCAAAGTATTTACCAAACATAACTTTAATATTGCATTTTGCAATTATATTTTTGATCCAGATATGATTAAATAGATCTACACATTTTATATTAACAAGAGTATCTGAAGAAAACTAAACTGCACTGTAAATATAAATTATAATAGATCTACTTAAGCGTAAGAATAATAAAGACGCTTGATTTGATCACGTGATCGATTCTGAAACCGACACTTGCTTTGATCATGTGACCTATTCTGAAATCCAGTATTTCAGTACGCTCAAAAAATGTGTTCTTCATTCTGCGTGAAAATAGCAATTACTAAGGCTCAGGTGAGTTTTTCTGATCGCTCGATGTTCGTCGTCCGTCGTCTGTCGTCTGTCAACATTAAGCTTGTGTATACGATAGAGGCTGTATTTTTTAATTAATCTTCATGAATGTTGGTCAGAATGATAACCTTGATGAATTCTAGGCCGAGTTCGAAAATGGGTCATCTCGGGTCAAAAACTAGGTCACTAGGTCAAATCAAAGAAAAACCTTGTGTATGCGATAGAGGCTGTATTTTTCAATTAATCTTCATGAATATTGGTCAGAATAATAACCTTGATAAAATCTAAGCCGAATTTGAAAATGGGTCATCTGGGGTCAAAAACTAGGTCACTAGGTCAAATCAAAGAAAAACATTGTGTATGCGATAGAGGTTGTATTTTTCAATTGATCTTCATGAATATTGGTCAGAATGATTGCCTTAATGAAATTTAGGTCGAGTTCGAAAATGGGTTATCTGGGGTCAAAAACTAGGTCACTAGATCAAATCAAAGAAAAACCTTGTGTATGCGATAGAGGCTGTATTTTTCAATTATTCTTCACGCATATTGGTCAGAATGATAAACTTGATGAAATCTAGGCCGAGTTTGAAAATGGGTCATCTCGGGTCAAAAGCTAGGTCACTAGGTCAAATCAAAGAAAAACATCGTGTATGCTATAGAGGCGGTATTTTTCAATTGATCTTCATGAATTTTGATCAAAATGATTACCTTGATGAAATCTAGGCCGAGTTCGAAAATGGGTCATCTGGGGTCAAAAACTAGGTCACTAGGTCAAATCAAGGAAAAACCTTGTGTATGCGCTGGAGGCTGTATTTTTCAATTGATCTTCATGAATTTTGGTCAGAATGATAACCTTGATGAAATTTAGATCAAGTTTGAAAATGGGTTATCTGGGATAAAAAACTAGGTCACTAGGTCAAATCAAATAAAAACCTTGTGTATGCAATAGTGGCTGTATTTTTCAACTGATCTTCATGAAATATAGCCAGAATGGTTGACTTGATAAAATCTAGGCCGAGTTCAAAAATGGGTCATCTGGGGTCAAAAACTAGGTCACTAGGTCAAATCGAATAAAAACATTGTGTATGCAATAGAGGATGTATTTTTCAATTGATCTTCATGAAATTTGGTCAGAGTGATTGCCTTGGTGAAATCTAGGTCGAGTTTGAATATGGGTTATCTAAGGTCAAAAACTAGGTTACTAGGTCAAATTAAAGAAAAATCTTGTGTATGCGATAGAGGCTGTTTTTTTCAATTGATTTTTATGAAATTTGGTCAGGACGATTGCCTTAATGAAATCTAGGTCGAATTTGAGTATGGGTCATCTGAGGTCAAAAACTAGGTCACTTGTTCAAATCAAAGAAAATACTTGTGTATGTGATAGAGGCTGTATTTTTCAATTGATCTTCATGAATTTTGGTCAGAATGATTGCCTTGATAAAATCTAGATCGAGTTTGAACATGGGTCATCTAGGGTCAAAAACTAGGTCATATCTAAGAAAATGCTTGTTTTATCGCAAGAGACCAATTTTTTGGTCCAGTCTTAATGAAAATTGGTCAGAATATTTGTTTCCATGAAATCACTAGGTCAAACATGTTTTACACTGTTATGGTGTGTTTCTTAGGTGAGCGACCTAGGGCCATCTTGGCCCTCTTGTTTTCATTGCCGTGCCTCGACATCGTTGTGGATGTGTATTATGGAGAAACTTTATCAGTTTGCGGCGATCAGTACCGTTTATCAGTAGGCGAATCTATAAATATGCGGCAACATCCTATAGATCCCGTTTCACATTAAAATATCTTTTTATCTTTTCCGTGCAGGTGTTATTTCTAAAATATCAATTCAGAAAATACAGTGCTGAAATGAAATACTTTTCGCATGTCTAAGAAAATATTTTCAAGAGATATGTTATTCATAAAAATTAATACTATATAAAAAATAATAATAACAAAAATAAACTAAAAAAAACAGTGTTTTACTTGAAATAGATTAGGTAGAAAAAAAATATTACTTATTCGTCAGTTTGAATTTATGACTTATTTGGTTCGGGGGGAAATTAATTTGACAGTTTGATCTTTTATAATTATCATATTATCTAATCTAATAATCGGCAGTAGATTTTTTCTCTCATTGTTTGAATTCGTAAAATCAGCTATGAACAGATTACTTCTGTTTTACACCAACTATTGAGAACATTTTAAAGCTTAAAGGCATATTTATGTACTTGGTCGGACCGTCCTTATTCGTGATTGTATATCATGTATAATTATATATTTTGATCTCGAAATCAGCTGTAAATCGTTAATCAAAATGTCTTGTCCACACAAGTTGCATAAAAATGAATTGAATTTCAAATAGTTACTAAAATTTATTACACAATTGCACGGTGCATATCCATATCGGCGGACTCTTTGCGAAATATGCTTTATCGGCGGTTTCTTGCGTCGGCATCGGCGATTCTTTGCTATAAACAGGTTGGCAGTTATAAAAAGTCAGATATACACACCAAAATAATTAAGCTATAATGTTTCCAGATAGTCATTAGCATAGAGCCTCTCTGTGCGTAATGCAGAGAGCCTGCCTGCGCATCAAAAAAAAAAAAAAAAAAAAAAAAAAAAAAGACAGGTATGCAGAGAGACCGCCGGTGCCCCTACAAAACCGAAAGTAAGGGGTTTTGGAAAATTCCATTTACATTTCGGCCTATTTGTCTTTATTATTTGGAAGAATATTGATAAATGAATACAAATAGTGCGCTTGATATGTATGATACCAAAGCAAAAACTGGTTAAAGACTGTAGAAAAAGTCGGACTAGTGTTCCATGTCAGTACACCATCAACAAATGTCATCGAGTTGCGAGTAAAATCGCTGATAATTAAAAAATAAACACTACAAAATATAGAAAAGACATTCTAATGTTCCGTGCTCTATATATTTTTGAGCAGCATACCTATGATCACGGAAGGCTGCTCGATTTTTCGCCTCCCATACCAACCTGGGCACTGTTTATAGCAAAGAATAGCCGGTGCCTACGCAAAGAAAACGCCGATATAGTAGATTTCGCAAAGAGTCTGTCGATATGGATATGCAATGTGAATTGGAGAGAGCACTCTGAATATACATGTCATCTAGTGAAAGTTTGTATCCATGGAGATGTTGTCAAACGTTATGGCATCAGAATCTTGCGGGCATGCAGTAATTTCAATAGCAACCACCACGCCACCGCAAATTGGGGGAGATATTTTTTTACTTTTTTCCAGAAATCCGACCTCACTATAGGGCCAATAGAAACGCGCTTATTCTGGAAAAGTACGGCATTTTCCAAACCGAACATGTGCCCGATTCTTTAGTCGAAAGATCAGAACATTATGTCTATGACGTGTTTAACATATAATGTTCGGGAAATCCTTGAAAAAAGACCGAAGAAAAAATTCATTCCCAGATTTTTATATCAAAAACGCCATATACGCTGATCAAACTGGCATTTATCTGCAAGAAAATTATCGTTTAACGTAAAGAGTGCGCTAAATACTGTTATAATTGCGCGTACATATACGTATTTTTCATTTTTCAGACCGAGTAATTTTTGTTATGGGAGGTAATCCGTCTTTCCGCGATGATAACTTGCCGCAGGTGCCCGTTTTGGCCTCATTTTCTTGGTAATTGTCCCTGCAGCTGTACATTTATATTACCAGTTTAATATATATCATCTATCTGAGGGTGTAAATGGTTTCTGGTGGTGATATTCGAAGGCAGAACCACCAGAAATCTTGTTCTTTTTCCACGGGCGTTTCGTATCTTAATTACTCGAACCTAACTCTCGAACCTAACTGTATACGCCAGTTCGGTAGGTTCATTGATATGACGAATCACGGTTTTCATAGTGTTTAATGTATTTCTTATATTATGATATTGATAGTTTGAAATACAGGTGTATATTAAATAACCTAAAATTGAAACAGACAATGTTTTTTAGATCAACAAACATAGCAAACAATATGAATGATAATATCATCATATGTCATGTATGTTTTTTTAATGTATCCCCGTACATTCAATCAGGGCTGTTATATTTCGATCTTCTCGGATCGTTTAGCACGACTTTAATGTCGTGTTACTGGTACTGTTTAGTTTCTCAGCATGAACATTTCGGCCTGGGTGGTTCCAATACTCCCGCTTTCATAGCTTTGGGTATTGTTTAATCACCCCTTGGATATGGTGCCTGCTTTTTAATTTTGTCTTTTGGCAGTTCCTGTGATATGCAGGCTCCATAACCTCAGATCCCCTTTCTAAATTCCAGTTTGTTTAATTCTGCTCATTGTTTTCTCGTTTAGGGCAAACCCATTATTTTATCTGGGGACCATACGCCGCTTTTCATGGAATTACACACTAGTGTAGCATTGAAGGTTCCATGTGCACCGCCGTATGAACACATCTGCGGATGTCTCTAAATTGTTTTTTTGTACTTTTAGCATGTGTAAATGTTGAGTTCTGCTCAACCCGGGGCTAGAGGGCGTGGACGGTAGCATGCATTTCCACTACCGTCCATGAACAGGCTCAATCAAACCGAGCCTGCAACATTTTCGTTTTTGTTGTGTTGAGCGACCTGTGGAGTTTCCACTTTTTCTATTTTAAGAAAACAGTTACTGAATTTTAGCAATAGATGGAATGGAAAAAGGTAGATCTATAAAAATATAGAGGTGTTTGTGTGTTAACGTATGACGACTTCTTATTAAAATGATGCTTATTTGTAACAAAAAACATTCCTGACTTTTTAATTGATAAGTATTGTACACATTAGAAAACATGGCCTAGTTTTTTCAATGTCATTTCAAGGAAATCCTGTTCCTTTAAACTTTCACATAGTGGAATATTTTGACTTTCTTTCCAAAACCTTCATAAAGTGTTACAAAATTTGCCTGTTTTTGTTAGACTGTCAAGAACACATGATGTCCGGACATAGAGTGCAAACAGAAGTATTGAAGAAATTGAAATACATTGTATAGCTTTATCTTTTTTATTTTATCAAACCTGAAAATAAAAGGTTTTTGTTTGTCAATGAACAACTGCTATTGAACAAGACTAGATTTTTTTTTATCTTTACCTTTAGAACAAAATATAGAAGTGTATTGAACACAAAGTTAATAAATTTTATTTTTGTGCACTGTAAAAGTTGTGACCACATCATTTCTGTGCATTACATAATGCCTGCATGTACTTCCCTGACATGAATGGGTTACATCAAGTCTTGAAAATGCAAAGCATTGCCCCCAACAGTCCTCTCAGTACTTTGATTTATGAAGGAGAGAAGGTGGAGGAATGTGGTGTTTAAGACCAGAAAAATCAATCTGGCTACGGTCCTGTATTTCCGATACGGAAATACAAATCTACCAAAAATACAGTTTACTGATATATGCGCAAACACTGACACAAGCCTCATACCTTCGCCTGATATGTTTTATTGCTTCTTTCGATATTTGATAGAATTCAGCCCAGCTCTAGCTGAGAAAAGTCGAGCGTGCTGTCTTTGCTGTCTTACGGACAGCTCTTGTTTTTATTGAGCTTTAATGTAATTTTAGGTCGTAAGATATATCAGTTTTTAATTAACGATTAGCACCTTTTACACCATCTTGGTTTTAACACTGTAATTACATGTACATGTGAGAGGTAGACATAGTGTAGTATACAAAATTGTCTTATAATTCTAATGTATTTAATGACTGTGTACAGATGTTTAAATTAGGACTGGGACGATTACTCGGTTAATCGGATCCGGTTCAATTACTATGTGAAACCGGTTTCAATTTTGCAAAACCGTTAATCGCTCTTAAACAATAAATATCACGAATCGTACTTTATCTTTATATATTTCTAATTTCTTTGACCAGCACATTGACCCATAGTATATTTCCCTAAAACACATCAATCAACATAATCATTAGTCTTGGATTTGCCCGTCGTAAAATATTCAAATTGAAATACACCAAAATATGACTAATTAATTATCAGACTGCTTGCAAATGATGAAGTCCGTAAGTTCCTAATTAAGTCAGCTGCTGGAAGTACCTTGATACGGTCATCAGGAAAGAAAAGAGCATTTTCAATATGGCGGCCGATTAACCGGTTCGATTCGATTTCAAACAAATGATTAACCGGTTTCAAAATTTTGAAATCGTCCCGGCCCTAGTTTAAATATGCTAATTCTTTTATGTATCTGTAATGAGGCTACAATAAAGACTAAATATTCGATATTTTACCCTTTTTATTTTTAGGCTTTGTCACAGTTTCAAAGCCATATGTAAAACAGTTTACACTACATATGAACTGGTACGGAAAACTTAACCAAGATTTTACGTTAAAATGGGCCATAATTCGGTCAAAATCCTTGACAGAGTTGTGTACTCTAGCCTAAAACTTGACATGGTGAAGGTACACAAGAGTTGAAAGTTTCAAAGCTATATGACAAAAGGATTTGTCAAAATGTGAACTGATACGAAAAACTTAACCAAGGTGTGACTACGACACCGTTGTGAGTAGGATAGCTCTCCTTATTCTTCGAATAGTCGAGCTAAAATGAAGATTTAGGGAGACATTTTGCACACATTTGATAAAAATATAATCTGTAAACTGTAATAGAGGTATAGAATAAATCCTGCCTTCGCGATCAACTGTATTAAGTATCTATTCAGCATGACTTAAGCAGCCGTCCTTCTTAGGAAATCACGCTGAGTCGCTTCCTTTGATGGCTGCTTAAGATAGGTTTGCTATAGTCCCATTCGACTTAGTTTGCTAAAAGAGTAAGAACGCAGAAACTATTGTTTTGAATGGAAAGTACTTCAATATTGTTTTGATATATGGGCAACACCATGAGCCCTTATCCTTGGCCCTGATACTACAATTTGGGAGCTTATTTGAAAATGAAAGGGGAAGATCAAAGTTTGAATTTGGTATCTGCAATGAATTACTTATTTGTTTGACACAGATATTATGGATATATCTAAAGCTAAAACTAAAAGTGCAATAGTTTGAGGCTGTTGTCTGTTTCTATTATTCGAACGGAGTTATCAGGTGCTTTTTATTCCTATTTTATTTCACAAATTCAATGACACTGCAATTTATGCCCATATTACCAAGTAATGAGATCAAACCAACTAACAACTAAAAAGGCATAAAAACTTACTTTGCGGCATTCATTACGCTTCATACATTTTAAGATCATTTTTTCCACGGTATTGTATATATTGTTTCATTTAGCGTGTTTATGTTACGATGCAAATGTAACTTAATATGTAACATCCTTGACTCCAAAACTTGATTTAGTATTACCGGCTATATTTGGTAAATCGTTTGAAGATTATTTAAATTTCTTTTCTTTATTTGCGTGTCTGAATCATGAAATGATATCTTAAAATGTCAACCTGACATCAGTTTATTGTTGTTGTTGTAAAATCATTTGTTGAAAATCTTTCACTGTATAAATTAAACTTCAGTAAAGAATGTGAGTGGGATAGTTTTTCTTGTTTTTATATATGATATATGATATGGTTCGAATAACATTATACCAAGCAAGCAAACATGACCATATGCCTTTAAATTGGCGTTTTAGAGTGACAATAATCGCAAATAGGTTGGCTGTTTCAAAAAGTAACAAAAACATGTTTGAAATGCAGAAAAACGCACGAAATGGCATCCTAAAAAATCCCAAGGGAGCATGCCCATGGACCCCCTACCAAATGTCTCCCTATTTTTTTACCTCTGTCTACGGGCCTGATTGTTAAGCCTAATTTACAGTGATTGCAAAGATAGATTAGAAAATAGAAACCTAACTGGCTATTGATGGTTTAATCAGAATACCATTTATAACGGTATTCTCAACAAACACATTATTATAAAACCAAACAATGACTTTCCAAAAGTAATTTCTACTTTCTTACAATCAGATGGAAACTCGCTTTTATAATACTTTCTTTGATGTTCATGATTATGAAATAAAGATTTAAGTAGTTTTTATGTAATCAAATAACTGCACATTTATTATTATGTCGTGAGCGGTGTCCAACTAGGTTAGAATTTTATGCCAGCTCGAAGATCGAAATTCAACTTCATAACTTATCGAATTTTGATCCTAAGCTACACCTGAAAATCGAAAAACGTCAAATTGCAAAATAGCTTTTAATTTCGGGCCAGCTCAATGATCGAAATTTATAATATTCCAAACGCCAAATTTCGATCTCGTATTGAATGAACAGCCTGTTCCAAGATTGATATTGAAATGAAAAAGTCAAATATCGAGCAAGCAATTAGTGTCGAGCCATCTCGAAAATCGTACTTCAAATTTTGAAAAGCTGAATTTCAGTATAATACTGAAACTGCGATCTGCTCAAGATTCACAGATTAAAAATCGTACAAGATCGGATATATCGAAATTCAAGTTTTTATGCCCCCGGCATCTACTGATGCGGGAGGCATATAGTGATTGTCCTGTCCGTCCGTTCGTTCGTCCGTTAGTCCGTCCGTCCGTCCGTCCATCCGTACGAGGTAAACCAAATGGGACCGTTTCGTCTAGCATCAATACCCCTTACTAGAATGACTTGATACTAATGCAGATGTAACATGTGACCATTCCTCATCTTCAGACATCACCTGACCTCAGTTTGACCTTGACCTTGAACTTGACCTCGTTTTGGACTTAGGTTGCTTTGTATCGACAAGGATGCCACCGGGGGCATCAAGCATTTATTGAACACAGCTCCTTGTTAAAAATCTAAATAGATTATTCTCGGTATTATATTTCAAGCATGCTCGAATTTTCAAAGCAATCGAATTTAAAACTGGTATTGAATGTGAAACTATCTTTTAAACAGCCAGCTTCCGGGAAAACCCAGTACTGGAGTCATATGAGAAGTCATGGTCGTGAGACCTTTCACGGATGCTCGAACCCACGACCCCTTGGTTGAGCGGCCGACACATTATTCACTGGACGACCGCTCCCCTCAAAATATTTGAATATCGGTCATCCTGCTGGATCTAATTTCAACTCTGCCTCGAAATTCGACGAATTCTTTTTATTTTAATTTCAATTTCCGAGTCTGTGCGAAATTCAATGTAAGCGAAATTCAACATCATCCTTTCAAAATTTGAATTTTGATTGTCTACTTCTAACTTGCCCAAAATATGCCGCATAAAATTTCAACGTTTCTTTTTTAAATTTTGAACTACGATCCTCAAGCTGTTTAAAATTGACTATTGGCTGTAAACAAATCATATTATGGAGCGTCCACTAATTTATAAATCCGTACATGTGTGCTGTTTAGCGGGTGAGAAGATATCAGTCTTTGCCGTTAAGGAGCTTAAATTCCGTAAGAATTGACGGAAACATACGAGAATGTTCGAGTCTCTCCGATAAGGAAAAAAAACCTATACTCATCTGCAAAATGCTTAAAAAAGACCATTTTCTTCTTCACCTAGAAAACTGAAATTAGTATGAAACAATAGCTAAATGAATATAGATTACTAAGTCGTTTGCAAAGGTCTTTAAGCACACATAAGAATCTATTTATTCTTTGTTAAACAGAAGAAATTTCAGCAAATTATCCATATTTTACTATATTTCTAATTGTTGATAGACAGGCATAAAGTATACGCAAAAAAGACCTTTTTTTTTTTAAATTCATTTTTAAAATAAAATATTCATAAGAAAGACAATGCATTGAATATTATCACATCGTTTGCAAAGCTAAAATACCTATAATACTTTTTCCATGAATTTAAATAAAGTAAAGGGCTCCTTCTTTGCGCTATATAAAATATTTTCACTCGTGTGAAAAATCGATGGGTCTAATTTTCCCATATGTTAATTACTGACATCTGTTTGTAGTAATAAGCTCGATTTGTCACGTTTTTGCAATCGTACATGTATTCTGGGACTTTTTTGACAAGGACTTATTCTATATTTAAGGTTGAACAACACTAAATATATGCCGCACTATATGTCCAATGCTAATACAACTAGAAAATAAAATGAAAATAGGACATTATCTTTCATGTAATTTCTTTTATTTGAAAACTCACCATGCCAAACAAAGCTACTGTCAGCTTGTTAATAATGGTATCATTGCACTAGCCTTATTTCAGAAACGCTTTAAAGTTATAAAATATTAAATTAGTAATCAAACAACACTTCCTGGGTATACAGATAATGGCGAAGAAACAGTCGCATATTTTCCTGCTGTAAAAGTGGCATTTTCATGTTTTATGTTTCCGCTTTCTGTTTTTCTTTCATTGTTGACTATACTTGACATATTGCAACATTTTTAAATAAGACTGTTTTTAGTGCATTTATAGAAATGTAACCTTATTATACATTGTTCATACCCGTATCTGGAAGTTGTTCTGACATGGCAGACAAAAAAAAACACCCTCCTTTAGAAGATACACATGTGTTGACACAAAGACCACTGATGTGGTCTACAGAAAATATTTAACATCAAAGTTATTAATCTTACAAATAAGTAAGCGCATAGACTATATTTTTTGTGTCTAATGGCAACATATCCCTCTAGAATATATTAAGAATATTTTTTTGGCAAAAACATGGCTTGTAATTCTTACGCTTTCTGTTGTTAAGGTATTAGATCACTCATAGTAATGTTTACAAAATGGCCTTTGCTTGGTATATTCTTAAAGGTAACCATGTTTTGCACTATTTTGCAAATTTTAAACAAGTTTTACCGTGCCGTTTTTTATAAATTTTGTATAACTTACGGTTTCTCCTCAAGCTCAAGTAGAGACAAATTTCAAAGTGATAGCCACTATCCAAAACATTTGCAGAGAACTCATTTTACCATTGATTTTAATAAAGGAAACATCAAACTATTGGAGAACAATTATAAAACACAAAATAAAAATGTCAATAGCATTTTTTCCATGGTGCCTCAAGTAAACGGATTTAATGAGACAGAATTCATTCTTCAACACTGAAAAAATAAGGTCGAATGCTGTGAATCTGTTTTGAACTTTGAACTTACTCCATTTAAAAATAACCTTAGGGCAGATGTAAAACCTACTTAAATTTCTTCCACAATATATAATCTAAGAGTGAAAGCAAAATAGAGAACTTTCACCGCATGTAACTCATTATTTTTAAAGATGTGTAACTCTGCCCCTTCTGTTTAAGTAGTAAATTCACTTTGAACACCAAGAAATCACTTATAAGATTAATCTTTTTCCATTTTTGTACAAGAAATCAACAATAAGTCTTGAAAGAAGTAAAAACTTACTAGAAAAAAAAGGAAAATAAGGAGAGGAAAGTTTTGGTCCCAGTAGGGCTTGAACCTACGTCCCCCTAAGAATTGCAGTAAAAGTAGGTTTATGGTAGGAATTGAATACTCTTCAAAAAGGAGGTTCTCTATTAGTGATCTAATACCTTAAAGATATTCTGAATAAATTATTCATTGTTCTTTATGACTAAAAGGAAAATATGAAGGGTAGTTATCGATTTATTCAAAATATGAAATTTAATTTCAGTACATGATACATGGATTGTCATAGGAGTATTTTATATGTCTAGATTTGAATTTTTTTTATGGAAACATCGATTCCCTGTATCAGCCGATTGTCTATACATTATTAGATATCTATAATAATAAAATGGTAAGAACATAACTATATTTCACTGGCATATAGATTTTCCGTGTGAAAAAGATACGATCATCCATACAACAGATTTTATTATACTATAACTCCATATAAATGTAAAATATAAATATTTCTACTGTATACCGTGCAATTAACCCTTTCATGGACTTTAAAATCAATTGCAATATGATATATTTCAACATTGCAACTTCAAAATAATCAAGACCCTAAGCTATGTAAAGTCGAAGTTTATTGCGAAGCAGGTAATACAAAAGATATTGACTGTTATAAATATATGAGCCGCGCCATGAGAAAACCAACATAGTGGCTTTGCGACCAGCATGGATCCAGACCAGCCTGCGCATCCGCGCAGTCTGGTCAGGATCCATGCTGTTCGCTAACGGTTTCTCTGATTGTAGTAGGTTTTAAAAGCGAACAGCATGGATCCTGACCAGACTGCGCGGATGCGCAGGCTGGTCTGGATCCATGCTGGTCGCAAAGCCACTATGTTGGTTTTCCCATGGCACGGCTCATATGTATAAACCGTATAATTTTAAAGAACTATTGATTATTATACTTTATCTAATTACGAAATCGTATTTTTTCCGAGATAGCGTCAAACATGGCTGCGATCCGTGTCTACGGTGTTTTGGATTTCATGTACTATGTAAAGTATGAATTTAGAATAAATAAATGCAATATCAAATCAAAAGACTACTTTTTATCCTCGAAAACAATGTAGATGTACATATTGTATACATGTGACATTTAATTGTTGAATAAAAAGGTATAAATATGCGTTTTTTAAAAGATTGGCATGAGAATTTCATTAATTAATGATTGATTTGAGAATGAATAATGTGTACCATGAACATGTAAGTGAATTATTGAATCGTATACAACAACAGAAATGTGAAAAGAAATCGTTTTAACCCTTAGCCTGCTGCAGGCGAATTTAACAGCCTTTGCAAACAGCTTGGAACCAGATCAGACGCCGATTAAATCGGCGTCTGATCAGGTTCCAAGCTGTTTGCTACTCTGACAATATTTCTTCCAATTATGGAGCAAACTGAATGAACTTTACAATTTTAGCAGACGACATTTCCAGCAGACGACAATTTATCTAGCATGCTAAAGGTTAAAGAATCCTAAAGGCTAAATTATTCGCCTTTCAACACTGTATCTACTCGCCCATATCTTGATTTGTAAGGAGCGGAATACAACTTCGGTTTGGATAAACCGTTCTTCGCTTTAATTCAAATTAAAATGCTGACATTCTTTATTTTTTTATGAATAACATCAGACAGCAAACTAGTTGACTGATTTTCCACTACTCCTGTGCGAAATACCCATGCACTTCTTTGCTTCATTGACCCGGGGTGGTGGCACGGACGTTGGACGCTTTGCAGCACATTCTTGGGTGTCATGTTCTTTCTTCTCAGAACTTTTGCCTTAAGATATTAAACAAATATACCTTTGAAAATATTCCATTTACATATCGGCTGTTTTTTTAAACTTTTAACAATTATAGTATGCAATATTGTCCCTAATGGAAGCGTACATCTACAAACCTATGTTCGTTTACTTTCACGAAAGACATTCTTGTTGCTAAGACACTTACCTGCATATACAGAATTAAAGAAACATACAGAGGTGTTTGTAAAGTCCTTTATAAAGCCTGCTTTGCGCCAAGTTAATCAAGTTTTCAATGTAAATTTAAAGAAAACTGTTATATAACAAAGACGAAATTTTGAAAGTACTGATAATATCTATAACGCTCATGATGGATTATTTCCTGATAATATTACATCAAATCGTGACTCTTAGCCTGTTATGCTGTAGTTTTGATCCCCTTAACACTTCCTTCTGCGCATGCGCATTAACAAAGACATGTGCGAGGGTCAAAATTAGGTCAAAGTATATTTTGGGCATTCCTTCAAAGAAATAAATAGCTTAAAACACAAAGAAATATAAAATATATAAATTATGCATACATAAAACCAGCCATGTCATCGGTCTGAATCATTAAAAAGCTTTCTTGTTAATTCGCACCCTCTGAATGCATATGTGTAGAAGGTCTTGTTTAACGTGAAAAATTAGTATTTACCGCACAGTTCACTTTGTTCATTCCATCCTGAAGCCACTTGTATGTAGAATTGTAAAATAACGATGTACAAACTGGAAAGTGTAACTTTTTAAAAACACATGTCAACTGGATGATTAGTTTCTGGACGAAGAAGTTACTTTTAAGCACTGCAGCCTTATTTCGTTTGACCCTGTATAAGACACCAATTAGTTGGTTGAAAAATCAAAAATACTGGCAAAAGAGCAGGTGCGCGGACAATTGCATGACCCAACAACCCGCGAAAACGTTAGCCGCTCGCCTCATTTTGCATTACAAATGGCGGACCAGTTAGTATGAATTTAACGGTAATATAAGGGGTTTTTGAAAGGGAAGCAACTACCGGCTGAAAAATCAATACACACATGCAAGAGTACGGTTGCGTGGAAGAAAGTTTAGCGAAAATTAGATGGAAACTTCAACGATTTAATGGCAAATAATCGGGAATTTAGATGAAATTAAGGTCGAATATATACTGTGTCAACCATTTGTTTGATGATTTATCTGCTTTTTGCGCATGTTGAGTGATAAATTCGCGTTTTACGCTTAGGTGAATCTTCGACGTATCGAACGTAACCGGTACTTGGCTGATGTCAGATGCGTCTCGTGCGTTATTTCGGAAAATGCTAAGGGATCGAAACCACAGGAAGGGTCGAATTGACAAGAAGCAGGCATACTATTTTCTCTGACAAAGTTTGGGGGTAGGGGATGGGATCGGAGATGGGTATCAATCACTTGTAGTCATAGCGCTATTGTATAACTGGTATGCATTTTAACTGTAATGCTATGCTTATCGTTTTACCATAAGAAATGAATGAATGGATAAATAGATAGATAAATAAATCTGTCTGTCCGTCGGTCTGTCTGTCTCTTTGGTTTGCTATACTTGCTGCGATAGCTGACAAGCGCAGGTAACATTACACATATCAGTGCAATCTAACGAAAAAATGCTTTTGGATTCCTAAATTTAATAAATTGCTGTTATTATACTGTCATTTGTTTGCCATTTAAATCTTTTGTTAGGCGATTAAACCACACTTAGCAGAAATAGACACACTATTTTATTTACAAATAGATCTAATATATCGTATAAGCTGCCGACTACAAATTACAAGCATATATCGTTCGACAGATGCACATATTTTCTCTTTTTATCCCCTTTTTGCCTTACGGTTCGATATTGAAAAGGCTGTTGCATCATACAGGAGTAACTTGTCAATCATCTGAGTTGATTCATTTTATACAATTATGGTACTAGAATTTGAGTTTTTATTTTCTAGGTATGTGCAAGTACAGAACCATTTAATAGCGATATATTTAAGCAAGCTAGAATCTTTCGAGTTTTTGTTAGATCAAAGTTTTTCGTGGCTATCTAATTTCACGGAAATATACTATCCGCGAGAGGGACTAATATATTAAGAGCGAAAACAATTCTAGGTTTACAGTATTAGATATAGTCACTTTAAAAACCTGTTGAGATCTTTATTAGGAAATTTAAAAAATGTGACAATATCGTTTATGAAATTAGTCGAAAACAACTCTAAAATATAAAATACATAATTGCCTATTTTAAATGTAGCACAAATATTGTTCATCTGGCACCAGGACGCAGACGCGGATTACATCCGGACTACTAATCGTGCTAGCAATTTCACTAACTTTTCTGTTTGTCACGTGTGAAATTTACATTTCGCCAAAAGGAAATGATTATAAACATCTTCCATTCAATGTGAATAAGGATCCACATTTTGACTACGAAAAGGAGATGGATAAATTAAACGAAGAACGAGTGACACAGGATGATCCCCGCCTGGTTCAGTTGATAAGGAACTACTACATAGAGCAACCATCCGAAGAACCTTATAAATTGTTGGATCCCGAAAGACGAGACCCGTCTTTGGACCAGGCAGTATTTGTGGATAGAACGCTTAGAAATATGGCAAGTAACTTTAGTTTAACTTATTATTCTAAAGGTTTAAGGTCTCTACTAATTCAAATCCGACTTTGTTTTATATGAAAAACGACCACTTTAGACCTTATTTACGTATTTTTATCCCCACGCCAAAGGCGAATGCTCTCCGTCCGTGCGTGCGTCCGTCCGTCCGCAACGATCTTTGTCCGGAGCATAACTCCAAAAGTACTGGAGGGATTTTCTTCAAACTTCATACACTGATAGAACACATTGGGAGGAAGTGCAGTGTGCAAGAACAATAACTCTACCTTGCCTATTTTTTTAGTTATTCCCCTTTATCATATTTTCTTTAAAAAATTTGTCCGGAGCGTAACTCCAAAAGTACTGGAGGGATTTTCTTCAAACTTCATACACTGATAGAACACATTGGGAGGAATTGCAGTGTGCATGAACAATAACTCTACCTTGCCTATTTTTTGAGTTATTCCCCTTTATCATATTTTCTTAAAAAAATTGTCCGGAGAATATCTTCTTCGTGCTTGGAGGGATATTGATATATCTTGGCACAAATGTTCACCACCACGAGGCGGAGTGTCTTGCATAAGAACCAGGTCCCTAGGTCTAAGGTCAAGGTCACACTTAGAGGTCAAAGGATACAAGAAAGAAAACCTTGTCCGGAGCATTTCTTCTTCATGCATAGAGGGATTTTGATATAACTTGGCACAAATGTTCACCACCACGAGACGGAGTGTCATGCGCAAGATCCAGGTCTAAGGTCAAGGTCACACTTAAGAGGCCAAAGGTCAGATACAAGAATGACTTTGTCCGAAGCATTTCTTCTTCATGCATGGAGGGATTTTGATGTAACTTGGCACAATTATACACCATCATGAGACGAAGTGTCATGCGCAGTTCCCTTCTTTAGAATTACTTCCCTTTGTTGTTACTTTAAATACCTTTTATTGTAACTTTTTCATTACTAGTCGTAGGGAAAAATCGAGACCACTTTTCTGTAGTACAACATGCATGCTACATCCAATGTTGAGGTGTATTTTGACCAATCTCTACCTGGTAAAGATTTTTGTGTGGACTTACATTTTTTTTTTAATATTAACTTCCCTTAGTTGTTACTATAAATAACTTATATTGTAACATTTTTATAATTGACCGTAGGGAAAAAACAAGACCACTTTTCTGTGGTACAACATAGATGTTACTTTCCAATTTTAGGTGTATTTTAAGGTATCTCTACCTGGTAAGGAGTTTGTGGACTTACAAAAACAAAAGACTTCCAATGATTACTAAACAACACCAAAATTAAAATTCCATTTGCAAATACAGCTGCTAGAGTAAAGAAATTTGCTGTGACGGGCGTATATTGTGACATCCTGGCACTCTTGTTCCCTGTTAGCTTTCCATTCCTTCTTTTTACAGTAGCCATATAGAAAAACATCATAGCTATACTGTTCATGATAAATTAATAAAATTTAGCAGTAAACCACCTCACCATGCACTGACTTATTCTTTCTTCCACATCTTTAAAACCCCTGATGCGGACCACAACTAAACGGTTCTTTAAAGCTTTCCCCAAAATTAATACTTTCAGACACTAACTTGCCAGGAACTTTAGCCTTCAATTATAATATGCCCGGCGCGGGGATTAGCCATGTCTAACATGGCTCTTGTTTAGACCTTAACTTCTTTCCAAAACAGTTCTGTCACAAATTGACAAAGGAATAGCTGAGCTGATAGTTCCTAGTGAAAAGTCAATAAGTGGTGGTCTGCTACCCTAAAAAGGACGAATATTGCGCATGTCCGCCTATGAATCTACATTCAGTTTCAGAAAAACTTGCCACCGTCGTCAAATATGAAATCTGTACTAATTCATGCAGAAAACAGTCTGGTAGTGAAAAGATGTAATTACTGTAACGCGTGTTTTTCTCTTAAAAGCCTAGGTCCGATGCAAATACAATCTACATGTAATCACAGGAGTCTGAAATTCTATCAATAAGACCATAGAAGTCTATCTTTACAAAAAATACCCCCTATATATATAAAATAAACACCAGGAATGAAACGTCAAAAACCCAGGGTCCCCTGAAAATACGCACGGAACACAGGGTGATCGCAATTTAGCGAGCGTAGTTAAGAAATAACACTAAAATACACCTACCACACTCGACAGCATTCAAATCTGATACACTTTACAAGAGTAATCAGACATTTTCTGAGGTTTTCTGAGATTTTCAGCTGTCGCCGAAGCCATTCGCTGACGTCACAACAACAACAACAATTACAGCGCCGGGATAAAATTAGAAAGTAGCAATTCCCATACTGTCTTACCTTCAAATTACATAACAGGCATTTTCATATTGCTCTATTCATATAAATAAGTCATTGTACACCAAGTATCAAATTTTACTACTGAAATTTAGATATTCCGCTGCATCGTAAAATGAGTAACCTCTCTTTACGGGTTTTCCCAATCGAATTTTGTAAATTACCTTTTTATTGCAAAAGGAATCTAGGGGATATTATAGACTGATGTAAACATATAAATATTCTAATACTTATTTACTCGATGTACAAATTTTAAAGGATAAAATAAGTATTTTATCTTTATCCCGGCGCTGTAATTGTTGTTGTTGTGACGTCAGCGAATGGCTTCGGCGACAGCTGAAAATCTCAGAAAATGTCTGATTACTCTTGTAAAGTGTATCAGATTTGAATGCTGTCGAGTGTGGTAGGTGTATTTTAGTGTTATTTCTTAACTACGCTCGCTAAATTGCGATCACCCTGTGTTCCGTGCGTATTTTCAGGGGACCCTGGGTTTTTGACGTTTCATTCCTGGTGTTTATTTTATATATATAGGGGGTATTTTTTGTAAAGATAGACTTCTATGGTCTTACTGATAGAATTTCAGACTCCTGTGATGTAATTAAGAAAAAAATCGGATACGCAATAATTGTTAATAGTAGGGTAATCATCAATAGGTCTCTCTAACTTATAAATATGCCATTGGATTTGTAAGGAGTTGTATAATCACTTGAAAAGATTTAAACATTTACCATTTTTCTTACTTGATAAGTTAAATTTCATGGGTTTATTTAATTAATTCATGATCCTATATATATTGGAACCTCACGGTGAAACTAAATGACCATACAGTGCCAAAGAAGGTAAATTGCATAGATCTAGGCCTTTAAGTGGAATTTTGTATTTATTGGATACATATTTTATTTGAGAAAACATATGTATAAATCTGTAAGACACTGCACATAAAGCCAAACAACGGAGCTGTTTACTAATTTTAAATGTAAATACTATTAAGAATTACGATATAAGTAGTGATAAATATTTAATGAAAATCCATGTGTTTTATGGAACTATTAAATTCAACAAATAAGTTTTATCAATTTATTTAATAGGTTTTATTATATCATGTGATACACATAAATGCCTTTCTGGTGCCTGCTTTTTAATTTTGTCTTTTGACAGTTCCTGCGATACGCAGGCTCCATAACCTCAGATCCCCTTCCTAAATTCCAGTTTCTTTAGTTCTGCCCATTGTTTTCTCGTTTGGGGCAAACCCTTTACTTTATCTGGGGACCAAACGCCGCTATTCGTGGAATTACACGCCTCAACACGTGTATCATTGAAGGTTATAAGGATCTTACATGCCTGCCTGTGTAAGACGGGGTTTTCCCTACCCGAGGGACAGTGTGGAATGGAAAACCGAGCGTTAGCGAGGTTTTTTATCCATGCTGTCCCGAGAGTAGGGAAAACAACTGTCTTACACAGGCAGACATGTTAGATCATTTTTCTTGCCTAACATGTCGTGGAGACAAATAGGTTTGGGCATTTCCTGACATAATGTATAAAGTTTATGACGTCACAATGGTACTGGTCAGTACTATGTGACGTCACCTTAGTGCACGCTATTTTAGACTAGGTTTTTCCCTAGAGAAGACAGGAATTTCTTGCATACCAGACGGGGATTTCCGGTATCTTTGCCGGTGCTGGAAAAATCCATCTTACACCCGGAAATTTATGCAGTAATATATATTTTATTTAAAAAACGGAATAACAATTCAGTACCTTGACAATTCCTATTGGTTCCTGATAGTATATTTCTCGATTCAAATCACGTTATTTTATCAAAAATTCATAACGTTACGCTGCAACTGATAAAACAAAACCGGAACTAAACATTGTTATTTGTTCTGAAACGTCATGACGTCTTTTCTGTTTACGGACGTCGGTTTCCCGCGCTTTGTTTAAATACACTGCCATATGAAATAGTTCTAAAAAGAAAGCCATTCGATTTATTTTATTTTTATTATTATTTCTTGAAATCGGTATGCAAGAAAAAGATTCTGTCACTGGTTATAGGTGCAGATGGAAATATCCGGCTCTCGGGTAACTGTTTAGGAGGTAACTCGGCAAGGAGCTTCGTTACCGCCTAAACAGTTACCCTCGAGACCGGATATTTCCATCTGCACATACAACCGGTGAAAGAATCTTATAATCTATCCCCGGCGCGTGCTCGGATAAATGTATACTTTCCCCGCTTGGTAGGCAAGAATCCATGTTCATCGCCGTTTGAATACATCTGCGGGTGTCTCTAAATTGCTTTTTGTACTTTTAGCATGTTTAAATGTTGAGTTCTGCTCAACCCGGGGCTGGGGGGCGTGGACGGTAGCCCACGTTTCCACTACCGTCCATGAACAGGCTCAATCAAACTGAGCCTGCAACATTTTCGTTTTTGTCGTGTTGAGCGACCTGTGGAGTTTCCACTTTTCTCTATTTTATGTTAAGAAAATATAAGTCTATTTTGTACATTTTTCTCGCATACCTTCTTATTGTGTTCTGCTTATGTTTCTTGTCTATTCGAATTGAAATAACAAGCATATAAAAACTAACATTTTCATATCAAATTCAAGTTGTGTTGTATTTACCCTCTACAAAACAAATACACAAGTGAATGTATTTTCGTAAACAATTGCTCTACGACGGGTAAACAACGTCTCATCGTTTTATTGTTTTAAACAGGAAGGCGGCTTTTTCGTCGACAGTGGAGCACATGACGGAGAGATTCAATCAAATACACTGTTCTTCGAAAGAATTAGACACTGGACTGGCATTCTTATAGAACCACAACCTAAACTTTACCAGCAATTAAAAAGCAAGCACAGAAAGTCTTTTCATTTAAACGCTTGCGTTTCCTTCAAAGGTAAGATTACATACCTCCGGATTTATGTAATGCTTCTAAATTTAGAAAAAAAGTCAGTATTTGTTAAAAAAAGTAAAGTAAATGATCCAGTGACTTCGAGCAGCTACTGACAGTAAAATATTTAGAGAATCTGTATACTACGTGAGTCGTACCATGAATAAAATGATATTAAGTAGGAGGCATTTAGCTGTCTTATGTCATTCTCCAAAAATATCAACGTGTGAAATATTGATTTAGGATGTTTGATATTTTTATACCTTCCATCTGTTTTAAGAGGTTAATACTTCAATGTACACCTTACGACATGTCTCTTTAACTATAGTGTGTATTAGACAGAGAGGCCTTCTTAGCCGAGTGGTTAAGGTCGCTGACATCCTGTCACTTGCCACACACCGAAGTGGGGTCGAAACCACGCTTAGGGTGTAATATATCGTTTATGCAAGGAAGCCATCAAGCTGGCCTACGGAAGATCGTTAATTCTACCTAGATGTCAATCAATGCTTAAACAACACCCCAGAGGATACACATTTGATTTCCCCCAGCATCAAAGCTAGAAAAGTCACCATATGACTTAATTGTGTCGGTGTGTGACAAAATAAAACAACAAAGAAAGCATTAGGTAGATAATATATATTTTGTCATATGCATGAGGTAAACAGTGAATACCAGCTTCCACTAATTTACCTTTAAGCACTCTGATATTTGCAAATCATTTATCAAGCACACATTGACCAGTTGACAAATCTTTTTCTTTCAAGAAAAAAAAAACAATATAAAACTACGTATAGTTGTTACATAATGCTTTAAAACAGGAAAATAAGAGAGTGAAATGTTTTTCTATGTGTTAAATATTAAGCTTTTTCCCACCGCTGTTACTCTGATGGGATTGACATGTTACATTTGCACTGCACTATGTTATGTATTTGCTGTTTATATTGATAAGATAAATGTAAATATTACTAGCCGAAGAAAATATTCAGCTTTGTAATGTTGACATATGATGATAAATAAGAGTGTTTCATTATCTTGTTACTACACCATATACGTTTAGTGTATGGCCTTATCAATAACTTAAATCAAACAATCTGCTTCTCAGTATTAGCTAACTTACCGACACCAAGCTTTTTTTAATTAATATTATATATTTGATTCATCTATATCGTGCAAGGATATTTCTTGGAGTTCTTTTAAAACTCGATATTAATTGTCTTTCTGAAGAATAATGACAAAATGTAAATAATAACAATTATTACAATATCTCTCACAGTTCTCAATTAATAATTAAATATAAGCTTTAGTGGGGATTTTCAGTTGGAAGTTTTAAGCACTATTTGCAGTTCGAACCTTTTTAAAGATCTTGATTAACATAGAATCATCATTTTTAACCTGTGAAAAATGAGATAAAAATTGGTGGCCATTTTTATAGGCAAAACCGTTACATAAGTAAGTTCCTTTGCAAAATACGTACATGTTTTTTGAAGATTTGACCAAAAATCCAAATCGCCAAAATTAAAAAAAAGATTTCATACTTTCCTTTTGGAGGCCTTTAGTCTGAGATGTAAATCATTCTGTTAGGAAGAAATTGACGAGATAATGTTCTCAATACTTTAGTCAGTAGATTTAACTTTTACTTATTCCGGTAAAGTTTTTGCCGACTTCCTTCACTGGAAAGATGGTTGAAAACATCACAAGTGAAGACAAGTGGATCAAGCAAGGGGTCAAAGAGATAACCGTGCAATGTTTTCCTCTGTATTCTATTCTTCTAGCCATGAACCAGTTAACGGTAGACTACTTCAGTCTAGATGTTGAAGGTGCCGAAGAAGGAATTATTAACAATATACCTTGAGATAAAGTGAACATTAGAACTATTTCTAGAGAATATGATAAATTTGAAGGTTATTCAGAAAGACTGAAAACAATAATGAAAAAGAAAGGGTTTACGTTTCTAATAAAAATGAATCCACTAACAGGTCAAGATTGCATTTTCTATAAATAGAATCTATTTCACTAGTCCAAGATACAATTTATCTTATAATTATGCTGTTTTAAACACATTTCCGCTTGAACCTCGCAGTAAATGGTAATTGCTTATACGGACAAGTTTTGCGCCGATAATTCCAATATATTTGGTCACCCTTTTTCATATATTTCATCCATTTATGTGATTGTTGAATCAGATGATAGATAATGTAACCATCCGGCAGAAAGTCAGCAGAAAACTAATGCAAGTAAGAATGAAAACTCCTAAGTAATAAAGAATGGGTAAATGCGCAATACATTATTATGCTTACAGTTTCATAACACAACCTTATTAAGGTATTGTGTGAAAACACTTGAAATGTTACAATAAAAATCAAGAGCACATAACAATGACATATAATCACAATTTGAATATTTAGATTTAATAAATTTCCAGCGCCTTATAATACACTGTTTTGTCATTGTGACTGGAACATGGCGAGGATCAAGAGGTACGGTATTTAAACTCCCCACAGGTGGTTCTGCCACTGATGGTTCAAATACTTTCCTTTATTTTATTTTTTTCGTTGTTTCGATATCATTGTCTAGATGTTTTACTTTGTCTATCAATGGTTCGCATTGTATGTGTCAATCATGTACACATTCATATATTCGGATGGTGTATTCTTCGACGCGACCATTCTTATTGGACATATGTCATTTTATTTTATATGGTAAGTACTCCTTCTAATTGGCATTTTTCGTAAAGCATTCTTCGATTTTAAATTTCGTCATTATCGAAAGTTCTTCATGGATAATTTAACGTTTGTTACTGTTTTCATGTATGTAGAAAAACTGTATTTAAATTTGCAAGCAAGTGAAGTATTTAACTTTTATTCTCTTCAGTCTGGAAATCATCTAAGTACAATTGTAAAACTTGTATCGGTGTAACTGCTTTAAAGTGTTTTGTAACATGTTAATACTCTTTTAGATACTTTTGCTATTATTGCTGCTGTTTGAGTGTACATTTTCTGTCAAACTGTGAACATGTGAAAACTGCACTCTTTTACTTTTAGTAGATGCATTAGGGTGAAGTAGAGACGTTAAACTGTATTCCTAGACAAGCATAATTGTACGATTGTTTACACAAAATAGGAACTGACTACCAGTTGATGAAATCAACAAAACATTACAAAAATTCTTTCATTCTGTGTTATTCGACATATTATACAAATAAGTTATATGTTTTATTTCATTGAAATGCTCTGATTTTTCAAGATTTATTTGTTTATATGAAATGTAGTAGGAATTGAATTAGTATATTGTAACCCGTGCGCTTACAGATTTGTGTAGAGCCCGACGACAAAATCGGGTTGGGAGACCTTATACATTCAACAGGAATCTTTCTCTCACCACTTTAGTTTTATTAGAGACTTAGGTGAAGTTGAAACGGAAGTATCCTGATTCTACATTTTATGCCCTTTTTGTATCTTTGGTAATACTAGTTGATCAATTACGTGATCACAAACACTGAGCCCAAGTGTAGGGGAACGTTTTACAGCCGACATTCGGCATATAAGACTGCTGTCGTGATAGTTGTTAAATCTGTGAACAGATCTTTTGGAAGCATAGAACGCAACCAAGTAACATAATAGCAGACTCGGTTGAATTGTGTCTGTTCATGAGAGGTAATGAAATCTGCAGCACCCCTCACGCCCCCTAGCACCGGCTTAAGCGGAATTATATTATAGCAAAAGTACTATAAAGTACTCAATAGAAGATATAACACCACTGAGTGCGGGGAGACCGTTACAAAAAAAAAAATGTTTAATTCTTGTCATTGTGTATGAAAATATGCATAATAACTATAATGATGGTTATAATAGTTTGTATATTGTTCATTGGCAAATATTTGTTATAAAGTTACTTCTTTTATTTAGAAAAAAAATACTATGTAAATGACATCTTGTTATGTTGATATCTTTGCACGTTTTACAGTAATCTCTTTGTATTTTCCATTAATGAACGCTTTAGTGCTTAGAGCATTCTTTTGCTATAATTATTAAATAGCGAAAAAGTATAATACAAAAAAAAAATTGCAAGTACAATGTAATTTTATACGTAATTTAGTGTAGTGCTCAATTGTTAGTTTACATAATGATTGTATGTGAAGATGTCATAATGGCAAACAGACACTAAATAGGAGATGTCGCGAAAACAATGGCATAATGGCGGATTCAAATAGTCCTCAGTTTTTGAGGGGTTTCCTTGCTCTGTACAGCTATTTTCCTTATTTTCTTTGCATTTTTTTTTCTGAAATCACATGACAGATCTATGCTTGACGTGTAGGTAGCATGTTTATAATGAAATAATAACATGACAGAATTTGTCTTTGAAACTTAGATCATACACCACCACTACAATTTGGGGTCTCATTTTTGAGCTGATTTTGCAGTTTGTGTGTTTGACTGAAAATATGTTTCTTGCATCAAAATGATCCCCACTTTTCTTTAAATTTTTATTCAGCACTGACAATATTCTTCAAGAAAATATAAGTTACAGACATTTAGAATGGGTCTTGATGTGTGCTGCGGCTAGAAATATGGCAATTTTATATAGAATAAAGAGGAACAGCTATTTAGTGTATTGTAACATAGAATAACAATTCATTATAATCATATACAATACTAATAACTTTCCATGTAGTAAAGGACTACACAAATAACGCTGCTCAATATTTGATTACTAAAGTCATATTAGGAAAACTCTGAAAACCGGACCCTCCAAAATCCGGATTCCTTTGTAAATCGAACGATTTTCGAAGTCCCTAGTTTTTCTCTTCTTAATTGAATTAAAAAGGCACTCTGAATACCGGAACTCTGAATTCTGGAAAACAGACGGATTTTCATTGCCACAAAGGAATATTATACATAAAAAATCCTTTGAAAAACTGGACTGTAAATGTCAAACTTTTGTGTAGTGTCACTTTGATTTGAGTTTAAAACATTATCTCAAGCAGGTGACATTTTTGCTTACCAACTAGCAATCATAAATGTTACCTAAGTAGGTGTGAAAAACATTTATCTATGTGTTTGTATTTTTAAGCGTAACCTTGTACTGGAAAAAATATCTGGAAATCGTTACTGAAAGCAAGTATAGAACTGCCTTGTCAAGATTCAGAGTATCAACAACAAACAACAACAACAACAATTACTTTTATTTGCAATCAGGTTACATAATAGTAACAACATGATTAGATAAATTCTTCAGACTGTGGGAGTGTATTACAATAGACATATGGTATTCAAAAATATTTCGGACAGACATGGTGTTATACAATATTTAAAATACAATACATATATATATTGGGACAGTGGTGTTCTTTTAATTCATCTACATTGAGGAAAAATAACTAAAGCAACGAAGTTAATCAAATTTGGTTGTAAGGTAACGTTGTCAAGTATATTTATTTAGTTTTATTTCTTCTTTTTTCATCGTAGATGCTAGCTATTTATTGAGTAAAAGTAATGAAAATTCCATAATGGCTACGTTTGTATTGTAAGTATTTATAATGGTGTACAGTTAATCTTATAGAAAATATAGTCTCTTGTAATTCTAAATTCTTTGAAACATGATGGGACAATAGATTGCGGAATTTAAATCTCCAAAGGGTCTTTAACAAAATCTCTACAACGTGGGAAAATAATCTAATAACTTTCGGTCTAGCACGGAAAGCACGACTTTCTGGTTTCCGTGGGAGCGGCCATACCTGGGTTTATAATTATTGAATTTTTTTTAACTGAATGGATAGTTTTGATTGGCCAATTTCGTGTGTTGCCATGCAACGGTCTTAGGAAAGATAATTTATTCGGAAAGGGGTTCAGTGTGTAAATAAGTGGACATTGGATTAATGTGTCACGTCTGCGTGCGGGATGTATACAGGCATTTAATGGAAAGGTCACTCGTTATATATTTATATTATTATGCCAGTTCAGTTACCAGACTTTGCAAGAACGGAACACAATTTAGAATCTAGGTACTTTTAAAGTCACTTTATCTTCTAAAATGTCTCATTATTAGTCGCGTCATAAAGGTAATATTTGTAAGCAGATGTGCCGATTCCAAAGAGAATAAGTTCCTTAAACTTCGGGACATTGGGTCTTTTATAATACTTTTTGGGAATAAAACGGGCTCTCGCTAGCTTAAAGAAGGGCATTTGAACAGGTAATGAAATTCGTCACCGATTTCATTCAACGGACACAAAGTGCACTTCCTGTCTTCATGTGGGACGTAGGAGTTGTGCCATCGTCCTGTTTCAACAGGTAGTTTATGGTTACCAGTTCTGAAGTGAAATAACGAAAGACGCAAGTGGCTAGGCAATATGGTTAAGTAAGGTTCAAGTTTAACTTCAGTTTTAAAGATTCTATAATTGATGCCTTTTGACGAGTTTGTAAGTTGGCTATTTCATTTTTGTAGAAATTGATCAAGAAGGGTACGCTTTACAGTTTTATCAATATATTTATGGTTGATTGTGTTTTGTTGTATCCAAATGTATGCGTTTCCCGTTGAGTTCAGAATATCTCTGACAAATTTAAGCCATTTAAAATTAGCGTTGGAATTTAACATATTGTCATAACAGATTTTAGATATCTTATTTTGGTTTCCAGAAATTAGTTTACTCCAGAATTTAATAACCCTACTTTTAATAATGATTTCTAATGGGTATCTACCAAGTTCACCATACAGCATGTAAAGTGGGGTACTCTTTTTACTCTTTGTTATTTTTCGAAGAAAACCGGTATGTACCTTTTCGATTATATCTAAATTTTCGAATCCCCAGACCTCACAGTTATATGTAAGAATTGGTACTATCATTTGGTCAAACAGTTTTAATTGGATGTCAATTGGCAAGTCGATATTGAATATTTTTGTATATAGAATGTGCATGGCTTTATTTGCTTGGCTAGAGATCAGTTTTCTAGCATTAAGAAAGCTTCCAGAAGATGAAAATAGGACCCCCAGGTATTTGTGTTCTTTTACAACCTCGACAGGTTCTCCATTTAGGGAAAACTTAAAACGGTCTGGTTTGTTTCTTCCAAATACTATTATTTTAGTTTTGCTCTTAATGACTGTTAATTTCCACGTTTGGCAGTAGTCGTAAAAATCATTTAGTAAGTTTTGAAACATCTCGGGAGTTTCGCTTATAATTACCGTGTCATCGGCATAAAGTAAAATAAACAATTTTAGGTACAGGTTAATATCCGTGCCTTGACGCTCTATTGTGATTCCAGTATTGTTAAGGGCTAGATGGGATTCTAAGTCATTGAGGTAGATAGAAAAGAGGATAGTTGACAAATTTTCACCCTGTCTAACCCCGCACTGGCTTTTAAAAAATGGTGAAATATCATTATTTACCGAAATGCAGGACTTAATATCGGCATACATGTTAAAGATATTTGAAACAGTTTCCCATCGATGCCGGTTTTAAGTAGCTTACTCCAAAGGCCCACCCTCCAAACCTTGTCGAAGGCTACCGAAAAATCAATGAACGAACAAAAAAGTTTTTCTTTTATGCCCTAAGCTTGTCTATAATATATTTCAATGTGAAAATATGGTCAGATGTCGGATACTTAGATCTAAAACCTGCTTGATTTTCATTCAATGCGTTATTTATAAGGAGAAACTTATTTATACGTTCATTTAAAATGGCAGTAAACAATTTTCCTAAACAGGTTAAGATAGTGATAGGTCTTTAATTTTCTGGACTGAGGGGGGATCCTTTCTTTTTATAAATTGTTGTAATTGTTCCTATTAACCAGCTTTCAGGAAGAATACCAGAGTCAAATATTTTATTGAAATAATCGCAGTATATTGGGGCCATGATATGTTCAGTGCTCTTTAAGTATTCCTTGTATATATAATCTTGTGGTGATGCTGCCTTTGCATTGTTACATTTACCGATCATTTTACTAACTTCGTCTTTAGAAATTTTACTGTTAAGAACATCATCGTTTTGTTGTAAGTTTATGTCGAAATCAATATTTTCGTTTTGTTCATCGTTACAATCAACATTAATATTCTTATAGTGCTCAAAAAGTCTTAGATATCCGGCACTTTGTTCGGCCCAGTTTGGGTATTGAAGCTGTTCAAAACCTTCCAAAAATCTTTCGGACGGTTTGAGTGCATATGCCTAAGTTTACGTTCATTTCTTGTTTTGTGCTTTCGAATAAAAGTATTCATTGTTTGTTTATAAGCTTTACTTGCTCGATTTAATTCGCGCTTATATAGGTCAGTCTTGTGCAAATTAAATTTCTTTCTCGCGGTGTTATATCTACGTCTATGTTTGTTACATGACCTATTTATCGAAACCGAAAGGTGCCATAATAACCCGCGCGAAGAAAGAATCTGTAAATCATGTAGAATGCAAAAACCGGAAACAGAGTTTCACTTCCTTCTTGTATGTCCGCAATGTCGAGAATAAAGAATTAAATATCTCAAACCCTTTTATCTCCATTGGCCAACCCTTCCGAAATTTGATGGTCGTATGTCAGTTACTTCCAGAAAGATTTTTTGCAACCTTGCAAAATTTATATACTTTGCAAACAAAAACGTATCACATCATAAATATATTCCATAAGATGAAAAAGTATTATTCTGTTCATTCATTACTTTAGTTCTTCCGAAATGTATGTGCTATTGCTCTCACTGCATATTGTTAGGTTACTTTCATAGCTATAAACATTGCGTATTATGTTCAATGTTAATAAAATATATTGTATTGTATTGTATTGTATAAGTAAGTAAGTAAATAAGTAAATATTTTATTATAGTGACATGTGTTAGACAGTATACATATAAAGTCAAATGTAAACTACATAATTCTAAGAACATCCGGCCCCATGGGCCTCTAAGTCACCTTCTATCAGTATATACATATTTCAAAGACGTCACATTTTAAAAGTGCACTATATACATTTTTTTTCAAACGTTGATGACGGTCAATACCAAATATTGTACCAAATATAATACCAAATATAATAAGGGACTCCATTACAAGATTTCAAGATTCAAGATTTTTATTGGCTCAAACATTTTACAATGTCTATCGCCATACTACAATCGATGATGGTTATATATACAAAATATGAGAAAAGTATGTTACTACAAATGTGTGAGAGACATATATATATAATTGACATACAGTAATAGTTAATTCCATTCACACTGAGACTAAGAACACATATTTTAACAGACAAACAAACGCACTAGTATACTGCCTATTGTAATCATTTACAACGTTATTTACAACATTTTATAAATACAAATGTAGTATCTATACTAATTAATTAATGATTCACGTTTGATAGTCGCTAAGTAGATAAACTTAGCTGTTTTGTTCACTAGCTGAACACGCGTTGTATTCATAAGACTTTTGAATTTATTAATATTAGGCCATGCACAATAATAATTAAGTAAACATTCGTATCTGAGTTCTCTATACTTAGGACACACTAAAAGAAAGTGATATTCTGTTTCTATTTGATTCATAATACAATAACTGCATATTCTATTATTTCTTTCAATATTTCTATATCTTCCTTCTTCAATAAATAATTCATGTGCTGAACATCTTAACCTTGTAAAAGCTATTCTATGTTTTTCATTCAATATCAGACTAAGATACCTTTCTACACTAAAATCACATTTAAACATACAATATGTTTCTAATTTTGGACAATTCCTAATTTCTCTAAACCACTGTTGTAAGTATTGATCATGAACTCTTTGAATAACTGCATTTAACTGTATATTTGTAATATCCTGACTATTCCATAAAAATGCAAAACCTAAACTCTCAAGAAGATCTTTTACTTGAACTGACCACTTGTTTATATGATTTCCATGAGCATCCTTTATATCGAACAACCTGTACATCAATGAATATGGGTTTTTCAAAAGTCTATACCAAAACTTAAGTATGCTTATTTTTCTCAAAACAATCATGGGAACTCTTCCAAGTTCGCCATAGACTGCTAAATTTGAAGTCTGTTCCCGAACACCTAAAACAGATTATAAACTTCAAATGAACTCGTTCAATGTCAGGAGCTTTATGAAAACCCCATACTTCTGAACCGTAATTTAAAATAGGCATAATCATTGAATCCAATAGTTTAATTTTTTCTAATATATCCATGTGCAAATTACCGAACAGTGCATTTAATGAAAATACCGCTTTCATAGCTTGTTTAGACAAACATGTCTGCGACCGAAAAAATGAACCATTTGCTGACAAAGTGACACCCAAGTATGTGAACATGGTAACAATATTTAACTTATGTTGACCGTAGAACAAATCAACATTTTCTGGTCTATTGCCCTTTTTACATACCATGACAACAGTTTTGTTTATATTGACATTTATACCCCATGTTGTACAATAATGATTCAAGTTGTTTAGCATATTTTGCAAACCTTCCTTTAAATATGAAAATAACACAGTGTCATCTGCAAAGAGCAGTAAAAATAATTGTATATTATCTAAGCTAAAAACATCTATTGCATCATTCATCAAAAACGCATACATGTCATTTATAAAGAAAACGAAGAGTAGGGGAGACAATGGCTCTCCTTGTTTTACCCCTGAATTACTTTCAAAGAAATCTGATAGACTTCCTTTAATTCTTACACATGATTTAACAGTTTCGTACATAGACCGTAACATTTTTACAATTCTAAAAGATGTTCCATATCTAATCAATTTAAGCCAAATACCATTTCTGTATACAACATCAAAGGCTTTACGAAAATCTACAAAAGCACAGTAGAGTTTCTTATTTTCATCATTTAAAACTTTATTTATAATTGAATTTAAAACAAAAACACAGTCTATCGTGCTTTTTCCTTTGCGAAAACCAAATTGAAATTCTGTCAATAGCTCATTTTCTTCTGCCCATTTCCTTAAGCGTGTATCTAATAATGTTGGAAATATCTTTGAAAATATACTAGTTAATGTTATGCCTCTATAATTATTAACATCACTCAAATCACCTTTTTTTTTGGAACAGGAACTATTATACCTTTAGTCCAACTTTTAGGGTAGATACCATTTATAAACATATGGTTAAACAACTTACATAAAATAGGTGATAAAATCGTATTAGATTCTGTAAATATTTCTGGAATAAGCTTATCAATACCACCGCTTTTTCCACACTTTAAGGAAGAAATAGCTTTTTCAACCTCCTGCGTATCGAACTCTTTATCTAGCACTTCAACATTACTAGCAGTTAGATAATCATCATGTAACAGCTCACTTTCTACATCATTATTCACGAATACATTTCCCTCTTCAAACAAGTTTTTGAAATAATTATGAAATTCTTCTTTAGTCAATGTATTTTGTGCAATTTTTTTGTTTTTAAATCTTCTTATTTCACTTCAGAATTTTTGCGGATTACTCCTCGCTAAATTATGCAAGTCACCTTTCTGCTTCACTTTAAATTTTGCTTTTGCTTTTCTTTTTACCAATTTATACCTTTTCCGGGCAATTTTTAAAATCTCATAATTTTCTGCATTCTTACAGTGTCTATACCTTTTACTTGTCGCTTCAAACACAACTCTGGCGTTTTCACATTCAGTCGTATACCATGGGCTTTTAAATCTACGACCAGACGTCTTACATTGACCATGTGTTTTTTTTACCAAAAACACTATATGCTTTATTATAAAGACTATCAGCAATTTTGTTTATGCCAATATCAAACTGTGTCTCGGAGCCAATTACACTGTTTACTATATCATCAAACTCTGAAACCGTATTGCTAATAATGTCTTTAAATAATGGTACCTTTTCAGCCTTCCAAACAAGTTTCTCGTTTGTACTAATATTACTATCGTTCTCTTTACCTAAAAGACAGTTGATAGAAAAATTAACCTGAATTGGAGCATGTGTGGAACATGTTTGAAAGTCATGTACAACAAAATCTGCAACAGACTAAAAATAGATCATAACTACACAATGCATAATCAATCAAACTATTACCTCTGACGGTCATATTTGTAAAATTTCCCATACCAGCATCATCCCCTATTCGGCCATTAACAATTTTCAAACTACTACTCAAACATAAATCTATTAATTTTATATCAGACGAGTTTATACAGTTATCCATGGTAAATCTATGCGGTAAATCAAAAGCCATATCTATACAATCATTTTGATCTAGTACATGTATATATCTATTAAAGTCCTCACTTGACTGTATAATATCAGAACGCTCACCACATCTTGCGTTTAAATCCCCGATTACTGAGGCTTCACCTAGTTCTGTATATTTACATAAACCTTGTTCAATTTTTTCAAAGTATCCAACTTCATGCATAGCATAATATACTGAGTTGCTAGGAGGGATATACAAAAAGCACACATAGATATCGTTTTCCATATTGAAAAAATGTTCACATAATTTGACCCATATAATACCATTTTCATCTATTTCAGTAGTACTACTACCAGGTTTAAGGTAACTTTTGTAAAACAAACAAATTCCACCATGACCCCGTTTACAGTTAGGTGACATGCTTTCTTTTCTAGGAATTTCTATAGATTCGTACCCATCTAATGAAAAAGTATCCGTATTTCTCTGCCATGTCTCACAGAAGTACAAGTAAGTAGCATTTAACAGTTCTATATATGCGAGATATACACATAAAATGCATAATTATTGTATTTTGTACATTAGCTATAAACTGCAAAATATCTTAATCTAGCAAGAGAAGTTTATTGATCTATTGTAACAGTTGTACAGATGATTTTTCATAACTTAACATTTATTTGGAGTATAAAAAATTATAAATACCTATTCTTATTTATTGTTAAATATTGATATTTACATGAAGCATGTTCAGTGATTTGTCGCAGCTTGTCCATTTATATCTGCACGATTAGAGGGACATTCTTTTCATCTTTAAAGGCTCATAATGCCTTCGCTTATAATATGGCGTCCTTCGCTTATAATGTGGCGTCCTTCGATTATAATGTGGCGTCCTTCGCTTATAATGTGGCGTCCACAGTGTTTGTTGTGACCATGAAATATGTCGATTTCTTTTTAAATCTTAATTTCGATAATTGTTTTATGATGTAGATTTCAGAGATTTAAATATTAATAAATATAGTGGAAAGTATTAATGAATCCATTGTTTATGATTACCTCCCTTATTGCTTTAAATGAATAAGTTTATGTGTAGGCCCTAATATTGAAAGTAGTGATTTTCTATTCAGGTAATTATGCATTTCATCTAAATGGTCAGTTGCTTTATCTGTTTTTAAAATAAAATTAAAAGCCTTATGGAACTTTCAGTCACATTTTAAGTGATGTTAAAATGATTCAGTTTTAATAAATTACAGAGAGATACAATGCAGCTTTTGATAAAAGAAAAACCTAAACGTAATTAAACATTATACGGTCAGATGAAACAGATAAAAATGATCAAAAATAACATCTCTCACAAATCTTTACAAAGTCCACTGAAAACCAAATTTCTCTGAAAACCGGACGGAGCTTTTACTGTATTTTAATAATAGATATGGAATCATCATAAATCTTATATATGAGTCTATATTTATATTCTGATTTTGCCTTTCTGTTGGCTTTTGTTATCTCATTTCCTGTTTGTTTGAATCTTAATAACTCTTGTTTAGTATTAGCTTGCTAGCTCTCTTATCATCTTACGAATGGAGCTATTATACCAATGTATGTCGCTAGGTCGGATAGTTATAGTTTTTGTTTGAACAGATTGCTTAGTGGTATCGTTTATAGTTTCGATCATTTGATGGACCGTTACTTCGAGATTATCTACGTTAAGTGTTGAAGTCCAGTCATGTTTTAAGAACAGTACGGGAAGGGCTTAATGTAATGTTGATAGAACTAGTTGCCCAACCCATTTGCTTTTGTATTGTTGTAATTTTATTATCTATTTGCATGTATATATAAGCAATAAAATATGGTTATATCAACAGTACGGTATTTTCCAAAATCATCTTACTATATTTCCATATATTTCGCTTGAAGCTGAGAGTTTTGTGTTTTTCAAAAGTTAGGACTTAAACGCTTGAACAATGAAATCTTATCAAGTTAGATATGAAGGGTCACCGACAAAGCTTGCAAGTTTGCTGTCGGTGTTTTTTAAGAATTATAAGATTAATAGTAGAGTTTGAATATTCTGCACAATGAGATGGTTCTGAAATGAGTTGTTGAAAGTTGAACAAAGAGACTATATCATTAAATTACCAATATTGAGTTCCAGATATGAACCTATTAAAACATTATAAAACCTATTATAAAGCAGCATAATGTTAAAGTACACTTTATTGAATTTATTTACCTTTAGAGACTTTTTACGCTATAACTGGTGAAACCAAAATTCTTTTTAGAGTTGTCCACTTTGCTTCAGATACTTCTAAATGTTCTTTTTTTTTGTGCCAAATAATTTTGTTTTGTTTTTTCTTAAGGAGATCATGAAAAAATATATAGTTAATTGCTGCTCCAATCTGTCGTTTGACAGCGAAAAACCCTGAAATGTCCACTTTGAAATGTTTGATTACTATGCCTTAAAAATTAATGATACCGGTGTAAACCTGTTAAAGGCATTATCATGTAACATTTTAAGTTCGAAATCTTTTGATTCGTTCGGACCTGTTTCGTATTTTGACACTGAATCTGACAGAAATCAACCACTATGATATCATACAAAGTATGAATACACCTGAAATGAAAAGATGAAACTTGACACTGGGGTTTCATATTAATGCGTCGATTTTTATTTATTTGTAGGCTGACGGTCATAAGCTAAATACATCCCATACTACCATTCAATTCTTTTTGATATCCACATTACATTATAATGGTCCTTTTATTTTTTTTTTTTTTTTTTTTCGAACGAAATCGAGTGATTGTAATGAAAACTTTTATACCTTTACTTGAAAAAGTCATTTTTACAATGTAAGAAAATGGGGAGCAAACACATATTTTGATCATAAGCGATAAAACCACTAAATAACGCATAACATGTGTATTTTAGTAGACTTAGCGGGATGCCTGAGATAGTGCAAACTCTAATGTTATCAAACTGTGATTGGAGACGGTCCCAGAATACAGGCTTATCATTTAGTCAACATCAGTTTATTCGCAGATGTTACATCTAAATTCAGTTTGATAATAGTCTCAGTTTGATTCTTAGACCGGGTTGATAGGCCCTGTATAATCAACAGACCTCATTGTCTCACAATATTTTGGTTAATTAAATTTTCATGGGACGGTCAGTGGTCTGTAGAGAAATTTGAAACGAAGTTTTCGAATGCTACATTTGATGCCCTTTTGAAAACGTTTGTGATTTCTTAATACTAGTAATTATCGAGTGATTTAAAGAAGGTATCCTTGTATCATTTGCCTTAAGGACCTCTGAAAGTAGTTAATCCTACTGTGTGCTAGCATGTGTATAACCCTTTTGTTATCAATGTATTGTTGATGTTATCTTGTTTGAAGGACAAAAGGTTAGCTTAACATTATTATTCTTTCTCTTGAGAAGGAATATCTTAATTCAATAAGTCACACTTGACTGAGCTACTGATATCGAAAGCTGTTGTAATTACAAGCTGGCCAATTAAACTCCGTGACCTTAGAAATAACCTCTGACGTTAAACTATTCTTTCTCAATTGAGGCGACTCCATGGATTACACAATACTAAACTCAAGGATGATTAATTGATTCTTTTATTTCCTCCATTCTTGAAGAACATAGCATATGTACATTCAGTCGACCAGATAGACATATATCAGCAAATTTAAATGTGAACAACCAAATATTATCGTTACCTTCAAATGCATGGTTAATATTTGAAAACAAACCCCATTGCAACCCTCTAAATATGCGCAACGAATTCACACATCGAATCATAATAGATTGACCGGGTCAGTGTCTTATTGCCGTATTTACTCTACTGAAAGAGGTAACAGATTTAATTTGTTGTTGGATTTAACAATTTATGTTAAATAACTAGCGTAAATACTTACCTGATATTTTGGCAGTATAAAACAGACATTGCAACCAAAATTTTACAAGATGATCATTTTATATTTATATAGATGTGGCCTAGAAGGAACTTTTGCTATGCTTTAACTTGTTTTGCTTTGTACAATTGATTTTTGCAGGTCTCTTTTGTATTATAACAGAATATCATTTGGTTATAGAGACTATTCTTAAGCTCTCAATTTATTAGGTATATGCTGTTGTCAACGTTAATTATCCATTTTCAGTGTTATATTTCTTAAAACAGAACTCAAAATTAATTGTTTTAAGAAAAGCAGCGATTTTCTTCTTCACAATATAATGTTTTCCCATTTTTCATATACAAAACAATACTTGGATATTGAATTTAATCATGAACTCTGAAAACCGTTTTGTTTCATTTCCATATATATTCTAATCCTTAACTAATTGCATTGTACACATAAAACATTTTGGTAAGTCTAAATAGATAAACAAAAAAGGGAAAGCAAAGGCGATTCCGATGGCTGGCCATGATCAAAACAAAATCCGTAAGAATGCTCTTTAATGAACATCAAACAGGGATAGAAATTCAAGAACGCTGTAGGATACTTAACACTTAACAGCCATGACAGAGTTATGCCGAAAATGGTGTATATTTTTACACAACACAGATCAAGCTGGAGACAGATTGTCGATGCATTATGTCCCAGTGCGGATGAAGAGTATTACGGACTAATGCTCACTGATGAATAGGTTTGCGAAACAATGTTCATTAATGAAGAGGATTACGAACCAATGCTCACTAACGAAAAGGATTTACGCACCGATTCTCATTAATGAAGAGTATTACGGACCAATGCCCACTAACGAAGAGGATTTACGCACCGATTCTCATTAATGAAGAGGATTACGAACCAATATTCACTAACGAAGAGGATTTACGCACCGATTCTCATTAGTGAAGAGTATTACAGACCAATGCTTACTAACAAAGAAGACAGACTATGCATCAAAGCTCAGTAATGAAAAGGATTACGGACCAGTGCTCACTAATGAAGGGGACTACGGACCAATGCTTACTAATGAAGAAATTTACGCATCAATGCTCACTAACGAAGAAGGTTCCGTACCATTGCTCACTAATGAAGAAGATTCCGTACCATTGCTCACTAATGAAGAAGATTCCGCGCTAATGCTCACTAAAGAAGAAGATTACGGAACAATGCTAACTGATGATGAGGATTACGGAACAATTTTCATTGAATATTTCGAACCAAATTCATATCGCTGATATAGATCTATGTTAAGTGGATAATCACAACGATCACCGAATGATACAGATACAATGTGCGGCGCACTACTACATAACAAACTATGGCCGGGCGACCCCCATTCACATTCTTATCTGGTAAAGTAAAGGGAAGCAAATGTTGTCAGTCATTTTGGAATGATGCAAAGCAATAGACCACCTTCAAATGATGATTCAGAAATTTCGACAAACAACCAGTTCGTATTGGAGTTTGAGACAGGATATAAGGAGTATAACTATAAACGTTAAAGAACTCTGTGACATCATCGAATGCCGTGTCTCTGTTCGTATTACAAAATCTCTATTTGGTGGTATATTTTGTCTATAAATATGAGTTCAGACTCAGTTTGACAAAGCCTTTCATGAAAGATAAGGTAATGTGAAACATCATTATCAATTTATTACACAGATACTTTAAATAGACTCCATGAGCCCAAAGTACAAGAAACTATAACAACACTGAACCCAAGAACGGGAAAATTATTTTACGACAGGTTTTCAAAACTGTGTTTGTGATATTTATTTATTACGATATGTAAAAAGACTCCCGAAGTTCCTCTCAACAATAGTATTACTGGTTTCATAAATTTGTCACTTTAATAAAAGTACAAACTTTAAGGACGCTTGCTACAGTTTTGTAATTTTTTTCTCAATAATAGATTTTGATGAAATGTTTTGTATTAAAAGATCATGTTGTGATGTATTGAAAAATGAAATAAAAATACTAGGTCACCAGCTTTGTTTCAATTTAATTTGCCACTAGATGTAGTGCTATTTTAAATATTTTTGAAAATTTCTGTAATCCTAAAATATCTTTCAGTAAAGTACAATAATCAGCATAAATTTGATTATCTAAGCTTTTTTATAACGGAAAACAATATACCTATCTGAAACATGCTCAGAGAAATCAAAAGAACATGATTTTGTAAAGAAAGGAATACTTGTTCAGCAGACCCAAGGGCTATTTTTGCATATATTTGTCAGTTTTAAGTTGGTACTTCTGCTATTTTATCGAGTTTCACTTAATAGAATTTAATCAAACTCTGCACATACCTTTAGTTATGTCTACCTAATCTAAAACAAAAAGAAAATTGATAGGTCACCATATTAGATTTCGCTTAAATCAAATTACAACGAGGTGGATGTGGCGGGCATTTATACAACGCAGGTTGGCACGAAATACTCTTTCAGTGTTTGAGCAAATGACTTAGAAATATATATATAAAATTATCAAACGGCAGATTTCTTAATAAGTGGATTTTAAGGTGTTTCTGGAGCATTTTGATGGCATAGAACGATGAAAGTTTCCGCCCTTTTTTTAACAAAACCTATAGTTTACGAATGTACGGTACGGGATTAGAAACAGCTGTGAGAAATGTTTCTTATCAAAAATCACACAATTTTCATCTCCGTTTTCAAGAAAGATGTAATACCAAACATATTGCCAAGTTTCATTGTGAAATTTTGAGATTTTAGAGAAATATAGACATTTAATAGAAGCCACCCCCTACCCATTTACTGGGCTAAATTTTGGCCCTATGTCTATTGTATATTTTGGTAAAAGTTTCACTCGTTTGCATTATTTTTCACTTGGATTCTGAACTGTCATTCATTCCGTCATGAATAAGACCCAGAAGGATGCATTTTGTGCATTTTCTGACATTCTGGAGACAAAATATTGGCTTTTTAATCCCAGAAATCGCTGCTGAATAGGCGCATCTACTCAAAATATGGTCAAAATACAATTTTTTTCAAATTTCACTATTATTTTGCATTGGAAACACCCTTTTATATCATATACAACCGATCTATGACTATTAAGACTAATTGCGATGTGTTTCGAGAAAGTCTTATTGTCAGGATACTGGTTATAAGACCCAGGGAAGTGCCTACGCCTTTAGTATCTTGAACAATGGTTTGGGTCCAATCGCTAAGGTGACTAGGTCTTAGACTAGCTGACAAACGATGTAGATTGTCCTTTGTTAAAACGTAGAGCTGGTGAGACCAAATATTTCATATATAGAATTTTCCTCTGGCTGCCTTGCCTAAATGATTCGTGTACCAATGATTCGTAAATGATTTCTATTATGAGCTAGACAATTTCAGGGATCAGGCAAATCACTAAATGTTTCAAACTATCAATCTTCAATTAAAAATGATTAGCTCAAACTCCTATAGGCTGGAGACTCTATTCTTGACTGGTCTTATTGTTGAAGTTCCCGTCAGACAATGTCTTTGAATCAACAACATACGAGTCCTATCATATAGATGCTCGGCCTCTGTCCTTTCAAACTCTGTAAGATTGCCCTGACTCCTGGATGCTCAGCGCCTATATACTATCATATGTAGCATTCATCTACCATATATGTATTATCCCCGATGCCTTGGCTGTACTTCGCCAATAATGCTGAACCGTCTATAAGCTGGAACTCTCCTACTATCTCAGTAGATTACCAAACTCTGGGTCTCTGTCTCAGCTTCACGATGCTCAGCCTATATATGCTATCGTCTATAGCATTCAATTACCTTTAAGGTTAAGCTCCTATGCGCTGGCCCTATAGCTCGAAACCTTATCGAAATTCTGCTACTCTTTTTTAGTCTAAGAACTTCCAAAGTCTTCTTTTTAATAATTTATCCGCCCTGACAGGGTGACTGCAATAGTCTCCTTCTCAAGGTACTGGGATAAATTATTAGTTGAATCCTCGATGTGTCTTCTTCAACCGCTGGATACCGAAATGAGCTCTCTATCATTCATCTACCTATTTATACCCCAGCAGACGTGCTATTTTTAGAACTTGTTTCTGATTGGTCCAAATTTATACATTGTGTCTTACAACGAGTACCTGCTCTATCAAATATCTGGTTCCCTTTAATTTTTGTATATGGCATAATGTGCGAAGCTGGGACCCAGTCATTCACATAATGAACCCAAATCAGCTACAAATGACCCAAATTCTATTAATTACAGCAATTCAACAATAATTATAGCAACGACAACATGAAAAGGGAGTCAATCACTATCTGTGCTTATGTGTTACGTTATCAATATATCAGATATACAAATTATTCTGACACTTATTTCAACTCTTATAGGTTAAAGGTCAGTAATTCAAATCCTTCTTTGTTTCATATAAAAAACGACAACTTCAGGTCGTCTTTGCGTATCTTTAGAGAACATCACTTTTTCCTACACCTATTTTTCATGAAAGTTCTATCACAAATTAACGAAAAAATGAAAAGAAAATAGGGGGTTATGTAGTTCCTAGTGAAATGCCAGTCAGTTGTGGTCTGCTTCCCTAAAAATGGTGCATATTTGCTCTCCTCCGCGCAATAAACACCTACTTCCGGTTTCGATCTGCAAAACTTGCCCTGTGGGGTGTATGAACATGAAAACCGTCTCATTTCATGCAGAATGTACTCTAGTAGTGAAAAATGGTGATTAAAGCACTCGTTCTACACGAATTTGCGCAAAAAAAAATGGAAAATTAGGATCTATTTATTATGGACTTCTTTCGACTACAACACGGAAGCACATTTTCGACCGAATTACTGACCTTATTCCTGTGACTCAATGCAGAGTTTGAGCGCTGGTATAAATAACAGACTCCAGTATATGTCGGATTGAAGCAATTTGAACTAAAAGTACTTTAAATGTATATATTTTGTAACCATGGTGATACTTACCCTAACCTTTAGTCAGTATATTATAAATTTTGTACATTAAATGCATGCGAACATACAATAATTTGCGAATTTTTGCCGTACGCGACATTAGATAATCTCTTCCGGGCATGCGCAGAAGATCGCACCAAGTCTGCAGTGAGCTACATCGATTAGAAACACAACCAAATTGGCACTGTGTTGGGGTAAATATCGACCCGGCCGGAAAAACTGTAGCGAGTGCCTTTAAGTTAAGCTTTAGATGCAGCTGAGTGCAAACTGATGAGGATCAATGGTTGGAAAGTTATTTTAGCCGGCTAGTCTTGGGTTTAATATTTACTAACAGACAAAAATAAAATTTTGCTAAAGCTTGCTTCAAAGTGTTTAAAGCAACTTAAGGTTACACTACACTTATTGAATTTATATACTTTTGGGAACTTTTCATATATTGTACTTTAATTGGTAAAATCTGAAATTACTAAGGGTCTTCAGATCTTTTTAACCATCACGATTGATTCCGCCTTTGCAACCTGTGTTAGTAGATCATGATCAGCCTGTATATCCGTGCAGTCGGATCATGACCTGCACTGTTTCAGTTTGAATTTTGTTAGCACCCCTTTTAACGGTACTGTCCAAATTGAAAGATGGACAAGTTCTTTATGGAAATTTAGCCGGGTAAGGGTTAACTGGTATTTTTAGTCTCAAATATTTCTTTTCTTACAAGGAGATATTGATACAACATTGCAAATTGATGCACTGAACTGTCATTTGAGAATGAAAACCCCTGAAATGCCCACATTGATATTTTTTTTATTTTCCCTACAAAGTGACGATGCAAATCTGAAAACATTATTCTCAAGTATCTTTTACAGTATAATATCTTTTAATTCGTTCAGACCTGTTTTCGTGTTTCGACACCGAATTTGGCAGAAATCACCCCTTACAATCCCAAGTGATGTATTTATGAATACAGTTGTAATAAAAAGATGACCTTTGATACGGAAGTTTAATCTTAAGGTATTGGGCCCGTAATGGAGTACCTCCTTTTTGAAGAGTATTCAATTCCTACCATAAACCTACTTTGACTGCAATTTTCAGGGGGCGTAGGTTCAAGCCCCATTGGGAGCAAAATTTTTTTTTTCAATATTTTCCTTTTTTCTAGCAAGTTTTTACTCCTTTCAAGACTTATTAGTGATGTATTGTACAAAAGTGGAAAATTTTCATTTTATAAGCAATTTCTTGCTCTTCAAAGTGAATTTACCTCTGAATCAGGAGGGGTAGAGTTATACATCTTTAAAGATACTAAGTTACATGCGGTAAAAGTTCTCTATTTTGCCTTCATTCTTTAGATTACATATTGTGGAAGAAATGTAGGTAGGTTTTACTTCTGCCCCAATGTTATTTTTGAGTGAAATGAGCAAAATTCAAAACAGACCCACAGGATTCGACCTTAATGTTTCAGTGTTAGATTTAGAATTCTGTCTCATTAAATCTGTTTACTTGAGGCACCCTAAAGAAAATGATATTTACAGTATCATTTTGTATTTTATAATTGTTTACCAATAGTTTGATATTTCTTTTATCAAAATTAATGCTGTAATGAATTCTCTACAAACGTTTTAGATTGTGGCCATCACCTTGAAATTTGTCTCTACTTGAGCTTGAGGAAATACCATACAATATACAAAATTTACAAAAAAAAAACGGCACGGTAGAAGTTGTTTATAATTTGCAACACAGGGCGAAACTTGGTCAACTTTAAGAATATACCAAGCAAATGCCATGTTTTAAACTTTACTATTAGGGGTCCAATACCTTAATGTGTCGAACATTGTTCTGTGATATGTGGGCTGACGATCGTATGCTAAATATATAACACCCATTCGCTACCATTCAATTTATTTGATACCCACATAACCATCTATTTACATTATAACAGGCCGTTCATTCATCTCGACGAGTATAATGAAAACTTCATAAAGTTTGAAAATGCGGAACGATCACAGCGTGTTAAAGTAGAATAGAATTGATTAGTGAAAAAAAATTATTAAAGGAGAAACTGAACGATATATCGTTGAAAATTTATTGAAACAATTTTTATGGAATTTTACTGGCATTTTTCTCAAACTGGTAAATATGTCTATCTTTTATATTAACTATGCTTTTACATGCAGTTATTATATGACACTGGAATGTGATTGAAATGATGTCATTAATTAAACATGCTTATCGGTCTTAAAAGAAATCAAACGATATGCATTTAATTAATTTAATTAAATGGTATTTGGATGTTCACCCCATGGAAAATTATGGGAAATATGTAATACGTCTTCGCAAAATCTGTAATTTATCCTCACAAACTCTTTAACCTTTCCTCAAGGAATATGAGCAGCACCGTGAGAAAACCAACATAGCGCGTTTGCGACCAGCATGGATCCAGACCAGCCTGCGCATCCGCGCAGTCTGGCCAGGATCCACGCTGTTCGCTTTCAAAGCCTATATTGCAATTAGAGAAACTGTTAGCGAACAGCATGGATCCTGACCAGACTGCGCCGATTCCTTCTGTCTATATTTACTAGTGCAATTAAGGCGTTTACCTTTTTCTTTCAGTGTATGCTATGTTTATCTTTGAACATGTTCATATAGTTTTGATTTTTCTCTTTATTTCTTGTTCATCGAAATGTAGGCTTGTCTGGTGTGAAGATTCTTCCAGCATGTTAATATGCAGTATCTGTCCGTGTTCAGTTTCATTTTCAATTTTTGTGTCAAGCCATGTATTAATTCTAGATCTTTGTTGATAATTACTGCTAATTGTCTGAAATCGTATCCATTTTTCCACATAAAAAAATCATCAACACATTTTCTACTGCAGCATTCACTTCCTTTAAATATATGCTAGATACAAGCTAAAGAGCAAAGTGGAGAGTACTGGGCCTTTGAATAAGCCTTTATCAGTGCTGAAGTTGTCAGTTTTTCATTTCCTAATGAGGGGCCCCCGTGGCCGAGTAGTTTAGGTCGCTGACTTACAATCACTTGCCCCTCATCGATGTGGGTTCGAGCCTCACTGAAGGGATTGAATTATTAATGCGGAAAAGCCATTCAGCTGGCTTACGGAAAGTCGGTGGTTCTACCCAGGTACCCGCCGGGCCGTCATGAAATAATGCACAGAGGGGCACCTGAGGTTTTTCACCATCATCAAAGCTAGAAAGTCGCTGTATGACCTATAATTATGTTGGTGCGTTGTTAAATCCAACAACATTTCCTTATCAGCATCTGGCTTTTTTGCTCTGTCAAGAGGTTGCTATCTTCTGCCATATCTTACCAGTAATTTCAAGTCTGTTTCACTCGACTATGAGATCATTTCTCCAAGGAGTGTCAAAGAAAACTGAGATTGTGTCCTTTCTATGGTTAAATCTATCAAATATATTTACGGTCAGACTCAGCAGAGCGTGGGCAATAAACTTATTTTTCCTGAATCCTTGTTAATTGTCAACACTGTTGTTCTTTTGAATACGAGTCAAGCCTAGAATATACTAGTTTTTTTCAATGGAATTTCAAGAATGCTAGTAAGATTGAATGGTCTGTAGGAGCCTAGTTTATGGTATGAATCTTTCCATGTGTTTTTTTTTTCTCAGGCTTTTAGGAGCATACAACTTAAAAAAAAAATTAAAAAGACTCAGCCAAATAATTAACGAGTTTCATCAGGACATTGTTTTTTCTTTGTTTTTTCTCTTTTTTATGGGGGAGACATATTGGTTTTGGCTTTGCCGTCCGTCCGTCCATCCGCATTAAGCTTGTCCGGCTTTCACATGTCAAACTGTGGCCGGATTTCAACGAAACTTCTCAGGAGTGATCAGAATCATTCCGCCGGCACGTTACGCTTCGCTGAACAAAATGACCGCCAAAGCTAAAAATAGAAAAATATTGTCCGGCTTTCACAGGTCAAACTATTGGCTGGATTTAAACGAAACTTCACGGGAGTGAACAGTACCAACCTTAAAAGTGCACACCGCCGGCACGTTTTGCTTCGCTGCACAAAATGGCCGCCAGCGATAAAATAGAAAAATCATGTCCGGCTTCCACAGGTAAAACTGCTAACTGGATTTCTACGAAACTTCTCAGGAGTGATCAGTATCAACCCTAGTTATGCATATCGCACGTTCTGCTTCACTGCAAAAAAATGGCCACCAGAGCTAAAGAGTTAAAAAATAGAAAAATCTTGTCCGGCTTTCACAAATCAAACTGCTGGACAGATTTCGACGAAACTTCACAGGAGTGATCAGTACCAAGCCTAGTTGTGCATATCTCCGACAAGTTCCGCTTCACTGCATAAAATGGCCGACAGAGCTCAAGGTGTACATGGGGGGGGGGGGGGGGGGAGAGACATGTTTTTGTGACGAAAACACCTTCTAGTTTTATTTAATTTTTTGTTTGCTTTCAAAGAACAGCTTTTTACTTATCAAAGGCAATAGGCATGTTAATAGCAGTTTCATAGCTCATTTTCTTTTTTCTCGAATTCTCTCTCAAAACTTGTTCAAGAATTTTATTTATAATTTCAATTGAAAACCACTTCTCTTGTATTGTCTAGCAAAGGGAAAACAAACCGGATACACTGTGACGTGTCTGAATAAATTCCACTTTTTATACGCTTCGTCCAAGTCCTTGTTGCTGAAATATACATTTTTCTCTCTGGTGTTTTCTTGCCATTTAGCAGTGTTCATTTCTCCGATGTTGTATCTTCCAATATGTGTAGCAATGTGATTCAGATGTATTTCTACTAAAGCAGCTATGTTATCAGAATGAACATTTAAATAGTGGGGTACATTACCTTAGGAACACTTTACATAAACACCGGTAAATATCATATTTATCTGGCAAGAAAAAATTGAGTCCAGGTTCAACTTTTTAATGGCCTAATTGTCACCCTACTGTTACTGTACTGCTCAGAAAACTGCAGTCACGGTTACCTGGTCAACTTTTTTTTCATGTACCAAGTTCATTAATTTTCGTTTATCAAATATTGTAATTCAATTGTTTTGAAATCCTGACGATAATATACTAATTAAGGATCTACAAAAAATGTAAGAAAAGAAAACAAAAATAACTAAACTTTTGCCATCGATTTGGCGAAATGTTTATAAATATAAAGAGATACGGTCGGATCTTGAAAAAAAAAAACTTGGTAATAAGTTGCCAGTTGAAAATATGACCGAATGTCGTCCATTAATCAGTTGAAAACAAACGCAAAAATAATAATACATGTATGCACTTTTCTGTCATTTTAGTATGGCGAGCACACAATTTTAACTGGTTCCAAGATGCGGACGATGAACTTACTCGCAGTATTAATTGTACTAACATTTCCAATACTAACGTTGATGTTCTTTAGGACTAGATATGCAGTGTCAAATTTACATTTCACCAAAGAGAAATGTTTATAAAAATCTTCCTTACAATGTGAACAAGGATCCAAAGTTAGGCTACGAAAAAGAGATGGATAAACTAAACAAAGAGAGAGTGAAGCCGGATGATCCCCGCCTGGTCCACTTGATAAGGAACTACTACATAGAGCCGCCATCCCAAGAACCTTATAAACTGGGGGAGCCCGGAAGACGAGACCAGTCTTATGGTCAATCAGTATTTGTGGATGGAACACTGAGAAATATGGTCAGTACTGATCAGTTTAAGCTTATCATTCTGTGAGACATGTACTTAAATTAGATACTAGCGGGAAACGCGTACTGTTCTATCCGTAATGCCCTGTTAATATGCTTAATGTTAAGGCTTTACTAATAAATATGTTTTGAAATCCATTTGTCGGTTTTTATGCCCCCGGCATCTACCGATGCGGGAGGCATATAGTGATTGTCCTTTCCGTCCGTTCGTTCGTTCGTCCGTCCGTCCGTCCGTTCGTTCGTTCGTTCGTTCGTTCGTCCGTCCGTCCGGTTAACCAAATGGGACCTTTTCGTCTAGCATCAATACCCCTTGCTACAATGACTTGATACTAATGCAGATGTAACCTTTCCTCATCTTCACACATCACCTGGCCTCAGTTTGACCTTGACCCCATTTTGGACTTAGGTTGCTTTATATGGGCCATCTCTTGGTTAACCAAATGGGACTGTTTCGTCTAGCATCAATACCTCTTAATAGAATGACGATACTAATGCAGATGTATCCTGTGACCATTCCTCATCTTCACACACCACCTGACCTAAGTTTGACCTTGACCTCATTTTGGACTTAGATTTTTTTATATGGGCCATCTCTTGGTTAACCAAATGGGACCGTTTCGCCTAGCATCAATACCCCTTACTAGAATGACTTGATTCTAATGCAGATGTAACCTGTGACCATTCCTCATCTTCACACATCACCTGACCCCAGTTTGACCTTGACCTCGTTTTGGACTTAAGTTGCTTTATATGGGCCATCTCTTGGTTAACCAAATGGGACCGGTTCGTCTAGCATCAATACACCTTACTAGAATGACTTGATACTAATGCAGATGTAACCTGTGACCATTCCTCATCTTCACACATCGCCTGACCTCAGTTTGGCCTTGACCTCGTTTTTGACTTAGGTTGCTTTATATGGGCCATCTCTTGGTTAACCAAATGGGACCGTTTCGTCTAGCATCAATACCCCTTACTAGAATGACTTGATACTAATGCGATATAACCTGTGACCATTCCTCATCTTCACACATCACCTGGCCTCAGTTTGACCTTGAACTTGACCTTGTTTTGGACTTAGGTTGTTTTGTATCGACAAGGATGCCACCGGGGGCATCAAGCGTTTATTAAAGGCAGCTTCTTGTTATTATACATAAGTTGTGAATCGCGGTGTTTTTGATCTCCTAACTCACTTTAAAGTTACTCATATCTTGTTCAAGCACTTTGTCAAACAATTCAGTGTTGCATATCTTTAGGACAGAACAGTGTTGCCCCATCGCACCGAAAATATCATTGGAATAGATGATGAGTCAAAAAAAAACTATACGGAAAATGACTTGTAGAGGTTTGTTATGATTCACTGTGAATTAAATCTTTTGTGCTTGTTAATAACAGTGTAGGCTACCTTTCGCCATTTAAAGACAATGGCTTGATGGTAAAAGTGAAACATACATATCGTAAAGGCACCGAGCATAAAGATGAATCACAGGAAGTTTTTATGCCCCCGGCATCTACTGATGCGGGAGGCATATAGTGATTGTCCTGTCCTGTCCTGTCCGTCCGTTCGTTCGTCCGTCCGTACGAGGTTAACCAAATGGGACCGTTTCGTCAAGCATCAATACCCCTTACTAGAATGACTTGATACTAATTCAGATGTAACCTGTGACCATTCCTCATCTTCAAACATCACCTGACCTCAGTTTGACCTTGACCTTGAACTTGACCTCGTTTAGGTTGCTTTGTATCGACAAGGATGCAACCGGGGGCATCAAGCGTTTATTGAACGCAGCTTCTTGTTATAAATTCTGAAAGTGCAGATGCTACGACGATAAACAAAATTTAAAGCAATAGTGATTAAAAATGTAAATATGCTATGTAAATGTATGTGTTTAGTGGAATTTTCAAAAATAAGTGTAAATATAAGAACGCGTTGCACATTGACTTGAAGTTTAGACAGATGGCAGATTTTTTGCTTACATATTAGTCTATTTGTATACATACATATTGTATGCTATTATTGAATATTTACAATCGTAAACATATAGTGTTATTCGTATTTCCAGAAACACTCACCTGTAAATAATACACAATTAAAAAGAACATTCCCATATTGACAATGCATTTTCCTGTAAATAGATAAGTTTATGAGTTAACATTATTTTCTTCTTTTTACTGTTTTCACCAGGAAAGCGGCTTTTTCGTTGACAGTGGAGCGCATGATGGAGAGATTCAGTCAAACACACTTTTCTTTGAGAGGATTAGACATTGGACTGGTATTCTGATAGAACCACAACCTGAAATTTACAAACAACTGAAGCGAAAACACAGAAAGTCGTTTCTTTTAAACGCTTGCGTTAGCGTTGTTCCTTATCCGTCGAAGGTAAGACTTTTTTCCAATTTTAGAACATTCTTCCATTACTTAATGAAAATAAAATTAAAACAGTGACAATCACTGGAATCTCTTGTAGACTACATTTTCTTGTGGTAATCCTACTAAGAATAAAAATCTTTAAAGAGCCATAAGAGAGCTATGAAATGTCTTCTCGTATTTGTGCTCGAAGTTGTTATATTTTCTGGTTTGTCTGGAACATTTGCAAAATAGATTTCATCCGGTGCTATGAGAGGTATTGCAAATTTTATTATCTCCAATAAAGAGTCGTCAAAAACCAAGAGATCAGACATTAACCCTTACCATGCTGGACACGATTTATTCTGCCTTTGCGACCAGTGTAGATCATGATCACCTGCACATCCGTCTAGTCTTATCATGATCTGCAGTGTTCGCCATTCAATCAGTAATTTTTTTGGAAAGCACTCCTTTTAACAGTTAATGGTACTGGTCTGTGGGCCAGTTTCTGAAAGTCCTCTAGTTTTTCGATTTCGTAACCCAGAAATTAGGCAAAGGTTCATCCACTTCAGCCATTAATACATTCATTCCGGGATTGTTTAAGACCGGATGTCGCTTTCTACCGTATGTCAAATAAAAATTATACACATTTTAGTAAACCTTGTGTATGAAAAATGCGGAATTCTCTCTCTTTGAAAGTATTGTTGGCTACACACGAATTCTTAACAGATTGTTTCAATACTGACTTTCAGATATTAGAGTTTTGCTTATGTAACTGTTCTAAATCAATTAAAGCTTCACTGTAACAAAGTTTTTCAAATTTTGACGATTTCTACCAAAATTTAGGGGTCAAAATACCCCACCCACCCGAGCTACATTTTTGCCATTTTAAATTACTCATAAAATTATCAAAATTACTATATTTTTTAATAAGACATCATCAAATAATTGTGTTAAGATTCACAATTTTATATATTTTCATGAGAAAAGATGAAATATTGCAATCACTTTAGGTTATAGACAACGTGCATGCAAATGTAATACATATAAATCACATGCTGTTTCTCAATAAATCAAGCCTATTTGTGTTTCATTCAGAAAGGTTTTGGGTACCAATAATTTTCTTCTATTTTAGATGTCAAAGTAAGCTTACATGTATAATTTTAACCTTTATTTGATAAAGATACTTTAGAATGTAACATACGTAACAGCCGCCACTCAAATTTTCCACCTTGAAGAATTAGTAACATTGAAAATACTCCAGCAATTGCATTTGTATGCTTTTAACTAAAATAAACTATGCACACATGACCGTTATAATTTTGTTGGACTTAACCCTGTAACTATTCTCAATTATAGGATGTCGACAAACTACAGTAAAACAACGGTGCCTCTTTCAGCATCACTGTAAAGATAGCATAGATTTAATAGCATTTTATGGATTCTGCTTCAAAAGATAGCATATTGATAATTAACAAAAGACTTGGTTACAGTTTGTACGCAGTCTGAATATTTTTGTCTTTCATTCAAAATAAATACAGAACGTGAGGGTATCTAAGAATCAAATGTACGTTACCTAGGTTTTAGTTTATACTTATTTGTTATAGCTCGATTGTAATGAAAGCTTCAAGCCTTTTGAAACCACTCTTTGAGTCCGCTTCCTGGAGAAACCAATACCGGTGCCATATGAGAGGTCATGGTCGTGATCCTAGTGAGGCTCGAAACCAGAACCACTGGAATGAGCGGCCGGCACCTTATCCACTAGACCACCTCTCCTACCTAGGTTTTAAAGGTCACCTATTCAATTTTATATTTCGTATATAATTAGTCTAGGCTAATACATCAATCATGCTTACTGGCATCGCAAAGCACCAACTCAGTCAGTTTTTACAGCATTACAAAGATGAAATGAATAATATATTATGAAACATACGTTACCAAGATTACACAGAACATTAAGTAATATTAAAGCTACATTAAGTAACATTAAAGCTATTATAGTTTTGGGGTTTCGATGGACTTAGGCGGTTTCAAGACAGAGGATTTTATATTTTAATGCGTTGTTTTGATATTCACGGAAGGTAAGATTGTATTCATCACTGAAATTATCGGTTTATATGCATTATGTGTTCAAAGTTGCTGATATGATTCCTGAAGTAAATAAACACGGCACATTTTGAACTTATGGAGCATCATACATATACAGTACAACATGGGTACATGTAGTGAAACAAATGACACTTTTTGTAAAACATGCTTTTAAAATAGTTCTGTTTCTGACCATGATGATTTTCAAATATCACTTAAAATGTGGGACGGAATTACTGAACTACGAATTCATATTACATTCCCTTAACGGAAACATAGATAAGACTCCTTGTTCATATCCTGATTGTGGTATCATTATTGTCAGTTCTGCGTTCTTACTAAAATTCAATATTCTATTTTCAAAACTATTAACAAATACAAAGAAACTAGTTCGTTCAAAAATTGGTGTATTTCAACTGTTACATTTAGAAAACCTTGGTATGTAACTGTGTTTCAACCATTAAGTCTAGTAACTACCTTAATCTAATTTCGGTAACGTCTGTTTCAGAACTACACAAGAGGACACATTATAACACCTATGTACACCATATGACAGAAATATACTCTAAATTTTGATATGAGAGGTTGCGTGGAAGTCACTTTTCGGTATCAGTATCAGAATTAGTTCATCATACACGTATAAATGCATATCTACATACTTACAGAGTCTGTACTATTTGCTTGGAAAACGCCAGTGGTAATTTGATATCTTCATGACATATCTGTAAAAACTCTTTTTAGTTAAGTGCTTTATTCCGTAGTAAAATCATTAAGCTACATCCTAAAAGGGATTGAAACATACGTTACTTTAAATATTAATTACAACAATATCAATAATTATTGCTCATACAACCAAATAAAAAAACAGATACGATACACGACTTTTTGATTCCAGGACTTGCTCAATTTATAGCTGCGAAGCTCTGTACTACCTGTTCATTATGTCAAGCAAATGCATGACTACAGATATATTCATACCAGTTTGGCACTATTTCAGAGGAAAACGCATTGAAAGGATTTTGTTGAATGATGTATGATATATCTGACTATTTCTATTTCAAACAAAACAGATAAAACGTTCAAGCACAACCTAAAGGTACATCAATATATATGCATCTTAAATTGCTTTGATAGGTTTAGAACTGTATATGCTCATTTCTAGGATACACTGTATATGTAACATCTATCAGGCAGCCATTCTGATACAAATTAATATTACATTTTAGCTACATTCAAAATCCTTTGAATGAAAATTGAGAGTAACATGTTTAGTTTTAAAAGAAATAAAAGCAGTATTTAAATCAAATTACTATTATGTCTTTTATGGTACGCATTTTGAAAATGGCCCCATCTTGATTAAAACAATAGAAGTAGTTCATATTGGTAACGTAGTTTTCAGTTGAACATTGTAAATCCTTTAAAATGTTTATAAAGACATAAGTGTTTGTACAATGATCTTTTTCACTACCTCAGAAGAAAGTGACAATTTCATGATATGTTCCATTCTCCATTTCTCATTATTCCACTAGGATACACTGTATATGTAACATCTATCAGGCAGCCATTCTGATACAAATTAATATTACATTTTAACTACATTCAAAATCCTTTGAATGAAAATTGAGAGTAACATGTTTAGATTTAAAAGAAATAAAAGCAGTATTTAAATCATATTACTGTTATGTCTTTTATGGTACTCATTTTGAAAATGGCGCCATCTTGATTAAAACAATAGAAGTAGTTCATATTGGTAACGCATTTTTCAATTGAAATTATTTTAACTTCTATTACAGCAATGATTACTTAAATCTTATCCATATGTATGTTTGCAAACTTACTTTTGGCGACCAGTTTGAAAATGACAGGACAGTATCTTTATTAGATTGATCTGGATAACCAAACTTCAATCCTTGGAAACTTATTTGGTTTGTTTTATAATACTGAATATCTAAACAGTAGTAGCTCATCAATATTTGTACATGTAGCCGATTTCAGGTGGTCATTTTGTGAGCGGTAAAATCCTCTGTAACATGTTTTAATCAATATCAAGTGATTCGTGTTATAGTTTTGACTTTTAAAGAGCTACGCCTCTTTCATATGTGCATGTGTGATCAAATTTAAAGCAGTTATTTGGAAATTTGGAAAGTGGTGGCCGTCTAAATTTGTATAGTCTGCGTAACTAAATAAACCTAATTTGTTGGTAGTTTAACAAACATAAATTTTGGGTGATTTAATAACTACGTACAAAATGACTACTAAGAAGACCTAAGCTAGAAGAGAACTAAAGTCATCAAAATATAAAAACTTTTGTTGCATTAACTGATATGTATAATAATTTTGGATTAATTTGAAATAGCTGTCATCTTGAATAAAGACTTATATTGCTGGATCTGCTTCCATTTTGATGTTCTCCATAGGGAACTTCCATAAAAACGTTTGCGGTCGTTTTAGTTTTTGCAATACTTTCATCATTTTTTACTGCACTAGCAAAGAATAGGTCTGTCAGTATGCAATTCGCCCAGAAATAAAACATAAACCATAGGTTTAGCCAACTGATATTAAAGTGTAAAGGTGTCTGAAATTTTAGTTAATTATTCATTCATTTCGTTTCCATTACTGTAAACATTAGGATTCTGTTCCTTTATAAAGGATTAAAAGTTCTAAAGATTTCCCGCATAAATTTATGTACTAATGTGGAGGGTGGGGTACATCAACCCCTACTTTTTACATTTTATTCAGTATATAATACATATCGTAGCATTCTTTGACAACAAAAGTAAATTATTGATTATTTCAGACATTAAAAGATAAGATTTGTTATAAGAAATGTCGCATAAATGTCTCTTTTACCATCCAAATCGGCGATATCCCTATGCAATGCTAAATCGTATTTATTAGACACCAACGTTTTTAAAATCGTCATTAAATTTTACTGACATGTCGCTCAGACCGACATCCACCCTTAAAAGTTTCCTGAATGATAGTATAACATCATGGTATAGCTCAACCTTTGCCTAATTTCTGGGTTACGACTTTCAAATTTTTTGGCCTTGGCCCACGGACCATACTGTCTAAATTGGAATATGGACAGGTTCATTATAGAAATCTAGCAGGGTAAGGGTTTAAAGCTAAGTTCTAAGAGCGCATCCTCCCAGAACCTAATGTGTTGTTATTATGCTTAGTTGTGTCTGTGCTATTATAGATTAAGTAATATGTAAGTAGAAGGCATTCAGCTGTTTTACATCGTCATACGATTTTGCATACCTTACGGAAATATTTCATATTTAACACAATTTCAGTGACTTAACTCCACAGCATGTTAAATAGATAATGTAAATTTTGAAAACTTCGGCGCACATGCGTGTATGAAATTGGATTTACCCTCACTTGCAACAAAAGCACGTCATGTCATGTTTAATTCTAAATTTCAAGTTATTTCTCAAGTTTGGCAGGTATGAATAAGTTTTAAGTGTCAGTAAATACTGCGTTATACTGAGTAAATAATACATGAATCTTTTTAAAAGATATACAGCTGATTATAACTTTTCATTGTGTTTAATCTGTTTTTGCTATTTCTCTGTTATGAACCTAATGTATTAACGTTTTGTCTGATGTTTTAAATGTAAAAGTAGTTTTTTGGTTGCGGGTTTATCCCGCTACCAAAGTTAAAGTTTGTAATTGTACTCCTTTTCGTAAATTTTATTGTATTGTTCGCCAAAAGCACCATTCATTTCTTATTTTCAGTTTGCCGAAAAGACATGAAAGAGTTATTGTAATATTAAAGAGAGAGAATTCAAAACGTCGTTTAAAGGACCTTTAGTATAAATTATATTCATAGCGTTTCGATCGTAAATTTCTTCAGAATGTACATTAGAAGTTAAAATATTGATTTTCAGGTGTCTGTATATTAATATAAATAATAAAAATCTTCTCTTTTGTTGTTGTGACAGCTGATGATAAATTTTGGTTTACCTTTTTGTCGTTTATACCGTCGGGCCTTGTTATCGTTGTTATTACTGTTGTTGTTGATGGGTTTTTTATTAATAGGAAGAAATTCACAAAATAAACGCCAGTCTAAAAAAAATCAGAAAATATTTGCTTGTGTATTTTGTGGGCGAGTTTGAGAATTTATATGGCGAGGCAAAGCAGAGATGTAAACGCACTTTAAAAAAAAAATAGTTATTTTTAGTACGACCGTGTGAAACGTATTGGCCTGCTGCCAAGATTTATATGAATTCAGTGAGATATCGCCTGATACTACCAAAATCGTTGATATAAGTAATCGCAAAAGAAACATGTGATTGAATACATTCATTATTATCAACATACTTTTTCCTCGCTCCAAGTTCGAAAGAGGATAAACAGGGTGAGTAAGTGGCGCAACTTGCCAAGCAAAAGTATTCGATCGTTACACAGCATTTCAAAACTAAAAATCATGTACGTGAATTGCCTTGTTAATACACGATTTTTCTCCCGTTATGACGTATACCTGGATCCAGTGAAAGTAGTTTTTATGCAAGAATAAAGAGACGATTGAATTGAAAACAAGTGCCTATCTCAAATTAAAAAAAAAAACACTTTCTGCATAATTATATGAGTCCAGTGAAAGTACTTCCATAACGAATATCTCAGATCAAACAATTACAATAAATGGAATGCTAAAAGCAGGTTAAAGGCTGAAAAGGGGTTACCAATACATTTTAGACGTCAGCGTACCGATAATGATAATGTTACTTTTGAATTCCTGGCCGATAGTTCATATACATGTACTTGAAAAAGTAGTCAGGTAGGATAAAATTATTCATTGATAGCATAAAAGTATAACTTTCTCTTCTGTTTTATTCAGGTAAAATTTTTGCCGACGTCCTTCTATGGAAAGATGGTTGAAAACGTTACAAGTGAAGACAAATGGATCAAGGAAGGGTTCAAAGAGATAACCGTACAGTGTTTTCCTCTGTATTCTATTTTACTAGCCATGAACCAGTTAACGGTAGACTACTTCAGTCTAGACGTTGAAGGTCTCGAAGTGGGCATTCTTAACAATATACCTCACGATAAAGTGAAAATTAGAACTATTTCTATAGAATATGACAAGGTTGATGGCGGAGCAGAAAAATTAAAAACATTAATGAAGGAGAAAGGCTATAAATTTTTAGTTAAAATGGATTCGCCTGGAGCTTTTGACTGTATTTTCTATAAATAGGTGTGCTGTATTTGGTCGGCAAAGATTCAAAGGCTCTATTTCGATCTCAAGCCAAAGTTATTGTGCCACTTGTTTCACTAATTTGAGCCGCGTCATGAGAAAACCAACATAGTGCATTTGCGACCAGTATGGTCAGAATTCATGCTGTTCGCTAGCGGATACTCTAATTACAATAGGCTTTGAAAGCGAACAGCATGGATCCTGACCAGACTGCGCGGATGCGATGCGCAGTCTGGTCTGGATCCATGCTGGTCGCAAACGCACCAAGTTGGGTTTTTTCATGGCGCGGTTCATTTGTAGGCTCTACTTTGTCATACTCTTCAGAAGTATGCTAAGGTAATTTACATGAAGCTTTGTAAACGAAATTTAAATGTTGGAACTATTGCATGTAATGCAAGTATATATGGCGAATTGGGTGGACATCCATCATAAGTAAACAGATATGCTAGAATATTGGTGTAAATTGATAAATACTGATAGTATATAATACTGGAATCAATTTATGAGCTAAGTGTATCCGATTGTCAAAAAAGGCCTGAATAATCGGATCACAGATGTTAAGACTATGTTAGATATATCTTGTTTTTCAGAATGTTTTACTAATTATACAACATAGGTTGTAAACTGTTTTTAGAAATTTTTAAACGAAGAGTTTTTGATAATTATCTGCGACTGTGGCACGGTTTCATTGAAAATCGTCCAGTCTTATGTTTGTATAAAAAAATGTTAAACGATGCTATTACATACAAATCAAATGGCCAAAATAGAGTAACTCGCCACGAAAGATGATACTGTTTATATTGCGTCACATTAGATACGAATATTGTTGTATAAAAAATAGAAATACCTTAAGATGAATTGTACTGGAATAGGCCATCCATGTTCAAATTCGCAGAACTGATTACTACAAATAAGCATCTAGCTTGACATATTAAAGAATCCATTAATACAAAAGCGCTATTTAAACGCTAATAGTTGATTGTATATTATGTGCCTAATATATTATGTGCCTCATATACTTGAGTTGCCAAAATATTACAGATGTTCCTTAGAGCATTCCAGTTTGTAGACAGAGAAGGTATACTACCTATATATGTTACTTATTTTCATATCAATGTCTTCCTGGCTGTTTTGATTATATCAAACAGTACTTACTCTGTGAAATGTTTCACAAATGTTCTTTGGACCGCTTGGGTGTTTATTGTCCCAATTATTAGGGACTGTTTTCATTCTGTGACGCATTTCATAAGGCCCTTGCTAATTCATTTTACTAGTTTAAAACATAAGATATTTTTATTCTATTCTGTTCTGTCATATAATAATGATAAGTCAGAAAATGATATACGTATTGTATTACAGTTTATACAAAGGTTAAACCTACTGACTCGTCCTTGTTTGAACAAATATTTAAACAAACATTTCTATGTGCCATACCGATTTATATCTGTTTTATTAAAGAACAGTTTATATTGTACATAAAGTAAGGTGAGTTATAGGCACATTTTGTACTAATGTTTATTGTAATATACTAGCAACTTAAACAATTTCTTATTCTATCGAATATGTTCCGGTGCAAGAATGCATTTATGCTAATTATAAAATACGCATGTTATACGCGTGTATGTTTCATCCTCTATAATACTATGTTAACTTACACTTTTTACACGTGAACAGATGTTTAATTGTATATGTGTATCTGATAATGTGCTATGTCCAAATTAAAATAAAACATATGCTCTGTTCTGTTTTGTTCTGCAATAAATAATTTACGTTCAAATACAACATATGACTACTTTTTAGCCATGTCGCTTAATCTGTACTGCCATACATTATACACATGAATGGGCTTCCAGTAAATTGTCAAAACTATTGCCCGCGGTCCGAAGAACCGAATGCCAATAGTTTTTACTATCGACCGGCGAGCAGTTCAATATGTGTTTTCTTACATGCTATCACATATAAATTTTCATATTTTTCACGTTTTGACTTTAGCCCAGCAAAATTTAATGTTCAACCATAGACCGGTAAATAACACAAAATATGGACCGGCTGTTTATCACGTGATTTTTCATTAGCGCAGCAGGGACATGAAAGATATGTATTTCTTTTGATTTGCCACTCAATCAGCTTATGATTGCTCACGTGGTTGCATGAGCTGGAACAGATAATTACGTGCACTCGTGGAGGTCATTTAGCTTGTGCACTTATAAGCATTTAGGTACACACATGTAATAGAATTCATTACAGTTTTTTTTTTCAAATAGGACCTTAGCCATACTGACGAGGGTAACAATTCATATAAATTTAAACCCTTTTGTCTTCAGTTTTGGATAAGAAGAATGGTTCCACTTTTCTGCAATAAAGGGGAAAGTATATTTCCCTTATACACACATATTTGAATTAAGCCTGAAACATTTCAGGGACTTTTTGAGACAAAAAGAAATATTAATTCTGCTGTTATTTCAAATGAAAGAGTAGATGATATACAAAGAAGACTTTGCCTTTCAAGTAGGGTATCTCTTTTCAGGCGGAAACCATACCGTTATCTATCAATTGGTTTTGCAACCCATCAGATTTCATCTAATTTTGATAGATGTACCATCACAATAGCGCGGTGTCCGATGTCGCTGTCAATATAAGAAGGGGCTGAATACGTCTTAAAATGCTAAACCTTCTTGTAAGGGTTAAACCCTTATCCCGATTTAATTTATATTTGGTAAAAGTATTTATAAACATACAAGTCTGCTTTCAAGATCAAGATCAATTTGTTCTTTCATGTCCGGGCTAGTTCTTTTAACATTATGTTTGCATTTTATTATAACAAGACGACACTTCACATAACTACTTTTTGCGCAGGTAAGAGAAGTAAGGCCTAAAATATATTGTTTGTTTCCGGTAACATGCCAAAATAATAGGACCTTTTTTTTAAAAAAAAATTATAATGAAGAAAGAGCAACACAAAGAGAAAAGTATTTTTTTTAAAAAATGGCAAAAATATCGATTTTTTTCAACGCCATAAAAACATTCAGGGTCGCGGCAAATTTTTAGGGCAGGTCGGGATACCGGGGAAAAAAAACAACATTTTTTTAGGCCTAAAGTGTCGAACGTACTCCTTTTGTCCGGGCACTTACTTTGTTAATCATATTTCAATTTCGTTTCAACGTTGTAGAAAAATATGTCAAAGCATTGTGTTTTGTAGTTTATATCTTCTCTTCACCTTTCTTTGGGGTCACAAACGGGTCTTACTTAGACTGAGCTGCTACTTCGTTAATAGTCTGGCTACCGACTAGATCATCTTTTTTTTTTAGAAAAAAAAATAATTCTTTTATATAATATTCTGACTTCATCAGTCTTGGCTCTGATTATCTAATGTTTTGAGAATAAAAGGGACATAATGATACAAAATTTGTATAGCCCCAGGAGTTATCTCCTGTGAACAAAACATAAGATCTGAACACAGACTACTTCGTTCAATACGTATTGCGGAAACATTCTTTATTTGCCATGTGGCGGCTAAGTGTCCTTTTACTTGGACTTTCTCTGGGATCATGGAGCCTATTCAATTTGTAAAGAGTTCTGCTTAAACCGATAATTTATATCGGAGTGGTGTGGGTGTAGCTAGTCATAGCTTCTATTCCATACTGACATGCTGCCGTCTGACTGAGACCTTATAGGGTAACCAATTCGGAGGTCTATGTATAGATCTAGGGTGTAGCATATTTCATAACTTCTATTTAAAACAAGAGCTGTCACTATTGGTGACAAATGCATAAACAATCAAACCAAAAGCGCTTCTACTTTGTATGTTGCGTGCTATGCTTCAAAGGGATTTTCTGATAGATTTTAGTTTTATTTCAAGCGTTGAAGGAATCAGTGCACGGAGTATTCGTCTTTTTATGAAAGGAAGATCTCCTTGAGGCCTAGAGTGCATGCAAGAAAAGATAAAGTAGGCTAATTGAGTCTGTTCATGAGTGAAAATGAAATCTGCAACACTCATCACGCCTCCAAGCCCAAGCTAATGCGGAACTTTATGGTAAATTTAACATTGGACTCTATGTTGGTAAAGGAATTAAAATGATAACAACACTGAGGCCAAGTTCGGCCACCAGATCTGGAGACGTCAAACATTATCTTACTAACTATTTTCTTGGCCCATACTCTGATATGAATTCATGGATTTTAAATGTAGAAAAAAAAGGTAATAGAAGTTTTATTTGTACTTTTGGATCACATGGCATGGATTGACTAATCGAAGAAAACAACGAAAATATTAATACCCTAGGAAATATTAATGATTTTCTTTGGAGCTGGTTTTTGCCACTACAGTATGTAATGTATTTCTGCGATTCGCAAAAGCGCTACGATTAGCATTAAAAAGCAAGTACATGAGGTTTCTGTGTGCACGCTGTTGTCCGAGCCATACTATTGTCCACTGATACTGTTACGATTGCAACTCACGCAATAACGATACAAGAAACATTGTTTTTGAGTCCATAATGTGATTAAGACTGAAGTATTTGGGGTTGATTCAAATTAAATATGTTTTCCATTGTAATTTCTAGTATCTCTTCTTTACCATGATTTTTTCTATTAAACCCAAGATCAGTAATAATACCTATTTTGAATTTCTTCTCTGTACGAGTTGTCTCTCTTATTAGCAAGAAATTTGTGAAACAATTGTGCACTTCATTGTAGCTGGATGTATCTTTTTGCCTGGGAAGCAAATTGATTTAATAGTCAAATTGGCCACAGAAAAATGAGATGGTCGACATAACATTTTTAAAAAGAAATGCTCTTGCATTGTATATAATGGCAGAAAAAAAGAAAGTTAGCATTATAGCAGAAAGTAATACAATGAAACCTCTCTAATCCGAACATGCTCGGACCAGAAAAAAAGTTAGGATTAGAGGGGTTTTCGGATTAGAAAGGTTTCTATTTTAGAGCGAAAATTATGCTGTTTGTTACACATGGTGTGTATATTCATCTTTTTGTGAACAGAGTAATAAGACATAACTAAACTATAAGCAACATGTAGATTGGTTTAGTGTAATGTAAATTTTCATATTGAATTTAACTTCTCAACATCATTTATAAACATCTTTTTCACCACTCCTACATTCCCAGAAGGTAGCTAAAAGGAGAATATTTTACAAAAATGTACATGTATAGATGGAATAAGTATATTTCTTACGGCTTTGGTCCATGTAACATTAGAGTGCTAAGCACATGAATTTTACCTGGAGAAATTCGATAAAGGCTGGAAGCGTGATTCACAGGTGAATAATGTTGCGTCTAAATATGAGCCGCGCCACGGTCTGGTCAGGATCCATGTTGTTCGCTTTCAAAGCCTATTGCAAATTGAGAAACTGTTAGCGAACAGCATGGATCCTTGCCAGACTGCGCGGATGCGCAGGCTGGTCTGGATCTATGCTGGTCGCAAAGCCGCTATCTTAGTTTTCCCATGGCGCGGCTCAATTATGTCTTTCTCTCGGATCTCAAAAGAAGTATGATATTCAACCATGCATGTAAATTATGTAACTTTCATGTCTGATTATTTTTTGCCATGTTTTGAACTTTATTTATTTTTCTATCAAGCATTTTTGCGGGGCATGTGTCATACAATGATGACATCATTCTTGTTTTATTTCAAATCTCTTTCTGAACCTGTATGTACACCATTTCTTTCAAATATTTTCATAAAATGGAATTCTTGGGAAGTCAGTTAAGGTAACTGAACTCACCAATTTGTGAAAAAAAAATGACGTCATTTTGGGGTATATTCAGTAAAATCACATTTTTAACTACTACTGAATATGCTTAGTGCAAAAAGGTTAATGTATACATGCTATATATCAAATAAAACTTTAACATATGCAGAATAATTATGTTTGACTACCTATCTTAATCTTTATCATGCTGGACACGATGGATTCGGCCTTTGCGACCAGTGTAGATCATGATCAGCCTGCACATCCGTACAGTCTGATCATGATCTGCACTGTTCGCCATTCATTCAATATCTTTTTGGTAAACACCCCTTTCAACAGTTAATGGTACTGTCAAAATTGAAGATGGACAAGTTCATTATAGAAATTTAGTAGGGTGAGTGTTATATATAGAACTCTTTAACGACAATATGGACTTATGAAATTGTATGACATGTTATGTGACACCTTGTTCCGATCATATTTTTGAATGAATGTTTCACTTACTAAGCTCAACTGTTACTTTTTATGTTACAGTGTCAAATGTTCAAGATCATGGGACAATCATGGTGAGCTATTGTGATCACATTGTGTCCGTCTTGTGTGCATGCCTGCATCCGTCCATTATCACCAATTTCTTTAACCAACATTTCTTCCAAAACAGCAGAATAGATTTTGATGAAACTCTACACAAAGTATGTGGATGGCCTGTCAAAGTTATTTAAATGGTTCCGGTTCACTGAGTATTGAGGTCACTATGGTGAACTACCAAACTTAAAAAATCTTCTCTGAAGCAATAGTAGCTAGAGCCGTGACGTTTTGCTTCTGATATCAGGGTTCACCTTAATTAAAAAATGTATCATTCATATGATTAGAGTAATCATTCAGGGCAACACATACATTTTTTTTTCAGTCACTTTTAAAATTGTTTTGAATGAGGAAACTTGCGATTCAACCGAAACATTCAATGTTGACATTTGCAATTTCACCTCATTTCTGAAGTTCGAGAATTTCTCGTCAAGCGAATTTTTTATTCCACGTAAAACCATTTGCTCTTCGGATAACATTATGCGAACCGCAAAAGACTGCTTCATAACGTTGTCTTCTATCGCGTTTATAGCTGATTCTGATACCTTATCAGCTTTCATGGCATGGTTCGTTGCAAGAAATGTCACATCAGAGATAGCTTTTTCATTCTTCAGCTTTCATGGCATGGTTCGTTGCAAGAAATGTCACATCAGAGATAGCTTTTTCATTCTTCAAAGTACTATTTTCTAGTTTTGCTATCTGATTGTTCAGTTTTTTCACCACATTTTCAATACTAGTTATTCTATTAGCTTTGTTTTCGATCTTATTAACGGTTTCTTCTAACTCCGTTATCCTGTCAGCCTGCTTATCATATTGTTGGTGGCTTCTTCTAAACTGACTATTTTGTCAGCTTGCTTTTCAATCTTGTTGGTAGTTTCTTCTAACTTCGTTATCCTGCCAGCCTGGTTTTCCATATTATTTATGGCTTCTTCTAAACTAACTGTTTTGTCAGCTTGCTTTTCAATCTTGATATAATTTGTATTTGAACGCTTATGTTCTTGATTTCTACTGCAAGAAAATTGTCTTGCCTGTACAAACATCTATACATACCCTATTATAGAGTATCAACTTAAGTCGGCTGTTTTTTTGGATGCGGCATTTCCTTTTATCAATCTAGGTTAAACATTAACGAATAGAGAAGCAGAGGACGGTTCTCTGTATAAATGATATATATATCGCCCCAAAGCTGTCCTGCACCTTAAGAAAAAAACAACAACAAAAATTAAAAAAAAAAATAATAATAATAACGCCCAACCAGAAAAGCCACATTTAGTGAAAGCAGCCAGCGATATGTTTACACATAATACTTCAAGATACAGTATTACCATATCCTGACTGTAAGACTAGATCATAATATTCTTTCACTTGTTGTATGTGCAGATGGGAATTTCTGGCCTTGAGGGTGACATGTAAGTATACATGTTATCATGTTGACGCGCCAATCTTGGCGTCAACATGATAACATGTATACTTACATGACAGAGGGTAACTGTTTAGGCGGTAAAGAGGCTCTGCTGAGTTACCGCGTAAACAGTTACCCGAGAGCCGGATATTCCCATCTGCAGCTGCTATCAGTGATAGAATCTTTTTCTTGCATACCATATTCAAGAAATAATAATAGTAATAATAAAATCAATCGAACGGCGTTCTTTTTAGAACAACGTGTATTTCTTATAGCAGCGTATTTAAATAAAGCGCGGGAAACCAATGTCCGTAAACAGGAAAGACGTCATGACGTTTCAACAAATAACAATGTTAAGTTCCGGTTCAGTTGGTAACGTTATGATTTTTTTATAAAGTAATGAATCGAGAAATATACTATCAGGAACAAAGAGGAACTGTCAAGGAATAGGATTTTTGTTCCATATTGTTTTAATAAAATGAAATAAATTACTACATAAATGTTCTACATATATGTAGTTTGTAATACGTCATTCACAGCACGAGAGTCTTCTTACACTCCGAGGTGTAAGATGGAGTTTTCTAGCACCGGTAAAAATGCTGAAAATCCCCGTGTGATATGCAAGAACAGATGGTTGTTAACTTAGGGTAAAATAGTTATTCAAAGAAGTATGTAATTTATGCGTTTAATGTTTTTTTTTCAACGAATTTCGAATTTCTCTTATGCCACGGCGGTCCCTTAATTACCTTACCAACTTAACTAGTGTTTGTTAATTTATTCTGAACAAGTACCGACTTGCTCTCTGTTCCTGGATTTTGAACCAAAACCGATTTGCTCTCTGTTCCTGGATTCTGGACAAGTACAGACTTGCTCTCTGTTCCTGGATTCTGAACAAGTACCCACGCTCTGTTCTTGGATTTTGAACCAGAACCGACTTTCTCTCTGTTCTTGGATTTTGAACCAGGACCGACTTCCTCTCTGTTCCTGGATTCTGAATCAGAACTGACTTGCTCTCTGTTCTTGGATTTTGAACCAAAACCGATTTGCTCTCTGTTCCTGGATTCTGAACAAGTACAGACTTGCTCTCTGTTCCTGGATTCTGAACAAGTACCGACTTGCTCTGTTCTTGGATTTTGAACCAGAACCGACTTGCTCTCTGTTCTTGGATTTTGAACCAGGACCGACTTCCTCTCTGTTCCTGTATTCTGAATCAGAACTGACTTGCTCTCTGTTCCTGGATTCTGAACAAGTACAGACTTGCTCTCTGTTCCTGGATTCTGAACAAGTACAGACTTGCTCTCTGTTCCTGGATTCTGAACAAGTACAGACTTGCTCTCTGTTCCTGGATTCTGAACAAGTACTGACTTGCTCTCTGTTCCTGAATTGATTCTGAACCAGAACTGACTTGCTCTCTGTTCCTTGATTCTGTGCAAGTACCAACTTGCTCTCTGTTCCTGAACTGATGCTGAACCAGAATTAACTAGCTCTCTGTTCCTGGATTCTGAACAAGTACCGACTTGCTCTCTGTTCCTGAACTGATGCTGAACCAGAATTAACTAGCTCTCTGTTCCTGGATTCTGAACCAGAACTGACTTGCTCTCTGTTCCTGGATTCTGAACCAGAACTGACTTGCTCACTGTTCATGGATTCTGAACAAGTACTGACTTGCTCACTGTTCCTGGATTGTCAACCAGAACTGACTTGCTCACTGTTCCTGGATTCTGAGCGCTCGTCGAACGTACGACCTTTCGATTCCTTCTCCTGAGAGATTTAAAACCACTGTTTGCAGTTTAAAATGGTATGTTGTAAGAGGACGAGCTGAGGACTCTTATCTTATCTAGATAATTCTTTTCATTGTTAATAACAGGAACGGGTTCTATCAAAATCGCTACAGTTGTTGAACGAAGGAAAACAAAGCTCACCATAGTCAGTACTTTCAGCCATATAATAAGGTTGGTCATACGATATAATTGCCTACTCAGACATTTATATGTGTTTTTTTTTCGTAATTCTGCACAGGGGCGTAGAAGGAGATACTTAGTATTGAAGTGATTTATTTGTGTAAGTATTGGTTAAATGAAACATTTCGCATACACGTGTAAATAACTAAATAAGTTTTAAGAAGTAGAGCTAATGCATTTCAAATTAAATCGTTTATATGGCGAACACGGTATATTATAGGACACAATAGTTTGAGATTAAATGACCCAAATAACCCACCTATAGAAATCGCTGTGTTCGATCTGCAAATGACCTTCTTGTATCAAAACTATAATTGAGCCGTGCCATGGGAAAACCAACATAGTGGGTGTGCGACCAGCATCCGCGCAGTCTGGTCAGGATCCATGCTGTTCGCTAACAGTTTCTCCAATTCCAATAGGCTTTAAAAGCGAACAGCTTGGAGCCTGACCAGACTGCGCGGATGCGCAGGCTGGTCTGGATCCATGCTGGTCGCACACCCACTATGTTGGTTTTCCCATGGCACGGCTCAATTATAAGAGAAACATATAAGATGAACCTGTTCTTCGGAAGATGCTGCTCTGTGAAGGTTATTTTTCTATGATGTTTATCTAATAACGCCCCAGTTTATGAGTGTTTGCTCTACCGAAGTAGTGCAATGATTAATTGTCTATGATGTGTATCTAATAATACTCCTGATTAGGGGCATTTGACTATCGAAGTTGCAGCTGTGCAAAGGTTTATTTTCTTTGGCGATAATCTTATAATTTGCCCCTGTTTAATAGTGTTTACTGTACTGCATGAGGTTTTATGAACTATTCTTATCCACTTCACGCTCACTTGAAATATTAACTTGTTACTAAAGGCTTTCGTATGAGGTTTTACGAACTACTCTTATCCGCTTAAAGTATACTTGAAATATTTAATTGTTACTAAGTCGATTAATTGCAAATTCATACATGCTGTACTTAACTTGAAGACATATTTCCTGTTTTGAGAATAAAGTAAGAATTAAAAGGAAAACATATCGCATGATACAGTATACTTAGAATGAATAATGAAAAGGCTTTAATTTTAACAATTCTGGTGTTATGATAGGCATAAAGTGTTAGTATAAACAGAATAGATTATTAACACCATATTTTAATGTAACAAACGACTATATTGGCATAGTCTATTATAAAGACCCTTTTAGAATTATAATTACAGTTGAACCTCTCTAATCCGAACATGCTCGTTAGGATTAGAGGGGTTTTCGGATTAGAAAGGTTTCTATTTTAGAGCGAAAATTATGCTGTTTGTTACACATGGTGTGTATATTCATCTTTTTGTGAACAGACTAATAAGACAGAATTAAACTATAAGCAACATGTAGATTGGTTTAGTGTAATGTCAATTTTCATATTAAATTTAACTTCTCAACTTCACTTATAAACATCTTTTTTACCAGTCCTACATTCCTCAGAAAGTAGCTAAAAGGAGAATATTTTACAAAAAGCTATTGTAACGATCCGATTAAGTATCACTTTCAGTAAATCATTTTCCTATTTTAAATGAACAATTTGTGAAAAAAATCTGTGAGGAAGGTGTAGGACAAACAAATTAATATGGATTTATCACAGTGTTGTCAGTACTTATAGAATTGAATGTTTGTGTGGTTTGATCAGAATATATTACTGTTTGCTATTCTTACAGACAGTATCAGTGACTGGGCCTGTTAGTGGTGCGAGCGACATGACTCTGGTTTTCCTCATTGATACGCTATATGATACAAAGTCTCTTATAATTCAATTTCAAGAATGGCCAATACTATGTATTATATGTTTTTTAAAATTTATATGTGTATATTTGTAATGTATTGGATGAGACTGAAATAAACAAATAAAAAACAAAACAAATGTACATGCAGCTTTCACACCTGTGCTAATTGCATGCATCTACAAACTAAAAATCTGACACGACTTGTGATTACCAGTGTTGAGGGCCTATTGTTGTTGACACCTTTATCAAGATTAATAGTTAAAATTGTAAACAGTCTCAAAAATGCCAAAAGTGAGCAAGATTTATATCAGCAACATTTACTAAGGTTCGGATTAGAAGGGTACATTTTAATGTAATTAGATAATACAAATCTCAAAAGTTTGTACTAAACGGTTTTCGGAGTAAAGAGGTTTCGGATTACAAGGGTATTTTATAATAAAGAATTATTAAAATCGGGACCAAACAATTCGTTCAGTTTAGAGAGGTTTTCAGATTAAAGGTGTTCGGATTAGGGAGGTTCCACTGTACTTGTTTTAAATAGTGGGGAAATGGAATGTGTTATCCTTCTTGTAGATGATGTATACATACAATACAATATCATTTTATTGCGTTAAAGCACATATAGCAGTAAATATATAAAACAAGGTCCCTGGTAATGATATGATCAATTAGGGAACTCGGAATTTAGACCTTTTTTCTTTTTATACTCAAAGCTATGTTTTATTCATGGGTTTTTACTAAAATATTTTAGCATGTTTATTAATATAGGATTGACAAAATGATGGGTTTTTTTAAAGGCAGTACTAATTGTAGTGTGAAAATGAGGGTAGCTTAAATTAAGGGGATGATTAGTATTTAGTGGTAGTTGAGTATGAGCTCCTATCTAAATAATTTCAACTTGTCAAATTAATGGCTCAATTCAATCCTTTAGTTTGTAACTTTTTCTGGCTTAGTAAACACATAATATTAAATCCTTTTAAACAATATAGTTTTGGCATCACTGTGTATAACATGTAGTGCATTTTGTGTAGCTAAATCACTCCTGAATAATTCCGGGTATAAAAAAATACTTTCAAAATCAGGGATTTTGGTTACTAATTCAACTTCTAGTTTTCATGCCCCCGAACGTAGGCATATTAAAATCGCACTGTCCCTCCGTCCGTACGTGAGTGCGTGCGTACGTGCGTGCGTACGTCCGTGTAAATTTTTGTCCAGGTTGTAACTCTGCCATCCATAAAGAGATTTCGAAATTACTAGGCAAATTGTTCCCCATAATGAGACGACGTGTCATGCGCAAGATCCAGAGCCTAGCTCTAAGGTCAATATCACACTTAGAGGTTAAAGGTTAACATGGTTTGCTTCTTGTCCGGTCCATAACTCTGCCATTGATGAAAGGATTTTAAAATTACTTGGCATAATTGTTTCCTATATTGAGGTGACGTGTCATGCGCAAGACCCAGACCCCTAGCTCCAAGGTCAAGGTCACACTTAGAAGCCAAAGGTGTTTCTTGTCTGGTCCATAACTCTGCCATTTATCAAGGAATTTGAAAATAATTTGACACAAAATGTTAACCATATTGAGAAGGTTTGTCACGCTTATGACCCGGGACTCTCGCGTCAAGGTCAAGGTCACGAAATGATGCGTGATTTTTTTTTAAGCAGACAATTGTACAGCATTCTTGGGCACGCTTCGGGGGCATTTGTCACCAATAGTGACAACTCTTGTTTCTTCTTTCTTTAAAGTAGCTTTTAACAAGTTAATAATAATAAGAATGAATTAGTTTTTTAATGTGTTGTAATTATTGAAAACTATGACAGTATCATATTGTGTTTTAAATGTCCCTTAAAACTCTACCAGAGAGTGGCAAAGTACGTGTATAGACAATTTTATAATGTTTTAATATTGATTTGTGTACTTTGATGAGACTTTAATTCAATATGGCAAATAAAATTCAAGAAGGCCGCCATACAATATTTTTTCCATGAAAGTCGTGATATTGTGAATATTGCGAAACGTTGTATGATGGTATATATATTTGTAAAATATGCTGCTTAAACAATTTTAACACTTACACTGGGTAAAAATGTCCGTGAATATGACCAATAAAATTCAAGATGACCATCATAAAATCTGAATGTATGGATTTACTAGGAAAATGCACACCTGATCTCGAATATCCAAATACAACCCTAGTTGCTTATGTTGGGATATCTTGTTCTACTATTACACTCATTGACGGACTTAGATTTAATAAGCCCTTTTAGTTTAAACATGTTTTATTTCAGCAATTAATGAAACACAAAATGATAAATGAGGAAATGGAAAAATAGCAATGCTAAGTATCCCCCTCTAAGGCCAATGTAGACAGGATGTGACCAATCTGCAGTCCCTTCTGTGTTACATTGATTTTGTTGCACATGTTCTGTCATACAAAAGGGCAACAGATCTCTAAACTAGTTATTGAATGGCAACTAATATTACTTTATCCTGGGAAATCGTAGATGCCATACGCTGTAAGCCCCTAATTTGTTTTCAAGGGAAATGCAGTTCCTTTCCTCTTTTCACAGCAGAATAATTGGGTCTGATCACAACTAGCTTTCGGAGTATCCTACAAGTAGATGTCTCATACGATGTTATACCTGCTGAGTTTTAATTCTGGGAAGTAGTTGAAGCACAGGTGTCTGAAGCTCAGTCAATAAAATATATATGCAGGTTAGATATCTTGAAAGTATATTAGGTGGGTGGGGTATGGTAATGCATATATCTATTGATAGAGCTTCAAGCGCCTGTGGTTGAAGTGCTAATGATGAATACTCCGCGAACGCTTGAGTGTGACCCGTTTTCAGTATGTTCAAAATTGTAGCCCAGTACAATAATACTACATTAATTGAGCCGTGCCATGAGAAAACCAACATAGTGGCTTTGCGACCAGCATGGATCCAGACCAGCCTGCGCATCCGCGCAGTCTGGTCAGGATCCATGCTGTTCGCTAACAGTTTTTCTTATTCCAATAGGCTTTGAAAGCGAACATCATGGATTCTGACCAGACTGCGCGAATGCGCAGGTCGGTCTGGATCCATGCTGGTCACAAATCCACTATGTTGGTTTTCTCATGGCACGGTTCAATTAATGTAGTATTATTGCATTGGGCTACAATTTTGAACATACTGAAAACGGGTCACACTAAAGTTAATGTCTCAAAATTGAAGCAGAGTTATCTATTACATTCTAACCAGATTTCAGTTCGTTCAGATAGAAAATATGGCTTCTAGAAAAATATTTATAGGTTATTAGCTTTGTATCGAGAAATATGCACGAGTTCTTCAGCGGAAATATTGCGCGAATTTAGGAGCGCAATATTCTTCCGCTGAAGAACGAGTGCATATTTCCCGAAGCAAAGATAATAACCTTTTTATTACATACACATTTACACGTATAAATATTATGTAATTATCATAAATATGTTCAATAGCCTGAATACGATTGACAATACTGAACTAAATAGAAAAAAAATAGTGCAACAACACACACTGAATGACGTCACGCACCCGATATGAAATTCAGGCGTCAGTGTATGGAAAAATATTGACGTTTCCGGTACTAGTGTAACTTAACGGGGAATAGAAACGAGTATGTAATAATATCCATTATCGAATCTATGCTCAGATTATGTTGTCTTATATATTTTATGTGTCACATGACTGCTCGACAAGTGGGGTCTCATATGTATCAACAATATTCAATAGGATAATTTGGACTAACGTAAGAACCTTTACTTGATGTTACTGTGAGTATTCTTGAATGAAAATGGCGAATAAACAACAAGAAAACAAAGTTTCATAAACATTGGTTTGTCTTGTTTGTGCAGTAAAAAGTAACTATAAAATGTACATAGACATATTTATGAACTGTAATACATCATTGCTTTATGATATGACTCCGTATAGAAGTCTCCGGTACACAGTTTGTGCTATTGACCGGTGAATACTTCAGCACTAAATTTAAAGCTTAAGTCAAAACTTGCGCATCCGCGCAGTCTGGTCAGGATCCATGCCGTTCGCTAACAGTGTCTATAATTGCAACAGGCATTGAAAGCGAACAGCATAGATCCTGCAGTTGGTCTGGATCCATGCTGGTCGCAAACGCACTATGTTGGTTTTCTCATGGTGCAGCTCATTTATATTAAATAATTTAAAACAATATTTTCTCTAAATTCGAAATGGCTGTCTGCAATCATCTTTCATCAAAAATAATTTTTAATAAACAGGTAAAGTGAATATAAACAAAATAACTATTATAAATGTCTACTAGATGAACACCATGTTTATGCAACTATGGTCGTTAGAGCACATATAAGTAGTAGAAGTATTTTCTTAAAGTAGGTTAACTGTTAGTCCAACTCGAATTCAGTAAAGGGAGGTAACTAGAGTCACAGATTGGGACTAGTTTCTATAGTGCCAACAGAAATACGACGGAAGTCATGGAGTGTGTTAACCTAAAGTATAAAATGCACTGTTTGACTTGTAAATTTCATAATCTTAAGTTTGTTCATGTCTGTCACGAATTTGTTTATCTTTGTTAAAACTTTTAGCAATTCTATTTGCAGACGAAAAGTTTAATCTTCTTATCCGTTTTATCATTCACATACGCATCTGCAAGCTCTGCAACTGCCGTCGGCGTTGTTCTCTCCCCTGCACGATCCTTAAACTAGTCCGAACCTTCACACAATGCTTTGTATATAACGCTAGAACAACTCCTCTTCTGTATATCCCATCTTTTGGAGCCCTCGCGAAGTTTCTGGAAGTATGCCTTGATATTATCCTCGTTTAGCCCACTCATGTGAATAGTTTTGGCTGGATTTCCACACTCCATTAGCTCAGTTTCAAAATCTTCGTACCACTTTGCTGGTTTCCCAACAACTGCTGCCACGGGATTTTTTACTTCTTCAACTGGCCACCAACTCACATATGTTCTATCAGAAAGTTCCAAAGAAATATGTCCGAAACTTCCGAAACTTTTAGATGACGAATTCCATACGTAAATTCTCACAACCATATTTTATCTTTGTAAACGCACGTAACAAAACCGCCGAAATATTATGTAGTATCTAAATAGGACAATCATTCACTTTTTGTGTTCTTAAATCGCGGAAGATACGTTGAAATATCAGTTAAGAGCAATCTTTGATGATTAAAAGGTTACACCTGAATTGAAGGTCAAAGTGATTCAACTGTTTTCCCATAGGCCCACCTTGTAATGTTTTTTGTTATGGGCCTTTCCTAACATTAAAACTTTTGATACCACCTACTCAAAACATGCATAACTATCGCCTAAAATGCAGCATTCCAAGTAATTTTAGCCAGGAATCATGGATTAGAATTTTAATTTATGAAATTAGATAGTTTTCAAACACGTTCAACACGTATTAGACCAATGGGAGACCACTTTACATCAAAATATATACTGCAGAATTCCCTATACATTTTCAAACAATCGGAGGCCCTGTGATTTGCTTCACTGTCAGTGACCTGAAGTCCATGGGAAAATTGCTTTTGTTATTGTGGCTCAAATAAGCATTATGGTAAATAATATTGTAAAAAATATTGGCCCATGTGCTTGTTTTGTTTTTAGATATTTGCCTAAATTAAAAAAAATCCATACATTTTAGCCGATTTCAAGTCATTATTTGGAATTATCAAATGTGCTATTAATTTTTAAATATCATACATCATCTTTAGAATGCCATTTTAATACATTTACTCATGGGTTGCCAAACATTCATGACTTTCGTTTCCGTATGCCGAGCCCAAGCTTTGATCTACGTTATTCGGATAAGAGAAATTCGGTTTATCGAACGCGCAGAGTTATTTTATAATGAATAATTAAGAAATAATATATCTCAGACAGTAATTTGCGGTTGATAAAATCATTGTGTGGAGGTCAGATGCGAAGAAATTATGTCACGAGCCCTGGTGATGTAATATATACCCATCTGAAACACAAACAATGATTTTATTCAAGAGAAAATCAATGTTTGAGACACAATATATCTAGGAATATCCTTCACTACATCCGCCAAATATGTGCATGTTTTGTGAGGTTTTCTTTTCCAGTGCGCCGCTGTGACGTAATAAATGTTACATGCAGACTGTTAATTTGTTGCATAATATTACACACTTTCTGCCTTCTTTTTAAAAAAATGAAAATCAGGTCAATTAGAACTCATGCCTATTAGTACGGGGGCCAATAACGTCTACCATGCATCCCCCTAGACTTTTTTCATAGGTACCAAATTGTTCGGCAGGACCAACTCTTTCAAAAAAAAAAAATGTTCCCATGAAAAAAACTCTTTTGAACTATATACATGTATGATTTCACTGTTTCCATGGCAACCGTTCACCTTTGAAAAGGACAACCATATAGATGATAATCAGTCATATCTTGGTCACCGTGAACAAGATTCAAAACAGAATTTGACCTTAAAAGAATTTAGACCTTTATACAACAGATATTAAATATTAATAAACGCATTATTGGATACCATATTCTGTTGAAGCAGAAACTAGCATGGAAAACCAGCCACCTGTATTACAAAAATACTTACTACAAGTTATATTAGATCGTCTTAAGAAATGTAATAAATAATAATAATGCGGCAGAGTTTTTTAAGCAACAATTTTAGATTGTTTGCACTGTTTTCATGTCTACTCCACACTATTAAAATTGTGCTTTTCATGAACTTTAATGTTTTGTAGACTCTTTAATTAAATATTTAAACAATGTTAATTCAAGATCTATGAAATCTCTATATTGCTCTGGCCGACGGATTCGTCAGACTGAACTCCGACACTATACACTTTTTGTGAAAATGTGCTTACTTGTTAGTGTAACTCTTCTTTGAGAACTGGGTCTTAATACTGTCATAAATGATACAAAGGTACATTGTTGGAACAGGCCCTTGCCTTGAAGAATAAGGGTAACCCTGATACAGCCTGGCCGGTCAGAGTCAAAGGCCAAATGTCAAATTCTGGTAATATTCCAAAATATTTTCTGTGGGCGCCTGCACATTAACACATTATGGGGGCGATGCATGTTTGTTTACATGTGTGCATCCAATTTTCAACGTAAAAGTGTCAAAACCCATCGTTGCCAGATATTTGGCGATCATATGAGCCGCGTCATGAAAAAACTAACATAGTACGTTTGCGGCCAGCATGGATCCAGACAAATTTATTTTTCACTTCATTGCAATTTTTATTTCAAGATATATATATTTCTTGGAAGGCGGTGGCTTTAGACCAATATTTGATGGATAAAGTAGCAGTCCCTCTTGTCCCCTTATGACATCCAGTATAGAGCAGTATAATATGTGTATTAAAGGTTTGTCCGAGTATATGGTTACAGCATCCTTTACATGTCGGAGCAGGTTTCTGCTCTTTTAACATGCTCCCTGGTTGGTCTCGGCGGCGGAAACGAATCTCAATCATATAATTTAGAAAATCAAACACCACACATCACCCACCAAAACTGTCTCTGACGAAACAGAAGGTGAGGATTCTTCTCACTGGTCCGTCACATCCAACATAGCATTTCTAGGATTCTACTGACGACTTTTCAAAACGACAAGCATCTCTCCTTTTCTTATTGAAAAATACTCGAAAGTATAATTGGTGCACTGAATTCTGTCAAGAAATTACGTGCAGTACAGGGGATCTACTCGTTGAAGCTGAATTCATAAGCACACAGGTGTAGAAAAGGTGTAAATGAAAAACTGAACTGGAAATCGGTGGTATGGGAAAGAAACCAAATGATCCCTAACACTACAACCGTTTAATAAATATGGATATAGGGGAGGAGGATAAACATTCCCTTAAAAAGAAATCTCCTAAGAAGACTGATTAAAATGTATTTACCATATTTTTTTTAATAATACCACTTAGCATCTAGAAAACAAGACTATTTTATGACAGGTACTTTAAATGAAATAGATCTTCTTCAGACTTAATCAATTGCATTACCTGTAATATTACCAGTTAACAGTTGGTATTTACGAGAAAACCAACGGATGCGCAGGCTGGTCTGGATCCATGCTGGTCGCAAACCCACTATATTGGTTTTCTCATGGCACGGCTCATTCGTATATTTTAGATGATAAATGATATTCAAACTATGTTTTTCAGTTTAACATATCCGGCATTTTACGGCCTTTAGTCCTTTAGGTGTCGAATTGCTGTAAAATCCAACACGCTTAAGAGAATCTACATTTTTGTTCTTGTAAATATAGATCACATGAACTCACTTATAAAATTTATATGATATATGTCATATGCTTATTTACGGCATAAATTACGCGCTTAAACGGTCTGTTAAAACATTGGTTGATATTCTACAGTATACAGTTAGTCCACTTCAATTAAGTAACCACTTAAGGACCAATTAAGGAAATACATGACATCAACATATTTCCTTAAGATGCCGTACATAGCTTTATGTTTTATTAGCTTACATCTTCATAGTTTTGTATCTTTTCTGTTATAAACCTTTACATTGTTTTAATGGTGTATACGGGTGACTAATTTCCCAGCTCCCTACTGATAATTTAGAAGAATGTGGCGGTTGAGAATGGATAAAAAGAAGTGTTTTTATTGCTAATTGATATCGGTGGACACATCTTTCGATCTAAAAATGATTTGTCAGTAATTGAAATGACAATATTTGAGCCGTGCCATGAGAAAACCAACATAGTGGGTTTGCGACCAGCATGGATCCAGACCAGCCTGCGCATCCGCGCAGTCTGGTCAGGATCCATGCTGTTCGCTAACAGTTTCTCTGATTCCAATAGGCTTTAAAAGCGAACAGCCTGGATCCTGACCAGACTGCGCGGATCCATGCTGTTCTCAAACCCACTATGTTTTCTCATGGCGCGGCTCATTTCTTAAAAAGTTATTCATTCACTATCATCAAAAAAATAACGTGTTTATATTCAACTGCTTTATATTAGAAAGGTTTTTAACAAATATTATTTGACCTCTTGACCAAGCTTTTGACCCCAGTTCATTTAAATTAGAAAACAATATGATTTTTACAGTTCTTGTAAGGGTCCTTTTTGACTAAATGATCTAGACTAGTGTTAACTCTGGATGACGGCCAGTTTCAAACGTGGACTATATTATATAAAGGCACATATTCTGACCAGCTTTCATATAGATCAGCTGAAAATATGGTCTCGAGAGAGTTAAGAATTGACCGGGTTTTTTTTTACCCTGGGTGACTCTTTTTCAAAACTGAAATCGGTTTCTTCATTACGTTCTGAACAGATTTCAGCTTGTCAGGAAGAAAATGTGGCTTCTAGAGAAATCTTATCCTTTATCGAATCTATGCTTAGATCTTGTTGCCTTATACATTTCATGTGTCATTATGACTGCTCGAGAAGTGTGGTCTCAAATAAATGAACACTATTAGATATGATCATTTGGATGCGCAGGCTGGTCTAGATCCATGCTGGTCACAAAGCCATTATGTTGGTTTTCTCATGGCACGGCTCACATGTGCTTTATTACATAACATCAGAAATAAATTTTCATATCTTATTTCTTTTGACTTATGCCCGGCAAAATCTACTGTTGAACTAGAGATTGATCAATAAGACAAGCTATGGATATGCTGAGAGTAATTGTAATAATTTTGACTATTAACCGGTAAGTCATTCAATAAACGGACTAATATGGAATGATACTATAGCCCCGTCCGCTGGCTAACAGTCAATCGTAAATCATCAAACAGAACAATGTGAAGAACATATTTTTCTACATATGTTTTATTTACTACAGTCTAAGCAAAACATATAAAATTACACAAAAATCTATGGCAGTTTAAAAAACCCATAAGTACAGATCGAAAAACAAGAGGGTCATTGACCCTAAAGCGCTCACCTGTGTACAAGGCTTCAAGTGTGTTTTTATAAGTACAGTGTTAGGTTTCTTCTATGTTAGCCTATATTATATACATGTCACACACACTTTTGAACCTACGGCAATAATTTGAACTATTATGGTAGACAATACAAATCTGATATCACACGCCAAATATCAAGGCTCTAGCTATTATTGATTCAGAGAAGAAAAGTGACCACGTCCCCTGGCAGCCATGTTTTTCTTTGACGAATCTGAATAATTTGAACAATCTTGGTAGAGGGTCACACAAGGACCATTTGTGTAAAATTATTTTCAAATCGGGCTTGCAATTTCAAACAAGAAGATTTTTTAAAGTTTCCACTATATACATATAGGGAAGGGAAAAGTGAACACGCGCTCTGGCGGCCATGTTTTTTTGACGAATCAAAACAATTTGAACAATCTTGGTAGAGAGTCATACAAGGACCATTTGTGTACATTTTTTTTTAATTTCACACAAGCAGCTTTTTAAAGTTTCCACTATATACAAATAGGGAAAGTGACCACGCCGTCTGGCGGCCATGTTTTTTTGACAAATCAAACTAATTTGAACAATCTTGGTAAAGGGTCATACAAGGACCATTTTTGTAAAATTATTCTAAAATCGGGACTGCAGTTTCACACAAGAAGATTTTTAAAGTTTCTACTATATACATATAGGGAAAAGTGACCACGCCCTCTTGCGGCCATGTTTTTCACCGAATCAAAATAATCTGAACAGTCTTGGTAGAGGGTCACACAAGGACCATTTGTGTAAAAGTATTCTAAAATCGGGCCGGCAGTTTCACATAAAAGGATTTTTAAAGTTTCCACTATATACATATAGGGAAAAGTAATCACGCCCTCTGGCCGCCATATTTTTTGACGAATCAAAATAATTTGAACCATCTTGGTAGAGGGTGACATAAGGACCATTTGTGTGAAATTATTTAAAAATCTGACTATCGGTTTAGGAGGAGATGTCATTTGAAGTTTGTTTTTCCATTTTTAGCTCTGGCAGCCTGTGCAACCAAGCTGAACCGTTTGAACAACTTTGGTAGAGGACCACCCAAGGAACATCATGGCCAAGTTTCATCAAAATCCATTCACTGGTTTTGGAGGAGATGTCGTTTAAACACAAATGTTGATGACGGACGGACGACTTGACGGACGCACGCACGACGGACACAGCATGATCACAATAGCTCACCATGAGCATTTTGTGTTCAGGTGAGCTAAAAATATGCTGATATTAAACTGTGGATGAGTTTTATTTTAAAAGCATTCCAATTCAATGCATTATCGCAGTAATAGTAATATCAAAAACTATACTCGTGTAAATCCCGAACGATAACTCAAACGATAACATGAGCCGCGCCATGAGAAAACCAACATAGTGGCTTTGCGACCAGCATGGATCCAGACAAGCCTAGTTTCTCTAATTGCAATAGACTTTGAAAGCGAACAGTATGGATCCTGGCCAGACTGCGCGGATGCGCAGGTCTGGATCCATGCTGGTCGCAAAGCCACTATGTTGGTTTTCTCATGGCGCGGCTCACATGTTGATACTTATGTTTTTTTTTTCATTAAAACGTTTCAATACAGAAAATGCTTTGTATAACAGTCAAGTATGCACTTAACTTATATCATTGAAAACTTTTTTGAGTTCAACGATGGATGATAACCATAACAATCAAACAAACAATAATATATACATGCTGTCGTTTAAGTAGTATAAATTTAAATAAGAAAATTCGACATGGCTGGCTGCATTCGTCTTGCATAAAATGAATATATACAGAATTACACGTACACATATCTGATGGATTAATGCCAGGTTTAAGCAGGTCGTTGTGAAAATGTGCATAAAATGACGCGTGATATGAATGTCAAATAATTTTGTCAGGTTGATAAAGTAAGAAAAGAAAAATAAGGAAAGAAAAACATATATAATAAAATAAGAAATAAGAAAACCCTAATATTTTATACAGTCGTAATTATGGTCGATAGAACAAACATAAGCAGTAAAAATATTTTCCTGAAGTAGATTTACTGTTAGTCCAAATCGTGTCACTTTCATTTCATCAGCATGGGTGTGATAGTAACTATTGAGCCACACTTTGGGACTAGATGACTGTGTGTGTGTCACTGTGCTAAAAGGCATACGACGAACAAGTGTCTTAAAGTGTCTCATCCAATTTATGAAATACACCGTTAGACTTGCACATTTCGTAATCCCATCTAAAGGTTTGCAACATGTCTGTCACGAACACTTTCCGCAATTTTATTTGCAGAACGAAGCAACTATGATCTTCTTATCCTTTTTATTATTCACATATGCTTTGGCAAGCTTTGCAACAGCCATCGGCGTTGTTGTTTCCCCTGCACGATCCTTAAACCAGTCCGAACCTTCACACAATGCTCTATATATAACGCTAGAACAACTCCTCTTCAGTAGATCCCATCTTTTGGAGCCCTCAAGTAGTCTTTTGAAGTATGCCTTGATATTATCCTCGTTAAGCCCACTCATGTTGAGAGTTTTGGCTGGATTTCCATTCTCCTTTAGCTCGCTTTCAAAATCTTCGAACCACTTTGCTGGTTTCCCAGCAACTGCTTCCCTGACACCGTCCACTTCTTCATTTGGCCACCAACTCACATATGTTCCATCTGAAAGTTCCAACGAAATATGTCCGAAACTTTTAAGAGATGAAGGCTTCCACACGTAAATTCTTGTAACCATATTTTCGTTTGTTTGTAAGCGGATGTGACGAAACTGCAAAAATATTATGGCATCTAAATAGGGCCATCACACAGTAAACATTTTGTTGCAACGACTGTTTTCGTTTTGTGTTCTTACATCATTAAAAACAACCATACGAAAATACGTTACGTTAACTGTTTAGAAATTATTTATGTTTAAGATAATTCTGTACATTCGGGTCATTTTTATAGTGGAGAATTTGATTAAAACATGATTTTTCAAAAACTTCAGAATATACTAAGAAAATTATGCAGATGAAAATGACAGGGTCGTGCGCTTGATGGGAAAAAATCGCGATTTTGATGCCATTTTTCGTAAACAGAATATTTTCTACAGTGACATTTTATTGACACTTGCTTAAAAAAGCATAAGTGCGTAAACTCTTGCGAACAAGATGCAAAATAGATTTTGGCCCTGACATAATTTAGACCATACCTTATACAGCAAATGTTTTATACATCAGTAAACGTCCTTCCTCAAATACATGATAGTTGTGGTGGGACACCATAGTCCGAGTGTCGAAACCGAAATAGCTAGCATGGGAAACCAGTCAATAAAATGCGTAATACAGTACATACCTGTGTTGCAAAATAATTTGTATAAGTTAGATAATACATACAAGTGTGTTACCGGCTGGTTTCAGCAATCATGCGATAAAGTAAATTTAGATCACATTTAGCTCTTGTGGATTTGCCAGGCCCGGATTTAGACAATCATTAATAACTGGCTCACAAGTATTGTCCGTAAGTATTGACCTGGCACTCATTAATCTTCGCCAATATTTTCGGGCGTTTTCGATATTTCTCGTGATATTCGTGTCCTGAAAATATCTAGATTTATCAAAATAATCAATTTGGAGAACCAACGGCACAGTGGTGTAGTGGTAAGCTCTCCGACTTGAAAACACGTTATCATGGGTTCGAATTCTCTTCTAACCATTTTTTAAAATATAATTCCTTGTGTTTGTATTTGTATCTATGATTATATATTTTTTTATGAAACTTTGCATTTTGTATCGCTAACAACAGTTCTTTGAATTGTTCGTTGAATGAATGAATGCTTGTCCGGTCCTGAAGATTTTAAACGACATTTTGTAGAACGGTTTTATGTACGTAGAAGAAAGGTAATCGATAGCAGAGTATTTCGTTGATAAAACATGATAAGTGTGACAAGTTTCCGTCTTTTACAGACAAAATCATAAAAAAAATAATTTGGTCAGACAGAGGACTCGAACACTCAACCCTGAGATTAGTGGCAAAACGCTTTGTCCGCACAGCTATATCCGCACATGATACGTGATGGTATATAATTGGCTTTTCAACAGCTTTATCATTGTTTGGGTTCGTACACCGAAAATTAATTTACGGAAACATACGGAATATTCATGAGTGCCAGGTCAATACTTACGGACAATACTATAATGAACTTGTCCATCTTTTAAGGGAGTTCTGCACGTTTGGGTCGAAATTTTTTCTACAATGTAGAATTTGATTAATCTCTGATTTTTCAAAACCTAGAAAATTCAGCAAATAAAAAAGATAGGGTCGTGTGCTCGATTTTTTGCTAGACTGATTTGACTGAAAATTTGGACCTCATGCACTATTTCATAATGGGAGTCTATGGGAAAATCATAACTTCGCGAATATAATTTTTTCTACAATGTAGATTTTGATGAAACTTCTCACAGTTGTTAATAAACATATCGCCTATAATTTGGTAAAACAAAATGTATAGGCCCGTGTGCTTATTTTTGAGATATCTGGCCGTGTTTAAAGTGAACCGGACATTGCACGCTAATTTTAAGACTTATTTTGAATTTTTAACGTGCCATATGTTTTAGTATCATATTTTGACTTTAGAAATATAGCTACTCTATACACACCTGTGTGGCTCCAAGCAAAAATGTCTGATAAAGTTCACTAAATTATTTTTTAATAATAATTGCTTTTAGGTAAAACAAAGGACATTTATAATACTATCTAGACCTAATGCAAGGTACAAGCAGCCTGATGGGTAGGAACAAGGGAGGAAATGCTCTGAGGTCTGAATTCTGTGCTTTCAAAAATTTATGCCGCTTGTTGTCGTTATTTAGGTTGGAGCGTTGGGTGCACTCCTGAATCAGACATTGTATGTATGTATGTATCTATGTATGTATGTATGTATGTATGTGTCATAGCATGTATGCGGTGTGGTGTGGTGTGGTGATGCCATGTCATGTCATGTCATGTATCTATGTGGTGTGGTGTGGTGTGCTGTGGTGATGTCATGTCATGTGATGTCATGTCATGTCATGTCATGTCATGTCATGTCATGTATGTATGTATGTATGTATATGGTGTGGTGTGGTGTGGTCACAGGTGCATTGATGTCATGTCATGCCATGTCTGTATGCATGTCATGTAATGTAATGTATGTATGACTTGTATGTATATATGTATGTATGTATGTATGTATGAGCTTTTTTCCAAAGTTGGAGGCAAGGGTGGGTTTTTTTGTTTTGTTTTTACCTGAAGTAAAGTTTGTACTTTCACTTGCGGGCGGTATGGTAGGCTGAAAAAAATCGATGTCCGCTCAATAACTAGTGTTTTTTATCAAAACTAAAGTGAACGTAAACAAATTGTGTATCTTTATAAAATCCAGGCCAAGTTTAGACAAGTATCTCTAGAGGTATGGCTCTTGAATTGGTCAAAGTTGCCAAAATTGATGGCGTCCTCTCGAAAACTAGAAAAAAAATCTTTGATGTCAACCATACAAATACAGAAGATGTATTACAATAAAATCAAAGCAAAATTCTATTACGAGCCACTTCGGATAGAATCTCCAGGGTTATGGCCCTTGAAGTGGTCTAAATTGACAGTGTCCGCTCGATAACTAGAGTAACTTTTCTCACAATTAAAATAAAGTGTGTATCTCTATAAAATATCGGTCAAGTTCGATAACTAGCCAATTCGGATCAATGTTTCTTTATCTAAATTTCTACCGCGGTATCTCTATCAGTATCGTCTTGCCAATTTAAAGGAAATATATATACAGTCAAAAGATGGTGCTCCATGCTCTTACGCTTATGTATACTATTGAAATTATCAGTCAAAATTACACTATAAAGCGTTAATACATTCGTATCAATCCTTCACTTTTCTTCAGCAGGGTTTTAAATAATTAAACGTTGATGCAAATGCTATTCAGTACGTTAAAAAACAGAATAATTTTTTCAAGCAAATCCAAAGTCAGATTATTTTTACATAAAAATCCCCCAACCCCTCCCCTTGAATATCAAATGGTCGGTCCCTAACTCATGTTTTTTTTTATGTCTACTGCATATTGACTATTAAAAATCATAGTGTGGAAGGCCTTGTTTTTCTTTAATTTTAGAGTTTTGTAGACTCTTCGATAGAAAAGATATTTTGACTAAATAACAGAGCTCGCTAAACTCAAGATTTATGAAATCTCCACATTGTTCCCGCGACAGATTCGTTAGACTGAACTCAGACACTTTACAGCACGTGTAATCACCTTACCCCTTCTAAGCTTGACTTATTATATTGTTTTTATACGCTTTTAACCAGCTGCATGCCTTATCTCAAAAGCTACCCTACATGTCCGGTCTTGCTTTCAAGCTGCATCAAGGACCTTTACTTACATATTTCAGTCGTATGGGTTCTATCCAGGTCGAAACATTCCAGATATGGCAAAAATAATATTCTCATCGGTTCGAGCACTACCTATTCAACTTCCTATGACATACCCTGACCTCTATGGCTAAGCAAGATACCGGATCTTTACCAGGTCATATACCTGTATGTCAACGTGTAGTATAGTTGTATAGTACATGTACATGTTCTGGTCATTGGCGCCCAAACCAAGTCAAAACAACAGCATGAACTTTCTTACCCCATTTATATATCAGTTTATGTCCCTGTCAGTGGGCCTTACAAAACATTGTCCGCAAACACAGCTTTTATCTTATAAAGCGCGCAGGCGAACGCATGAATGCTGTTCATTTTATTCCGAGTATGTTTAGATATTATTAAGTTCTATCACTGAATATTTATTGATGTCAAAAACATTTTATAATTGTATTAAGTTCCAATCCAACATACGTAACGGTTACCGAGATATAAACTTGTATGCATAGCTTTAACCAAGGTGTTATTCCGGTTGGTAGAAACACGTGAAAACATCGAAAAACTAGAAAACACCAAAAACACAACTAGAAAACTATAAAGATTGATCGATGTTTTTTTTTTTTTTTTTTTTTTTTTTTTGATGAATTTCATATATCTGATTCATCTTTTGAAGAAACAGCTGTGTATTAGCCAAAAATGAGTCATATCTTATGTTTTTTCGGAAGTCCGTAGAAAAGCCTGAAAACACTCAAAAACACATTGAAAATAAAGAAAACTATAAGAATGTGTGACCTCGATGTCGCTAATGCCTGTGAGTAGAATAGCTCTCAAAATTCTTCGAATAGTCAAGCTATATATACCATATAATTCTGATGTAGTTTTACAGCAGTTAGTTGTGTATGGCTTCTGCATGGTTACGTTAATTACTGTATTATGAGAAATTTTACACTACAAGAACAAACAAAGAAATGATTAAAAAGTTTCACCTTTTATTACCCGATCAAAAACAATTCAGTTTCATAAACTTCATAACAGTTAGTATTTGAACAATCAATGCTTACATTAAATATATAAATAAACACAACAAAACACAGACCTACATTTATTCAGTATAAAATATTACATTGTTTAACTATAAAAGAGATTACTTTGCAATGTAATATAAAATGTTGTTTATATATACAGCTGAACCTGTCTTACCAGTCACCTGTATTAAACAGCCGCTTGCCTTAAGCGGCCAGTCACCTACCTTCACAACCTGACAATTTTTGTTCTGATTTCTACCTGCCTAAAGCAGCTACCTGCCTTAAGAAGCCAGACTTTGTAACTTCACTGACTGACTGCTTACTACAGGTTTAAAAGTACATGTATAACAGATTCCTCTGTAGATGACATGCTATTACTGGCAAACAACAAGACAGAGGTTTATCAACTTTATGGCCTAATAGAAAGGTGATACATCTTATAGCAATAACTAAATACTAGTTGACAAACCACATGGAAAATTCCTTTTTTTTGTGCTCATATAGCCTTTCAAAAATATCTAGACACTGGTAATAGAATAAAAAGAGTCCTGATTCTTGTGTCTTTTGTTGTGCCTTGTCTCCATGGCATCACACATTTTTTGAAATCTAGTTTGTATTTGTAGCATTTTATCGAAATCTTAGTGCATGCTTGATAAAAATGGTGGTGTTACAATTTTAAGTCCACACAAATACAGTCAAACTTGTGCTAGCGACCACCCGTGAATAGCGACCACCTGTCGACAACGACCGGCCTCTGATCCCTCCGTAGAAAAATGCTCATAAAAAGGCCGTGAACAGCGACCACCTGGCGACCGCGACCAGCGACCAGCCTAATTCATTCTCCTCCAGTAGACGTTGTTTTTTTTTAGTTGGAGGAGTTGGGGCTCGAACTCACGATCCCTCGTTTCGTATTCAGACGGGACAACTGCGTCCGCTCTGAAGTTAAAAACAGAACTGAGTGTAGCTTTTGTGTGCGCTATTTATATAACTCTCACCGTCTCTTTACTTTGATAATGTTCTTCTTGATTATGTTGACAGTCATAAACATTTAGGAGTTACTTTTAGATCAGATGGTAAATGGCACGATCATATCAATAATATACTTTCATCTGCCTCAAAAATTCTAGGGTCAATGAGAGCATAAAGTTCAAACTAAAAAGAAATACGTTAAATCAGATTTATATATCCTACATGAGACCTGTTCTAGAATACGCATCAATAGTCTGGGATGGCTGTGCAGATTACGAAAAACATTCTCTTGAAAAACTCCAATTCAAGGCTGCACGTATTGTCACAGGTCTTACGAGGTCTGTTTCTATCGAACGTCTTCTTAATGAAATTGGTTGGGTATCTCTGTCCGATAGACGAAACATTCAGAAACTTGTTACCATATATATATATATATATATATATTCTCTTTATTTCCACCTTGCGGTGATAGATATTTACAATACATGTATACAATTCATTTTCTTATCACAAATATGTTAAAACAGAAAAAGTAAAAGTATGAGCATAAGTTAGAAAATGCATTTATAAGTATTAGTATACACTTTGTTTTTGTTTCTATATATCTAAATGAATAATTATATAATGTTAATGATATACGAGAGAAATATTAACATTACTGCATATTACAGGAGGGATGAACTATATTACATATGATTTCAAAAATTCGTACAAATCTAATGTACAGTTTATGCAAATACAGGATTTTACTTAGCAATTTTGGGTGCTAATAATACATAATGTGTTTTAAGAAAATAGAGACAGATCTGATAGCATCATATTACCCCTTACTCTTATGCGAGAATATACCTTTCAAAATTATAAAGGGATATTAAGGGGTTTTGCAATTGATATCCTGATTTAGGAATTCATTCATTGTTTGTCGAAAGTCGAAATACAAACAACAACTGTTTCCATTTTGGAAAATTATACATTTGCGTATGTTGAAATGAGGTCCTCTAAATTGATGATGTATTTAGAGTTAAACATATTTCACAGCTTGTGTAGTTTTTGTTCTTGTTTCTGGGTATATAACGCAAATACCTATTACAGTTTTCTGAATTTAAGACATGAGATCAAATATTTATATGATACATGCAGAAATGATTTGTGACACTCCATATTGACAAATGATGCAAGAGTTCTTCCTAGCAAAACTTGATATAACATTTCATCATTTAACATCTGCATTTCATAAATCAAACCATGAATGTTGAGTCTGGTAATGCTATTATAAAACATTTGTCTTTCGAAGTACCATGTATAAAGCTAAGCATCGTACATTACCGGACTATCTATTAAATCTTATTCCAGATACAGTTGCCAATGATGTATCCTATCTTCTAAGAAAGAGGAATGATTATATAACAGTTGCTCGTCGTACGCAATTGTTTGCTAACTCGTTTATTCCATCAGCTTCTTCTTTATGGAACGATTTAGAATCCGATATAAGAGAGTCATCCACAATTCATATTTTTAAATCAAAACTTAAACTAAAATACAAACCTTCATCTGTACCTACATATTTTTGTATTGGCGAAAGGCTGTACTCGGTTTACCATGCTCAGATGCGTAATTAATGCAGTAATTTAAATGCTGATTTATATAAAAATCATTTGAGAGACAATGCTGCATGTGATTGTGGTCACGATACTGAAGATGCCGAACATTTTCTCTTTAAATGTAGACATAATGCTTTACAAAGAATACAACTTTTTAACGCCACACGTATCTTTCATCCACTGAATACGCGTACTCTTTTGTTTGGAGATGAAAATTATACTGAAGAAGAAAATTCACTAATATTTATATAAGTACAAAAATATATCAAACATACAAATCGTTTTCATTAAGAAATCTGATTGCTGCCGTATTACTTTAGTATATAAACTTAACGCAGTTGTACCCCACACATCAAGTTACGACCCTTGGAACACTCTGGACTCTCTCTCTTCTTATATTACCATCTATCTAGCTTTCTTTTAATTTCTACAGTTAAATCATTCTACTTCTTCTCCAACATTGTTGTTATTCATTTCGCTTAACTTTGTTCTCTTCCAATTACATTTTGTCATCTTTATAAGAATACAATGCAATCTATAATATAAAATTTTCCTATAAATATACCTTCGGGGACGGACCGAACTACTAATGTTATATGAACTTGTGGTCCAACCCTTTTACCTTTCTTAGAATGTTTTGTATATTTTCTGTATATGTACATTGCATATGTTGTCACAAAAAGGAAGGAATAAAATATGTTTAAATCAAATCAAATACAACTCTGTCAGGTCATGTATATCCAATGAAAGTTGCCCGACAGCATACAATACAAAAGGTACAGTATGAATTTTTTCTGCCAGTTCGTATTTCTTTGTGAAATACAAGCCGTATTTTTAACAGAATATACCGGGTATATAGGTATAACAAAATAATAAATTAATTTAGAATAATTTAAGGCTCATTCTTCTATACAGAAATGTTATCCATTATCGAACCATTGCTTAGATGTAGTTGTCTAAGTGTAATGATGACTGCTCAAGAAATATGGCTTCAAATGTATTAACAATATAAAATATGATATTTGGACAAATTCAAAGGCCAGAACTGGTGTTACTGTGGTAGTCTTGCCCATCATCATCAACTTTACCGAGATCTTGTCGCCATATATCCATAATAAACTGAGGAGTAGTATTTAACCCTAATCATGCTGGACACGATTGATTCTGCGTTTGCGACCAGTGTAGATCATGATCAGCCTGCACATCCTTGCAGTCTGATCATGATCTGCACTGTTCGCCATTCAGTCAGTGTATTTTGGTAAGCACCCTTTTAACAGTTAAAGGCACTGTCCAAATTGAAAGATGGACGAGTTCATTATAGAAATTTAGTAGGGTATGGGTTGATTAACTGAATTAAAATGATCAAGAAACCTCACACTACTGTGTAATATTTTTTAATATCTATGTCATTTTCGCAGTTGCGCACCTAATTTTAAACGCATTCCAGTTCAATGCATTTGCCATGCAGGTATCGCATACAAACGATAATAATTTAAAACAAATATCTTGTCAAAATTCGACATGGCTTTTGCGTTAAAAGATAAATGATAAAATGAATATAAACAAAATAACAATTGATGAGCACCAGGTTTATGCTAGTTGGGCATAACATGACATGTGATATGAATGTCTAACAATTTTGTCAGGTTGAGAAAACTGTCAGAAAAATACGTAACTAATATTTTATACAGTCGTAACTATGGTCGATAGAACGCATTTAAGCAGCAAAAATATTTTCATACGAAGGTTTACTGTTAGTCCAAATCGTGTCACTTTCATTCCATCAGTAAGAGTGTGAGGGTAATTACATATAAGTCACACGTTAGGACTAGATGACTGTGTGTGTCACTGTGCTAAAAGAAATACGGCGAATAAGTCAAGGATAAGTCTTAAATTGTCTTAAACCAGTTTATGAAATACACAGTTTGACTTGCACATTTCGTAATCCCCTCTAAAGTTTGTGCAACATGTCTGTCATGAATTCATTTATTCAACGCTTATCTTCTTTGAAGATTTCAGAAATTCTATTTGCAGAATGAACCAAGTTTTATCTTTTTATCCTTTTTCCCATTCACATATGCTTCGGCAAGTTTTGCAACTGCCATTGGCGTTGTTGTTTCTCCTGCACGATCCTTAAACCAGTCCGAACCTTCACACAGTGCTTTATATATAACAGTAGAACAACTCCTCCTTTGTATATCCTATCTTTTGGAGCCATCAAGAAGTTTCTTGAAGTATGTCCTGATATTCTCCTCGTCTAGCCCACTCATGTGAACAGTTTTGGATGGATTTCCATTCTCCTTTAGCTCGGTTTCAAAATCTTCGTACCACATTGCTGGCTTCCCAGCAGCTGCCGCCATGACATTTTCCACTTCTTCAACTGGCCACCAACTGATATATTTACTATCTGAAAGTTCCAATGAAATATGTCCGAAACTTTTAACAGACGAAGGGTTCCATACATAAATTCTCGTAACCATATCTTCTTTCTGTACGTAAACATACGTGACGATACTGCCAAAATATTATGGCATCTAAATAGGGCCATCACACAGTAAACATTTTGTTGCAACGACTGTTTTCGTTCTGTGTTCTTATATCTTTAAAAACAACCATACGAAAATACGTCAAGTTAACTGTTTAGCAGTTATTTATGTTTTAGGTAGTTCTGCACATTCGGGTCATTTTTATAGTGGAGACTTTGATTAAACCATGATTTTTCAAAACTTCAGAATATACTAAGAAAATTATGCAGATGAAAATGACAGGGTCGTGTGCTTGATGGGAAAAATCGCGATATTGATGCCATTTTTCGTAAACAGAATATTTTCTACAGTGACATTTTATTGACACTTGCCATAGTGGCTTAAAAAAGCATCAGTGCGCAAACTCTTGCGAACAAGATGCAAAATAGATTTTGGCCCTGTCATAATTTAGACCATACCTAATATACAACAGATGTTTAAACATCAGTTTACGTCCTTCCTCAAATGCATGATAGCTGTGGTGGGACACCATAGTCTGTCGAAACCGAAACTAGCTAGCATGGGAAACCAGTCAAAATTTAACGCGTACCTGTATTACAAAATAACTTGTATAAGTTAGATAATACATACAAGTGTGTTACCGGCTGGTATCAGCAATTATGCGATAATGTACCGGCTGGTATCAGCAACCATGCGATAAAGTAAATTTAGATCGCATTTAGCTCTTGTGGATTATCGTTAATAACTGGCTCACAAGTAGTTTAGTAGTACTCCTCATAAAATAAACAAGCGTGTTTGTAAACATGGACGGTTCCTAACTGAAGGGGATCCTTGCTAAAAATAATGACAAAATACAATACATATGGCATATCCGTAGCCGTGACCAACCTATAAACCGGGCCAGTCTATTTTATAGGCAAAACAACACTGTTGACCCAAATCTTTTTGTATTAAAATTTTCCACTTACTATAATGAACTTGTCCATCTTTTTAGGGTGTTCTGCACGTTTGGGTCGAAAATCTTTCTACAATGTAGAATTTGATTAATCTCTGATTTTATCAAATCAAAACTTCAGAATATACCTAGAAAATTCAGCAAATAAAAAAGATAGGGTCGTATGCTCGATTTTTTGCTAGACTGATTTGACTGAAAATTTGGACCTCATGCAATATTTTATAATGGGAGTCTATGGGAAAATCATAACTTTTATAACATTTTCGCAAATAGAATTTTTTCTACAAAGTAGATTTTGATGAAACTTCTCACGGTTGTTAATAAACATATGGCCTATAATTTAGTGAAATAAAATGTATAGGCCCGTGTGCTTATCTGACCATGTTTGAGGTGAACCGGACATTTCACGCTAATTTTAAGACATTGTTTTGAATTTTTAATGTGCCATATGTTTTAACATCATATTTTGACTTAAGAAATATATTAACAGTGCCACTGTAATAAATTTACTCACAGGTTTCGATTAATTCATAAATTGATTTTCATCTCCGTACGCCGAATCCAGGTTATATACTATGCTTTCCGGATAAACGTTACGCCATCACTTCCGGTTTTTCAAACTTGGACAGTACCATTAACTGTTACAATGGGTGCATACCAGATACTGAGTCAGAATGGCGAACAGAGCAGATCATGATCAGACTGCATGGATGTGCAGGTTGATTGCAAAGGCACAGCATTATAAGGGGTAAAGTCCTCGAGTGTATATGTATAAATTATATGACTGATACCTAAAAGATAAAGGCAGTGGCAACGATTACGGAACCGTAATCCTAGCCTCCGGTTCTAGGAATACGGAAGTTCCGTATTCCTAGACAACCCTATGAGGATAGGCTAGGATAACGGAAGTATTTAAGAGGCATCAAATAAATGTTAGGACAAGCATAAATGATGTTCGTAGATAAAAGGGCATAAGGGTCGTAGTCATCCAAAAATGGATGTTAATTGACAAATCAGGGGGTTTGAATTGTAAAACATCACTGGTGCATTTTGATGTATCAAAATAGCCTTTGTAATTATTCTACTAGCTACTCTATACACACCTGTGTGGCTTATCTGATGTAAATCCAAGCAAAAATGTCTGATAAAGTTCACTAAATATTTTTTAATAATAATTGCTTTTAGGTAAAACAAAGGTCATTTATAATACTATCAAGACCTAATGCAAGGTACAAGCAGCCTGATGGATAGGAACAAGGAAGGAAATGCTCTGGGGTCTGAATTCTGTGCTTTCAAAAATTAATGCCGCTTGTTGTCGTTTTTTAAGTTGGTGCGTTGGGTGCACTCCTGAATCAGACATTGTATGTATGTATGTATGTATGTGTCATAACATGTATGCGGTGTGGTGTGGTGTGGTGATGCCATGTCATGTCATGCATGTATGTGTGGTGTGGTGTGGTGTGGTGTGGTGTGGTGATGTCATGTCATGTCATGTCATGTTATGTATGTATGTATATGGTGTGGTGTGGTGTGGTGCATTGATGTCATGTCATGCCATGTCTGTATGCATGTCATGTAATGTAATGTATGTATGACATGTATGTATATATGTATGTATGTAAGAGCTTTTTTTCCAAAGTTGGAGGCAAAGGTTTTTTTGTGTTTTTTTTTTCTGTTTTTACCTGAAGTAAAGTTTGTACTTTCACTTGCGGGCGGTATGGTAGGCGGAAAAAATCGGTGTCCGCTCAATAACTAGAGTGTCTTTTATCAAAACTAAAGTGAACGTAAACAACTTGTGTATCTTTATAAAATCCAGGCCAAGTTTAGACAAGAATCTCTAGAGGTATGGCCCTTGAATTGGTCAAAGTTGCCAAAATTGATGGTGTCCTCTCGAAAACTAGAAAAAAATCTTTGATGTCAACCATACAAATACAGAAGATGTATTACAATAAAATCAAGGCAAAATGCTATTACGAGCCACTTCGGACAAAATCTCCAGAGTTATGGCCCTTGAACTGGTCTAAATTGACAGTGTCCGCTCGATAACTAGAGTAACTTTTCTCACAACTAAAATAAAGTGTGTATCTCTATAAAATATCGGTCAAGTTCGATAACTAGCCAATTCGGATCAATGTATATTTTATCTAAATTTCTACCGCGGTATCTCTATCAGTATCGTCTTGCCAATTTGAAGGAAATATGTATACAGTCAAAAGATGGTGCTCCAAGCTCTTACGCCTATATATACAGTACAGTTTACTATTGAAATTATCAGTCAAAATTACACCATAAAGCGTTAATACTTTCGTATCAATCCTTCACTTTTCTTCAGCAGGGTTTTAAATATTTAAACGTGGATGCAAATGCTATTCAGTACGTTAAAAAAAAAAACAGAATATTTTTTCAAGCTAATCCAAAGTCAGATTATTTTTACATAACCCCCCCCCCCCCCCATCCCCTTGAATATCAAATGGTCGGTCCCTTTAATGTTTTTATGTCTACTGCATATTGACTATTAAAAATCATAGTGTGGCAGACCTTGTTTTTCTTTAATTTTAGAGTTTTGTAGACTCTTCGATAGAAAAGATATTTTGACTAAATAACAGAGCTCGCTAAACTCAAGATTTATGGAATCTCCACATTGTTCCCGCGGCAGATTCGTTAGACTGAACTCAGACACTTTACAGCACGTTTAATCACCTTACCCCTTCTAAGCTTGACTTATTATATTGTTTTTATACGCTTTTAACCAGCTGCATGCCTTATCTCTAAAGCTACCCCACATGCCCGGTCTTGCTTTCAAGCTGTATCGAGGACCTTTACTTAAATTTTTCAGTCGTATGGGTTCTATCCAGGTCGAAACATTCCAGATATGGTAATCGGTTCGAGCGCTACCTATTCAACTTTCTATGACATGCCCTGACCTCTATGGCTAACCAAGGAACCGGATCTTCACCAGGTCATATACCTATATGTCAACGTGTAGTATAGTTGTATAGTACAAGTTCTGGTCATTGGCGCCCAAACCAAGTCAAAACTACAACATGAACTTTCTTACCTCATTTATACATCAGTTTATGTCCCTGTCAGTGGGCCTTACAAAACATTGTCCGCAAACACAGCTTTTATCTTATAAAGCGCACAGGCGAACCCATGAACGCCGTTCATTTTATTCCGAATATGTTTAGATATTATTAATTTCTATCACTGAATATTTATTGATGTCAAAAACATTTTATAATTGTATTAAGTTTCAATCCAACATATACAACGGTTACCAAGATATATGAATAAACTTGTATGCATAGCTTTAACCAAGGTGTTATTCCGGTTGATAGAAACACGTGAAAACACCGAAAAACCAGAAAACACCAAAAACACAACTAGAAAACTATAAAGAATGATCGATTTTTTTAGATGAATTTCACATATCTGATTCATCTTTTGAAGAAACAGCTATGTATTAGCCAAAAATGAGTCATATTTTACGTTTTTTCGGAAGTCCGTAGAAAAGCCTGAAAACACTCAAAAACACATTAAAAATAAGGAAAACTATAAGAATGTGTGACCTCGATGCCGCTAATGCCTGTGAGTAGAATAGCTCTCAAAATTCTTCGAATAGTCAAGCTATATAATACCATATAATTCTGATGTAGCTTTACAGCAGTTAGTTGTGTATGGCCTCTGCATGGTTACGTTACTGTATTATGAGAACTTTTACACTACAAGAACAAACAAATAAATTATTAAAAAGTTTCACCTTTTATTACTCGATCAAAAACAATTCAGTTTCATAAACTTCATAACAGTTAGTATTTGTACAATCAATGCGTACATTAAATATATAAATAAACACAACAAAACACAGACCTACATTTATGCAATATAAAAAATGTTAAATTGTTTATATATAAAAAGAGATTATTTTGTAAAGCAATATAAAATGTTGTTTATATATACAGCTGAACCTGTCTTACCAGTCACCTGTATTAAACAGCCGCTTGCCTTTTGCGGCCAGTCACCTACCTTGGCAACCTGACAATTTTTGTTCTGATTTCCACTTGTCTAAAGCAGCTATCTGCCTTAAGAAGCCAGACTGTGTAACTTCATTGACTGACTGCTTAATACAGGCTTTAAGTACATGTATAACAGATTCCTCTGTAGATGACATGCTAGTATCGGCAAACAACATGACAGAAGTTTATCAACTTTATGGCCTAATTGAAAGGTAATACTAAATGCTAGTTGACAAACCACATGGAAAATTCCTTATTTTTTCTGTGCTCATACAGCCTTTCAAAAATATCTAGACACTGGTAATAGTCAAAATATAAAGAGTCCTAATTCTTCTGTCATTGTGTGTCTGTTGTGCCTTGTCTCCATGGCATCATACATTTTTTGAAATCTAGTTTGTATTTGTAGCATTCTATCGAAATCTGCATGTTCCTAGTGCATGCTTGATAAAAATGGTGGTGTTACAATTTTAAGTTTAGAAAAATGTCACTGAAAAATCTAAAAGAGTTAATTTAAAGGGTTGTAGGTAATGTAGCATACCATTTGTATATAAAAGCTAACACTCCCTTCTCTTTAACTTAATCACTAGTAGTGACTTCATTGCATTTCTTATATAGTTAATAAACCAAATGGACCAGAGAATCAGTAGAAACACAGTATTCAAAAACCTACAATATCCTCCCCAATCCCAAACAAAATTAGATGAAATCTGGCAGCTGAATTCCAGGTCTACTTAAAAAGACAGTGTTCTCAAAATGACTTAAACTATTTGTTCCCCTACCTGATGAAAATTGTGTTTCTTAACGATGTAAAAACATAAAAGGTTAATAGGCCATTCACAAAATACAACCTGGACATCTTGGGAACTTCAAAATTGTGTTCAGGAAAAACCAATCAGATTTTAGAGGACAAGTAAAAAATGTGCGTCTTATACTCGCAGAATCATGGCACTCTTGATCGATTGCTTAACACTTATCATGCTGGACACGACTGATTCTGCCTTTGCGACCAGTGTAGATCATGATCAGCCTGCACTTCCATGCAGTCTGATCATGATCTGCACTGTTTGCTATTCAGTCAGTATCTTTTTGATAAGCACCCCTTTTAACAGTTAATGGTACTGTCCAAATTGGAAGATGGACAAGTTCATTATAGAAATTTAGCAGGGTAAGGGTTTACATCGAAAACTGAACATACTTAATAACAAAGATCTATACCAAAGATATGCAATCTACAAACTCTTTCAAGTTTATGAGTAGGTCAACCAACACTTTAACAATAATTGAAACATCACAGAGTTATGAAACAAACAAAAATGAGGTAAAAGTGTAAAATGTTTAACTATTGCACTACCACATCACACAGTTAATGAGAATCAATTGTTTATAAATTAGGAACAATTGCTACAGTTTCATCCTGAGGCAACAAAATAAACATTTGAGTAGAATTCTTATCATAAAAGTCATACTGTAAAAGCAGAAATATTCGCGAGGGTTTAATTTTCGCTATATTTGCGAGGCCCTTTATCCTGTGAAAATTAATCCTTGCGTAAATTTTCACCATTAGTATAATTCAAATTCAAGTAGGATACCATTTTTACAATTTCGCGAATATTAAACCGCGAAATTTTGACCAAGCGGAAATATGTGCTTTTACAGTAGGATACAAAAGAATCAAATAAAATTTGTAAGAAGATCCTCCAGAACAGAAGAAATAATATCAGACTGGTTTGAATGAGTCTTATTCATAAGAGGTAATGAAATATGCAATACTACTCATGCCACAGAGCACTTACTAAAACTGAATGTATTCCACAAACCCAAAGGACAAGAAAATATAACAACATGCTAGTAATACTCAAATGCCTTCCTAACAGATTAATTTTCTATGCATTATTAAAGATGAAACAATCTGTTCAGTACAAGTTGTGTTCTGTAACAAAATCCTTGACATGCCCACATAGTTTTCATTTTATTTTATATAAAGAAGTTGCGCATTTGATTACACAAAATGTCAACAACTAAGTACTAGTATAAATATTTAATCTGCAAAAAAATGGTATGCCCTTAATGACACAGTTCATTTAAGTATTCTGATATTTTATTAAAGGTACTGAGGGTATTTTAATAATTTATTGTTTAAGCGAATAATCTAAAACAAATAGTATCATAGAGCGAACAATCATGAGTAGCAAATCTATCTTCCTTTTATTCAATTTGTTCCCAGTTGTGTGTACTGGTACTGATGATAAACCCGAACAGAAAATGAGGTTTTTTACCTGTAACTTTTTTATTTCTGCAAATTGTAATCAATGGTCAGTATCAAAATAAAGCTTAACATCTGCTGAAAACTTTACATAATTCAAATTTATATTTAGTTAGCAAACTCACATGAAGTGAGGCCCTGAAAGGGGTTTGTAAAATGGGGACTGTAAGCAGGTTGACTGATGATAAATTCGAACACTTTGTCACTTACAAAATTTTCTTCGTAGTATTATATTGAAACTTTCCCCAAAACGCTGCAACCGTCATTCCTGATCAAGTAATGAAAAGTGACCCAATGTCAGGCCTTCATGTGGCGACAGTGAGCATGCGCAAAAAAACAGGCTCATCCCCAGTAATTTTGGATAAATATTTTTTATACAGATAAATGTAAGTCATTTATTTATACAGAATATTTACCAATTTTGTTTTTATTTACACCAGTTGGTGTTGTAAATGGAAACTGTTAGATGGCGTGTTCAATTTTATAAATAACCGATTGCAATCAAATATTTCCAAGGTGGTCGACTTTATCATCTGTCCGGGTTTATCATCAGTACCAGTATAGAGATTTCATATCTATACACAAACTGCCAAAGATTCCCCATTTATAATAACAGTGACTTTATACAGACATATTAAACTGTTGCTATATTTAAGAAAAATCTTTTAAGCTTGAAAGATCAACATTAACATTTTTTTTTACAATTCACAAAAATACACAAATTTCAAACATTACATGTATATGCCTCTTATGTGCACTTCAACATTTTACTTATTACAAGTTTTAGCATTAACAAAATAAATTCACAAAATGTTGATACACCAATGAAAAATGTGACATCATTATATGGAAATGTATCAAACATGAATGGTGAATAAGAACAGTGCTTTATGCTTTACCATTTAGGCAATAATCAAGTTCTTTCTATAACCAAACAACTTTTGTATCAGCCTGGTACACTGAGAACAGAAGATAAGATTTTTTGTCAGTCACCTAATATAAATTTTCTGGATTTGGCTTTGGCTGCCTTTAAAATGACCTAAGGGGAACCAAATGGGAGGTTCAAACACAGACGCTACAGACAAACTTAAGTGGCGATGAAGCAAGTTGTTCACAAGATGTTCAAGGACTTTTTTTATTTTCAGCTCTGGCAGACCCTAAAAGGAACCAAGCATAATCATTGAACAAATTTCAGAAAGGTTCACAGAAGAGTGCTAAAGACAATGATGATGAAGATAAATCATTTGGGCCATGAGAAGTTTTTTTGTTTTTTTATTTTCAGCTTTGGCAGCCACGAACACACTTGAGAAGTCTATAAAAGGAAGCTACATACCAAGTTTGGTAAATATCCAATATGTGGTTCCAGTGAAGAAGTCAATTTCAAGTTGTTTTTTCTATTTAGCTCTGGCAGCCCCCAAAAGTGGCAAAGAACACCCATTTGAATAAATCTGAGAAAGTTCCTTACAAGGATGCTACCGACCAGGTATGGTGAAGGTCTGTCATGTAGTTCATGAGAAGTTATTTAATCATTTAGCCCTAGCAGACCGTAGTTTATGACAAGTTATTTAATCATTTAGCCCTAGCAGACCCTAAAATGAGGATCTATAACATGGTTCATGAGAAGTTGTTCTAAGTTTTTCTACTTTTAGCTTAGGCGGCCCCTAATACTAGTAATCAAATCAAAATCCTACACATAACTTGAGAAAGGTTCATTCTAAGATGCTACAAACCAAGTTTGGTGAAATTTTGATAAGTACTTTCAGAGATGAAGATGTTTAAACTTTAGCCTGCTGGCATCAAGTTATTTTGCCTTTGTGACCAATGTAGACCAAGTTCAGCCTGCATGTCCATGCAGCCTGATCATGGTCCGCACTGTTTGCTATTCAGTCAGTAAATTTTCAGTGAACATCCCTTTGAATAATATGAGGTACTGCCCAAATTGAATGATGGACCAGTCTATTTTAGAAATTTAGCAGGGTAAAGGTTAAGTAAAAAAAACACTGAGGCAGGAAAAGGGATGCCATACCATTCACCTATACCAGTACTGTACAAAGCTGACTTAGGAACACTGTTATTATCTTACATGAAATGTTATGAGAACTTTTTCCAACAATAAGTGACTTCAAATATTATGTAAATGATTGTTTACCCAATCATGAGCAAATATGTACAAAAATATTACAACTTGTGGATATAAATATGGAACAATTATTACAAAATATAAAGTATTATAAAACAAAATTATTTTTTACAATAACTTGAGCAAAATGAACACAACAGGAATGGCTTCTTATAGGTATTTGACAAAATGGAAAAGTCGGGTGAAATGTAATAAATGCTCAGTATAATATCTGCCCTCCCTACTTGGGAGCTTTCATAGAGAAAACAACAGTCTCATTTTGGAATGAACATTATTTATGTGTGTTTCCAAACAAATGGCTGTTAACCTTAAGCCTGCTGGCGGCAAGTGATTCTGTCTTCACCACCAGTGTAGACCAAGATAAGCCTGTACATCTGTGCAGGCTGATCATGGTCTGCAATGTTTGCTATTCAGTCAGTCAACACCCCTTCGAATTTTAAATGGTATTGCCCAAATTGGATGATGGACCAGTCCATTTTAGAAATTTAGCAGGGTAAAGATTAATTAAACAAGAGCTGTCTCAGGACAGCAATGCTCCACTATTTGAAAGCCCTTTCCACTGAAGATATAAAATATAAGATATGAAAAAAAAGGGCATTGATTTTCAAAAGTGCAAATTGGATCTCAGACCAATCGTCCAAGTAAACAAGTGTGTGAAGTTTGAATCCATTTCTGCAAGTGGTTACTGAGAAACCACGTTACCAACAAAATCTTAATCAAGACAGGACACTGCTGCCAACACAATGGTGAGTGTAACACCTCTACCTGTTCTTCAAACAGTCCCGCTAAAAATGTCTTAAAGGGAAAATAAAGGTATGAAGGTACTAAAACGTGGTATTTAAACAGATATGCAATAGATGATGCACCCATTATCAATAAAAAATTTAAGAAATCATTTACAAATATAACAGAATCTGTACAATACTTATTGACAAACTTTAACCATAAATATACTCAATTCAAAACAATAACAACTAGCCTATGGTATTTCAATAAAATAGCAAATATGTAAAATGTATTTTAAAGCTTCTAAAAGTTAAGCCAGATTAAATTAACCCATATCATGCTGGACATGATTGATTCTGTCTTTGCGACCAGTGTAGATCATGATCAGCCTGCACATCTGTGCAGTCTGATCAAGATCTGCACTGTTTGCTATTCAGTCAGTATATCTTTTTGGTAAGCACCCCTTTTAACAGTTATGGTACTGTCCAAATTGAAAGATGGACAATTCATTATAGAAATTTGGCAGGGTAAGAGTTAATACTAGTGCTACCAAAGGCTTTTCTGAGAATTCATGATTATCAGAACATCTTGCTTTTCAGCAAAATTAACATTTTTTGCAATTTCTCATAGAAGACTTTTTGAGTGTGGAAATATTGGTTAAACATACAATTTTGATACCAGTAATTAAAAAGGATTTAAGTTTGATTTCATAATTTATCTTTGTTAAATTTTATTGTTCATTTCTATTAAATGTTTGGTTAGTTGATCGTTAGTTTTTATTATTTAAGCCCACAAGCTGCCAACCGTGAAGCGGGTTATATATAAACTAGAGCTGCTTTTGAGAAAAGCGTATGTCTCCCACAACTGCCTTATCATCTGAATAGTAGTATATGAGTCAACCATGCACCAAGACCTCAACTGCCTTATCAGACTTTGAGTGCTTTGATTATCAAAAAACAAGTTTCAAGGGCCATAATTCCGAAGTGCCTGGGCCGATTCGGCTAGTTATCGAAATTGGCCAAGGACTTATTGGCAAACACGTTTTGTTCAAGTTTGGTGAAGATCGGATGAGAAATGTTCGACTTAAGAGTGCGGACAAGCTTTGTGACAGACAGACTGACATACAGACAAACACACACACAGACAGGAGTAAACCAATATGTCTCCCACACCACTGTGTGGTGGGAGACATAACTGTGTAATACACTTATATCCAAATCTATGGAATTGTTGTATGTGCTAGCAGCTACACAAAAATTAATTTTTCAATTGGCGTCTTAATTTTGCAAAAATCTCCCATAACAAAGAAAATCACTAAAACATTGCCACATCACATAATTTACCTCTAAACAGCATCAACAAGCAGTGACCATAACCAATTTTAAAGTAAATTTCCAACAATTAAAATAGCAAAATAAAGCATCATATTGAAAATTACACAACATAAAAAATGTCCAACCAGATTAAGTTTGATTCAATCAAAATTGTAATAAATAGATTTAAAATAGTGACACCTTGTTATACTTTAAAGCTTTAGATAAAAATACAAATTGTGTAAAATATAACTTATATATTACTATGATCGATATATAATACTATTAAACAGAACAACCAGGAAACTTGACTGTCTAAATAGAAAATGATATCACAAATCTTCCTGCTTATGCAGTTGCCGTTGAATATTGAAATTCACACAAAAATAGATAAACAAAAGACCATGTTAAAATATAAAAATCACAACCATTTTTGATACACATTACACATACTGACAATATTCACTACACAAGTCAAACAAGTATTTCCAGTATACATGAAGGTGATGAAATGATGATTATTAATAAGTTCTCATATTTAATTTTTCTAAAATAAAACAAGTTTCAAAGAATTTGTATCTAAATTCAGAGTTCAATCTACAAGCAAATCTGGTAATCTAATATTAAATCTTTAAATAAAATATCAAAATATCACAGGTATGTTTTTAGTAAAATTTCCCCACAGGGATTGTACTTTACACAGATTTAGAATGTCAAAAAACAACTTAACCTAACTTCTTTAACACAATATGCTTCAACAGTTCTTAAAATGCACTCAAATAAATAAAAAAACTATCCTGGAAGTAACACAATAATTTACACATTTATTTGTTTATTTATTTCACCACTGAGCTCTGGAGGCCCTTCTTGAAGATTTAAAGCCTATAATTAATGCTTCAAGCTACCGGTACCATTAAACAAACAGTAGTGACTGATCTCATCAGTGGTTATCCTCCCTCAACAAAAACTCTCCCTCTCAAAGCTTCAACTGTTTCATGAGCATTTCATAGTGCTTCGCACCAACATTTCTATTTCACCTTTAACTGTTCATCATAAATGGTCAACAAAGTTTCATACCACTGTCCCTTTAACAGCTATAACTGGGGGTTCGAGGCTGTCAGATCTGCTAATATGTTTACTCACATCTTCCTGCTCATCATCATCAGTCATGAGGTCAAAGGTCGGAATATTTTTGTTTCTTTCTGTGTTTTCGCTGGTTGTTTTATCATTTTCTGTCATTTCATCTTCAGTCTCACTATCATCCATATATATTATTGGAATCTGAAATGAACCATAACATTTAAAATGTACCATAAAAGCTAAAATACAGAATTCAGACATATGTGTAATAAAAGTGATTTCTTCAGGATACGTGTCCACCATGCCAAGTTCAGAGCATCGCGCTTAAACTTTTAAAATGGATCAATGTTGCATACAAATGAATCTGTGCATTTTAAAGGAAGACCTTATTGTAATTAATGTAATGGAATTGCAATGACGGTCAGTAATTCTGTACGATAACGTACTTTTGTAAGACAATTCAGCCTTTTTCAGATGTTAAATACAGCTGAATGCATGAACACATACGTTAATACAGCTGAATGTGTGAACATGTACATTAATACAGCTGAATGTGTGAACACATATAAAAATACAGCTAAACATGTATGTCAATACAGCTAAACAAGTATGTTAATACAGCTGAATGTGTACTTTAATACAGTTGAATGCGTAGGTTAATACAGCTGAATGCATGAACACTTACATTAATACAGCTGAATGCGTTAACACGTACATTAATACAGCTGAATGTGTGAACACGTATAATAATACAGCTAAATGCGTGAACATGTACGTTTATTTAGCTAAACATGTACATTAATCAGGGTTCTAGCCAGGATTTTCTGAAGGCATGATGCAGGATATTTTTTGACAAGCAAAGGGGTGGGTGCGGGAGGGGTGTCCCCTCCTGCATGGGGGGTATGGGGGTCACCCCAGAAAATTTTGTGTTACTACAACTCATTTTGGTGCATTCTGGTGCATTTCAGAGTGAAAAACATTGTGGTATTTTCAGTGATTAATAAGCATCATTTACTTGTACAACAAGAAAAGATGTTAGGTCATAAAAATCCTATGTAGTTATTTGCTGAATGACAATTAAAAGTTCATCAATTTTAAGTTGCTAAAAATGTTCATTTACTATTTATTGTACATAAAACAACACAATTTTAGCACTGCACACAGATCTATTTGTATTTTAAAGTTTATGTCTTCTATTTCTGCGGAGTTTATTTGCTGAAAACTTATCCATTTTAAGTTTTTGAAAATGTCAACTGTTTGTTGTACATACATGTAAAACAACACAATCTGAGACTGTCATCCAGGGAAACGCTGGTTTCCATTTTGGATCAATGGCCATTTGGCGTGGCTGGGAGGGATTCTGATATTGTGACCGGGGCCTCCGTGGCCCAGTGGTTAAGGTCGCTGGCTTCAAATCACTTGCCCCTCATCGATATGGGTTCGAGCCTTACTCGGGGCGTTGAATTCTTCATGTGAGGTTCTTCATGTGAGGAAGCCATCCAGCTGGCTTACGGAAGGTGGTTCTACCAAAGTGTCCATTCGTGTTGAAATAATGCACGGAGGGTATTTCAAACTTTTCTCTACAAGTTCTATTTTGAAAGTGACGACAGAAAACATTAATTCTTGCATTGTCTTTTCGATATTCTGCCCGAGAAAACACATTTCATACATGTGAAAAACATTAGTATTACGGTGATAATTGCTCAAAAGCATTTTACCGTGATGCACAATTTTTGACTTAATTCCTTACATTGTCTTTCCTTGATTGCGAAAAACATTCGGATGATAATTGTTGAATCATCTGTCATTATATCTAACGACATGTATAATCTTAAAACTTGCGAAAACAGTCACTTTCATGTACACATCACAAGATGCCGCCTGTCAAAGGATTTAAAGGCGGAGCTACGATGAAATTTACGTCACACGTTCCACATATAGGAAGCTGTCATTGGTTTATCGGTTATCTTAACTGGCATCGCTTTACCTAAACTATCGGGTAGCACGTGGAAGCTTTTCGAATACACTATCGAATTAATCGGGGTGTTTATTGGGATGATTTTATGACATGTCCCTTCGGCAATTAAGGGATGACGGGGGAAATAAGGGATGTCGAATATACAACTCAAAGTCTGAAGGCATGTCGCACGCGACAGGCGATAATAGCCTGGCGAGAACCCTGTTAATACAGTTGAATGTGTACGTTAATACAGCTGAACACGTACGTTAATACAACTGAACACATACATGAAAAAGCTGAATGTGTATGTTAATACAGCTGAATGCGTACGTTAATATGGTTGAACGCATACAAAACTTTCTGTAAAAGAAAGCGTGTCGAAATCACATACACACAAAATGTAATTTGCCAATTGTCATTATGGGTCCACTACCATAAAATCTTCTCATCTCTCCAGTGAAACTAAGTCAAACTGAACACACGTTGAACAATCTTAAATCTCAATTCCTGTTTATACAAACATGAGGAATAATCATAAACTCATGTTAGTTTTATTGTTTCCCACTTAATAAAGGGGATCTTACAGCTCTTCCATTATCTGTTCAGTCATCTGCTCCATAACTGTTTACATAACTGCAGACCAGAACTCTCTCCTAAACAGTCAGATCTGTCCTCGTCTAGGATTCAGAAGTACCACTCTATTGCATCATTATTAAAAGCGAAGAGTGAAAATGGGTACTAACTGTGTAAGTTACAATAACAGATCTGCTCCATTTCTAAGTTTAATACCTTACCCTGTTATTGCCATCTTTGACAATTCTCCCTTTAGTTTTAACAACAGTATCAGCTGCCTGAATCTCAGCATTGTCTGCCCCTGTTGGCTCCTCCCTCTTCTGCAATTTACAAAACATACCATGTAGCCAGCATTTTTGATTTTTAAACAGCCATCATCAGTTACTGATGACTTTGTTGTTTTTTTAACCAAAACATCAATATAAACTTGATTATTACAGTTTCATGTTGAAGAACTGTTGAATCTCTTACAAGTCTGCTAAACAGGAAACAAAAACACAGGTGTTGAACAAGAGCTCGTCGAACATGAAATGCCCCCCTCGACGCATTCAGTAATTGCACAAGGAACAGAAATTATATGCTCACTGTAAACAAAAGTTCTACCATTCTGGTTTAATCTGACCTTGACCTTTAATCTATTAACCTAACAAGAGATTACAGACTGATATTGGCGCCATCCACTAAGCCATTTTTGAATGTTCCAAATTTCAAGACTAGCTCAAGGTCAAAACAAATGTTAAATTTCATTTTGGTACAAAACAATGTGTATGTGGTCCAAATTTGAAAGCTGTGGCTTGAGAAATGTAAAAGCAGGTCACTAGATCAATTTCAAGGTCAAAGTTCATTTCGGTAGACAGAAGTTATGCATGTGCTTCAAATTTGAAGGCTGTAGCTTGAGAAATGTGAAAGTAGGTAATAGGTAAAAATCAATGTCAAATTTCAATTCAGAACACAAAACTACGCATGCAGTCCAAATTTGAAGCATGTAGCTTCAGAAATGTGAAAGTAGGTCACTAGGTCAAAATCAAGGTCAAATTTTATTTCGGAACACAGAACTATGCAAGCAGTCAAAATTTGAAGCCTGTACCTTCAGAAATGTGAAAGTAGGTCACTAGGTCAATCTCAAGATCAAAGTTCATTTCAGTACACAAAACTATGCTTGTGGTTCAAATTTGAAGGATGGAGCTTGAGAAATGTGAAAGTAGGTCACTAGGTCAAAAGCAAGGTCAAATTTAATTTATAACAAAAAACTATGCATGTGGTCCAAATTTGAAGCCTGTACCTTCAAAAATGTGGAAGTAGGTCACTAGGTCAATAACAAGGTCAAAGTTTTTTCGGTACACAAACCTATGCATGTGGTCCAAATTTGAAGGCTGTAGCTACAGAAATGTGAAAGTAGGTCACTAGGTCAAGATCAAGGTCAACTCATGTCAAGGTTCATCTTGCCACTCAAAACTATACATGTGGTCCAAATTTGAATGATGTAAGTTATGGACATGAAAGTTCCAAGTTTTTCCCTATATAAGTCTATATGAACCATATGACCCCTGGGTCAGGGCCATATTTGACCCTAGAGGGATAATTTGAACAAACTTGGTAGAGAACCACTAAATGATGCTACATTACAAAATATCAAAGCCATAGTCTTTGTGGTTTGGACAAGAAGATTTTCAAAGTTTTTCCCTATATAAGTCTATGTAAACCATGTGACCCCCAGGGCGGAGCTATATTTGACCCTAGGGGAATAATTTGAACAATCTTAGTAGAGGACCACTAGATGATGTCATATACAAAATATCAAAGCCCTAGGCCCTGTGGTTTTGGACAAGACATTTTTCAAAGTTTTTTCCTATATAAGTCTATATGAACCATGTGACCCCCAGGGTGGCACCATATTTGACCCCAGGGAAATAATCTGAACAATCTTGGTAGAGGACCACTAGATTTTACTACATACCAAATATCAAAGCCCTAGGCCCTATGGTTTTGGACAAGATCAGAAACCGTTTTAACTGTTCCTGGCCAATGTGACCATGACCTTTGACCTAATGACCTCAAAACCAGTAGGGGTCATCTGCTGGTCATGGCCAACCTAACTATCAATTTTCCTGACACTAGGCCCAAGCGTTCTAGAGTTATTGCCTGGAAACCATTTTACTGTTCCTGGTCAATAGGGGTCATCTGCTGGTCATGACCAACCTCCCTATCAACTTTCATGATCCTAGGCCCAAGTGTTCTTGAGTTATCATCCGGAAACTGTTTTTCTCTTCAGGGTCACTGTGACCTTGACCTTTGACATACTGACCTCAAAATCAATAGGGGTCATCTGCTGGTGATGATCAACCTCCCTATCAACTTTCATGATCCTAGGCCCAAGTGTTCTTGAATTATCATCCGGAAACCATTTTACTATTCAGGGTCACTGTGACCTTGACCTTTGACATACAGACCTCAAAATCAATAGGGGTCATCTGCTGGTGATGGCCAACCTCCCTATCAACTTTCATGATCCTAGGCCCAAGCGTTCTTGAGTTATCATCTGGAAACGGATTGGTCTACATTCCGACCGACCGACCGACATCTGCAAAACAATATACCCCTCCTTCTTCGAAGGGGGGCATAATGAAAAGAATACCTGACCCCTGCTGGATCTGATCCAGTTGTCATTGCTGAATGTTCTCGCATACAAGATGTTAACATGGTTCCCTGGTAGTTTGTCTGGGGTACCATGTCGAACATCTGATGAGTGAGAATGTTGCTGAATGGATAAACAATATCAAACCAACCTTCACATCCTTTTGACAACGTGTATGGTTATACTTACCATTTACCATCCTAAAATAAATTTAAAGTATAAGCTGTTTACTTATATATCAAGAATGAGTACAAACTACTCCTGAACCTGTTAGTGGCCACCTGTATTAAGCAGCCAGTCAGCTAACTTGCCAACCTACTTTTGGTTTCTATCTTCAACTTGTCTTAAGAAGTCACCTGCCTTAAGCAGCCAGATTGTTGCTCCTCTGGCAGGCTGCTTAATCTCTATCCCGCTAAATTTCTAAAATGGACTGATCCATCATTTGATTTGGGATTTACCATTTATTATTCAAAGGGGTGTTCACTGAAAATTTATCGACACATAGCAAACAGTGCAGACCACGGATGTGCAGGCTGATCTTGGTCTACACTGGCTGCAAAGGCAAAACCACTTGCTGCCAGCAGGATAAATGTTAACAGAAATTTCACTATAACTTACCCCATTCATATGATGCTGCATCTGTTTCCTTTCATCAATCAAAGGAGAAGGTTTGGGTGACAAAGAACTCGGTCTAATTAAGTAACTGAAATATTGAAAAGGTAACGTATATAACCAATCAACTTACTGGAATAATATTGATCACTCTGCTACATTTGCAAGCATACTCTAAAGTAAACTTAAACTGTAATTTGCTGGAATAAGTTGGTCACTCTGCTATGTTTGGTTTAAACAATATTTTATTTAACAAATAGCATGTGATTACAATAAATGTTACAAAAGCAAGGGATCGAGTAGTAAGCTAATAAGCTTTTTCAGAAACTCTTTCCCGAGCTATCTGCTATGTTTCAAAGTATACTCTAAAGTAAACTAAACAGTTTCAATGACATTTGTCTCATTTTTTTCATGTTTGGTTTCATGCTGGTTCTATTCAATAGTATTTCTGTTAAACTTTGTATGCATTAAAATTTTAGCTTAACCATGATACATAATATATATGTGTTAATGTTCTCTATTGCTAATACTCACATTCCATAAACAAAGAAAGCCAAATGGATGACTTTATACATGGAATCTGTCAAACTGTCTGCGTTAACCAGATAGCTCCAGAAGAAATCAAACATAATCTATTTGATAATTTTATATTTAGAAACTGGAAGATTATGGTAGTAAGTCCAAAATTACAAAGCAGAAATCTGGTAATCACTTGGATTTTACAAATGACAATATAGGATTCTGACACTGGTTCAGTTTTTGGAATTCAATTAGTGACTTACACAACATCTCCCAGTTTGAGTTGCAAGTCGTATCCTGGGTTGATGACAACATAAGATATAGTATCTTTCTTTTCATTCTTTTCATCTGAAAATATTTGAGCCGTGCCATGAGAAAACCAACATAGTGGGTTTGCGACCAGCAAGGATCCAGACCAGCCTGCGCATCCGCGCAGTCTGGTCAGGATCCATGCTGTTCGCTAACAGTTTCTCCAATTCCAGTAGGCCTTAAAAGCGAACAGCATGGAGCCTGACCAGACTGCGCGGATGCGCAGGCTGGTCTGGATCCATGCTGGTCGCAAACCCACTATGTTGGTTTTCTCATGACACGGCTCATATTATAGATAACATCTCATATCATGTTACATAATATACAGAGGAAGCTTCATCTAGCAGAGAACTGTTACATCCAGACACATTATGTAATTTTCTAATCACTTATTTTCACTCAAATCTTCCTTTAATTAATTTACATGAAGCAAAAGAAATTTAAATAAAAACATCTATTATAATATTGGTTTTCAATTCAAATTTAGAGAAATTCAACTAAACACTTTCTGTAGTCAGTTCCTAGAAATCTTAAACTGATAAAATTTTAGCATTTTTAAGTGTTAATAGTGTGTTATAATCAATGCTCAGACAGGAAGTTGTTTAATCTATACAGGAAACAGGGTCATTTAAGACACAAAGTCTTTTAATTCAGAAGATGCTTGGACAGTTTCAACTGTTATCAGTTCATACAAATCTTAAAATGTTTTATAAACAAGAGCTGCCACTAATGGTGACAAATGCCCCCGCAGTACCTTGACCTTTGACCTGGTGACCCCAAAGTCAATAAGGGCCGTGTACTCAATAAGTACTATCAGCATGTGAAGTTTGAAGGTCTTGGGTGCAGTGGTTCGCGAGTAAAGTGCCTTCATGCAAAAAGTTAACATTGGCCCCTGTGACCTTGACCTTTGACCTGGTGACCTCAAAGTCAGTAGGGGTTGTGTACTCAATAAGTACTATCAGCATGTGAAGTTTGAAGGTCTTGGGTGCAGTGGTTTGCGAGTAAAGTGCCTTCATACAAAAAGTTAACATTGGCCCCTGTGACCTTGACCTTTGACCTGGTGACCCCAAAGTCAGTAGGGGTCGTGTACTCAATAAGTACTATCAGCACGTGAAGTTTGAAAGTCATGGGTGCAGTGGTTCACGAGTAAAGTGCCTTCATGCAAAAAGTTAACGCTGTGACAAACGAACGAAAGAACTAAAGAACGGAGGGACAGTTGAAAACTAATATGCCTCCCTTCGGGGGCATAAAAATACGCACTTCTTGGTGCTAATAGTGAGTTATAATTAATGGTATACCATGATTTTTAGGTTTGGAACAAACTTTTTTGAGCTGCAAGGCAGGATAAGGCGGGTCCACTAGAAAAGGAAGTTTGATAAAACAGAAGAAAAACATCAAACAGATGAGGACTGGATTTAATTTGTTTTCATATTTATATTGTTATGACATAATAATGTGTAATATTAAATGAGGTTGTTACGTTCAATTAACAGTCCATGTTTGTTAAACCTCAAAGCCACTCATACCAAGTTCAATTTGAACATATAAAATTACTGTAATCTGGTTGTCTTAAGACTATACATTTCTAGAATGGACACATGCTTTGTCTATTATATAACCATCCATAACTGGATCTGACATATGTGGTGACTATAATATGACCATCCATATCTGAATTGGACATAATGTTGTGACTATCCTGTCACTATCCATAATTGGACTGGAAATATGTTTTGACTGCCCTGCAAACATAACTTTTAACTGTTCTGTCTGAACAAGGTTTTATTTCAAAATGTCCATACAAATTCCAATTATTCCAGGAAACATGCCTACATAATTTCTTTCAGGTAATATACCTGAACACCTGGTCAGTTTGACTGGACTAACTGCATTCTATTAAAGACATCCGTCAAACAAAATATCTACTACTAATGACAATTTTGTTCTCTGTTTTTGTTTGGTTTAACATTACTTTAACACAATAATAGGTCATATGGTAACTTTCCAGCTTTTAATGGTATAGGAAGATCCCAGGTACCCTTTCTTGCCTTACTTCAGGCAGAGGCAGGCATCTGTTTAGAACCTCCCACCTTACATAAGTCACCTGGATTACTTCCTCCCATGATACAATTCTACACGCCAAGCAAGGTTTCAAACTATTAGCTGTGAGTGGTTAAGTTATTTGAAATCAGTGACCTTAACCACTCTGCCACTGAGGCCCCACCATAGACTAAACAACTCTCCTATACAGGATGTAACTTATCCTAAGTCTTAACAGCACAGTAAGCTAAGAAAGTTAACATGTATGGCTCTAAGATTTGTAAATTAAGCAAGCTGGGTTAAGTTTTTTCTTGATAGTTTCAGCCCTTACCTGTGATTTCTGAAAGATTTCAAGAGAGAAAATTTAATATCGCCTGGTATTATTTAAATACAATTATCACTTGTTACTGCTTATCAATTTACAAAATTATTTTACCATTTTGAATCTCTTCAATCATAATGCACTTCTGTTCAAATTCAGTAATGAACTATAAACAATGGTCTGATATAAACATAGCCTCAAATCAAGCATGTACAAAGGCAAGATTTACAGTGAAACACCACTAACTCAAGCATCCATGGTTCTAGTATAAGTGCCCACTTCAGCAATTCAATGGCTTTAGCACATTGGCTCTCTTGAGCAATTCATTGGCTCACTTGAGCAATTTAATGGCTCTAGCACATTGGCTCTCTTGGGAATATTCATTGGCTCGCCTGAGCAATGCAATGGTTCTATCACATTGACTCTCTTGAGCAATTCAATGGCTCTAGCACATTGGCTTGCTTGAGCAATTCAATGGCTCTAGCACATTGGCTTGCTTGAGCAATTCAATGGCTCTAGCACATTGGCTCTCTTGGGCAATTCATTGGCTCGCCTGAGCAATGCAATGGTTCTATCACATTGACTCTCTTGAGCAATTCAATGGCTCTAGCACATTGGCTTGCTTGAACAATTCAATGGCTCTAGCACATTGGCTTGCTTGAGCAATTCAATGGCTCTAGCACATTGGCTCACTTGAGCAACTGATGTGGTCTCCAATTTTTTTCCTAATATCTTCAATATTTGGACAGATGGAAACCCTGGACATGGCAAGCATTTTATTCATTCCCTTGTGACCTCTAACAATCAAAGTATTATTGTAATGATAAGCTTACCATAGTCATCTAGTGGCTGGCCAATACTTTGCATTCTACATTTGACCATTTGACTGATCTCATGAAGTTCTGGGTTGACTTGACCGGAGTGATCATCATGCCTGTCTCCACCAGTCATCATGTTCAGTGATACCTAAAACAGAAACAATTAGTTATCAGATCAAGATTACATATGTGCAACAAAAACGTGTAAGATTTCTTTATGTATTAAAATAACCACCTGAAATATGCTGTTTAACAGTAAAACTGATCTGGGGTTATAGTATGGTGATTTGAATTAGGGTAATGCCAAAACATGTATCTGTGCTACTGCTGAGAAATGAAATCAGGGGTTTTAATATTAACTTGCTGTATACTGTTTGCCAGTCAGTACCAGCTGCACACACTATCAAACTTCACAATACTGGCATAATGTCAATGTTTACAATTACATGGTGATAAAACACTTGCAAACAAATAGAATTAAAAAACTTGACTGTTTAAAGGGATATCTGATTGATGTATCCTTAACAGAGACTTTAAAGGCACTGGCCTCCAGATCGTTCGACAACAAAGAAAATTATTTTTTTGTTCCATATCTTGAAATTAATGTTATATTTCTTAAGAATGCTTTGAAACTTAATTACTGACAAACTACATGTATATGTCATGCAAACACATGAGAATTAGTTTGTAACATTTTACTCAGAGTAAACTGCCTCGATTATAAATATGTATAGTTAAGCCACACTGAACACTAAATCCTCAACAGCCTATTGGTGGCGACAGTGGAAAACTTCTTTATTGCAGCAGCGGTCCAGACGTGGTCATCTTTTTTTCTTGATATGGCATTTTTAAAACAATGTTTAGGAACAAAAACTCATATTCTAATGTTCAATATGAAAGACAAATAATTTTTTGGCCAAAATCTGGAGGTCAGTCTCTTAAAAGCATACACTGGTAATAAAACACAATGAATTGACACAGATATTGAAAGATATACCTGTAAAGGTTATTCGCTGGAAGGATTCTAGTATAATGTAACATGAAACTGATGGGAGAACAAGGAAATACATTTTCAAGAGATGAGTGAGGCAGCAATCTTTAGACTGCTAGCCCTGTGCTCACACTACTATCAAGAGATGTAGAAAGTAAAGGGGTCAGAATTACTTTTTAAAACAAATATGTGAAAAAAGGATAAGATATTTAACATTAAGTAAAGATTAAACAGAACTATAAAATAGTAGCATATTTACAGATTTTAATCATAATCAGAAAATGGGATTTCTATTTCAAAGAAAGGCAAGAGACATACACTTTTGTAAACACATAAATGTCATAATTATACTTGCAAAGAAAAATAAGACAGAAATAAAAGGGTGACTGAAAAATCAAACTTACAGCAGACAATGCCTGTGCAAAAATATAATAAAACTTTTTTCAATCAAACATGCTATTGTTAAACTTGGCAAAACTTCAAATAATGGCACCAACAGCTGAATTTTAGTGTCTTATTACACATATTTTTTTTTGTTTCTACTGACATCAGTCACTCGCTGAATTGTCCATTTTAAAGTTCTAAAAGTTTAAAAGTTTTCCGTTAAAACTTTCTTTGACTTTAAAAACAAACTTTTATTTCTGATGCAGAAAAAATTATTGCACATCTAAATGAATATTATTGTAAGCTTGAATGAAATAATAAAAATCTGCTGACTGCAGAAAAATACTCTTTCTTTTTAAATGTTCTCATTTATCATATGTGTAACAAAATACAGCGCATTAATTTATTTACACCATGCTGCAATAATTTCAAAGCAAAATTAAGTTAAAGCAATGCAGCCACAAATATCTGCTGAAAAAGTTTAATTGCAATTTAAATTCTATAATAATTAAGAAAAGTTCAATTCATACTTGTTTTACACTTATCAATAACAGATTCATTCATATTAGAAAGGTTGAGATTTCATGTGTAGAACTTTAACTATGCATATGTGTAGGACTTTGATGGACTTTTACTATGCATATGTGTAGGACTTTTACTACGCACATGTGTAGAACTTTTACTATGCATATGTGTAGGACTTTTACTATGCTCATATGTAGATTTTTTACTATGCATATGTGTAGAACTTTTACTATGCATATGTGTAGGACTTCTACTATGACATGTGTAGAACTTTTTCTATGCATATGTGTAGGACTTTTACTATGCACATATGTAGAACTTTTACTATGCATATGTGTAGGACTTTTACTATGCACATGTGCAGAACTTTTACTATGCATACTGTCAGGTCTCACATATAAGGCGAACTCACTTATAAGATGTACCCCGAAATTGGACAGACAATCTGCGGTCTTTTACACTGACCCTCACATAAGACACCATCATATATCGATATCATCAATGTAAGCAACATTCTCCATTTTTGTTAAAAAACTGCCAATTTTATTGTAAAAAAATACCAACTTGAAATTTTTTTTGTAATAAAACCCTTTTAAATGATTTATAAACAGTGAATGGGCGAAACCTTTTATGTTATCTGCCAATGTTTTTCAACAAAATAAAATAAAGTACTTCAAAATATATTTTTATGTATAAGCAAATGCATTTAAATACCTTAGAGATGGTGAACATATGTCTAGAAAATGTCTCTAATTCTGGCGTTGTTCACCGATTTTATTCAACAAATAGCAGACTAGTTTTATGAAATGTAAAAATAGAAAAGAATATCTAAGAATATCGAAATTTTTACGATATTCATCAATTTTATGCTGTCAAATGATGACATATGTCAATCAAATATAGGTATGGCCACTCTGATATATTATCAAATCGCGTTCAAGTTTCAAGTTGCTTGGCATCTCTACAGGTCCATCATTTTGCAAGAAGGGAATTCTGAAATAATTGCTGTCGGAAATTCTTTGAAGTCGCCAAAGTTTGACATCAATCAGTGTGTATCATAAATCTGTTTTCATGCCCGCATTTATTTATTGGTATACTGAAATTTCAACCTCTCTAGTATTTAAAAATAAATCAAGAAAATATGAGCCGCACCATGAGAAAACCAACATAGTGCAATTGCGACCAGCATGGATCAAGACCAGCCTGCGCATCTGCACAGTCTGGTCAGGATCCATATTGTTCGCTAGCAGTTTCTCTAGTTGCAGTAGGCTTTGAAAGTGAACAGCATGGATCCAGACCAGACTGCCCGGATGCGCAGGCTGGTCTGGATCCATGCTGGTCCCAAACGTACTATGTTGGTCTTCTCATGGGGCGGCTCAAATGTGTTATTACCGGTACATGGAGACATGATGACTATATAGAGATAAATGGGAAAAGTGTGCATGAAAGTGAAAATAAATTCTAGAATGTGTGCACATAGTTCCAGAATATATAAGTATAAGAATTCAGTAGTATCGAATGACGAGACAATTTTGGTACCTTAGAAGATGACAGTAAAATGAAAGTATGTTAAATAAGAAAAATTCCTAGAATATTCTAAACTACGCACTAGTACTGGTATTAGGTTCTTTGTTTTCAGCCATTAGAAAATAAATGAAACATAATAACTCAAATCAACAAATACTGATTGCAAAATAAATCTAAAATGAAATGAGCATTCCTCAGAAGTAGAGCAGAAATGCACACTAATAAAATATAACATATACTAATAAGTTTTCTAAAAGAAAAAACAAGAAGTATGTCCAATGGTCACATGTGCCTCCTATATAAATGGCCTATCCATAAAGTGTGTTTCTTTCTTTTTACAAAAACTTTAGGAATCAAATACAACAAAAGTTTTCTTGTACAGACCCATAACCTTTACCCTGTCTCAAGAATTGCATCTTAAACATACAGACTGATTCTTAATCTATATTATTAGCCTCAAATTAACACTGAAAACAATCACCAAAGAAATAAACCTCCTCTACCTATTAATAAAACAACTCAATCCAAAAATTAAATGTTTGGATAAATGTTTAGTATTCAAAGCATGCTAAATATGCAATCTGTTTTAAAACAAGAGGGCCATGAAAGTCCTGTATCGCTCACCTGACTCAAATGGGTACAGGTTGCTTATAGTTCAATTGGGAGGTTTAAATATATGACATATGAAAAAGAAACATTCATGATTTTACGCATTCCAGGGTGTCATATATAGTACGCAACATGTGATCATATTTGCATTTATCAAGGTAAGATGCAAATATCATAATAAAGTATGTTCAAAAATAAGAAACAAATATCTTAAGCTGGTATAGATCAACTTTATGCATCGAGACGTGTCTGCACTTTTAGCTCATAACAATACTGCGGTAAATGCCGAAGACAGCGGATAAGTCACGCCTCACTAACTGACATTGAATTATAATACAAGAGGAAATAAGTAACAATGTATAAAGCTGATTGAACTGTACTTGAGCAGGCTATCACCAAAATCATTATAAAAGGTCAACTTGGGCAGGTGCCAATTTTAATGCCAGAAGCATGATTTGAATAAACTAAACAAGAGCTGTCCGTAAGACAGCCAAGCTCGACTATTCGAAATATTGTCACAGAAGCAGGAAATTATTACCCAAAATGTTAAATATCAAAAGAGTTTTAAGTTCGAAACGGGATATAATTTGACCAAAATGCACATCAGAGTTATGGGACTTGATGCTATCAACTAGTTTAATAACCCCGAAGAAACATGTTAAGTTTCAATTCCATATCTGCATTAGTTTTGGAGATAGTAACTTGCATGTAAAACTTTAACCAGAATTTTCTAAGTCCAAAAGGGAGCATAATTTGCTCAAAATACATGTTAAGAGTTATGGAACTTGACCCAGTGAGGTTGGTAACTGACCTAGAAAAAGAATAAATAAGTTTCAAAGCTATATGCCTTTTGGTAATAGCTGTATGTACTTGCACGCAAAACTTTAACCAGGATTTTCTAAGTCCAAAAGGGGGCATAATTTGCCCAAAATACATGTCAGAGTTATGGGACTTGATTCTATCAACTAGTTTTATAACCCCGAAGACACATGTGAAGTTTCAATTTAATATCTGCATTAGTTTTGGAGATAGTAACTTGCATGTAAAACTTTAACCAGGATTTTCTAAGTCCAAAAGGGGGCATAATTTGCTCAAAATACATGTCAGAGTTATGGGACTTGGCCCAGTGAGGTAGGTAATTGATCTAGAAAAAGAAAAAATAAGTTTCAAATCAATATGCCTTTTAGTAATAGCTGTATGTACTTGCACGCAAAACTTTAACCAGAATTTTCTAAGTCCAAAAGGGGGCATAATTTGGCCAAAATACATGTCAGAGTTATGGGACTTGACCCAGTGAGGTAGGTAATTGATCTAGAAAAAGAAAAAATAAGTTTCAAATCTATATGCCTTTTAGTAATAGCTGTATGTACTTGCACGCAAAACTTTAACCAAAATTTTCTAAGTACAAAAGGGGGCATAATTTGGCCAAAATGAAGGTCAGAGTTATGGGACTTGGTGCTATCAACTAGTTTTATAACCCCGAAGACACATGTGAAGTTTCAATTCAATATCTGCATTAGTTTTGGAGATAGTAACTTGCATGTAAAACTTTAACCAGAATTTTCTAAGTCCAAAAGGGGGCATAATTTGCTCAAAATACATGTTAGAGTTATGGAACTTGACCCAGTGAGGTTGGTAATTGACCTAGAAAAAGAATAAATAAGTTTCAAAGCTATATGCCTTTAAATGATAGCTGTATGTACTTGCATGCAAAAACTTAACCAAGGTGTGACGCCGACGCCGACGCCGACGCCAGGGTGAGTAGAATAGCTAGACTATTCTTCGAATAGTCGAGCTAAAAATGGTAGAAGACCACTATATAATTCTATATGCCAAATATCTATGCTCAGTGTGTTGAGGTTTGACAAGAATCTTTTTTTTTTTAAAGTTTCCATTGAATAAATATGAAGAAAAGAAACCAGACCCTCTGGCAGATCTGTCTTTTGATGAATCTGAATCTTGGTAGTGACCCATCTAAAGAACATTTGTGTGAAGTCACTTGAAAATTTCACCAGCAGTTTCTGACAATTTCCCACTATATACAAAATTTTAGGGAAAATAAAACCACGCCCCTAGCAGCAATATTTTTTGAGAACTCAGATAAATTTGAATAACCTTGATAGATGAACATTTCTGCCATCTTTGAAGAAGATTTAAAAACTTCTTTCGTGTTGTTGTGGAACCCAGAGTTCTGCCTGGAAATAAATTCTTTGAATAATTTTGGAAGAGGACTTCCACAAATGGTTTCAGCAGAGTAGTTGTTTAAAGAAAAGTGTGGACAGACTTAGAGTGACCATAATAGCTCACCCTGAGCACTTTATACTCAGGTGAGCTAACAAAATGAAATGATAATTCTAGAAAACACATTTGATTAGTAAGTAAAAGCTAGAACAGTTCTGTATATACCCCGTTCTGGTTTCTATAAGTGCGCCCTCTCTGAAAACAGTCAAAAGAGATTCAAAGATGACTACAGTACAAACAATTCTGACAAATACATGACAAAAAAGTCCACAATTTAACTTAAATAAGTATCACAAACACTAATCAAAATTGAGAAAAATACTTAACATTTTAAAGAAATCAAATATAGTTTCTGCAGATAACAAGTATTAGAGTCAAAAGATAGAAAGACTACAAGACATTTTTACAGGTTGGAGATGCAGATAGAAATATCCTGCCCCAGGGTAACTGTTTACAAGAGCTCGTCGAACACGAAATGCCCCTCTTGATGCATTCAGTAATTGCACAAGGAACAGAAATTAAAAACCTCCCTATTAAGTTTAGTGATCCTAGGCCCAAGCGTTCTCAAGGTATCATCCAGAAAGGGTTTAACTGTTCCGGGTCAATGTGACCTTGACCTTAAGCCTACAGACCTCAAAATCTATAGGGGCCATCTACAGGTCATGACCAACCTCCCTATCATGTTTCATGATCCTAGGCCCAAGCGTTCTCAAGTTATTGTCTGGAAACGGTTTAAATGTTCCGGGTCACTGTAACCTTGACCTTTGACCTACTGACCTTAAAATCAATAGGGGTCATCTGCTGGTCATGATGAACCGTTCTATCATCTTTCATGACCCTTGGCCCAAGCGTTCTCATGTTATCGTCCAGAAACCGTTTAACTGTTCCTGGCCAATCTGGCTTTGAACTTTGACCAAATGACCTCAAAATCAATAGGGGTCATCTGCTGGTCATGATCAATCTCCCTATCAATTTTCCTGATCCTAGGCCCAAGCGTTCTTGAGTTATCGCCGGGAAACAGTTTTACTGTTCAGGGTCACTGTGACCTTGACCTTAAACATACTGACCTCAAAATCAATAGGGGTCATCTTCTGGTCATGACCAACCTCCTTATCAACTTTCATGATCCTAGGCCCAAGCGTTCTTGAGTTATCATCCGGAAACCGTTTAACTGTTCAGGGTCACTGTGACCTTGACCTTTGACATACAGATCTCAAAATCAATAGGGGTCATCTGCAGGTGATGACCAACCTTCCTCTCAACTTTCATGATCCTAGGCCCAAGCGTTCTTGTGTTATCAACCGGAAACGGATTGGTCTACATACAGACCGACTGACCGACATCTGCAAAACAATATACACCTCCTTCTTCGAAGGGGGGCATAATAAGCAGTAACGAGGCACTGCCAAGTTACCCGAGTGTCAGATATCTCCATCAGCGTCTACAACCAGTGATAAGATTCTTTTTCTTGCATACATTACAAGTTATATAAAGACATGAAATAAAAGAAAATTTATCAAGTTCTTTTAAGTACTCTTTCCTTATAGCAGTGTACATTTTTATGGAATCATTCACGTAAAAAGAAGTTTGTTATAATGTTAATTGCAGCGTAATTCATCATTTGCCACTGTTTTGACAGCAGTGGTAGAAAACCCAGACACTCCCATCTGGTATGCAAAAAAATATTTACTTGAAATTTGCTAAATAACAGACTCAAGTAGCACAAAGTTTGTAAACTTAAGATTAACTACACTCACAGCAAATAAAATTTAGTTTAGTATAGTGAGTGAGACAGTATGAGACAAAGCAATGAAAACTAGAAAATGCTTTTGTAAAAAAGCGCATGTCTCCCCCAATGCAAAGTCCTATAGGCACGAAGTCAATAGGGGTCAGGAGCAAAAGAGACACTGATGGTTGGCTGCAATAGGGAACATCTACTTGGCATGTCCAGTCATCCAGCTAACTTTCAATACTAGTGGCCTAGTGGTTCTCAAGTCACTGTTCAGGCTCCTGTGACCTTGACCTTTGATCAAGTGACCTCAAAATAAATAGGGGTCATCTGCTCTGCATGTCCAATCATCCTATTAAGTTTCAACATTGTAGGGCAAGTGGTTCTCAAGTTATTTCCAAAAAATGATTTGACATGAACAGGCCACTGTGACCTTGACCTTTATTAGACTGACCCCAAAATCAATAGGGGTCATCTACTCTGCATGACCAATCAACATTTCAACATTCTGGATCAAGTGGTTCTCGGAAATTGTTTTCCATGTTCAGGCTCCTGTGACCTTGACCTTTAACAGAGTGACCCCAAAATCGATAGGGGTCATCTACTCAGCATGTTCAATCATCCTATGAAGTTTCAACATTTTGGATCAAGAGGTTCTCAAATTATTGATCGGAACTGGTTATCAATGTTCAGGCCCCTGTGACCTTGACCTTTAACGGAGTGACCCCAAAAACAATAAGGGTCATTTACTTTGCATGAACAATCATCCTATGAAGTTTCAACATTCTGGGTCGAGAGGTTCTCAAGTTATTGATTGGAAATGGTTTTCCATGTTCAGGCCCCTGTGGCCTTGACCTTTAACAGAGTGACCCTAAAATCGTTAGGGTTCATCTACTCTGCATGACCAATCATCCTAAGAAGTTTCATCATTCTGGGTCAAGTGGTTCTCAAGTTACTGACCGGAAATGGTTTTCAATGTTCGGGCCCCTGTGACCATGACCTTTCACAGAGTGATCCCAAAATCGTTAGGGGTCATCTACTCTTTATGACCAATCATCCTATTAAGTTTCAACATTCTGGTTCAAGTGGTTCTCAAGTTACTGACCGGAAATTGTTTTCAATGTTCAGGCCCCTGTGACCTTGACCTTTAATGGAGTGACCCCAAAATCGATAGGGGTCATCTACTTCGCATGTACAATCGTCCTATGAAGTTTCAACATTCTGGGTCAAGTGGTTCTCTAGTTATTGATCAGAAATGGTTTTCAATGTTCAGGCCCCTGTGACCTTGACCTATGACGGAGTGACCCCAAGATCAATAGGGGTCGTCTACTCTTTATGACCAATCATCCTATTAAGTTTCAACATTCTGGGTCTGGTGGTTCTCTAGTTATTGATTGGAAATGGTTTTCAATGTTCAGGCTCCTGTGACCTTGACCTTTGACGGAGTGACCCCAAAATCAATAGGGGTCATCTACTCTTCATGACCAATCATCCTATGAAGTTTCAACATTCTGGGTCAAGTGGTTCTCTAGTTATTGATCGGAAATGGTTTTCAATGTTCAGGCCCCTGTGACCTTGACCTTAGACGGAGTGACCCCAAAAACAATAGGGGTCGTCTACTCCAGCAGCCCTACAACCCTATGAAGTTTGAAGGTTCTAGGTCAAATGGTTTTCCAGTTATTGCTCGGAAATGAAGTGTGACGTACGGACGGACGGACGGACAGGGCAAAAACAATATGTCTCCTGGGGGAGACATAACAAGAGCTGTCTTTTGACAGTTTGCTCGACTAAGCGAAGAATTGATGTAAGTATGGGGTCAAAATATTAACACAGATGTTCAGACAAAAGAAGAAAATAGATAAGACAAATAATGTATCTGTATTTGTGGAACTGGATAAGTATTATTGCACTATATGGCAATGTGTGACTGTGATGGTAAGCAAGTATTCAAAGTTTCAAAGCCACAGTCATATCAAACAGTTTAGACAAAATATGAAATGATATGTGAAACTTAACTAATTTCTCTGTCAAAAAAGGGCCATAACTGAGCCAAAGTCCATGCCCTACTTATGTAGTCTGCTACATGTTGACTTTGATAGTAAACAAATGGTCAAAGTTTCAAAGCCATATGACAAACAGGTTACACAAAATATGGACTGGTATGAAAACTTTAACTGATATCAAAGTCCAAAAACAGCCATAATTCAGCCAAAATACAAAACATGGACTTGTGCAGAATCTGAACCAATATCCAAGTCCAAAAAGGGCCATTATTTAGCCAAAATACTTGACAGAGTTACCCTTGCCTATAGGTAGAAACTGTTAAAATAAACAAGTGTTTCAAGTTTGAAGAAAATATCTTTGGATGGTTTACAAGATATTACCATAAAGACTTTAACAGGTGCCGACACAGGGTGAGTAGAATAGCTCTCCATATAATTCGAATAGTTGAGCTAAAAACTAACAGAGAAAAAAAACATCATTGTTAAACTGACAGTCTAACAGTCTGTCAGTGTAAAGCATGCAAATGTTAAAGAAGATGATACAAAGCATAAATCCCATGTAGAACTTACTTTAAAGAAAGTAATCAACTTCTTTACATGACTTTTAACCGCATATTTTTTCAGTATTTATTACCTACAGCTGATAGATGATAATGTATAGGACATGCTACATGAAGAAGATACACACAGTGTTCAGAAAGGTCACGAATTGTAGAGGTAGGGGTTCCTGTTACAAAACATCCATAACAATATCAATAGCAGAAAGACCATAGTATACTGTACAGAATGTCTCCCACTGTCATGTATGAAAACCATAAATCCCAGAGGAAATAAAGTGATATTGGCATAGAATATATCCTCCTTTACCACTGCATTCAATTTTAACCCTTACCCTGCTAAATTTCTGTAATGAACTTGTCCATTTTTCAATTTGGACCGTATCATTAACTGTTACAAGAGATCACAGAGTGATCTTGGCACCCACCAATGTGTCATTTTTGTGTGTTCCAAATTTCAAGACTTACTGACTAGCTCAAGGTCAAATTTCATTTCCGTACACAACACTGTGCATGTGGTCTAAATTCAAAAGCTGTAATTTGAGAAATGTGAAAGTAGGTCACTAGATCAATTTCAAGGACAAAGTTCTTTGTACACAAAACTATGCATGTGCATCAATTTTG